>NC_134266.1:10573288-11254955 GCF_031893055.1 Leptodactylus fuscus
TAGAAAATGAACTTTATCCCCCAAAACACATTTCAACATCATTGCAGCCCTGCCTTAAAAGGACCAGCTACCATCGTTTCAGTGATTGCTCCATTAACACAGGTGTGGGTGTTGATGAGGACAGGGCTGGAGATCAATCTGTCATGATTAAGTAAGAATGACACCACTGGACACTGTAAAAGGAGGCTGGTGCTTGGCATCATTGTTTCTCTTCTGTTAGCCATGGTTATCTCTAAAGAAACACGTGCAGTCATCATTGCACTGCACAAAAATGGCCTAACAGGGAAGAGGATCGCCGCTAGAAAGATTGCACCTCAGTCAACAATCTATCGCATCATCAAGAACTTCAAGGAGAGAGGTTCCATTGTTGGCAAAAAGGCTCCAGGGCGCCCAAGAAAGACCAGCAAGCGCCAGAACCGTCTCTTAAAAGTGTTTCAGCTGCAGGATCGGGCTACCAGCAGTGCAGAGCTTGCTCAGGAATGGCAGCAAGTAGGTGTGAGTGCATCTGCACGCACTGTGAGGCGGAGACTCTTGGAGCAAGGCCTGGTCTCAAGGAGGGCAGCAAAGAAGCCACTTCTCTCCAGAAAAAACATCAGGGACAGACTGATATTCTGCAAAAGGTACAGGGAGTGGACTGCTGAGGACTGGGGTAAAGTCATTTTCTCTGATGAATCTCCTTTTTGATTGTTTGGGACATCTGGAAAACAGCTTATTGGGAGAAGACGAGGTGAGCGCTACCACCAGTCTTGTCTCATGCCAACTGTAAAGCATCCTGAAACCATTCATGTGTGGGGTTGCTTCTCAGCCAAGGGAATCGGCTCTCTCACAGTCTTACCTAAAAACACAGCCATGAATAAAGAATGGGACCAGAATGTCCTCCAAGATCAACTTCTCCCAACCGTCCAAGAGTAGTTTGGCCATCAACAATGCCTTTCCAGCATGATGGAGCACCTTGCCATAAAGCAAAGGTGATAATTAAATGGCTCAGGGAACAAAACATAGAGATTTTGGGTTCATGGCCTGGAAACGCCCCAGATCTTAATCCCATTGAGAACTTGTGGTCAATCATCAAGAGACGGGTGGACAAACAAAAACCTACAAATTCTGACAAAATGCAAGCATTGATTGTGCGAGAATGGACGGCTATCAGTCAGGATTTGGTCCAGAAGTTGATTGAGAGCATGCCAGGGAGAATTGCAGAGGTCCTGAAGAAGAAGGGTCAACACTGCAAATATTGCAACGCTGCATTAACTCATTCTAACTGTCACTATAAGCTTTTATTACTCAGAATATGATTGCAATTCTATTTCTGTATGTGATAAAAACATCTGACAAACACACAGAAAAACCAGAGGGCAGCAGATCATGTGAGAATATAATATTTGTGTCATTCTCAAAACTTTTGGCCATGACTGTACTTTACAAAGAATTGTGAAAAAACTGAAAATCTGTCTTATATTCTCGGTTCTTCAAAGTAGCCGCCTTTTGCTTTGATTCATAGTTTTGATGCCTTCAGTGTGAATCTACAATTATATAGTCATGAAAATACAGAAAACTCTGAATGAGAAGGTGTGTCCATACTTTTGGTCTGTACTGTACAAACAGATATAATACTAACAATGACTGACTGGCACAGTGGGGTAGAGGGCCCTGCCCGCGAGGGCTTACAATCTTATGTGTCTTGGTAAGGAGTTCCAGAGTATGAGGGATGCGCAGGAGAAATCTTGGAGACGGTTGTGTGAGGAGCGGATGAGAGCAGAGCGGAGTAGGAGGTCTTTGTAGGATCTGAGGTTACGTGTGGGCAGGTAGCAGGAGATAGGTCAGAGATATATGGAGGGGACAGGTTGTGGATGGCTTTGTATGTTAACATTAGTAACTTGAATTCAGTTCGCTGGTCAATGGGTAGCCAGTGAAGGGATTGGCAGAGGGGAGTGGCTGATGAAGAACGGGGGGGGGGGGGGGGGGGGGGGGGCGAGGTGAATTAACTGGAGGATAATACTGCCCCATAATTACATTATTACTGTCCAGTAGTGATAATATATATATATATATATATATATATACATTATATATCACTGGGGGGCAGAAACCCCTAATATCATAGATAACTATATACTGGTAGGAGTTCCTTCCATCCATCCTTCCTTCCGTCCGTCCTTCCTTCCTCAACCCCCTTGTAACACCAGTGTTGGGTGCCTAGCAGAGTACTACAACTTGAGGTGCATATCACCACCACCAGGTTATCTGTGATACACATTGTCTGTCCGCTGCTACTCCACATTATCATGCCTGTGCTTTTCTTTCTTCAGTTGATATTGCTGGACCTGCCCATAGGGGGCACACATACTTCCTTCCTTCTACATGAAGGGGGAGTGAGCAATGGCTGCCATGAGTACAGGTACATTTTCCTTTGGCAACTCTTGGAAGGGTTCATCAGACTTTGGGTCAAGACTCTTTCTCGTGCCTTTTTACCAGCACCCAGTCTCATGGAGTTTGATCCTGTCACTTGTTCAAGGTCTGTAAAAGAACTACAGACATCATGCCCTTTTCTCAGTTCATGATGCAGTGATACATCTTACTCTACCAGCGTGTTACTGCTTATTAGAATTGCATCTGCTGAGGAAAATGCAGTCCTAGTCTCGGGACACTACCAAAAAGCACCTCATATGCTGTGTGTTTTCCTATGTGTTGTGTACTTTACTGCGAATAGGGCCAGAGGGAGACGCCAGGTCCATGGCTTTCCTGTTTCTTCCATAGCTTTTTGGATTTTCAGTTTGAGGGTACCATTTAGACTCTCCACTTTCTCACTACTCTGTGGACGGTATGGGGTGAGGAACACTTGTAACCCCACAGCCTCCATTATTTCTCTCGTTATCTGTCCAGTAAGTGTTTTTCATTATCACTCTCGATGGTCTCGGGAATACCTGCACACTACTTATTTCAGTAATTTATCTTCAGTTTGTTTTGGGGTGGCTTTCTGTACCGGAAATGCCTCAGGCCATCCTGAAAACAGATCAGCACACACCAGCACATGCTTATACCTTCCCACCTTTGATAACTGTATATAGTTAACCTGCTATCTCTGGAACGGATACAAGGGCTTCAGGCTGTGTTTCTGAAGAACCTTTTTCTTTTTCACCTACAGTGTGCCTGTCACATGTTATGCAGGCTCACATATATCTGGCTACAGAAGTGCTAAAACCTGGAGCTACCCATCATTTTCTCACCAGGTCACACATGGCTATCTTTGAGTGGTGCACTTGTGAATGAGCTGCTTGCGCCATCATTGGGGACAATTCTCTCAGTAAACATACTCTCTTACCACTGACCATCAGGCCTTGTTCATCCTTTTTCTTTCCTTGCTGTTCCCAAGTCTTCTTTTCTTCTGGGCCATTTTGGTCCTGCTGTGTCTTTAGAACCTGAAAAGAGAGCTGAGAGGTTTGGTCCAGTATGGTGACCCCCTGTGTTGAGGCCTGTTCCCTAGAATTATCTGCAATTAGTTTGGCAGTTGTGTCTGCCCACATGTTACCTCTGCTTTCTTTTGTATCAGTCTTGGTGTGTGCCTTGACTTAGAGTATACCCACCCGTTTGGTTAGCAGCGGGGATCTATCACCTCCTGAACAGCCTGGATATCCTTTATAGACTTATTATTAAACATAAGGAAAGCTCTTGCTCTCCAGATCGGGCCATAGTCCTGTGCTGTACCAAAGGCACAGCGGGCTAACCCTCAACCATTTTACACTGTTTCGGTGAGTGGTTTCAGTTCAGTTTCTTGAGCTGAGACCTGTGGGGATAATGGTTCTGCTTGTTTTACCTCATGTTCAGTGACCACAGCATATCCGGCGAAGAATTTGCCATCCTTCCCAAATAAAGAGCCATCTACAAGGAGCTCAAAATCAGAGTTAGCAATAGATTTATCAATTACATGATGAAACCCTACAGCTTCTTGTTGTATACAATCATGTTGTTCTATATCGTCAGCAGAAGATACTTGTGTGTAGAGGTTGTTTGACTGTTGTCCTGCCATTTCCCCTTTTTGTGAATCCAGTTGCAACACTCAGGAGGGCCAGGGCTGGTATCACGGGTAATATATCAGATGTGGCTGGCTTTTAGGGGGTCCCTGGGTCCCAAATGTGCACAAAATCTCCTTTTTGATGTCCCCGACTACCCACCCCCACGTGATATCTGACAATGACAACAGACAACCAGGTCTCGGGAGTAGCCGTTGCTCTTTTACTAGCAGGGCAAGGTAATACAAATGTACATATGGAGTAATTCTTCACATACAATACAGCGATCTTTGTAGGTAGTGTCTAATTAATCAGGTGATGGAGCTTGGAGCAGGAATGCTTTGGATAGTTTAATTAGTAGTTGCTTGGGTAGTTAAACTTGTATATACTTGTAAAGAGGGCCTGTATCCAGGGGGTTAGTACTCAACAAACTGGGTACACGTATGTAGAAGAGCAAATACAATTATCAGCAGCGGGAGACCCTCAAATTCTGCCAGACTAGCTATGGGCTTCTTAAATATAGATTTGTCCCAAAGACATACTTGAATAGAGAGATACGTGTGAGGTCCCAGATGTATGGATAACCAGGTCCGTCAACTTTAGTGCTTGTAGGCTTGGAGCTTCAGAGGAAAACACTCTCTGAGGAGAATCTTGAGTACAGAGGAAAAGACATCTCTGTTTGGAGTGCCCTGAGACTTGGCTGCCATTTTCAGCTTTCCATGTGCTGCTAGCTCCACATGTCTTGTCTAGATGTCTTCACACAAAAGACCCAGACAAAAGGTCCCTAACCCCCCTCGAGGGGGCTGTAACTCCTCCTCCTCCAGGCCAGTCAAGGGAGCTTGATTGGTCCTGAAGGTCACCTGATCATACTGGACATTCCTGTACACTAGCAACTCAAATTACAATGGCAAGTATAGGCAGGAGTAGTTCACAAAAGCATCCAAAAGATGGCACATTAATAGACCCCCCCTGTGTGCTGGCTCTGGTAAAATAGAAACACTGGTAAATATATAGAAGGAATGAAGGGGGAGGAAACTCTTTACCTTATATGCAAATGTCCATACCATCTCGGTCTGCAAGGACTATTAAAGGGAATGGGACGAGCAGTACCGGGACATTACACAGTTCCAACAAAGTGACTGGATTGAACACATTACAAGATGCTAGCACATGCTATAAGCAATAGACATTCAGACATTTTCAGAGACAATGACAATCCTTTCTGTATCTACTAAGCTCCACTTCATTACCATACATATAGTTGGGCCTTATCTCTCCCTCCTGTGCCATCACACTAATTTAGAACCACATGGCCCAGCATGACACAAGTATCAAAAGAAACAAAGCACCATTGACTTTATGCACAATAATTCATAGTTAAAAAATGTTTTTAATTGTCAGCTCATACAATCCCATACAAGTAAACTCGGTCTTCTAGAGCTCCTACATACACTCCAGGGTTTCATACAGTTCTGTGAGATTCATAAATACACACAATACTCTCAATCAGTGCAACAGGCGGAAGAAATGGGAGATCATAAAATATGGAGGCAATGTCAATACCTATTGTGGCCACTTGATCTCCCAATCCATCCACCGCGCAGTGCCTACTCAACTAGTGGGATATCTGCTCAAATCCTAAGCAGACACAAGCTTATAATACACTTTCTTGAAAATCATATAATTTATTCAGTCACGCAAATAATGTGCTTTAAAGGGATCCTATCATTCAGATGACATTTTTTCTAAGTTCCACATCGGAATAGCCTTAAGAAAGGCTATTCTTCTCATAACTTTTGTTGTCTTCTCCGCGCCGCCATTCGCCTACAATCCCGATTCTTGTCAGTATGTAAACTAGCTCTCTCTCAGCACTGGGGGCGGGCCCCAGCGCTCAGACAGCACTGGGGGCGTCCCCAATGCTGCGAGAGAACTCTCTCCACCGCCATCGCCTCCTCTTCTTCAGCAGCGTCATCTTCAGCCTCTTCTTCCGGCCACGAGAAAATGGCCGCTTGTATAGTATTGTAAGGGGCCATTTTCTCGGGCCTGTGGCCATGCGCAGTCTGCTCTGGCCAAGGCCTAGAAGTAAGAAGACACCACCAGAAGAAGAGAATGAAGAGGCCGTTCCTGACGAAGGTGGAGGTGGCGCTGGAGAGAGTTCTTTCATAGCATTGGGGCCGCCCTCAGTGCTGTCTGAGCGCTGGGGCCCGCCCCCAGTGCTGCAAGAGAGCTAATTTACATACCGACAAGAACCGGGATTGTAGGCGAACGGCGGCGCAGAGAAGACAACAAAAGGTAGGAGAAGAATAGACTTTCTTAAAGCTATTCTGACGTGGTACTTAGAAAAAATGTTGTCTGAATGATAGGATCCCTTTAAATATATTATACACAAAAAGAGATTACAGATATGCGAGTTACTTTGAATTCATGTAGGCAGAGCTGAAACAATGGGTTTTCTTCTACAAACATGTACACAAGAATGTAGATTAGGCCTTCTATTGTTTACTGTATTGTGCACTTTGTTCAAGAGGAGGCGGATTACAAAATATATAATTGCTACATCACCTTTCTGGGGAATCTCTTAAAACATTATCCAAATGCACCTTCTTTATGTGAACCAAGTTCAACTTCCTCTGAAACCTTCAATCATTTACTAACTTGCTGAAACACTTTGTTTTCTGAATACTCTGATAAGGTCAGAGGCCGTGTTGATGGCCAGTTGACCAATAATCCTGGGCAACTGTCGTCATCCTAATTCATAAGGCTGAGTGCCAGCAGTAAGGAAATGACACCACACACAATGTTGGTTTTAGTACCTCTCTCAACCAAGGAAGAAAAACACTGACATAGTTTATTTAAGACAACGTGGGGTTAAATAGCAGACAAAGGAATAGAGTCCTGTGTATGTTCCCATATTGATGTAATACATCTTAATCACAGAGAGAGAGAGAAAGATTAAACCGCTCCATATATAGTCAGCTGCTCCAGTCTTGGGTGGATTCTCCTGAGAGTTATCTTCTGGCAGCCAGCCAAACATGTGTCCTCACTTGCACACAATGGGGTCTTATCCTGGGTGCAGGCACCATCTTGTAATTCAGTTTCAAACATAAACAACTTTATCTAGCATTCAACTTTTAAAGGGGTATTCCCATAACTCTTGTTCTGCAGCCTGAAGGCTCTGTACTCTCTTCACTTCCTGGATTTCTTGCACATTGGTGGGCGGGGTTTCACTTGCTCTGCTATCTGCTATGCATTACCACAGTATGAAGCTGATGTGGAAACTGAAGTAGCAGAGCTGGATTTGAGTCAGTTTGCATTACATACAGAGGTACCGGACTCCTTATCTCAGCCAGATTCAATTAAACCGGCTGATAAGTGGAAAAACTGAAGATAGACAGCACAGTAATCCCGGAGCTCTCACCTCCCCCTCCCCTATATGAGGAGCTCTGTTGCTTGTCAGCCCCTCCCTCCTATATATCTATTATCTACTTTATGAACAAGGTTCTTGAAAAGACCAGCGGATTTACTTTCCTTGCAACCCCCAATGTTGAGAGAACACAAGACAAGAGGAAAGCAGAAGCAGACAAAGGTGTGATCAGTATAATTAACATACAGTAACATAATTGAGTATAAGGTTGTAACATAGTTCTAGCACATAGCTAGTGGATAAGGCACAGAAGAAGCCACATCCCATCCATTATAGCTTCTAGGAGGATGAGCTCTCTGGATAGTACCTGAGAAAGGAATGTAAGATGGTTACAGGCACGCCCTAGAAAGCAATGTAAGATGGAAACAGGCGCAAACTGGCAACCTTCACATGCTATATTCACACTATGGTTTTGACCTGTTCCTTGGTGTGCAGCACCATAGTTCCTACCCTGTCTGATCAGCTGCTACCAACACTGAGACTACTTTAGAAGATAGTGGGCTGACAGACTCCCCGCAGCAAAATTCAGTTCTCTATAGTATCGTATAGGGCTTAAAGGGTGAAGATTCGGTGATCTTTATAGACAATGCCCTTAGGTGACACCTGGGACTTAGTCTTCTCTTTGTAATCACTTTTGGGACAATGGAGGGCACGTTTCATCCATGGACACTAGAGTTTCCTCACTGTACTTGTAGTGGAGCTGTTCAGCATAAATCGCGTGCTAGATGGATTGTACAAGCAGGGGCTTAGATGACGTGGCTGTTCCACTCTAACTGCCTCTAACTATGCTGAAGAATTGATGGCGCTCTTCCACAAGCTTGTTTGCTAGTCTACGACTATTTACCAATTTACTGCACCACTTGAACCCCTCCTATCTTCTAGAAACACAGAGCACAAGCCACACCTGCTTACACAGAAAAAAACTGAAAAAAACCTGGAAAAGTGCAAAGCCATTGCTAAATAATATAAATTGAATACACAAAAACATAAAACACACTATACATAAAACACTTCAGTCCTTAGCAGTGGCCCCAGATATAAGACTATCAGTCTGTGTCATACACAAAAACAACATGCCTACTAGGCAACCTGGTAGTCAGAACTTAGATGCCAACAGGATCAGAAGTTGTCAGTAATGCTAACACTAAGTAAAGTGGTTGGGAATTTCATGTAGCCTGAGGGAATCACAGGCTAATATCCCCCAAGAATTACCTGTAATTTTTTTAAATGTAGATTGTGAGCCCCATATAGGGAACACAATGTGCTTTTTTTTTTTCTTCCTATCAGTATGTCTTTTGTAGAATGGGAGGAAATCCACGCTAACACAAGGAGAACATACAAACTCCTTGCAGATGTTGTTCCTGGCGGGATTCAAGCTCAGGACCCCAGCGCTGCCAGGCTGCAGTGCTAACCACTGAGCCACTGTGTTGCCCCTACCCGTAATCTGTGACAAAAAGTGGCAGAAAATGTTACATTTACCTGCTGTGCCACTTCTGGAGAAAAATACATTACATCTGTCTCCCTGGAGCCATCAAGCTGTCCTAGTACTAGGTGAATAAAAGATGGGCTTGGGGGTTTTGTGGAGCAAGTTTTATTTTTGAATGGCCCCAATTTGGGATACTTGTAATTCATGAAATTATTTTTATTAACCATTTCTAAGGGTGGACGAAAAGCGTGGTCTATAGGTTGTAATGTTCTGTGGAGGACAGGAGCGGGTGCAATGCTCTGTAAGAGAATCGTTGGTTAGGATGGGAAGGTGGATATGGGAATTTATCTGTGATGGTTGTACAAGTGCCAGGATGATCCATTGTGAGCACATCATTATAAAGAGATAATCCATGGGCACCATGCCTGGTTATAGTGCCACCTCAGTGATCCCAGACAGAGATTGTTTATCCTGTACTAATACCAATGTCTGCACCATATCAAGCATAAGCCGTAATTCACAGGGTCCTCCAGATCTCGTATATAGTCTATACACAGTGGGGCTTATTTATGTACTGAACGCCAGTCTTAATAATGAACCTCTTCATAAATCAGTCAGACATCATTGTATATGAATGAAGATCTGCGCCAGTTACGAACTGTGTACATTTACATCAGAGATTCTCAAACTTATTTTGTCTACCGCCCACCTCGAGATTTAATTATTTTCTAGCGCCCCCCCCCCAAAAAAAAAAATATTTTTTTTTACTTTACTACATCTTAAGAATCACAATCGCAGTCATTATGTTAATAATTACATTATGTGTGTCATGTGAAAATAAGACTTTCTGATGAGGGTAATGTAAAACACCATTTTGTAATATTAGGATAACTTTTATTCATGTTATTAAAACAAACATTTTAATTTTAAAACTAATCTAATGTGAAAGATGAATTTGATGATTTTTAACAAGTTTGTTAATATCAGGCTCGAATTTACTCAAAAACAGCCGTAAGTCACCGCGTTCGGTAATCTGCAACCGATTTCTCTTTTTAGTTAGTAACGTTGCCGCAGCACTAAATTCACGTTCACACAAATACGATGATGGGAATGCTATCAAAAATCGTTGAACGATGGACCACAATCCAGGGTACAATTGGCTTTTGTAGCCAAAATTCTTGGTATCCATTTTTGAATTTTATATTTATTTCCTCGTTCGTTATCAGTTCTATGAGTTCTTCTTCCAGCTGGGGTGATCCTGCTGTGTTGACATTTGAAAAAGGATCCAACAACCAGTCCGGTATTTCCAATTTTAAAATGTCCTGGAATCGTTCTGCGAAATCACTGTGGAGGTTCTCCAAATGTTGGCAGTAAACAAGCAAGTCGTTTGCTTGCGTCAATTAGCCCCACCCCCAAATTAGCGTGTAGCTCCGCCCACCACATAGCGTGATCCTATGGGATGACTGAAGGGCCTGTGATGTCATCAAAAGGTCCTGTAGACTTGGATTTACCTTGTACGGAGTTTCCTAAAGGACCTGGCTCCTCTGCCCACTAGCAGCCTGCTCTATATAATAAAGCTTTATCCTAGTGAACAGAGAGACCAGGTCCTTTAGCCCAGTAGGATTTAGACTGCTTTATATAAGAAAGCAGCACTTATTCCACCCCCCCCCCCCCCCCTCTATCTCACAGCAGGGAGCTAGGTGATGTGTATGTGATGTGTATGTGTGGTGCAGACACAGGCTGGCTCCGTACACTCAGCCCCCACTCAGCAGGGAGCTACGTCATGTGGCTCCCTCAGCAATGAGCAGGGGACCAGGTGCTAGTGTCCATAATGAAGTGAATAAAGTAAGATAGTGGACAAACAAAGCAGTTTTGCTGAAGCAATGTATTTAGGAAAAGTCTTAAATCCACATTAACAAGCAGTATAGATAGAATCATTGTTATGATACCACCCTTTTAAATTAGCCATCGCCCCCCTAAACCGCTTCAACGCCCCCCAATCTTCTCTGTGCCCTTTACTGCCCCCCTATAGGCCTCCAGCGCCCACAAGGGGGCGTTATCGCCCACTTTGAGAAAAACTGATTTACATTATAACTCATGCCAGAATTCACTCAATGTGGCGAGCAAGGTGCAGAACGTGGGTGGTAGCACATGTGTAGCGCAAGAAAGTTCCATAAATGTGCGCCACAATACCATCCTTCTACACAAGAGGGATTGATACATTTTCCCTACTGTTATTGTCAGGATCTTGTGTATCTCCGTTACTGTAAAGGATCCTTTGACACCTCACAAAGACATAGGAACAGATCTATGAAGACTTGCTTATAACCCCCAAAGTTGACAGAGGGTTCACCTAATTTATGATGTACACAAATCCTCATAGATGAGGCCTACCTTGTACTAGACTGTGCGTTCATACCAACAATCTTCATAAATCTGCCCCATTGTGTTGTTATATAAAAAGGCCCCGATTTATCAGTATATAGTAGTGGTGATAGATTATGCTACACGATACCCTGAGGCCGAACCCGTGAGATATACTTCGGCTAAGCTAATTGCCAATGAGTTCTTTTATATGTTCTCTCCGACAAGTCTACCCAAGGAGATCCTGACTGACCAAGGGACTCCTTTTATGTCCATGGTAATGACAGAGATGTGTAAGCTCCTGAAAACTAAACACCTGTAAACCTCTGCGTATCCCCCCCAGACAGATGGCCTAGTGGAGAGGGTCAATAAAACCCTTAAGGGCAGTGGCGTAACTATCACCATAGCTGCGGAGGCAGTTGCCACAGGGCCCGGGACATTAGGGGCCCGGTGACAGCTGCTACTGCTGCTATCATTATACTCGGGGGTCTTTTCAGACCCCCGAGTATAATGATTGGCGGACCGGGAGAGGTAAGAAACATAAAAATCATGTTACATACCTCTCCACGATACTGCCAGGCCTCCTTCCTGACATCCTTTCTGACGTCACATGAACCCGGCCTGCGTCCCGGGTCATGTGACGTTCGACGTCATTGTACAAGGACAGCAGCGGAGAAGACCGCGTAGGAGCCGGGGGACAGGTAAGTAACAGTGGTTTTTTAAGTTTTTATACCCCCGGGTCCCAATTATTATACTCTGGGGTCTGAAAAGACCCCAGAGTATAATAATTGTTTATGGGTGTCCACAGTGGGACATAATACTGTGTGCAGGGGCCACTATGGGGGATAATACTGTGTGCAGGGGCCACTATGGGACATAATACTGTGTGCAGGGGTCACTATGGGACATAATACTGTGTGCAGGGGCCACTATGGGATATAATACTGTGTGCAGGGGCCACTATGGGACATAATACTGTGTGCAGGGGTCACTATGGGACATAATACTGTGTGCAGGGGCCACTATGGGACATAATACTGTGTGCAGGGGCCACTATGGGACATAATACTGTGTGCAGGGGTCAATATGGGACATAATACTGTGTGCAGGGGCCACTATGGGACATAATACTGTGTGCAGGGGCCACTATGAGGGATAATACTGTGTGCAGGGGCCACTATGGGGCATAATACTGTGTGCAGGGGCCACTATGGGACATAATACTGTGTGCAGGGGCCACTATGAGGGATAATACTGTGTGCAGGGGCCACTATGGGGCATAATACTGTGTGCAGGGGCCACTATGGGACATAATACTGTGTGCAGGGGCCACTATGGGGGATAATACTGTGTGCAGGGGCCACTATGAGGGATAATACTGTGTGCAGGGGCCACTATGGGGCATAATACTGTGTGCAGGGGCCACTATGGGGGATAATACTGTGTGCAGGGGCCACTATGGGGGATAATACTGTGTGCAGGGGCCACTATGGGGCATAATACTGTGTGCAGGGGCCACTATGAGGGATAATACTGTGTGCAGGGGCCACTATGGGGCATAATACTGTGTGCAGGGGCCACTATGGGACATAATACTGTGTGCAGGGGCCACTATGGGACATAATACTGTGTGCAGGGGCCACTATGGGACATAATACTGTGTGCAGGGGCCACTATGGGGGATAATACTGTGTGCAGGGGCCACTATGGGACATAATACTGTGTGCAGGGGCCACTATGGGACATAATACTGTGTGCAGGGGCCACTATGGTACATAATACTGTGTGCAGGGGCCACTATGGGGGATAATACTGTGTGCAGGGGCCACTATGGGGGATAATACTGTGTGCAGGGGCCACTATGGGGGATAATACTGTGTGCAGGGGCCACTATGGGGGATAATACTGTGTGTAGGCGCCACTATGGGGGATAATAGAACGCGCAGAAATGTGTAGGAGGGGGTCAGTTGTGGTCATCGGGGGGGGGGGGGGGGCCCTATGTCAAAAGTTTGCCACGGGGCCCCGCCATTCCTTGTTACTCCACAGGTTTTTTTCCCCATTTAAGTTGGTGTATGGTAGACACCCGTGTGGTCTCCTAGACATAGCCAAGGAAACCTGGGAACAAGAGCAAACTCCGTACAGGAGTGTAATTGAACATATTACTCTGATGCAGGACAGAATTGCAGCAGTAATCCTATTAATATTATAAATGTGAAAGTTTGTGAGTTTGTGGGTTTGTGTGTTTGGATGTTTGCATGTTCGGATGTTTGTTCCTTTGTTTTTTCCCTGCTTCCCAGTACATTATATAGAATAATTAATGGCGGCATCATGAAGAAAAATTTGTCCCAGGAAAAATTAAGACCTCATATGGCTCTGGGAGCGGAGAAATAAAAAAGTTATGGGGTTTAGAAGGAGGGGAGTCAAAAACGAAAAGCAGAAAATGCCATCGGCGGGAAAGGGTTAACTTCAAATACTTCTATGTAAAGTTTATACCAACACTGTATATATAGCAGCTCAAATACTAATTAACTTCAACACAAAAGTCTCACGTATTCTCTGAATTACAGCAAAACAAGATACAAAGTTACATTTCATATCCCATACCTTATACACACTACGAAAACCTTACCCACGCCTGTATATACCCACTACTACAATCACCGCAGACGAAGTTGCGGGTACCAGCTAGTAGGTATATAACCTAGGAGCCCTGACAGTGTCACACACTATGTATTATAGATATATAGTCCTAGGAGCCCTGACAGTGTCATACACTATGTATTATAGATATATAGTCCTAGGAGCCCTGACAGTGTCATACACTATGTATTATAGATATATAGTCCTAGGAGCCCTGACAGTGTCATACACTATGTATTATAGATATATAGTCCTAGGAGCCCTGACAGTGTCACACACTATATATTATAGGTATATAGTCCTAGGAGCCCTGACAGTGTCATACACTATGTATTATAGATATATATAGTCCTAGGAGCCCTGACAGTATCATACACTATGTATTATAGATATATAGTCCTAGGAGTTCTGACAGTGTCATACACTATGTATTATAGATAAACTAGCTGGTACCCGCGACTTCGTCTGCAGTGATTGTAGCAGTGGGTATATACAGGCGCGGGTAAGGTTTTCGTAGTGTGTATATGGTATGGGAGGTGAAATGTAACTTTGTATATTGTTTTTGCTTTAATTCAGAGAATACGTGAGACTTTTGTGTTGCATGTAATTTGTATTAGAGCTGCTATATATACGGTGTTGGTATAAACTGTACATAGTGACTTTGGGACAGAGGTATTTGAAGTTAACCCTTTCCCGCTGATGGCATTTTCTGCTTTTCGTTTTTGACTCCCCTCCTTCTAAACCCCATAACTTTTTTATTTCTCCGCTCCCAGAGTCATATGAGGTCTTAATTTTTCCTGGGACAAATTTTTCTTCATGATGCCACCATTATTTATTCTGTATAATGTACTGGGAAGCAGGGAAAAAATTCAGAATGGGGTGGATTTGAAGAAAAAATGCATTTCTGTGACTTTCTTACGGGCTTTGGTTTTACAGCGTTCACTGTGCAACCAAAATGACATGTCCCTTGTATTCTGTGTTTCGTTACGATTCCGGGGATACCAAATTTATATGGTTTTATTTATATTTTGTCCCCTTAAAAAAAATCCAAAACTGTGTTAAAAATAATTTTTTGAAAAGTCGCCATATTCCGACGCCCGTAACTTTTTTATACATGCGTGTACGGGGATGTATGGGGCGTCTTTTTTTGCGGGAACGGGTGTACTTTGTAGTTCTACCATTTTCGGGAAATGTTATTGCTTTGATCACTTTTTATTCAAATTTTTAGCAGAATCAAAACAGTGAAAAAATGGCGGTTTGGCACTTTTGACCATTTTTCCCGCTACGGCGTTTACCGAACAGGAAAAATATTTGTATAGCTTTGTAGAGCGGGCGATTTCGGACACAGAGATACCTAACATGTATGTGTTTCACAGTTTTTAACTACTTTTATATGTGTTCTAGGGAAAGGGGGGTGATTTGAATTTTTAATCCTTTTTATTTATTTTTTTATATATTTTTTTTTACTTTTTTTAAACTTTTTTTTTTGCATTTATTAGACCGCCTAGGGGTATTGACATGGGTGGGCGGTGTCGCGGATTGTCAGAGTGGTGGGGGTCGGCAAACATAGCTGCTCTGGAGCGTTAAAGAGCGCCTCCTGGAGTATCATTAAGGGGAGGGGCAAAGTGGTAAAGTCTATGTATATGAGATTGTGTGGGGTTAGGGGCGAGGCTGGAGAGGGCAATAGGAATTTTGTGGCTTGCTATGGTCCAAAGTGTGTGAGATTGCAGAGATGGTGGTGTGAGTTTGGGTTTTGTGGGGGTCCTGGCACAAACGTATGTGCGCTATTGTGATGAAAAGTAGCCTATTGTTTAATCGAGTGTAATGACTATGTTTGTGGAAAATTTCAGCCAAATCGGTGGAGCGGGTTATCCGTGATTGAGGAACAAACATCCGAACATGCAAACATCCAAACACACAAACCTACAAACCCACAAACTTTCACATTTATAATATTAATAGGATTAATGGTGGCATCATGAAGAAAAATTTGTCCCAGGAAAAATTAAGACCTCATATGGCTCTGGGAGCGGAGAAATAACAAAGTTATGGGGTTTAGAAGGAGGGGAGTCAAAAACGAAAATCAAAAAATCCCATCAGCGGGAAAGGGTTAACTTCAAATACTTCTGTCCCAAAGTCACTATGTAAAGTTTCTCACAACACCGTATATATAGCAGCTCAAATACTAATTAACTTCAACACAAAAGTCTCACGTATTCTCTGAATTACAGCAAAAACAAGATACAAAGTTACATTTCATATCCCATACCTTATACACACTACGAAAACCTTACCCGCGCCTGTATATACCCACTGCTACAATCACCGCAGACGAAGTCGCGGGTACCAGCTAGTTCTTATAATAAAGGAACATATGGAGCAGGCCCAAATGGCCCAGAACCGTGTCTATAACAGATCAGCAAAACTTAGGACCTTTAATCCAGATGATCTGATGATGGTATTGATTATTAGGGTCCATTCACACGGAAGAAAATGGTGAGGAATTTGGTGTGGAATTTCAGCGCTGAAAAAAACCCCTCCCATTGACTTCAATGGGTTGCTTTCACTGCTAGCATAAAAAGGAACCCATTGAAGTCAATGGGAGGCTTTTTTTTCAGCGCTGAACTTCCACACCAAATTCCTCACCATTTGCCTCTGTGTCAATGGACCCTAACTGTGGAAAGTGAATTAATTTCTGGATGAAATACTAAGGGCCATATTAAATTATTGAAAGAGTGCGGGATGTGAAGTATAAGGTAAACCAGCCGAGCAAGAGAAAGGACAAACACATATACCATATAAATATACTAAAACCCTGGAAGGACAGGGAGTCACTGTCATCAGTAAGTGCCCCTAGCAATGTTCCTACTGAAGGGGTAAGTACTGGTAAAGCTTCACCCGAGGTACAAATATCAGAGACTCTGTCTAAGTCACAGAGACAGGAGACAAAAGAATTTGTATAGAGCAGTGGTTCTTAACCAGGGTTCGATCGAACCCTAGGCCATGTGCACGGTTCATTTTGAGTACCAGTAAAAAAACATATACCTATGTTTTGAATTTGGAAATAAATCATATTTGATTTATCACTAAAGAAGGGTTCACTGAATGTGCAGATGAAACTGGTGAAGAACAAGGATAAGAACCACTGGTATAGAGAAATAATGATGTGTTTTCTGAGTTCCATGGACGCACCAACGTGATAGAACATGATATTGTCACTGGGGCACAGGTACGGGTTAATCTAAAACCGTACCGGATACCTGAAGCTCGTAGACAAGCCATAACTGAGGAGATCAAAAGTATGTTGGCACTTGGGGTAATTGAGTCCAAGAGTGACTGGTCAAATCTAGAGATGAGTGAACAGTAAAATATTCAATGTTTGTTATTCGTTTCGAATAGTTGCTCAATATTCGACTATTCGAACGAATATCGAACCCCATTATAGTCTATGGGAGAAAATGCTTCGCTACAGGGGATCCCACCATTCGACTCAGGAGAGTCACCAAGTCCACTATGACACCTCAGCAAATGATGCGAACACCCTTGAAAGCAACTGGGACAGCAGGGGAAGCATGTCTGGGGGCATCAAGTATCTTTATTATGTCGGGATCCCCTGTCAGCTTGCGATATGCCGGAGCTGACTTTTTCACCTAGGAATGCATCGACTAGCGTTGATTGGCCAGTCCACAGGATTCGGCCAATCAACGCTGGTTCTGCCTGAGGAGGCGGAGTCTAAAATCGATCCACAGCAGTTTCCATTCTGGTCCGATTTTAGACTCCGCCTCCTCCGGCAGAACCAGCGTTGATTGGCCGAATGCCGTAGACTGGCCAATCAACGCTGGTCAATGCATTTCTATAGTGAGATATAGCAGAGCTGGCCTTGCGGTTAGCCCAGCTACTCCGGACAGATGAAAGAGCTCTGCACTACACCCAACCATCCCTCCAGCTACTCCTCCTGTACTAACACGACTAGCTCAGCTTGGCTATTCTTTAGTACTACTAACATGCTCAGCTCGGCTATTCCTTAGTGTAATAGCCGGCTGAGCGTGCTAGTAGTACTAAGGAATAGCCGAGCTGAGCGTGTTAGTACTACAAACCCCAACCCCCGCCCACACTCTCCTAAGCCCCGCCTTCTCTATAATACTAGTTGGGGAGAGGGGAGCAGGGCGCTCTGAAACCCGGACCATGGACCGAAGTGGACCAGGAACAGAGAGCTGCAGGTAAGCGGACACGGGGGGTGGGGGTGGGGGAGTTGGGGTTTGTAGCACTAACACGCTCAGCTTGGCTATTACACTAAGGAATATCCCAGCTGAGCTAGTCATGTTAGTACAGGAGGAGTAGCTGGAGGGATAGTTGGGTGTAGTGCAGAGTTCTTTCATCTCCAATGTCTGGAGTAGCCGGGCTAACTGCACGGGCTCTGCTGTATCTCGCTATAGGAATGCATTGACCAGCGTTGATTGGCCAGTGTACGGGCATTCGGCCAATCAACGCTGGTCTATGCATTCCTATGGGAAAAAGTCAGCTCGCGCATATCGCAAGCTGACAGGGATCCTGACAAGATAGAGCCCCAAAGAGCTGGGTGAGTAACATTCCCCTCTAAATAAAGGTTATCCCTAGCTAACCCTGCCTGTACATCTGTCCCTGTCTCACATTCATATAGTTCACTGCTCCAAATTAAGCAAATGGTAAATTCACCATTCGTCTAAATTGGAGGTCACCTGATTTTGGCGGCCAATGGGTTTTTAATTTTTTTTTTAACTGCCTCCGTTGTCGTAGTTCCTGTCCCACCTCCCCTACGCAGTAATTGGTGCAAAAAACGTGCCAGGGAAGGTAGGAGGGAATCAAATTTTTAGTGATTTTGCCACCTGGTGTTCGATTGGAATCGAACACCTCGAACAGCCTGATATTCGATCGAATATCAATTCGATCGAACGCCGTTCGCTCATCTCTAGTCAAATCCCATCGTTCTGATTCCTAAGCCAGATGGTACCATAAAGCTTTGTAATTATTTTTGTAAGTTGAATGAAATGTCTAAGTTTGATGCCTACCCAATGCCCAGAGTTGATCAAGAAGTTGGGACATGGTAAGTATTTCTCCACCCTCAACTTAACCAAAGGGCACTGGCAAGTGTCGCTCACTAAGAAGGCCAGAGAAAAAAACTGCATTTGTCACCTTGGATGCTCTATTCCAGTATGTGACTATGCCGTCTGGTTTACATGGGGCTTCAGTGTATGACACTGTCAGATGTCCTAGGACTGTATCTATAAAACATAGTGTATAACACTGTCAGGGCTCCTAGGACTATATATCTATAATACATAGTGTATGACACTGTCAGGGCTCCTAGGACTATATATCTATAATACATAGTGTATAACACTGTCAGGGCTCCTAGGACTATATATCTATAATGCATAGTGTATGACACTGTCAGGGCTCCTAGGACTATATATCTATAATACATAGTGTATGACACTGTCAGGGCTCCTAGGACTATATATCTATAATACATAGTGTATGAAACTGTCAGGGCTCCTAGGACTATACAGTGTTGGCCAAAAGTATTAGCACCCCTGCAATTCTGTCAGATAATACTCTTGTTCTTCCAGAAAATGATTGCAATCACAAATTCTTTGGTATAATTATCTTCATTTAATTTGTCTTCAATGGAAAACCACAAAAAGAATTGTCAAAAAGCCAAATTGGATATAATTCCACAGCAAACATAAAAAAGGGAGTGGCAAAAGTATTGGCACTGTTTGAAAAATCATGTGATGCTTCTCTAATTTGTGTAATTAACAGCACCTGTTACTTACCTGAGGCACCTAACAGGTGGTGGCAATAACTAAATCACACTTGCAGCCAGTTGAAATGGATTAAAGTTGACTCAACCTCTGTCCTGTGTCCTTGTGTGACCACATTGAGCATGGAGAAAAGAAAGAAGACCAAAGAACTGTCTGAGGACTTGAGAAGCAAAATTGTGAGGAAGCATGAGCAATCTCAAGGCTACAAGTCCATCTCCAAAGACCTGAATGTTCCTGTGTCTACCGTGTGCAGTGTCATCAAGAAGTGTAAAGCCCATGGCACTGTGCCTAACCTCCCTAGATGTGGACGGAAAAGAGAAATTGACGAGAGATTTCATTGCAAGATTGTGTGGATGGCGGATAAAGAACCTCGACTAACATCCAAACAAGTTCAAGCTGCCCTGCAGTCCGAGGGTACAACAGTGTCACCCTGTACTATCCATCGGCGTCTGAATGAGAAGAGACTGTATGGTAGGAGACCCAGGAAGACCCCACTTCTTACCCAGAGACATAAAGGCAGGCTGGAGTTTGCCAAAACTTACCTGAGAAAGCTAAAACCATTCTGGAAGAATGTTCTCTGGTCAGATGAGACAAAAGTAGGAAAAGGCATCAACATAGAGTTTACAGGGAAAAAAGAGGCCTTCAAAGAAAAGAACACGGTCCCTACAGTCAGACATGGCGGAGGTCCCTGATGGTTTGGGGTTGCTTTGCTGCCTCTGGCACTGGACTGCTTGACCGTGTGCATGGCATTATGGAGTCTGAAGACTACCAACACATTGTGCAGCATAATGTAGGGCCTAGTGTGAGAAAGCTGGGTCTCCCTCAGAGGTCAGGGCTCTTCCAGCAGGACAATCACCCAAAACACACTTCAGGTCAGCACTAGAAAATGGTTTGAGAGAAAGCCCTGGAGACTTGTAAAGTGGCCAGCAATGAGTTCAGCCCTGAATCCCATAGAACAAGTAATTATGAAGATAATCTTGTTTCCCTTAGTCCTAACAGCGGCACAATGTGGGGTATTTCTGCCCCTGTGTGCTGGTAGGACAGGCGGATATTTAATTAGCCAATCAAATGCGTGGCAGGCCCTATAAGAGGGCACAAGAACCTCCCCTCTGCGTGTAAATACAAAAGTACCTCCATAACATTTATATACAGGGTGGGAAATCTTGTGCCGCTGTTGGGACTAAGGGAAACAAGATTATCTTCATAATCACTTGTTCCCTGTCGTCCGTACCAGCGGCACAATGTGGGGATATAGCAAACAGGTCCCCAAGATGGGTGGGACTAACCCATGACCGAACTTGAAACGGTCTGGGCAAAGGCAGTGGAATCTGCCACTTGGTCCTTCAGGCGGTAATGCCGAATGAAGGTGGATTCAGATGCCCAAGAGGCAGCTGCGCATATCTGGTCCACAGACAAAGCATTTCTTTCTGCCCGTGAAGTGGACACTGCCCTGGTTGAATGGGCAAGAAGGAAAGATGGAGCTGACAGCCATTGGGCGGTATAGGCGACTCTAATAGTCTCGGTAACCCACCGGGATATTGTAGCTTTGGCGCCCTTGTTTTTCCCCGTGTAGCTGACCAACAGGTTTTCAGTCCACCTAAAGGGGCGAGTGCGCTGCAAGTAGATCTGCAGGCATCTAACCACATCCAGCTTGTGCCATCTTTCTTCTTCAGCAGAAGAAGGGAAAGGAAAAAATACTGGAAGGGAAATCAGTTGGTTCCTGTTTACAGCAGATGGCACCTTGGGACGAAACCCAGGGAGGAACCTAATCTGTACATGGTCAGAGAAAAAGGTGGTATATGGCTCCTCAGCGGACAAAGCTTGTAGTTCACTAAAGCGTTTGGCAGTTGTGACTGCCAATAGCAGCGCCATTTTGCCGGTTAGCGACTTGAGGGAGACCTCTTCCAGAGGTTCAAATGGCTGGCCACATAGGGTGTTCAGGACCGGAATAAGGTCCCATTGGTGGACAGGGGTGTTTTCCACCGGTCTCAGCCTAGTTGCCCCTTTAATAAAGGTGCTCACTAAGGAATCCTGAGACAAACGCCTCCCCAGATAGGCGGACAGGGCTGCTACGTGTACCTTGAGTATGGCCGCAGCAAGACCTCTGTCTAGTCTGTCTTGAAGGAAGTCCAGGATCGCCTCCGTAGGGGAATTGGTGGAGTCCACTTGATGCTGCAGACACCAGGCATTAAAGATGTTACCTATTCGACAGAAGTTCCTGTTAGTCGAATCTGCTCTGGCGCTGTATAGGGTCTTCAAGACGGCTTGTGACAGTCCTCTATTCCTCAATAGTGACTGGTCAACCTCCAGGCTGTCAGGTTGAGTCTCCTCAGATCCTGGCATCTCAGCTCTCCTTGGGTTACCAGGTCTGGGAGGGGGGGGGGAAGCCTCCAATATATGCCCTGACTCATTTGTATGAGCTGAGCAAACCAAGCCCTTTTTGGCCAGAACGGGATTATGGCTATTCCTGAGGCTTGGTCCTGTCTTATTTTTATCAATACCTTCGGTATGATTGGAATTGGAGGGAATATGTAAAACAGCCTGAACCTCCATGGGATGGACAGGGCATCCACCGCCAAGGGATTGTCCTCCTGGTACAGAGAGCAGAAGGTCCCCACCTTGGCGTTGAGTCAGGTAGCCATAAGATCGACCTCCGGGAGACCCCATCTCTGGACGATCTGTTGAAATACGCCTGGATTGAGAGACCATTCTCCTGATACGGTAATACCCCGACTCAACTGATACGCTACTATGTTCAGGGAGTCCTTTATGTGAACAGCGGATAACTGGACCAGATTCTTCTCTGCCCAGGCAAATATGAGATTCGTCTCTCTCAGCAAGGTTGGTGACCTGGTGCCCCCTTGTTTGCTTATATAGACTACCACCGTCGTATTGTCTGACCGGATTTTGACAGACTTTCCTTTCAATTCTGGGGCAAAGTGTACTAGGGCCAGGTACACTGCTCTGAATTCCTTGAGATTGGATGACCCCAGCTCCGGACATCTCCATCGTCCTTGTACAGTTTTGTCTTGACAATGGGCTCCCCATCCCCACTGGGATGCACCTGTAGTCAACAGGGTCCACACTGTCGGGACCGTGGACCTTCCGTCTTTCAGGTGTATCCACCATCTGAGGGAAAGACGGGTAGCGGGAGAAAGGCAGATCTTCTTGTACAATCCCCGTGGAGACCTGTTCCAGGTTCTCAACACTTCCATCTGCAGGGGACGCAAATGCCATAAAGCCCAAGGGACCACCCTGGCCGAGGATGACATCAGGCCCAGGACTCTCATGGCAGTCCGGATGGTTACCTGCCGAGTGCGCAATAGGAATCGTGCACTGGCTTGGATTCTTTCCTTCCTTGGACTGGAGAGGAAGATCTGCATCACTTCTGAATCCACTATAAATCCGAGGAATTTTCTTTGGGTGGATGGCACGATTTCGGACTTCTCCCAATTGATAATCCATCCTAACTCCTGTAGGAAGTTGATGGCAAGGTTGAGCTGCTGGAGGAAGGCAGCAGGATACTGAGCTTTCAGTAGCCAGTCGTCTAGATAAGGGACGATGAAAAGACCCTGAAGTCTGAGGGCCGCGGCGACCGGAGCGATCACCTTGGTGAATACCAGTGGGGCGGATGTGATGCCGAATGGCAGAGCTGTGAATTGATAGTGCTCCCTGTGGCCGGCCATAGAGACGGCAATCCTGAGGAACTTCCTGTGGAAATGAGCAATGGGGACATGTAGATAGGCGTCCTTCAAATCGAGGGTAACCATCACCTCTTCTGGCTGAAGAAACACAGCCACAGAATCCACGGTTTCCATTCGAAATTACCTCTTTCTGTTAAACCGATTGAGGTACCTCAGATCTATTATCATCCTCCAGCCCCCGGTGACCTTGGGGACCAGAAAGACGGGGGAGTAGACTACCAGACCGTGGTCTGAGGCTGGTACCTTCTCCAGGGCACCCTTGGTAACATATTCGGTGACCGAGGCTTCTAGACTGGCCTGATGAGAAGGTGGAACAGTTTGGGTGGAAACGAACCGATCTGGAGGTGGAAGATGAAAGTCGATGTGATACCCGTGCTGTATGATCTTCAACACTCATGGGTCTTGGATATGGGTGGACCATGCTCTGGAAAAGGAGGAAAGACGTCCTCCCACAGGAAGGGGGGCCACAGGGAGCTGCCCCATGTCAAAACTCAGGCTTCCTCTTGTTGTCCTCCTTGGAAGCGCCATGAACAGCTCCCCTAGATCGATATCTAGAATACTGTTGTTGGGAAGGGCGTCTATAATTAGAGGAAGAACCTCTGCCTCTAGAGGGAGCACGTCTGCCCCTGGATGCTTGAGGTAGGGACCTTCCCCTACCTTTAGCTAATCCCTCCATAATGGCGTCTAAGCTTTGGCCAAACACCCTTCCCAGCTCAAAGGGGAGAGCACAGAGAGCTGCTTTAGACGCAAAATCTGCCCGCCAAGGCTTTAGCCAAAGGGGTCTACGGGCCGCAGTAGACAACGCCATAGATTTGGCGGAGATTTTTAATTGATGGCGGGAGGATTCCACCAAGTAATCTGCAGCCCTATGAACTCTTTTCATAGAGGCCAGAATCTCATCTCTGTCTACGCCCGAGTCTATATCCCGCTCCAAGGCGGCTAAGCGGTTGCGCAAAAAGTCACCAACCGTAGAGGAGGCTATGGCCACAGAGGCTTGCGCGGAGGAAGCTGAGTAGACCTTCTTCAGAACGGAGTCCACCCTACGATCCAGAGGGTCCTGAAGATTTGAACCATCTTCCAAGGGCACCAGTGTTCTGCGGGACAGCTTTGCTACGGCCAAATCCACCTTAGGGGGAGGCCCCCAGGAATCCCACTGGGCAGTGTCAACAGGAAATAAGCTCTTGAAAATCCTGAAAAGCGAATGTCCTTTTTCTGGCTGTTTCCACTGCCGCGCCATAAGGTCGGTCAGCGTGGCGTCCGCATGGAAGGCAATATGTCCCCCAGAGGCAGACGTGGAGGCTTCCCCGTCAACATCTCGGCCCACTGTAGACCGGATGGACTTCAGCAGCCTGCCCGTTTGTTCATAATGGAACGCAGGTCTGCTGGAAATGACTGAGTTGTCCTCGGAGGAATCATCCTCTGCCACCCGCAGGTGTTCCAAGGGGGGAGGGGAGAGACGAGGAACGGTGCTCAGAGCATGGTCTCTTGGTGAGCTGAGACAAGGTGGAATGGATCCCTTTGAGAGAATCATCCTGCAAAACAAAAAGGAGAGTACAAGCAAGGGAAAAACTATTTATCCAAGCGATGCCCAAACTCACCATCTCCTTGACCCAGGCCATCATATCTGGGAGAAGGCTCCACAGGTGGAGGACCTCTGCAACCGCGACAACGGGCCCACTCGTAGCCTGAAAATAATAGGCAAGTTATAGGACCAGTAGTACCCCGCAGGGCACAACCTTTCAAGCCGCTACCTACCATCAGGGAGCGGTGTGTCGCAATCGAGGCAGGAAAGATGTTTCCTCTTAGAAGAGGTTTTCCTCCTACCATCCCCAGGAGGGGTAGTAGAGGATGACATATCCTACAGAGAGAGATAATAGACCATGCAACACTGTCACCATGACATCATACCAGCTTTGAAAAAGGGTAGATCTTACCAGGTCCTGTAGACCGGACAGCGAGGTGACGGATCCCAATAAAGTTTGCAAACTGGCAAAGAGTTCAAGATCAATGAACACCACAATCGCACGCCTTCAGCAGATACTGCAGGAAGGTCTCTAACACCAGGCCAGCCAGCCTCTTAATTCTGGCCGGCTGGAAGTGGGCAGAGCCACAATCAAAGCAGGTGAGGCAACCTGCCCAGACAACTACCCCTGTAATCAGGGGTCTGCAAAGATATACATTCCCCCCCACCAAGAGGCCCTTACCCCCACATCTCCCCGTCTTTTCTGGCCTTTAATAAGGCCTGAATCTCCCCTGAGCGAGCGGCCGCCGTGATACTTCCGGCGAAACCGGAAGTGCGCGCTTACAGCGGCCGGTGGGGAACAGGATACACAACAGTGTGGTTCCACCCGCCGGCAGTCCGCACGGCCACCAGAGGCGGCATGCGGATTCCCCGGACTCTCACCAAAATGTCAGGTAAGTCACAAGGAGCAGGGGAAGCGGAGGAGAGGGGGGGAGGGGAGATAGAGGGGGTAGCCACACATGGCTAACAAGCACCTTCTCCCCGCAGGGCACAGAAGGTGACAAGAAGAAAACAACCGCTCAGGAGGTGAGTGATCCTGCTGAGTTTCTCTAAGAGGACACAAGTCCTCCCACCTGTCCTCTGTCCACACAGGACAGAAAAAAACACGCAGAGGGGAGGTTCTTGTGCCCTCTTATAGGGCCTGCCACACATTTGATTGGCTAATTAAATATCCGCCTGTCCTACCAGCACACAGGGGCAGAAATACCCCACATTGTGCCGCTGGTACGGACGACAGGGAACACCTGTGGGGGAGAGATCTCTTGATGGCAGTTTGGAGGAGGCCCCCTTCACATCTCAGGGGCAACCTGGAGCAGGAGCCAAAGAAGAATGGTCTAAAATTCCAGCAGAGCCTTGTAAGAAACTCATTGCTGGTTACCGGAAGCGGTTGTGCGCAGTTATTGTGTCTAAAGGTTGTGCTACCAAGTATTAGGCTGAGGGCGCCAATACTTTTGACCGGCCCATTTTTGGAGTTTTGTGTAAAATGATCAATGATTTGACTTTTTTTTCATTCTCTTTTGTCTTTTTTCATTGCAAGCAAAATAAATGAAGATATTACCAAAGAGTTTGTGCTTGTAATCATTATCTGGGGGACACCGAGGATTATCTGACAGAATTGTAGGGGGGCCAATACTTTTGGCTAACACTGTATCTATAATAGATTGTGTATGACACTGTCAGGTCTCCCGAGAATATATATCTATAAAATACAGTACACACTCCTGACCTTTGCTCTGTTCAGTAACTTAAATATGCAGCAGGTACACAAGGAAAACCCCTGAATGCAGTATAGGAGTGACATCCCCAACAGGTCTGTGGTCAATCCTAAAACCTGGACCACTTCACCTAGTTCTCGGTGACACAGTCCTATGAAAAAGTTTGGGCACCCCTATTAATTGTAATCATTTTTAGTTCTAAATATTTTGGTGTTTGCAGCAGCCATTTCAGTTTGATATATCTAATAACTGATGGACACAGTAATATTTCAGGATTGAAATGAGGTTTATTGTACTAACAGAAAATGCGCAATATGCATTAAACCAAAATTTGACCGGTGCAAAAGTATGGGCACCTCAACAGAAAAGTGACATTAATATTTAGTAGATCCTCCTTTTGCAAAGATAACAGCCTCTAGTCGCTTCCTGTAGCTTTTAATCAGTTCCTGGATCCTGGATAAAGGTATTTTGGACAAACAATTCAAGTTCAGATACCAAATTTATATGGTTTTATTTACATTTTGACCCCTTAAAAACAAATCCAAAACTGTTAAAAAATTATTTTTTGAAAAGTTGCCATATTCCGACAGCCGTAACTTTTTTATACGTGTGTGTACGGGGATGTATAGGGCGTCTTTTTTTGCGGGGTTGGGTGTACTTTTTAGTTTTACCATTTTCGGGAAATGTTATTGCTTTGATCACTTTTTATTCAAATTTTTATCAGAATCAAAACAGTGAAAAAACGGCGGTTTGGCACTTTTGACCATTTTTCCCGCTACGGCGTTTACCAAACAGGAAAAATATTTATATAGCTTTGTAGAGCGGGCGATTTTGGACGCAGGGATACCTAACATGTATGTGTTTCACAGTTTTTAACTACTTTTATATGTGTTCTAGGGAAAGGGGGGTGATTTGAATTTTTAATCCTTTTTTTTTTTTTTAAATATTTTTTTTACTTTTTTTTAAACTTTTTTTTTTGCATTTATTAGACCCCCTAGGGGTATTGACATGGGTGGGCGGTGTCGCGGATTGTCAGAGCGGTGGGGGTCGGCAAACATGGCTGCTCCGGAGCGTTAAAGAGAGCCTCCTGGAGTATCGTTAAGGTGAGGGGCAAAGTGGTAAAGTATATGTATATGAGATTGTGTGGGGTTAGGGGCGAGGCTGAAGAGGGCAATATGAATTTTGTGGCTTGCTATGGTCCAAAGTGTGTGAGATTGCAGAGATGGTGGTGTTAGTTTGGGTTTTGTGGGGGTCCTGGCACAAACGTATGTGCGCTATTGTGACGAAAAGTAGCCTATTGTGCAATCGGGTGTATTAACTATGTTTGTGGAAAATTTCAGCCAAATCGGTGGAGCGGTTTTTCCGTGATTGAGGAACAAACATCCGAACATCCAAACACACAAACTCACAAACTTTCACATTTATAATATTAATAGGATGTGAAAGTTTGTGTGTTTGGATGTTTGTTCCTCAATCACGCAAAACCCGCTCGACCGATTTGGCTGAAAGTTTCCACAAACATAGTTAATACACCCGATTGCGCAATAGGCTACTTTTCGTCACAATAGCGCACATACAGACCCCCACAAAACCCAAACTCACACCACCATCTCTGCAATCTCACACACTTTGGACCATAGCAAGCCACAAAATTCCTATTGCCCTCTACAGCCTCGCCCCTAACCCCACACAATCTCATATATATATACTTTACCACTTTGCCCCTCCCCTTAACGATACTCAGGAGGTGCTCTTTAACGCTCTGGAGCAGCCATGTTTGCCGACCCCCACCGCTCTGACAATATGCGACACCGCCCTCCCATGTCAATACCCCTAGGAAGTCTAATAAATGCAAAAAAAAAAGTTTAAAAAAAAGTAAAAAACATATAAAAACAAATAAAAAGGATTAAAAATTCAAATCACCCCCCTTTCCCTAGAACACATATAAAAGTAGTTAAAAACTGTGAAACACATACATGTTAGGTATCCCCGCGTCCGAAATCGCCCGCTCTACAAAGCTATACAAATATTTTTCCTGTTCGGTAAACTCCGTAGCGGGAAAAATGGTCAAAAGTGCCAAACCGCCGTTTTTTCACTCTTTTGATTCTGATAAAAATTTGAATAAAAAGTGATCAAAGCAATAACATTTCCCGAAAATGGTAGAACTAAAAAGTACACCCGACCCCGCAAAAAAAGACACCCTATACATCCCCGTACACGCACGTATAAAAAAGTTACGGCTGTCGGAATATGACGACTTTTCAAAAAAAAAAAATGTTTTAACACAGTTTTGGATTTTTTTAAGGGGTCAAAATGTAAATAAAAAAATATAAATTTGGTATCCCCGGAATCGTAATGAAACACAGAATACAGGGGACATGTCATTTTGGTTGCACAGTGAACGCCGTTAAACCAAAGCCCCTAAGAAAGTCGCAGAAATGCATTTTTTTGACAAATCCACCCCATTCAGAATTTTTTCCCTGCTTCCCAGTACATTATATAGAATAAATAATGGTGGCATCATGAAGAAAAATTTGTCCCAAGAAAAATTAAGACCTCATATGGCTCTGGGAGCGGAGAAATAAAAAAGTTATGGGGTTTAGAAGGAGGGGAGTCAAAAATGAAAAACCAAAATCAAAAAATGCCATCAACGGGAAAGGGTTAACTTCAAATACTTCTGTCCCAAAGTCACTATGTAAAGTTTCTCACAACACCGTATATATAGCAGCTCAAATACTAATTAACTTCAACACAAAAGTCTCACGTATTCTCTGAATTACAGCAAAAACAAGATACAAAGTTACATTTCATATCCCATACCTTATACACAGTACGAAAACCTTACCCATGCCTGTATATACCCACTTCTATAATCACCGCAGACGAAGTCGCGGGTACCAGCTAGTTATAGATATATAGTCCTAGGAGTCCTGACAGTGTCATACACTATGTATTATAGATATATAGTCCTAGGAGTCCTGACGGTGTCATACACTATGTATTATAGATATATAGTCCTAGGAGCCCTGACGGTGTCATACACTATGTATTATAGATATATAGTCCTAGGAGCCCTGACAGTGTCATACACTATGTATTATAGATATATAGTCCTAGGAGTCCTGACGGTGTCATACACTGTGTATTATGGATATATAGTCCTAGGAGCCCTGACAGTGTCATACACTATGTATTATGGATATATAGTCCTAGGAGTCCTGACAGTGTCATACACTATGTATTATAGATATATAGTCCTAGGAGCACTGACAGTGTCATACACTATGTATTATAGATATATAGTCCTAGGAGTCCTGAAGGTGTCATACACTGTGTATTATGGATATATAGTCCTAGGAGCCCTGACAGTGTCATACACTATGTATTATAGATATATGTAGTCCTAGGAGCCCTGACAGTGTCATACACTATGTATTATAGATTTATAGTCCTAGGAGTCCTGACAGTGTCATACACTATGTATTATAGATATATAGTCCTAGGAGTCCTGACGGTGTCATACACTGTGTATTATAGATATATAGTCCTAGGGGCCCTGACAGTGTCATACACTATGTATTATAGATATATAGTCCTAGGAGTCCTGACAGTGTCATACACTATGTATTATAGATATATAGTCCTAGGAGCCCTGACAGTGTTATACACTATGTATTATAGATATATATAGTCCTAGGAGCCCTGACAGTGTCATACACTATGTATTATAGATATATAGTCCTAGGAGCCCTGACAGTGTCATACACTATGTATTATAGATATATATAGTCCTAGGAGCCCTGACAGTGTCATACACTATGTATTATAGATATATAGTTCTAGGAGTCCTGACAGTGTCATACACTATGTATTATAGATATATAGTCCTAGGAGCACTGAGAGTGTCATACACTATGTATTATAGATATATAGTCCTAGGAGCCCTAACAGTGTCATACACTATGTATTATTGATATATAGTCCTAGGAGCCCTGACAGTGTCATACACTATGTATTATAGATATATAGTCCTAGGAGCACTGACAGTGTCATACACTATGTATTATAGATATATAGTCCTAGGAGTCCAGACGGTGTCATACACTATGTATTATAGATATATAGTCCTAGGAGCCCAGACGGTGTCATACACTATGTATTATAGATATATAGTCCTAGGAGCCCTGACAGTGTCATACACTATGTATTATAGATATATAGTCTTAGGAGCCCTGACAGTGTCATACACTATGTATTATAGATGTATATATAGTCCTAGGAGCCCTGTCAGTGTCATACACTATGTATTATAGATATATAGTCCTAGGGGCCCTGACAGTGCCATACACTATGTATTATAGATATATAGTCCTAGGAGCCCTGACAGTGTCATACACTATGTATTATAGATGTATATATAGTCCTAGGAGCCCTGACAGTGTCATACACTATGTATTATAGATATATAGTCCTAGGAGCCCTGACAGTGTCATACACTATGTATTATAGATGTATATATAGTCCTAGGAGCCCTGACAGTGTCATACACTATGTATTATAGATATATAGTCCAAGGAGCCCTGACAGTGCCATACACTATGTATTATAGATATATAGTCCTAGGAGCCCTGACAGTGTCATACACTATGTATTATAGATATATAGTCCTAGGAGCCCTGACAGTGTCATACACTATGTATTATAGATATATAGTCCTAGGAGCCCTGACAGTGTCATACACTATGTATTATAGATATATAGTCCAAGGAGCCCTGACAGTGCCATACACTATGTATTATAGATATATAGTCCTAGGAGCCCTGACAGTGTCATACACTATGTATTATAGATATATAGTCCTAGGAGCCCTGACAGTGTCATACACTATGTATTATAGATATATAGTCCTAGGAGCCCTGACAGTGTCATACACTATGTATTATAGATATATAGTCCTAGGAGCCCTGACAGTGTCATACACTATGTATTATAATATATAGTCCAAGGAGCCCTGACAGTGCCATACACTATGTATTATAGATATATAGTCCTAGGAGCCCTGACAGTGTCATACACTATGTATTATAGATATATAGTCCTAGGAGCCCTGACAGTGTCATACACTATGTATTATAGATATATAGTCCTAGGAGCCCTGACAGTGTCATACACTATGTATTATAGATATATAGTCCTAGGAGCCCTGACAGTGTCATACACTATGTATTATAATATATAGTCCAAGGAGCCCTGACAGTGCCATACACTATGTATTATAGATATATAGTCCTAGGAGCCCTGACAGTGTCATACACTATGTATTATAGATATATAGTCCTAGGAGCCCTGACAGTGTCATACACTATGTATTATAGATATATAGTCCTAGGAGCCCTGACAGTGTCATACACTATGTATTATAGATATATAGTCCAAGGAGCCCTGACAGTGCCATACACTATGTATTATAGATATATAGTCCTAGGAGTCCTGACAGTGTCATACACTATGTATTATAGATATATAGACTTAGGAGTCCTGCCAGTGTCATACACTATGTATTATAGATATATAGTCCTAGGAGCCCAGACGGTGTCATACATTATGTATTATAGATATATAGTCCTAGGAGCCCTGACAGTGTCATACACTATGTATTATAGATATATAGTCCTAGGAGCCCAGATGGTGTCATACACTATGTATTATAGATATATAGTCCTAGGAGTCCTGACAGTGTCATACACTATGTATTATAGATATATAGTCCTAGGAGTCCTGACAGTGTCATACACTATGTATTATAGATATATAGTCCTAGGAGCCCTGACAGTGTCATACACTATGTATTATAGATATATAGTCCTAGGAGCCCAGACGGTGTCATACACTATGTATTATAGATATATAGACTTAGGAGTCCTGCCAGTGTCATACACTATGTATTATAGATATATAGTCCTAGGAGCCCTGACAGTGTCATACACTATATATTATAGATATATAGTCCTAGGAGTCCTGACAGTGTCATACACTATGTATTATAGATATATATAGTCCTAGGAGCCCTGACAGTGTCATACACTATGTATTATAGATATACAGTCCTAGGAGCCCTGACAGTGTCATACACTATGTATTATACATATATATAGTCCTAGGAGTCCTGACAGTGTCTTACACTATGTATTATAGATATATATAGTCCTAGGAGTCCTGACAGTGTCAAACACTGTGTATTATAGATATATAGTCCTAGGAGCCCTGACAGTGTCACACACTGTGTATTATAGATATATAGTCCTAGGAGTCCTGACAGTGTCACACACTGTGTACTTTATATATATAGTCCTAGGAGTCCTGACAGTGTCACACACTGTGTATTATAGATATATAGTCCTAGGAGCCCTGACAGTGTCATACACTATGTATTATAGATATATATATAGTCCTAGGAGTCCTGACAGTGTCATACACTATGTATTATAGATATATAGTCCTAGGAGCCCTGACAGTGTCATACACTATGTATTATAGATATATATAGTCCTAGGAGCCCTGACAGTGTAACAGCCAATGTAATCTTTCTGTCTGTATTTATGAGATCTGGATTATTTTCCTTAGGATGTATCTGTGAGGTTTAATGTGGGTTCCTTGTGATATGTATATGTACAGTATGAGTTCTGGACTGGGGTCCTCATGATGTATCTGGATTTGTGAATCCATCCAAAAACAACATGTTCTCCATGTGTTTGGTGGTTTCTTCCCACAATTGATATCGATAGGGAATGCAGATTGTGAGTCCTATGTGGGACAGTGAGTGACAATATCTGCAAAGTGCTGTGGAATTTGATGGCGATATACACTCACCGGCCACTTTATTAGGTACACCTGTCCAACTGCTCGTTAACACTTAATTTCTAATCAGCCAATCACATGGCGGCAACTCAGTGCATTTAGGCATGTAGACATGGTCAAGACAATCTCCTGCAGTTCAAACCGAGCATCAGTATGGGGAAGAAAGGTGATTTGAGTGCCTTTGAACGTGGCATGGTTGTTGGTGCCAGAAGGGCTGGTCTGAGTATTTCAGAAACTGCTGATCTACTGGGATTTTCACGCACAACCATCTCTAGAGTTTACAGAGAATGGTCCGAAAAAGAAAAAACATCCAGTGAGCGGCAGTTCTGTGGGCGGAAATGCGTTGTTGATGCCAGAGGTCAGAGGAGAATGGCCAGACTGGTTCGAGCTCATAGAAAGGCAACAGTGACTCAAATAGCCACCCGTTACAACCAAGGTAGCCAGAAGAGCATCTCTGAACGCCGCACAGTACGTTGAACTTTGAGGCAGATGGGCTACAGCAGCAGAAGACCACACCGGGTGCCACTCCTTTCAGCTAAGAACAGGAAACTGAGGCTACAATTTGCACAAGCTCATCGAAATTGGACAATTGAAGATTGGAAAAACGTTGCCTGGTCTGACGAGTCTGAATTTCTGCTGCGACATTCGGATGGTAGGGTCAGAATTTGGCGTCAACAACATGAAAGCATGGATCCATCCTGCCTTGTATCGGTAACGGTTCAGGCTGGTGGTGGTGGTGTCATGGTGTGGGGAATATTTTCTTGGCACTCTTTGGGCCCCTTGGTACCAATTGAGCATCGTTGCAACGCCAAAGCCTATCTGAGTATTGTTGCTGACCATGTCCATCCCTTTATGACCACAATGTACCCAACATCTGATGGCTACTTTCAGCAGGATAATGCAATGCCATGTCATAAAGCTGGAATCATCTCAGACTGGTTTCTTGAACATGACAATGAGTTCACTGTACTCCAATGGCCTCCACAGTCACCAGATCTCAATCCAATAGAGCATCTTTGGGATGTGGTGGAACGGGAGATTCACATCATGGATGTGAAGCCGACAAATCTGCGGCAACTGTGTGATGCCATCATGTCAATATGGACCAAAATCTCAGAGGAATGCTTCCAGCACCTTGTTGAATCTATGCCACGAAGAATTGAGGCAGTTCTGAAGGCAAAAGGGGGTCCAACCCATTACTAGCATGGTGTACCTAATAAAGTGGCCGGTGAGTGTATAAGTAAGAGAAATAAATACTATGAGATCTGATCTGGTTTTCTCATGATGTATCTCTTAGATCTGATCTTATCTTGGTTTCTCGAGATGTATGTGGATGTGTTAGATCTGCTCTGGGCTGCTCATGGTGTATCTTCATCTGTGAGATCTGATTTAGGTTTCCCATGATGTGTCTGTGATCGGGTTTTGTTGTTATATGTTATCTGGGCTTCACTCCTATAGAGAAGGACATTACTAACTACCGCATTACTGTTTCTGCTTCCTGTGACCTGGTCACTGTGATCCCATTGCATCGTTTCGGGATTTTGCTTGCACAGGAGAAGTTGCCCAGGCAGACAATGTACCCGGGGCCAGACAGAGAAATGTGCTGACCATTTGGTGTGGATGAAGTAATGTCTCTCTGGAGGGCTCCGTGTAATCCCTCCCCCTGTGAATTTGTGACCCCCCTCTCTTCTTCTGGTATATAAGGGGGCAGCTACACATCGAGGCACATAGGTCTGTGTCTGGCTTCACATCTCAACCATGGACATCACTATTCAGCACCCCTGGTTCAAACGTGCTCTGGGGCCCTTCTATCCTAACCGCCTCTTTGACCAGATCTTTGGAGAAGGAATGTTCGACTATGACCTGTACCCCTTCCTCTCCTCCACCATTAGCCCTTATTACAGGCAGAGCCTCTTCAGGGGATATATGGATTCTGGCGTCTCTGAGGTGAGGACAACCAGTTGCAGAGTAGTCCAATGTACACTACAATGGACACATTCTTCTCTTTATAGTATCCTCATGTGTGGAGGCTCGTGTAGGGCAATAGTCTTCAACATGGTACAAAACTAGAACTCCCAACATTCGATTCTGGACTCCCCAACCTGCAATGGCCACTGGGTTTGTCTGGTGCTTCTTGCAGTCGTTGGACCTTATGGTTATCTGTCAGTTCTCCGCTGATTATAAGGGGTTAAGGTAGAATTGATCTGTGTAATGTCTGCTCCTCCTTCATATCATGGCCACAAATTCCATCCCAGTTGTGGTTAAAATGACCTTAACTTTGCTGTATGATAGGGAACTATTATTCATGAAGTTTGGATCATTTGACCTGAACTTGGGGTGGGATTCGCAGCTGTAACATGGTCTATATAACATGGTCATATTACAGACTTGGTGGGAATTCTGAAATGTTTGTCAAAATTCATTGTAGTCAGCAATGCTACAAGCTCAGCCTCTATAAGTTGGTATTGGTGTTGGTGTTGGTGTGGATGACCACCGTGCTTCTTCTTACAGGTTCGTTCTGACCGTGAACGTTTTATCATTAACTTGGATGTGAAGCATTTTTCTCCTGAGGATCTGACGGTGAAACTTCTGGATGACTTTGTGGAGATCCATGGAAAACACAGTGAAAGACAGGTGGGTGATGTTGTTGCAGGACAGTCTCTGATGGGTGGTGGGGTGGATAGATGACTAATGTGGTCCCGAGTCACAGCATCTGATGACTGGAAGGATGACTGACGTGGTCCTGGAGCAAAGACTCTGATGAGTGGAAGAATGGATTGATGACTGATGTGACCCTAAGGCACAGTCTCTGATGTGTGGAGGGGATTGAGAGGTGACCAGTGTAATTTTGGAGAAGAGCTTCTGATGGCTGAAGGAACAGATATATAACGGATGTGCCTCTGATGGCTGGAGGGATGACTGATTTGAACCTGGGGCAGAGCCTCTAATGGCTGGCAGGATGGAGAGATGACTTGTGACTCTGGGGCAGAGGCTCTGATGGCTAAAGGGATGGAGAGATGACTGATGTGACCCTATGGCAGAGTCACTGATGTCTGGAGGGATAGAGAGATGACTGATGTGACCCTATGGCAGAGTGATGTCTAGACGGATAGAGAGATGACTGATGTGACCCTATGGCAGAGTCACTGATGTCTGGAGGGATAGAGAGATGACTAATGTGACCCTATGGCAGAGTCACTGATGTCTGGAGGATAGAGAGATGACTGGTGTTACCTTGGGGTAGAGTCTCTGATATCTGGAGAAATAACTGACGTGACCCTGGGGCAGAATCTCTGATGGATAAAGGGATAGAGAGATGACTTATGTGTCCTGGGGTAAAGCCTTTAATGGCTGGAGGAATTCAGAGATGACTGATGTGATCCTTGTGGCACAATCTCTGATGAGTGGAGGCTTGGATAGATGACTGATGTGACCTGGGGCAGAGCCTCTGATGGCTGGAGGGATGGAGAGATGACTGATGTGACCCTGGGGCAGAGACTCTAATGGCTGGAGGAATATAGAGATGACTGATGTGACCCTGAGGCAGAGGCAGTGATGGCTGGAGAAATACAGAGCCACTTATGTGGCTCTGAGGCAGAGGCTGGAGGGATGGAGAGATGACTGATGTGACCCTGGGGCAGAGTCTCTAATGGCTGGAGGAATATAGAGATGACTGATGCTAGCCTGTGGCAGAGTCACTGATGTCTAGAGGGATAGTGAGTTGACTAATGGGACTTTGAGGCAGAGGCTCTGATGGCTGGAAGGAAAGAGAGATGACTGATGTGACCCTATGGCAGAGTCACTGATGTCTGGAGGAATGGAGAGATGACTGATGTTACCCTGGGACAGAGCCTCTGATGGCTGGAGAGATGGCTGATGTGACCGTATGACAGAGTCACCAATGTCTGGAGGGATAGAGCGTTAACTGATATGACTTTGAGGCAGATCCTCTGATGGCTGGAGGAAAGGAGAAATGGAGAGATGACTGATGTGACCCTATGGCATAGTCACTGATGTCTGGAGGGATAGAGAGATGACTGATGTTACCCTGGGGCTGATCCTCTAATGGCTGGAGGGACAGAGAGATGACTGATGCTAGTCTGTGTCAGAGACTCAGATGTCTGGAGGGATGGAGAGATGACTGATGTGACCCTATGGCAGAGTCACTGATGTCTGGAGGGATAGAGATGACTGATGTGGTCCCAGAGCAGAGCCTCTGATGGCTGTTTTGTTTAGATGACTGATGTGACCCTGCGGCAGAGGCTCTAATGGGTGGCGTAATGGAGAGATGACTGATGTGACCCCTATGGCAGAGCCTCTGATGCCTAGAAGTGAGTGGTTGCCGGTTATTTGGTGACGTGTGAATGTGGTTCCGTCACTAGAGGAGGAGGTTACATATGTATAATGGACATGTTCTCTTTCTTCAGGATGATCACGGATACATCTCCCGGGAGTTCCATCGCCGTTATCGCCTCCCACCAAGCTTGGACCAGTCCTCAGTCACCTGTTCCCTTTCTGCTGATGGCATCTTGACCTTTTCTGGCCCCAAACTGCTTTCCAACCTCGATTCAAGCCACAGCGAGAGACCCATCCCTGTATCCCGTGAGGAGAAGCCCACCTCTGCTCCCTCCTCCTAAAGCAGCCAGCTTCCAGTCCTTAACACGGCTTGTCTCCTTATACCCCACCTTATTGTCTACCCCAAGTCTCTGCTGTCCTATGTATAGACTGCAGGGCCAAACCAGCAATAAAGGTATCCTGATATCAGCCGCCATGTGTCTTGGTGTATGGGCTGCAGTGACGGCTTCGAATCTTACTGCTGTCACTGGTCTGAAGACTATCATGACCCAGGGCAAGTTCTCTGCTCTTATTTAGTGTCAATGGGGAGGAGTCTTAAGGTCACTGCAGAGGTAGTTGACATTCACCAGACCTGCCTCACCAAATATTGACAAAATCCTGATGGGTAGAGGAGTTATGGGAGAATGAAAGCAGGCAGAGGAGCCTGAAGGTGAGGTCAGAGGGGTCTGAAGGGGCAGCATGCACAGGAGCCTGGAGGTAGAGTCAGAGTGATCTCATAGTGGGGGGCCAGGCAGAAGAACCTGGAGATGAGGACAGAAGGATCTGGAGGTGAATCCAAGAAGAGGAGTCTGGAAGTGGGATCAGCGTGATCTGAGATGTGGGTCACATAGAGTCTGGAGGCAAGGTCAGCGATCTGGAGGTGGAGCCAACCTGAAGGTGAGGGGTCAGAGGGATCTGGAGGTGGAGTCATTAGGAGGAGTCTGAAGAAGCGTTTGGAAGAGGGATCTGGACGCGGGGCCAAATCAGAGAAACTTGTACGTGGGGTCAGGAGTTGTAGAGAGCAGAAAAGCCTTGAAATAGAGTCCGAGTGAGCTGAAGGTGGGAGCTAGACTGAGGAACCTGGAGATGTAGTCAGAGAGATCTATGAAGTGGGGGAGGCTCAGGCAGAGGAGTCTGAAGGTGAGGTCATAGTGATCTGGAGGTAGGGGTCAGGCAGAGGAGCCTAGAGGTGAGGTCATAGTGATCTGGAGGTGGGGGTCAGGCAGAGGAGACTAGAGGTGAGGTCATAGTGATCTGGAGGTGGGGAGTCAGGGAGAGGAGCCTAGAGGTGAGGTCATAGTGATCTGGAGGTGGGGGTCAGGGAGAGGAGCCTAGAGGTGAGGTCATAGTAATCTGGAGGTGGGGGGTCAGGCAGAGGAGCCTAGAGGTGAGATCATAGTGATCTGGAGGTGGGGGGTCAGGGAGAGGAGCCTAGAGGTGAGGTCATAGTGATCTGGAGGTGGGGGGTCAGGCAGAGGAGCCTAGAGGTGAGGTCATAGTGATCTGGAGGTGGGGGGTCAGGGAGAGGAGCCTAGAGGTGAGGTCATAGTGATCTGGAGGTGGGGGGTCAGGCAGAGGAGCCTAGAGGTGAGGTCATAGTGATCTGGAGGTGGGGGTCAGGCAGAGGAGCCTAGAGGTGAGGTCATAGTGATCTGGAGGTGGGCGTCAGGCAGAGGAGCCTAGAGGTGAGGTCATAGTGATCTGGAGGTGGGGAGTCAGGCAGAAGAGCCTGGAGGTGAGGTCATAGTGATCTGGAGGTGGGGGGTCAGGGAGAGGAGCCTAGAGGTGAGGTCATAGTGATCTGGAGGTGGGCAGTCAGGCAGAGGAGCCTAGAGGTGAGGTCATAGTGATTTGGAGGTGGGGGTCAGGCAGAGGAGCCTAGAGGTGAGGTCATAGTGATCTGGAGGTGGGGGTCAGGCAGAAGAGCCTGGAAGTGAGGTCATAGTGATTTGGAGGTGGGGGGTCAGGGAGAGAAGCCTAGAGGTGAGGTCATAGTGATCTGGAGGTGGGGGTCAGGCAGAAGAGCCTGGAGGTGAGGTCATAGTGATCTGGAGGTGGGGGGTCAGGCAGAGCAGCCTAGAGGTGAGGTCATAGTGATCTGGAGGTGGGGAGTCAGGCAGAGGAGCCTAGAGGTGAGGTCATAGTGATCTGGAGGTGGGGAGTCAGGCAGAGGAGCCTAGAGGTGAGGTCATAGTGATTTGGAGGTGGGGGTCAGGCAGGGGAGCCTAGAGGTGAGGTCATAGTGATCTCGAGGTGGGGGTCAGGCAGAGGAGCCTAGAGGTGAGGTCATAGTGATCTGGAGGTGGGGAGTAAGGCAGAGGAGCCTAGAGGTGAGGTCATAGTGATCTGGAGGTAAGGAGTAAGGCAGGGGAGCCTAGAGGTGAGGTCATAGTGATCTGGAGGTGGGGGTCAGGCAGAGGAGCCTAGAGGTGAGGTCATAGTGATCTGGAGGTAAGGAGTAAGGCAGGGGAGCCTAGAGGTGAGTTCATAGTGATCTGGAGGTGGGGGGTCAGGGAGAGGAGCCTAGAGGTGAGGTCATAGTGATCTGGAGGTGGGGGTCAGGCAGAAGAGCCTGGAGGTGAGGTCATAGTGATCTGGAGGTGGGGGGGTCAGGGAGAGGAGCCTAGAGGTGAGGTCATAGTGATCTGGAGGTGGGGGTCAGGCAGAAGAGCCTGGAGGTGAGGTCATAGTGATCTGGAGGTGGGGGGTCAGGGAGAGGAGCCTAGAGGTGAGGTCATAGTGATCTGGAGGTGGGGAGTCAGGCAGAGGAGCCTAGAGGTGAGGTAATAGTGATTTGGAGGTGGGGGTCAGGCAGAGGAGCCTAGAGGTGAGGTCATAGTGATCTGGAGGTGGGGGTTAGGCAGGGGAGCCTAGAGGTGAGGTCATAGTGATCTGGAGGTGGGGAGTAAGGCAGAAGAGCCTGGAGGTGAGGTCATAGTGATCTGGAGGTGGGGGGTCAGGGAGAGGAGCCTAGATGTGAGGTCATAGTGATCTGGAGGTGGGGAGTCAGGCAGAGGAGCCTAGAGGTGAGGTCATAGTGATTTGGAGGTGGGGGTCAGGCAGAGGAGCCTAGAGGTGAGGTCATAGTGATCTGGAGGTGGGGGTCAGGCAGAAGAGCCTGGAGGTGAGGTCATAGTGATCTGGAGGTGGGGGATCAGGGAGAGGAGCCTAGAGGTGAGGTCATAGTGATCTGGAGGTGGGGGTCAGGCAGAGGAGCCTAGAGGTGAGGTCATAGTGATCTGGAGGTGGGGGTCAGGCAGGGGAGCCTAGAGGTGAGGTCATAGTGATCTGGAGGTAGGGGTCAGGCAGAGGAGCCTAGAGGTGAGGTCATAGTGATCTGGAGGTGGGGGTCAGGCAGAAGAGCCTGGAGGTGAGGTCATAGTGATCTGGAGGTGGGGCTCAGGCAGAGGAGTATAGACGTGAGGTCATAGTGATCTGGAGGTGGGGGTCAGGCAGAGCAGCCTAGAGGTGAGGTCATAGTGATCTGGAGGTGGGGAGTCAGGCAGAGGAGCCTAGAGGTGAGGTCATAGTGATCTGGAGGTGGGGAGTCAGGCAGAGCAGCCTAGAGGTGAGGTCATAGTGATCTGGAGGTGGGGAGTCAGGCAGAGGAGCCTAGAGGTGAGGTCATAGTGATTTGGAGGTGGGGGGTCAGGCAGGGGAGCCTAGAGGTGAGGTCATAGTGATCTGGAGGTGGGGGTCAGGCAGAGGAGCCTAGAGGTGAGGTCATAGTGATCTGGAGGTGGGGGTCAGGCAGAAGAGCCTGGAGGTGAGGTCATAGTGATCTGGAGGTGGGGGGTCGGGAGAGGAGCCTAGAGGTTAGGTCATAGTGATCTGGAGGTGGGGAGTCAGGCAGAGGAGCCTAGAGGTGAGGTCATAGTGATTTGGAGGTGGGGGTCAGGCAGAGGAGCCTAGAGGTGAGGTCATAGTGATCTGGAGGTGGGGGTTAGGCAGGGGAGCCTAGAGGTGAGGTCATAGTGATCTGGAGGTGGGGAGTAAGGCAGAAGAGCCTGGAGGTGAGGTCATAGTGATCTGGAGGTGGGGGGTCAGGGAGAGGAGCCTAGATGTGAGGTCATAGTGATCTGGAGGTGGGGAGTCAGGCAGAGGAGCCTAGAGGTGAGGTCATAGTGATTTGGAGGTGGGAGTCAGGCAGAGGAGCCTAGAGGTGAGGTCATAGTGATCTGGAGGTGGGGGGTCAGGCAGAGGAGCCTAGAGGTGAGGTCATAGTGATCTTGAGGTGGGGGGTCAGGGAGAGGAGCCTAGAGGTGAGGTCATAGTGATCTGGAGGTAAGGAGTAAGGCAGGGGAGCCTAGAGGTGAGGTCATAGTGATCTGGAGGTGGGGAGTCAGGCAGAAGAGCCTGGAGGTGAGGTCATAGTGATCTGGAGGTGGGGGATCAGGGAGAGGAGCCTAGAGGTGAGGTCATAGTGATCTGGAGGTAAGGAGTAAGGCAGGGGAGCCTAGAGGTGAGGTCATAGTGATCTGGAGGTGGGGGTCAGGCAGAGGAGCCTAGAGGTGAGGTCATAGTGATCTGGAGGTGGGGAATCAGGCAGAGGAGCCTAGAGGTGAGGTCATAGTGCTCTGGAGGTGGGGGTCAGGCAGAGGAGCCTAGAGGTGAGGTCATAGTGATCTGGAGGTAAGGAGTAAGGCAGGGGAGCCTAGAGGTGAGGTCATAGTGATCTGGAGGTGGGGGGTCAGGGAGAGGAGCCTAGAGGTGAGGTCATAGTGATCTGGAGGTGGGGGTCAGGCAGAAGAGCCTGGAGGTGAGGTCATAGTGATCTGGAGGTGGGGGTCAGGCAGAAGAGCCTGGAGGTGAGGTCATAGTGATTTGGAGGTGGGGGGTCAGGGAGAGGAGCCTAGAGGTGAGGTCATAGTGATCTGGAGGTGGGGGTCAGGCAGAAGAGCCTGGAGGTGAGGTCATAGTGATCTGGAGGTGGGGAGTCAGGCAGAGGAGCCTAGAGGTGAGGTCATAGTGATCTGGAGGTGGGGAGTCAGGCAGAGGAGCCTAGAGGTGAGGTCATAGTGATTTGGAGGTGGGGGTCAGGCAGGGGAGCCTAGAGGTGAGGTCATAGTGATCTGGAGGTGGGGGTCAGGCAGAGGAGCCTAGAGGTGAGGTCATAGTGATCTGGAGGTGGGGAGTCAGGCAGAGGAGCCTAGAGGTGAGGTCATAGTGATCTGGAGGTAAGGAGTAAGGCAGGGGAGCCTAGAGGTGAGGTCATAGTGCTCTGGAGGTGGGGGTCAGGCAGAGGAGCCTAGAGGTGAGGTCATAGTGATCTGGAGGTAAGGAGTAAGGCAGGGGAGCCTAGAGGTGAGGTCATAGTGATCTGGAGGTGGGGGGTCAGGGAGAGGAGCCTAGAGGTGAGGTCATAGTGATCTGGAGGTGGGGGTCAGGCAGAAGAGCCTGGAGGTGAGGTCATAGTGATCTGGAGGTGGGGGGTCAGGGAGAGGAGCCTAGAGGTGAGGTCATAGTGATCTGGAGGTGGGGGTCAGGCAGAAGAGCCTGGAGGTGAGGTCATAGTGATCTGGAGGTGGGGGGTCAGGGAGAGGAGCCTAGAGGTGAGGTCATAGTGATCTGGAGGTGGGGGTCAGGCAGAAGAGCCTGGAGGTGAGGTCATAGTGATCTGGAGGTGGGGGGTCAGGGAGAGGAGCCTAGAGGTGAGGTCATAGTGATCTGGAGGTGGGGAGTCAGGCAGAGGAGCCTAGAGGTGAGGTCATAGTGATTTGGAGGTGGGGGTCAGGCAGAGGAGCCTAGAGGTGAGGTCATAGTGATCTGGAGGTGGGGGTTAGGCAGGGGAGCCTAGAGGTGAGGTCATAGTGATCCGGAGGTGGGGAGTAAGGCAGAAGAGCCTGGAGGTGAGGTCATAGTGATCTGGAGGTGGGGAGTCAGGCAGAGGAGCCTAGAGGTGAGGTCATAGTGATTTGGAGGTGGGGGTCAGGCAGAGAAGCCTAGAGGTGAGGTCATAGTGATCTGGAGGTTGGGGTCAGGCAGAAGAGCCTGGAGGTGAGGTCATAGTGATCTGGAGGTGGGGGATCAGATAGAGGAGCCTAGAGGTGAGGTCATAGTGATCTGGAGGTGGGGGTCAGGCAGGGGAGCCTAGAGGTGAGGTCATAGTGATCTGGAGGTAGGGGTCAGGCAGAGGAGCCTAGAGGTGAGGTCATAGTGATCTGGAAGTGGAGGGTCAGGCAGAGGAGCCTAGATGTGAGGTCATAGTGATCTGGAGGTGGGGGTCAGGCAGAGGAGCCTAGAGGTGAGGTCATAGTGATCTGGAGGTGGGGCTCAGGCAGAGGAGCCTAGACGTTAGGTCATAGTGATCTGGAGGTGGGGAGTCAGGCAGAGCAGCCTAGAGGTGAGGTCATAGTGATCTGGAGGTGGGGAGTCAGGCAGAGGAGCCTAGAGGTGAGGTCATAGTGATTTGGAGGTGGGGGGTCAGGCAGGGGAGCCTAGAGGTGAGGTCATAGTGATCTGGAGGTGGGGGTCAGGCAGAGGAGCCTAGAGGTGAGGTCATAGTGATCTGGAGGTAAGGAGTAAGGCAGGGGAGCCTAGAGGTGAGGTCATAGTGATCTGGAGGTGGGGAGTCAGGCAGAGGAGCCTAGAGGTGAGGTCATAGTGATCTGGAGGTAAGGAGTAAGGCAGGGGAGCCTAGAGGTGAGGTCATAGTGCTCTGGAGGTAAGGAGTAAGGCAGGGGAGCCTAGAGGTGAGGTCATAGTGATCTGGAGGTAAGGAGTAAGGCAGGGGAGCCTAGAGGTGAGGTCATAGTGATCTGGAGGTGGGGGGTCAGGGAGAGGAGCCTAGCGGTGAGGTCATAGTGATCTGGAGGTGGGGGTCAGGCAGAAGAGCCTGGAGGTGAGGTCATAGTGATCTGGAGGTGGGGGGTCAGGGAGAGGAGCCTAGAGGTGAGGTCATAGTGATCTGGAGGTGGGGGTCAGGCAGAAGAGCCTGGAGGTGAGGTCATAGTGATCTGGAGGTGGGGGGTCAGGGAGAGGAGCCTAGAGGTGAGGTCATAGTGATCTGGAGGTGGGGAGTCAGGCAGAGGAGCCTAGAGGTGAGGTTATAGTGATTTGGAGGTGGGGGTCAGGCAGAGGAGCCTAGAGGTGAGGTCATAGTGATCTGGAGGTGGGGGTTAGGCAGGGGAGCCTAAAGGTGAGGTCATAGTGATCTGGAGGTGGGGAGTAAGGCAGAAGAGCCTGGAGGTGAGGTCATAGTGAACTGGAGGTGGGGAGTCAGGCAGAGGAGCCTAGAGGTGAGGTCATAGTGATCTGGAGGTGGGGCTCAGGCAGAGGAGCCTAGACGTGAGGTCATAGTGATCTGGAGGTGGGGAGTCAGGCAGAGCAGCCTAGAGGTGAGGTCATAGTGATCTGGAGGTGGGGAGTCAGGCAGAGGAGCCTAGAGGTGAGGTCATAGTGATTTGGAGGTGGGGGTTCAGGCAGGGGAGCCTAGAGGTGAGGTCATAGTGATCTGGAGGTGGAGGTCAGGCAGAGGAGCCTAGAGGTGAGGTCATAGTGATCTGGAGGTAAGGCGTAAGACAGGGGAGCCTAGAGGTGAGGTCATAGTGATCTGGAGGTGGGGGTCAGGCAGAGGAGCCTAAAGGTGAGGTCATAGTGATCTGGAGGTGGGGAGTCAGGCAAAGGAGCCTAGAGGTGAGGTCATAGTGATCTGGAGGTAAGGAGTAAGGCAGGGGAGTCTAGAGGTGAGGTCATAGTGATCTGGAGGTGGGGGTCAGGCAGAAGAGCCTGGAGGTGAGGTCATAGTGATCTGGAGGTGGGGGGTCAGGGAGAGGAGCCTAGAGGTGAGGTCATAGTGATCTGGAGGTGGGGGTCAGGCAGAAGAGCCTGGAGGTGAGGTCATAGTGATCTGGAGGTGGGGGGTCAGAGAGAGGAGCCTAGAGGTGAGGTCATAGTGATCTGGAGGTGGGGGTCAGGCAGATGAGCCTGGAGGTGAGGTCATAGTGATCTGGAGGTGGGGGGTCAGGGAGAGGAGCCTAGAGGTGAGGTCATAGTGATCTGGAGGTGGGGAGTCAGGCAGAGGAGCCTAGAGGTGAGGTCATAGTGATCTGGAGGTGGGGGTTAGGCAGGGGAGCCTAGAGGTGAGGTCTTAGTGATCTGGAGGTGGGGAGTAAGGCAGAAGAGCCTGGAGGTGAGGTCATAGTGATCTGGAGGTGGGGGGTCAGGGAGAGGAGCCTAGAGGTGAGGTCATAGTGATCTGGAGGTGGGGAGTCAGGCAGAGCAGCCTAGAGGTGAGGTCATAGTGATCTGGAGGTGGGGAGTCAGGCAGAGGAGCCTAGAGGTGAGGTCATAGTGATTTGGAGGTGGGGGGTCAGGCAGGGGAGCCTAGAGGTGAGGTCATAGTGATCTGGAGGTGGGGGTCAGGCAGAGGAGCCTAGAGGTGAGGTCATAGTGATCTGGAGGTGGGGGTCAGGCAGAAGAGCCTGGAGGTGAGGTCATAGTGATCTGGAGGTGGGGGGTCAGGGAGAGGAGCCTAGAGGTGAGGTCATAGTGATCTGGAGGTGGGGAGTCAGGCAGAGGAGCCTAGAGGTGAGGTCATAGTGATTTGGAGGTGGGGGTCAGGCAGAGGAGCCTAGAGGTGAGGTCATAGTGATCTGGAGGTGGGGGTTAGGCAGGGGAGCCTAGAGGTGAGGTCATAGTGATCTGGAGGTGGGGAGTAAGGCAGAAGAGCCTGGAGGTGAGGTCATAGTGATCTGGAGGTGGGGGGTCAGGGAGAGGAGCCTAGATGTGAGGTCATAGTGATCTGGAGGTGGGGAGTCAGGCAGAGGAGCCTAGAGGTGAGGTCATAGTGATTTGGAGGTGGGGAGTCAGGCAGAGGAGCCTAGAGGTGAGGTCATAGTGATCTGGAGGTAAGGAGTAAGGCAGGGGAGCCTAGAGGTGAGGTCATAGTGCTCTGGAGGTGGGGGTCAGGCAGAGGAGCCTAGAGGTGAGGTCATAGTGATCTGGAGGTAAAGAGTAAGGCAGGGGAGCCTAGAGGTGAGGTCATAGTGATCTGGAGGTGGGGGTCAGGCAGAGGAGCCTAGAGGTGAGGTCATAGTGATCTGGAGGTGGGGAGTCAGGCAGAGGAGCCTAGAGGTGAGGTCATAGTGATTTGGAGGTGGGGGTCAGGCAGAGGAGCCTAGAGGTGAGGTCATAGTGATCTTGAGGTGGGGGGTCAGGGAGAGGAGCCTAGATGTGAGGTCATAGTGATCTGGAGGTAAGGAGTAAGGCAGGGGAGCCTAGAGGTGAGGTCATAGTGATCTGGAGGTGGGGAGTCAGGCAGAAGAGCCTGGAGGTGAGGTCATAGTGATCTGGAGGTGGGGGATCAGGGAGAGGAGCCTAGAGGTGAGGTCATAGTGATCTGGAGGTAAGGAGTAAGGCAGGGGAGCCTAGAGGTGAGGTCATAGTGATCTGGAGGTGGGGGTCAGGCAGAGGAGCCTAGAGGTGAGGTCATAGTGATCTGGAGGTGGGGAATCAGGCAGAGGAGCCTAGAGGTGAGGTCATAGTGATCTGGAGGTAAGGAGTAAGGCAGGGGAGCCTAGAGGTGAGGTCATAGTGATCTGGAGGTGGCGGTCAGGCAGAAGAGCCTGGAGGTGAGGTCATAGTGATCTGGAGGTGGGGGGTCAGGGAGAGGAGCCTAGAGGTGAGGTCATAGTGATCTGGAGGTGGGGGTCAGGCAGAAGAGCCTGGAGGTGAGGTCATAGTGATCTGGAGGTGGTGGTCAGGCAGAAGAGCCTGGAGGTGAGGTCATAGTGATTTGGAGGTGGGGGGTCAGGGAGAGGAGCCTAGAGGTGAGGTCATAGTGATCTGGAGGTGGGGGTCAGGCAGAAGAGCCTGGAGGTGAGGTCATAGTGATCTGGAGGTGGGGGGTCAGGCAGAACAGCCTAGAGGTGAGGTCATAGTGATCTGGAGGTGGGGAGTCAGGCAGAGGAGCCTAGAGGTGAGGTCATAGTGATCTGGAGGTGGGGAGTCAGGCAGAGGAGCCTAGAGGTGAGGTCATAGTGATTTGGAGGTGGGGGTCAGGCAGGGGAGCCTAGAGGTGAGGTCATAGTGATCTGGAGGTGGGGGTCAGGCAGAGGAGCCTAGAGGTGAGGTCATAGTGATCTGGAGGTGGGGAGTCAGGCAGAGGAGCCTAGAGGTGAGGTCATAGTGATCTGGAGGTAAGGAGTAAGGCAGGGGAGCCTAGAGGTGAGGTCATAGTGCTCTGGAGGTGGGGGTCAGGCAGAGGAGCCTAGAGGTGAGGTCATAGTGATCTGGAGGTAAGGAGTAAGGCAGGGGAGCCTAGAGGTGAGGTCATAGTGATCTGGAGGTGGGGGGTCAGGGAGAGGAGCCTAGAGGTGAGGTCATAGTGATCTGGAGGTGGGGGTCAGGCAGAAGAGCCTGGAGGTGAGGTCATAGTGATCTGGAGGTGGGGGGTCAGGGAGAGGAGCCTAGAGGTAAGGTCATAGTGATCTGGAGGTGGGGGTCAGGCAGAAGAGCCTGGAGGTGAGGTCATAGTGATCTGGAGGTGGGGGGTCATGGAGAGGAGCCTAGAGGTGAGGTCATAGTGATCTGGAGGTGGGGGTCAGGCAGAAGAGCCTGGAGGTGAGGTCATAGTGATCTGGAGGTGGGGGGTTAGGGAGAGGAGCCTAGAGGTGAGGTCATAGTGATCTGGAGGTGGGGAGTCAGGCAGAGGAGCCTAGAGGTGAGGTCATAGTGATTTGGAGGTGGGGGTCAGGCAGAGGAGCCTAGAGGTGAGGTCATAGTGATCTGGAGGTGGGGGTTAGGCAGGGGAGCCTAGAGGTGAGGTCATAGTGATCTGGAGGTGGGGAGTAAGGCAGAAGAGCCTGGAGGTGAGGTCATAGTGATCTGGAGGTGGGGAGTCAGGCAGAGGAGCCTAGAGGTGAGGTCATAGTGATTTGGAGGTGGGGGTCAGGCAGAGAAGCCTAGAGGTGAGGTCATAGTGATCTGGAGGTTGGGGTCAGGCAGAAGAGCCTGGAGGTGAGGTCATAGTGATCTGGAGGTGGGGGATCAGGGAGAGGAGCGTAGAGGTGAGGTCATAGTGATCTGGAGGTGGGGGTCAGGCAGGGGAGCCTAGAGGTGAGGTCATAGTGATCTGGAGGTAGGGGTCAGGCAGAGGAGCCTAGAGGTGAGGTCATAGTGATCTGGAAGTGGAGGGTCAGGCAGAGGAGCCTAGATGTGAGGTCATAGTGATCTGGAGGTGGGGGTCAGGCAGAGGAGCCTAGAGGTGAGGTCATAGTGATCTGGAGGTGGGGCTCAGGCAGAGGAGCCTAGACGTTAGGTCATAGTGATCTGGAGGTGGGGAGTCAGGCAGAGCAGCCTAGAGGTGAGGTCATAGTGATCTGGAGGTGGGGAGTCAGGCAGAGGAGCCTAGAGGTGAGGTCATAGTGATTTGGAGGTGGGGGGTCAGGCAGGGGAGCCTAGAGGTGAGGTCATAGTGATCTGGAGGTGGGGGTCAGGCAGAGGAGCCTAGAGGTGAGGTCATAGTGATCTGGAGGTAAGGAGTAAGGCAGGGGAGCCTAGAGGTGAGGTCATAGTGATCTGGAGGTGGGGAGTCAGGCAGAGGAGCCTAGAGGTGAGGTCATAGTGATCTGGAGGTAAGGAGTAAGGCAGGGGAGCCTAGAGGTGAGGTCATAGTGCTCTGGAGGTAAGGAGTAAGGCAGAGGAGCCTAGAGGTGAGGTCATAGTGATCTGGAGGTAAGGAGTAAGGCAGGGGAGCCTAGAGGTGAGGTCATAGTGATCTGGAGGTGGGGGGTCAGGGAGAGGAGCCTAGAGGTGAGGTCATAGTGATCTGGAGGTGGGGGTCAGGCAGAAGAGCCTGGAGGTGAGGTCATAGTGATCTGGAGGTGGGGGGTCAGGGAGAGGAGCCTAGAGGTGAGGTCATAGTGATCTGGTGGTGGGGGTCAGGCAGAAGAGCCTGGAGGTGAGGTCATAGTGATCTGGAGGTGGGGGGTCAGGGAGAGGAGCCTAGAGGTGAGGTCATAGTGATCTGGAGGTGGGGAGTCAGGCAGAGGAGCCTAGAGGTGAGGTTATAGTGATTTGGAGGTGGGGGTCAGGCAGAGGAGCCTAGAGGTGAGGTTATAGTGATCTGGAGGTGGGGGTTAGGCAGGGGAGCCTAGAGGTGAGGTCATAGTGATCTGGAGGTGGGGAGTAAGGCAGAAGAGCCTGGAGGTGAGGTCATAGTGAACTGGAGGTGGGGAGTCAGGCAGAGGAGCCTAGAGGTGAGGTCATAGTGATCTGGAGGTGGGGCTCAGGCAGAGGAGCCTAGACGTGAGGTCATAGTGATCTGGAGGTGGGGAGTCAGGCAGAGCAGCCTAGAGGTGAGGTCATAGTGATCTGGAGGTGGGGAGTCAGGCAGAGGAGCCTAGAGGTGAGGTCATAGTGATTTGGAGGTGGGGGTTCAGGCAGGGGAGCCTAGAGGTGAGGTCACAGTGATCTGGAGGTGGAGGTCAGGCAGAGGAGCCTAGAGGTGAGGTCATAGTGATCTGGAGGTAAGGCGTAAGACAGGGGAGCCTAGAGGTGAGGTCATAGTGATCTGGAGGTGGGGGTCAGGCAGAGGAGCCTAGAGGTGAGGTCATAGTGATCTGGAGGTGGGGAGTCAGGCAGAGGAGCCTAGAGGTGAGGTCATAGTGATCTGGAGGTAAGGAGTAAGGCAGGGGAGCCTAGAGGTGAGGTCATAGTGATCTGGAGGTGGGGGTCAGGCAGAAGAGCCTGGAGGTGAGGTCATAGTGATCTGGAGGTGGGGGGTCAGGGAGAGGAGCCTAGAGGTGAGGTCATAGTGATCTGGAGGTGGGGGTCAGGCAGAAGAGCCTGGAGGTGAGGTCATAGTGATCTGGAGGTGGGGGGTCAGAGAGAGGAGCCTAGAGGTGAGGTCATAGTGATCTGGAGGTGGGGGTCAGGCAGATGAGCCTGGAGGTGAGGTCATAGTGATCTGGAGGTGGGGGGTCAGGGAGAGGAGCCTAGAGGTGAGGTCATAGTGATCTGGAGGTGGGGAGTCAGGCAGAGGAGCCTAGAGGTGAGGTCATAGTGATCTGGAGGTGGGGGTTAGGCAGGGGAGCCTAGAGGTGAGGTCTTAGTGATCTGGAGGTGGGGAGTAAGGCAGAAGAGCCTGGAGGTGAGGTCATAGTGATCTGGAGGTGGGGGGGTCAGGGAGAGGAGCCTAGATGTGAGGTCATAGTGATCTGGAGGTGGGGAGTCAGGCAGAGGAGCCTAGAGGTGAGGTCATAGTGATTTGGAGGTGGGGGTCAGGCAGAGGAGCCTAGAGGTGAGGTCATAGTGATCTGGTGGTGGGGGTCAGGCAGAAGAGCCTGGAGGTGAGGTCATAGTGATCTGGAGGTGGGGGATCAGGAAGAGGAGCCTAGAGGTGAGGTCATAGTGATCTGGAGGTGGGGGTCAGGCAGAAGAGCCTGGAGGTGAGGTCATAGTGATCTGGAGATGGGGGGTCAGGGAGAGGAGCCTAGAGGTGAGGTCATAGTGATCTGGAGGTGGGGAGTCAGGCAGAGGAGCCTAGAGGTGAGGTCATAGTGATTTGGAGGTGGGGGTCAGGCAGAGGAGCCTAGAGGTGAGGTCATAGTGATCTGGAGGTGGGGGTTAGGCAGGGGAGCCTAGAGGTGAGGTCATAGTGATCTGGAGGTGGGGAGTAAGGCAGAAGAGCCTGGAGGTGAGGTCATAGTGATCTGGAGGTGGGGAGTCAGGCAGAGGAGCCTAGAGGTGAGGTCATAGTGATTTGGAGGTGGGGGTCAGGCAGAGGAGCCTAGAGGTGAGGTCATAGTGATCTGGAGGTGGGGGTCAGGAAGAAGAGCCTGGAGGTGAGGTCATAGTGATCTGGAGGTGGGGGATCAGGGAGAGGAGCCTAGAGGTGAGGTCATAGTGATCTGGAGGTGGGGGTCAGGCAGAGGAGCCTAGATGTGAGGTCATAGTGATCTGGAGGTGGGGGTCAGGCAGAGGAGCCTAGAGGTGAGGTCATAGTGATCTGGAGGTGGGGCTCAGGCAGAGGAGCCTAGACGTGAGGTCATAGTGATCTGGAGGTGGGGAGTCAGGCAGAGGAGCCTAGAGGTGAGGTCATAGTGATTTGGAGGTGGGGGGTCAGGCAGGGGAGCCTAGAGGTGAGGTCATAGTGATCTGGAGGTGGGGGTCAGGCAGAGGAGCCTAGAGGTGAGGTCATAGTGATCTGGAGGTAAGGAGTAAGGCAGGGGAGCCTAGAGGTGAGGTCATAGTGATCTGGAGGTGGGGAGTCAGGCAGAGCAGCCTAGAGGTGAGGTCATAGTGATCTGGAGGTGGGGAGTCAGGCAGAGGAGCCTAGAGGTGAGGTCATAGTGATTTGGAGGTGGGGGGTCAGGCAGGGGAGCCTAGAGGTGAGGTCATAGTGATCTGGAGGTGGGGGTCAGGCAGAGGAGCCTGGAGGAGAGGTCATAGTGATCTGGAGGTGGGGGGTCAGGGAGAGGAGCCTAGAGGTGAGGTCATAGTGATCTGGAGGTGGGGGTCAGGCAGATGAGCCTGGAGGTGAGGTCATAGTGATCTGGAGGTGGGGGGTCAGGGAGAGGAGGCTAGAGGTGAGGTCATAGTGATCTGGAGGTGGGGAGTCAGGCAGAGGAGCCTAGAGGTGAGGTCATAGTGATTTGGAGGTGGGGGTCAGGCAGAGGAGCCTAGAGGTGAGGTCATAGTGATTTGGAGGTGGGGGGTCAGGGAGAGGAGCCTAGAGGTGAGGTCATAGTGATCTGGAGGTGGGGGTCAGGCAGATGAGCCTGGAGGTGAGGTCATAGTGATCTGGAGGTGGGGGGTCAGGGAGAGGAGCCTAGAGGTGAGGTCATAGTGATCTGGAGGTGGGGAGTCAGGCAGAGGAGCCTAGAGGTGAAGTCATAGTGATTTGGAGGTGGGGGTCAGGCAGAGGAGCCTAGAGGTGAGGTCATAGTGATCTGGAGGTGGGGGTTAGGCAGGGGAGCCTAGAGGTGAGGTCATAGTGATCTGGAGGTGGGGGTCAGGCGGAGGAGCCTAGAGGTGAGGTCATAGTGATCTGGAGGTGGGGGTCAGGCAGAGGAGCCTAGAGGTGAGGTCATAGTGATCTGGAGGTGGGGGTCAGGCAGAGGAGCCTAGAGGTGAGGTCATAGTGATCTGGAGGTGGGGGTCAGGCAGAGGAGCCTAGAGGTGAGGTCATAGTGATCTGGAGGTGGGGAGTCAGGCAGAAGAGCCTGGAGGTGAGGTCATAGTGATCTGGAGGTGGGGGGTCAGGGAGAGGAGCCTAGAGGTGAGGTCATAGTGATCTGGAGGTGGGCAGTCAGGCAGAGGAGCCTAGAGGTGAGGTCATAGTGATTTGGAGGTGGGGGTCAGGCAGAGGAGCCTAGAGGTGAGGTCATAGTGATCTGGAGGTGGGGGTCAGGCAGAAGAGCCTGGAGGTGAGGTCATAGTGATTTGGAGGTGGTGGGTCAGGGAGAGGAGCCTAGAGGTGAGGTCATAGTGATCTGGAGGTGGGGGTCAGGCAGAAGAGCCTGGAGGTGAGGTCATAGTGATCTGGAGGTGGGGGGTCAGGCAGAGCAGCCTAGAGGTGAGGTCATAGTGATCTGGAGGTGGGGAGTCAGGCAGAGGAGCCTAGAGGTGAGTTCATAGTTATCTGGAGGTGGGGAGTCAGGCAGAGGAGCCTAGAGGTGAGGTCATAGTGATTTGGAGGTGGGGGTCAGGCAGGGGAGCCTAGAGGTGAGGTCATAGTGATCTGGAGGTGGGGGTCAGGCAGAGGAGCCTAGAGGTGAGGTCATAGTGATCTGGAGGTGGGGAGTCAGGCAGAGGAGCCTAGAGGTGAGGTCATAGTGATCTGGAGGTAAGGAGTAAGTCAGGGGAGCCTAGAGGTGAGGTCATAGTGATCTGGAGGTGGGGGTCAGGCAGAGGAGCCTAGAGGTGAGGTCATAGTGATCTGGAGGTGGGGGTCAGGCAGAGGAGCCTAGAGGTGAGGTCATAGTGATCTGGAGGTGGGGGTCAGGCGGAGGAGACTAGAGGTGAGGTCATAGTGATCTGGAGGTGGGGGTCAGGCAGAGGAGACTAGAGGTGAGGTCATAGTGATCTGGAGGTCGGGGTCAGGCAGAGGAGCCTAGAGGTGAGGTCATAGTGATCTGGAGGTGGGGGTCAGGCAGAGGAGCCTAGAGGTGAGGTCATAGTGATCTGGAGGTGGGGAGTCAGGCAGAAGAGCCTGGAGGTGAGGTCATAGTGATCTGGAGGTGGGGGGTCAGGGAGAGGAGCCTAGAGGTGAGGTCATAGTGATCTGGAGGTGGGCAGTCAGGCAGAGGAGCCTAGAGGTGAGGTCATAGTGATTTGGAGGTGGGGGTCAGGCAGAGGAGCCTAGAGGTGAGGTCATAGTGATCTGGAGGTGGGTGTCAGGCAGTAGAGCCTGGAGGTGAGGTCATAGTGATTTGGAGGTGGGGGGTCAGGGAGAGGAGCCTAGAGGTGAGGTCATAGTGATCTGGAGGTGGGGGTCAGGCAGAAGAGCCTGGAGGTGAGGTCATAGTGATCTGGAGGTGGGGGGTCAGGCAGAGCAGCCTAGAGGTGAGGTCATAGTGATCTGGAGGTGGGGAGTCAGGCAGAGGAGCCTAGAGGTGAGGTCATAGTGATCTGGAGGTGGGGAGTCAGGCAGAGGAGCCTAGAGGTGAGGTCATAGTGATTTGGAGGTGGGGGTCAGGCAGGGGAGCCTAGAGGTGAGGTCATAGTGATCTGGAGGTGGGGGTCAGGCAGAGGAGCCTAGAGGTGAGGTCATAGTGATCTGGAGGTGGGGAGTCAAGCAGAGGAGCCTAGAGGTGAGGTCATAATGATCTGGAGGTAAGGAGTAAGGCAGGGGAGCCTAGAGGTGAGGTCATAGTGATCTGGAGGTGGGGGTCAGGCAGAGGAGCCTAGAGGTGAGGTCATAGTGATCTGGAGGTAAGGAGTAAGGCAGGGGAGCCTAGAGGTGAGGTCATAGTGATCTGGAGGTGGGGGGTCAGGGAGAGGAGCCTATAGGTGAGGTCATAGTGATCTGGAGGTGGGGGTCAGGCAGAAGAGCCTGGAGGTGAGGTCATAGTGATCTGGAGGTGGGGGGTCAGGGAGAGGAGCCTAGAGGTGAGGTCATAGTGATCTGGAGGTGGGGAGTCAGGCAGAGGAGCCTAGAGGTGAGGTCATAGTGATTTGGAGGTGGGGGTCAGGCAGAGGAGCCTAGAGGTGAGGTCATAGTGATCTGGAGGTGGGGGTTAGGCAGGGGAGCCTAGAGGTGAGGTCATAGTGATTTGGAGGTGGGGGTCAGGCAGGGGAGCCTAGAGGTGAGGTCATAGTGATCTGGAGGTGGGGGTCAGGCAGGGGAGCCTAGAGGTGAGGTCATAGTGATCTGGAGGTGGGGGTCAGGCGGAGGAGCCTAGAGGTGAGGTCATAGTGATCTGGAGGTGGGGGTCAGGCAGAGGAGACTAGAGGTGAGGTCATAGTGATCTGGAGGTGGGGGTCAGGCAGAGGAGCCTAGAGGTGAGGTCATAGTGATCTGGAGGTGGGGGTCAGGCAGAGGAGCCTAGAGGTGAGGTCATAGTGATCTGGAGGTGGGGGTCAGGCAGAGGAGCCTAGAGGTGAGGTCATAGTGATCTGGAGGTGGGGAGTCAGGCAGAAGAGCCTGGAGGTGAGGTCATAGTGATCTGGAGGTGGGGGGTCAGGGAGAGGAGCCTAGAGGTGAGGTCATAGTGATCTGGAGGTGGGCAGTCAGGCAGAGGAGCCTAGAGGTGAGGTCATAGTGATTTGGAGGTGGGGGTCAGGCAGAGGAGCCTAGAGGTGAGGTCATAGTGATCTGGAGGTGGGGGTCAGGCAGAAGAGCCTGGAGGTGAGGTCATAGTGATTTGGAGGTGGGAGGTCAGGGAGAGGAGCCTAGAGGTGAGGTCATAGTGATCTGGAGGTGGGGAGTAAGGCAGAGGAGCCTAGAGGTGAGGTCATAGTGATTTGGAGGTGGGGGTCAGGCAGGGGAGCCTAGAGGTGAGGTCATAGTGATCTGGAGGTGGGGAGTCAGGCAGAGGAGCCTAGAGGTGAGGTCATAGTGATCTGGAGGTAAGGAGTAAGGCAGGGGAGCCTAGAGGTGAGGTCATAGTGATCTGGAGGTGGGGGTCAGGCAGAGGAGCCTAGAGGTGAGGTCATAGTGATCTGGAGGTAAGCAGTAAGGCAGGGGAGCCTAGAGGTGAGGTCATAGTGATCTGGAGGTGTGGGGTCAGGGAGAGGAGCCTAGAGGTGAGGTCATAGTGATCTGGAGGTGGGGGTCAAGCGGAGGAGCCTAGAGGTGAGGTCATAGTGATCTGGAGGTGGGGGGTCAGGGAGAGGAGCCTATAGGTGAGGTCATAGTGATCTGGAGGTGGGGGTCAGGCAGAAGAGCCTGGAGGTGAGGTCATAGTGATCTGCAGGTGGGGGGTCAGGGAGAGGAGCCTAGAGGTGAGGTCATAGTGATCTGGAGGTGGGGGTCAGGCAGAAGAGCCTGGAGGTGAGGTCATAGCGATCTGGAGGTGGGGGATCAGGGAGAGGAGCCTAGAGGTGAGGTCATAGTGATCTGGAGGTGGGGGTCAGGCAGAGGAGCCTAGAGGTGAGGTCATAGTGATCTGGAGGTGGGGGTCAGGCAGGGGAGCCTAGAGGTGAGGTCATAGTGATCTGGAGGTAGGGGTCAGGCAGAGGAGCCTAGAGGTGAGGTCATAGTGATCTGGAGGTGGGGGTCAGGCAGAAGAGCCTGGAGGTGAGGTCATAGTGATCTGGAGGTGGAGGGTCAGGCAGAGGAGCCTAGATGTGAGGTCATAGTGATCTGGAGGTGGGGGTCAGGCAGAGGAGCCTAGAGGTGAGGTCATAGTGATCTGGAGGTGGGGCTCAGGCAGAGGAGCCTAGACGTGAGGTCATAGTGATCTGGAGGTGGGGAGTCAGGCAGAGCAGCCTAGAGGTGAGGTCATAGTGATCTGGAGGTGGGGAGTCAGGCAGAGGAGCCTAGAGGTGAGGTCATAGTGATTTGGAGGTGGGGGGTCAGGCAGGGGAGCCTAGAGGTGAGGTCATAGTGATCTGGAGGTGGGGGTCAGGCAGAGGAGCCTAGAGGTGAGGTCATAGTGATCTGGAGGTAAGGAGTAAGGCAGGGGAGCCTAGAGGTGAGGTCATAGTGATCTGGAGGTGGGGGTCAGGCAGAGGAGCCTAGAGGTGAGGTCATAGTGATCTGGAGGTGGGGGTTAGGCAGGGGAGCCTAGAGGTGAGGTCATAGTGATCTGGAGGTGGGGGTCAGGCAGAGGAGCCTAGAGGTGAGGTCATAGTGATCTGGAGGTGGGGAGTCAGGCAGAGGAGCCTAGAGGTGAGGTCATAGTGATCTGGAGGTAAGGAGTAAGGCAGGGGAGCCTAGAGGTGAGGTCATAGTGATCTGGAGGTGGGGGTCAGGCAGAAGAGCCTGGAGGTGAGGTCATAGTGATCTGGAGGTGGGGGGTCAGGGAGAGGAGCCTAGAGGTGAGGTCATAGTGATCTGGAGGTGGGGGTCAGGCAGAAGAGCCTGGAGGTGAGGTCATAGTGATCTGGAGGTGGGGGGTCAGGGAGAGGAGCCTAGAGGTGAGGTCATAGTGATCTGGAGGTGGGGGTCAGGCAGAAGAGCCTGGAGGTGAGGTCATAGTGATCTGGAGGTGAGGGGTCAGGGAGAGGAGCCTAGAGGTGAAGTCATAGTGATCTGGAGGTGGGGAGTCAGGCAGGGGAGCCTAGAGGTGAGGTCATAGTGATTTGGAGGTGGGGGTCAGGCAGAGGAGCCTAGAGGTGAGGTCATAGTGATCTGGAGGTGGGGGTTAGGCAGGGGAGCCTAGAGGTGAGGTCATAGTGATCTGGAGGTGGGGGTCAGGCAGAGGAGACTAGAGGTGAGGTCATAGTGATCTGGAGGTGGGGAGTCAGGCAGAGGAGCCTAGAGGTGAGGTCATAGTGATCTGAAGGTGGGGCTCAGGCGGAGGAGCCTATAGAGGTGGGTGTCACTCAGGGATCTGAAGAAGCTTTTCTTCTCTACCCCTCTGTTGAAGCTTCAGCTATTATGGAGGTTCCCAAAGTTAAAGGGTTTTTTGAATGAGCCCGTTTTTATTCATATGTTAATTAGCTTCCAGTCAGCACAGGAAGTTCCCAGCAGCCTCCTCTCTGCTATTCTCTCCTATCTATGGGTGCAAACAGGAAGCTGTGTCATCATCAGCAGCAGCCTGTGTTGTACACATACATAAGAAAGAATAGGTAGAGGGTGCACGATGAGACTTCCGGGGTGCACCAATAGGCTAATTAGCATATGAATAAAAACGGGCTCATTCATAAACCACTGAGGCGATTTAAATACAAATGGTAGGTGTGAAAAAGCCTTTCTAAAGGCTATGCAAGGATGTGCTTATCTAAAAATGACTTTACCCAATGATAGAGCCCCTTTAAGGTAAAAGTGGACCAAGGGTGATGATTTCCGACTTCATCCCTGCTCGTACTCCATCAAAACTACCCCAAGGACAAGATTTCCCACAAGGATATATTGGAGGGGTGACTAGTGGGCAACTGTATAGCTGATGTTCCTTCCAAGACAACTCACACCAATATAAGCACATGTGGGGGCAATGCGTTGTGAGCTGAGCACTCAGGGTACGGCAGCTGTGTGAGCATGACCAGGTCAGGTTGCAAGTTCTTTTTCACTGACAGCCTTCAGAGATTATGAGAACGACAACTGAAGCGCAAAAAACTTTTGGGGCCAGGATGAGTTCATGGATCTTGGGGACCGGACCCCCTGACTGCTGCTCTGGTCTCTAGAGAACGTTCATGACGACACAACAATCACTTCCATCATGTATGAAAAATAATTTATTGAGTTACTTTTATCAGTAGAAATGAGTCATTGACCCGGTAGTGTCCTTCAGGCCCAACATGCAGGAGAATCCTCAACACATGAACCCTCAGAGGAGAAGAGGCAGCCATGGAGGTCAGATACAGGTGGGGGAAGGGTGGAGAGGAGGGGAGGCTGCCGTGGAGGTCAGAAGCAGTGGTGGGGGTTGGATAGGAGGAGAGGCAGCAGGTATGTGGTAGAGGTAAGAGGTCACTGAGGAGGAACATAGAAGAAGATTCATCGAGTGAATTAGCAGCGATCTAAGCTCCACCCATTTCAGTTCTGGTGTACGCCCAGCGCACATCACCAGTGACATCACCAGCGCCCCCCATGTCATAATTCCAGTGCTCCACACACCACTGGCATCACCGACATCACCAGCATCCAACGCTTCACACATCACCAATGTCTCCGGAGTCACCAGCATCCAGCGCTCCACATGCCACTGGCATCAACAGCGCACCGCACATCACCGACGTCACCAGCATCCAGCGCTCCACACATCACCGGCGGAGTTGCGGCGTCCAGACATCATGTACAAAGTAAAAACTAACGTTGAAGAGAGAAACATCAGGTTTGTTCTGTGCTTTGAGGTTATTGCTTCATCCCGGTCAGTGCTGTGCAGACCCCTCCAGGATCAGAGCGGCCCCTTCTGTGCAGGTCATGTATTGCAAGGCCCTCTGCCCAGGAGCAGGTACGAGGTAAAAGCCTAATATTACTACTACACCCCCCCATCATTCACTGGGCGGCATGGGAGCCACAGTCCACACTACAAGTCACAGGTGTCGGGGGCCACGCACAAGCTTCTGTAATAAATGTCGGCTCCGAGCAGCAATCTGCAGGGTTATCAGGGGGGAGCAGCGAAGATGGGTGACCTGGGGGGCCCGAGCAGAGGGAAATCTGTAGCAACCTGCAGGAAGAGACGCAATGATGAGACTCACGTTCCAACCCAGGTTACCAGGAACAGATCGGCATCGCGTAGAAGCCACTTACCTCTGCTGCTGCAGAACATCCAACAGGAAGCCTGGGGAGTCGCCGGCACCAGGAGCGCCATCTACAGAGCGACAACCACGGCCAGAGAGTCCACGATGGCGCAGCTTATTGAGACACAGGAGACCGCGCACCCGAACAGATCTCCGCAGCTGGCGAAGGGCGCTGGCTCCTAAGCAAACAAACGAGGGGTTAACACATTCTGGAAACGTGCTACACCACACAGACATAGTACATACATCATACATCCACACACAGTACATACATCATACATATAAACAGTTGTCTGTGTGCCTCCCCTTCCAGTATTCCCAGTGCGGTGCCCCAGTGTCTGTCACCTGGGGATGACTAACCTTGTGTCAGGTAGGTGTCTGATGCTCGGCGCCCCTCTTGGAAGGTGACAGGCAGGAGACAGTTGGGGGAGGGGATTCCCTGATGCTGCAGAACTGGGGTAGCTGAGTGAGCACTGAGAGGCGCCGTAGAGCGTAATGGATGGTGGCAGGAGCGCTGCACAACATTCTCTGGACTGTTAGACTGGGAAGACGTGAAGGACACCAGAATATCTGCGGGAGAGAGAGAGAGAGAGAGCGCTCAGTGAGTACATGTACCAGAAACAAGCGGACAGCAGCACAGAGGAATCCAACAGCTGACACCTACCTGGAGCCGCTGGGCTTGGCTGTGCAGTCTGCAGGATCTTCTCATACAGCGGCGGCTCCTCACGTAACGAAGACTCCTGTATTGTAGGGTCAGGGGCCGATAGAGGGGCCCCTAAAATAGGGGTCTCCCCCAGATACAGCAAAGACTGCAAAACAAGAGCGGAAGAGTCAGATCTCTGCACACAAATCACAGTGTGTGTGTGTGTGTGTGTGTGTGTGTGTGTGTGTGTGTGTGTGTGTGTGTGTGTGTGTGTGTGTGTGTGTGTGTGTGTGTTTTATATATACAGTCCTATGAAAAAGTTTGGGCACCCCTATTAATCTTAATCATTTTTAGTTGTAAATATTTTGGTGTTTGCAGCAGCCATTTCAGTTTGATATATCTAATAACTGATGGACACAGTAATATTTCAGGATTGAAATGAGGTTTCTTGTACTAACAGAAAATGTGCAATATGCATTAAACCCAAATTTGACCGGTGCAAAAGTATGGGCACCTCAACAGAAAAGTGACATTAATATTTAGTAGATCCTCCTCCTGCAAAGATAACAGCCTCTAGTCGCTTCCCGTAGCTTTTAATCAGTTCCTGGATCCTGGATGAAGGTATTTTGGACCATTCCTCTTTACAAAACAATATAAGTTCAGTTAAGTTTGATGGTGGCCGAGCATGGACAGCCCGCTCTCAAATGATCTGAAAACAAAGATTATTCAACATAGTTGTTCAGGGGAAGGATACAAAACGTTGTCTCAGAGATTTAACCTGTCAGTTTCCACTGTGAGGAACATAGTAAGGAAATGGAAGAGCACAGGGACAGTTCTTGTTAAGCCCAGAAGTGGCAGGCCAAGAAAAATATCAGAAAGGCAGAGAAGAAGAATGGTGAGAACAGTCAAGGACAATCCACAGACCACCTCCAAAGAGCTGCAGCATCATCTTGCTGCAGATGGTGTCACTGTGCATTGGTCAACAACACAGCGCACTTTGCACAAATAGAAGCTGTATGGGAGAGTGATGAGAAAGAAGCCGTTTCTTCAAGCACGCCACAAACAGTCGCCTAAGGTATGCAAAAGCACATATGGACAAGCCAGCTTCATTTTGGAAGAAGGTCCTGTGGACTGATGAAACAAAGATTGAGATGTTTGGTCATACAAAAAGGCGTTATGCATGGCGTCCAAAAATAACAGCATTCCAAGAAAAACACATGCTACCCACTGTAAAATTTGGTGGAGGTTCCATCATGCTTTGGGGCTGTGTAGCCAATGCCGGCATCGGGAATCTTGTTAAAGTTGAGGGTCGCATGGATTCCACTCAGTATCAGCAGATTCTTGAGAATAATGTTCAAGAATCAGTGACGAAGTTGAAGTTACGCCGGGGATGGATATTTCAGCAAGGCAATGATCCAAAACACCGCTCCAAATCCTCAGGCATTCATGCAGAGGAACAATTACAATGTTCTGGAATGGCCATCCCAGTCCCCAGACCTGAATATCATTGAACATCTGTGGGATGATTTGAAGCGGGCTGTCCATGCTCGGCGACCATCTAACTTAACTGAACTTGAATTGTTTGTCCAAAGTACCTTCATCCAGGATCCAGGAACTGATTAAAAGCTACAGGAAGCGACTAGAGGCTGTTATCTTTGCAAAAGGAGGATCTACTAAATATTACTGTCACTTTTCTGTTGAGGTGCCCATACTTTTGCACCGGTCAAATTTTGGTTTAATGCATATTGCACATTTTCCATTAGTACAATAAACCTCATTTCAATCCTGAAATATTACTGTGTCCATCAGTTATTAGATATATCAAACTGAAATGGCTGCTGCAAACACCAAAATATTTAGAACTAAAAATGATTAAGATTAATAGGGGTGCCCAAACTTTTTCATAGGACTGTATATATATTTATTGTGTGTGTGTGTATATATATACTGTTTCGGTCTACATACAGTGTGTATATATTTTTGTGTATACGTGTGTGGTGGTCTATATACATACATGTGTATGTGTGTGCACCTTTATACATATGTGTACATGTGGTCAACTATATACATGTGTGTGCACATGTGGTTGCCAATGTACATATGTATACAAGTGGTCACTTATATACATATGCGTACATGTGGCTGCCTATATACACGTGCGTACATGTGGTCATCTATATACATATGAGTACATGTGTGCAAATATACATATGGTCACCTATATACATATGTGGTTGCTTGTATACATGTGTATATGTGGTCACCTGTATACATATGCATACATGTGATCAACTATATACATAGGTGTAGGTGTGGTCAACTATATACATAGGTGTAGGTGTGGTCAACTATATACATATGTGCATGTGGTCACCTATATACATATATGTGCCCGTGGTCCCCTATATACATATGTGTGCGTGTGGTCACCTATATACATATGTTTGCCCGTGGTCACCTATATACATATGTGTGCGTGTGTAGATTTCTTCTCACCTGCAGCGGACCGCTCAGCTCACAGTCGTAATCTGGTACAGTTGCCTGTGGCTGACACAAGAGAGAAGGAGCAGCAGTAGAGGAGGGGGAGGCCTATGGGAAGAGAAGACGCTGAATCAGGACTGGCACCAGCGGACACCCGCACACCCTCTCATCCCCCGCACTCCTTACAGCCCTCCTTTCCACAGTGCTCACCTTCACACAGTCCATGGGTTTGGGCTCTGGTGCTGAGGATTGTCCAAAGCGCGACTCCTGCAGCCGCTCCACCAGGAAGTAGTAAATGGCGGCGTAATTGTCATAGGTGTCGTTCTGTAAGGCCTGAAGGCAGAGAGAAGTCAGTCACCCCGGGTCATGGAGCTGCCAGGTGGAGCTGTGCTGGACACACTGTACCATTACTCACCTGCAGGGTGCGCTCTCTGTCAATGCCCAGGCTCTGCATGATGGCCAGGACTTGCATACAGGGCTGGGGGGCAGGGAGATCACTGTGTAGAAGGGGCTGCTGGGAGGCCATTCCCTGGAACCACCGATGCTGTCTGATCTGTGCAATGCTCAGCCGCTTCCCCGGGTCCACCACCAGCATCCGGCGCAGCAGAGACTCACAGTCTGAGGGCGACAAAACCAAGGTGAGACACGGGGGGCAGAGGACGTGAGGAGGGGTACAGAGGACGTGAGGAGGGGGACAGAGGACGTGAGGAGGGGGACAGAGGACGTGAGGAGGGGGACAGAGGACGTGAGGAAGGGTACAGAGGACGTGAGGAGGGGGACAGAGGACGTGAGGAGGGGGACAGAGGACGTGAGGAGGGGGACAGAGGACGTGAGGAGGGGGACAGAGGACGTGAGGAGGGGGACAGAGGACGTGAGGAGGGGGACAGAGGACGTGAGGAGGGGGACAGAGGACGTGAGGAGGGGGACAGAGGACGTGAGGAGGGGGACAGAGGACGTGAGGAGGGGGACAGAGGACGTGAGGAGGGGGACAGAGGACGTGAGGAGGGGGACAGAGGACGTGAGGAGGGGGACAGAGGACGTGAGGAGGGGGACAGAGGACGTGAGGAGGGGGACAGAGGACGTGAGGAGGGGGACAGAGGACGTGAGGAGGGGGACAGAGGACGTGAGGAGGGGGACAGAGGACGTGAGGAGGGGGACAGAGGACGTGAGGAGGGGGACAGAGGACGTGAGGAGGGGTACAGGGAGCAAAGGGTGTTCTATCATCTGCCGCTACCCGGTGACAACCACCAGCATCCGGAGCAGCAGAGACTGACAGTATGAGGGCGAGAGCATAAACACAACACACGGGGGACAGAGGAAAGAAATAAGATGTGGGGAGGGGTACAAGGAGCCATGTCTGTGTCTTCATGTGTCATATGATCAGCAGTACATGAGCGGGCACTCACCCTGTGACATGTAGTATGGAATTCGGAAGCGCCCATCCAGGACTCGCTGTCGCAGGGTCGGCAGGTTTGGCCCATCAAAGGGAAATGATCCACAAAGCAAAACGTACAGGACGACCCCCAAACTCTGCAGGAGAAGAGACAACAGCACGTGACCATCACACATGTGTAACACACAGCACGTACGTCACACATATGTAACACACAGCACGTAATGTCACATATATGTAAGACACAGCACGTAACGTCACACATATGTAACACACAGCACGTAATGTCACACATATGTAAGACACAGCACATAATGTCACAGATATATAACACACATCACACATATGTAACACAGCACGTAACGTCACAGGTATATAACACACAGCACACATATGTAACATACAGCATGTAACGTCACACATATGTAACACACTACACACAGGACCCCACTACATGTGACTACAGAGTCCTCCAGAGTCCACCACACATTATAATGACAGTCCTATGACATGTGTGTACTCACCCAGACATCCAGTAGGGGTCCCTCATACTCCTTCCCCTGGAATACCTCTGGTGCGGCATACGGGGGGCTTCCACACCAGGTACTGAGGGGTCGACCTTCCATGTAGAAATTGCCAAACCCAAAATCTGCATGAAACAAAAAAGTGACAGGCTGTTACTCCCGGCTGCAGAGCGCACCATCCCCATCCCCCCGCCCCTGGGGCGGGCACTGACCGGCCAGCTTGATGTCCATGCTGTCACTCAGCAGAAGGTTCTCGGTCTTCAGGTCTCGGTGGACAATGTTCTGGCTGTGACAATACTCCACCGCTGACAGGATCTGCAGGAACTTGGCGCGAGCTTCCTCCTCCGACAAGCGCCCTCGCACAGTCAGGTAATCTGCAAGGCACAAAAACGTCAGAAGGGGGCGGCAGAGAGCAGGTCTCAGTCCGCCGCAACAAGGTCTGCTCCAACAGAACACCACAAGTCCGCACTCACCAAATAATTCCCCGTTTTTGGCATATTCTGTGACAATATAAATCATGTCTTTGGTCTCCATCACCTGCAACACAAGAAGAAGATGAGTGAGGGCTGAGGGTCATGTGAGGGGCACAGTATGGTGGGCGAGGGGCATGCGAGGGGCACAGTATGGTGGGCGAGGGGCATGTGAGGACAGTGAGGGGCACAGTATGGCGGGTGCAGGTCATGTGAGGGGCACAGTATGGTGGGCGAGGGGCATGTGAGGACAGTGAGGGGCACAGTATGGCGGGTGCAGGTCATGTGAGGGGCACAGTATGGGGGGCGAGGGGCATGTGAGGACAGTGAGGGGCACAGTATGGTGGGTGAGGTCATGTGAGGGGCACAGTATGGTGGGCAAGGGGCATGTGAGGACAGTGAGGGGCACAGTATGGCGGGTAAGGTCATGTGAGGGGCACAGTATGGTAGGCAAGGGGCATGTGAGGACAGTGAGGGGCACAGTATGGCGGGTGAGGTCATATGAGTGGCACAGTATGGTGAGCGAGGGGCATGTGAGGACAGTGAGGGGCACAGTATGGCGGGTGAGGTCATGTGAGGGGCACAGTATGGTGGGTGAGGTCATGTGAGGGGCACAGTATGGTGGGCGAGGGGCATGTGAGGACAGTAAGGGGCACAGTATGGCGGGTGAGGTCATGTGATGACAATGAGGGGCACAGTATGGTGGGTGAGGTCATGTAAGGGGCACAGTATGGTGGGTGAGGTCATGTGAGGGGCACAGTATGGTGGGCGAGGGGCATGTGAGGACAGTAAGGGGTACAGTATGGCGGGTGAGGTCATGTGAGGGGCACAGTATGGCGGGTGAGGTCATGTGAGGACAGTGAGGGGCACAGTATGGTGGGTGAGGTCATGTGAGGGGCACAGTATGGTGGGTGAGGTCATGTGAGGGGCACAGTATGGTGGGTGAGGTCATGTGAGGGGCACAGTATGGTGGGCGAGGGGCATGTGAGGACAGTAAGGGGCACAGTATGGCGGGTGAGGTCATGTGATGACAATGAGGGGCACAGTATGTCGGGTCATGTGAGGGGCACAGTATGGTGGGCGAGGGTCATGTGAGGACAGTGAGGGGCACAGTATGTCGGGTCATGTGATAGTATGGGGAAATTGGGGAGGGCTGTCTCACCTGGTACAGGCGGATTATGTGCGGGTGGCGCAAGCGTTTCATGATCTGGACTTCCCTATAAATCTTCTCCAGGTTGGTGCGGTCCAGTCGTGTCTTGTCAATGATTTTAATGGCAACCTGAGAAGGGGAGGAGCATGAGACCACAGGCACAGACACAGGCTCCACCCCCACACACCTGTCGTCCCCTTACCTGTGTGTTGGTTACTCGGTGCCTCGCCAGTTTCACTACCGCAAAGTTTCCCTTGCCGAGGGTCCCTTCAATATCATAAAAGCCGACCCGGAGAGGCCTGCGGGGGGCGCTGCCCGATGCGTCCCTCAGAATCACCATCCTGCAGGAAAGAAAACAATGGGTCAGGGGGGGATCTAAGGGTTAAAAAGTGTGAGGGGAGGTCAGAGCTTTGTATGGAGGAGGGGGAGGGTCAGGGAAGGTGAGGGGAGCTGTGTATGGAGGAGGGGGGAGGGGAAGGTGAGGGGAGCTGTGTATGGAGGAGGGGGGAGGGGAAGGTGAGGGGAGCTGTGTATGGAGGAGGGGGGAGGGGAAGGTGAGGGGAGCTGTGTATGGAGGAGGGGGGAGGGGAAGGTGAGGGGAGCTGTGTATGGAGGAGGGGGGAGGGGAAGGTGAGGGGAGCTGTGTATCTGGGTTGGTGTTAGGGCAATAGGGTTGAATAATCCCAGTGTCGCTTAGCTTCTCTCCTCTTCTTCCTCCCTTCTCCCCCTCACCTGCCCTCAGCTCCTCTCCTCTTCTTCCTCCCCTCTCCTGCCCTCACCTCACCTTCTCTTCCTCCCCTCTCCTTCTCCCCTGCCCTCAGCTCCTCTCTTCTCCCCCTCACCTTCTCTCCTCTTCTTCCTCCCCTCTCCCCCTCCCCTGTTCTCAGCTCCTCTCCTCTTGCTCCCCTCTCCCCCTCAGCTCCTCTTCCTCCCGTCTCCCCTCACCTGCTCTCAGCTTCTCTCTTCTTCCTCCCCTGTTCTCACCTTCTCTCCTCTTGCTCCCCTCTCCCCCTCAGCTCCTCTCTTCTCCTCCTCACCTGCCCTCAGCTCCTCTCCTCTCTTCTCCCCTGCCCTCAGCTCCGCTCCTCTCCTCCCCTCTCCCCTGCCCTCAGCTCCTCTCCTCTTGCTCCCCTCTCCCCCTCAGCTCCTCTCCTCTTGCTCCCCTCTCCCACATTCTCAGCTCCTCTTCCTCCCGTCTCCCCTCACCTGCTCTCAGCTTCTCTCTTGGTTGTCCTCCTCTTCTTCCTCTCGTACTCTCATACTTCTTCTTCTTCTTCTCCGTCTCTGGTCACATGCTCCCTCACTCTCTCCGCTCCAAAGCCCCGCCCACACGTCCATAGCCCAGCCTCATTGACGTCACGCTGACGTCAACGACGCCTGAACTCCGCCCCGTTGCCTGGTGACCGGGAATTCTGACGCGCACATTGATGTCTCCGCTGCTATAGCGACCAGGCAATGACGTTAGCGAACAGCTGGCTCCATAATCGTCTGGTTTCAGTTTTCTCCAAAAGCGTCTGCGCAGTACAATAGTGACGTCACCGAGCGAGAGGCGGACATCTAGCGGGCAGAGGGAGAACTGCAGGAGCCTGCTAAGAATGACGTAATTGAGTGAGGACGAGGTGATGTGTATATATGGGGGGAGGGGTGTCACACTATATATATTTTTATATATATATACATATATATATATATATATATATATATATACATACATATACACAGGAGTACGAGTTGATGTGTAATATATATATATATACCTCCCAACTTTTGAAGAACTGAAAGAGGGACAAAATGTGCGGCAAATTTAGCCCCGCCCACTCGTTAATTTTTCATGTGCCCGCACACAGTATAATCCTCCTACAGTCACCCGTAAATTATATGTCCCCCCTCTATCTCTCCCCCAGTTTCATATACACCCTTCATCTGCCCCCAGATTCATGTCCTCTCCATCTCTGCCCCCAGTGTCATGCCATCCTCTCCTTCATCTGCCCCCAGATTCACGTTCCACCTCCACATTACACTTACCTTCTCCTCCGCTCCCTCGCCGCTCTCTGCCCGCCTCTCTCCCTGACACATGCGGCTGAAGCTGCTCGCGTGCTCACTTCGCCGCTGCGTCTCTCTCTCTCTCGCTGACACATGCGGCTGAAGCGAGGAGCTGACCTGTGTCAGCTCCTCACTTCACCACTGCCGCCGGCTCCTGGCTTGTAGGAGCCGGCGGCAGCGGCGAAGCGAGGAGCTGACACAGGTCAGCTCCTCGGTTCAGCCGCATGTGTCAGCGAGAGAGAGATGCAGCGGCGAAGCGAGCACGCGAGCAGCTTCAGCCGCATGTGTCAGGGAGAGAGGCCGGCAGCGGCGAAGCGAGGAGCTGACCTGTGTCCGCTCCTTCCTTCAGCCGCATGTGTCAGGGAGAGAGGCCGGCAGCGGCGAAGCGAGGAGCTGACCTGTGTCAGCTCCTTGCTTCAGCCGCATATGTGTTCAACTCAGATCTGCGTCCTCTGGACGCAGATCTGAGTTGAAATCAGGACATACCTCCCTCCAACCGGGACCGCGGGACATGTCACCCAAATCGTGACTGTCCCGCGGAAATCGGGACGGTTGGGAGGTATGTATATATATATATATATATATATACGTGTCTGTGTATGTGTGTATAGATATATATATTATATATACAGGAGGACGAGATGATGTATACACACAAATATATATATATATATATATATATATATATATATAGATAAGGACAAGGTAATGTATACACAGATACATAAAATATATATATATATATATATATATATATATATGCACATTAGAACGAGGTGATGTCAGGCCTCCCAAGCGTCCCGGATTCTGCAGGATATTCCCAGATTCGGGGTCCTGTCCCACAGTCCTGGTTGGCCAGATGTATGTTCCGGTTTCAACTCATCTGCGTCCGGAAGATGGAGATGAGTTGAATACACTTGCGAGTGAAGCAGGAGGTGTTACAGCTCAGATCCCGCGTCACCGCTGTGCTCCGGCTTCAGAAGCTGTAGGTGCAATGTGATGACGTCACTCATATCGCGCCTACAACTCTGTGACTGCGGCTGCGGGTGAGCGAGGAAAGGTGAGTATAAGTGTTTTTTATGTTAAACATTGAGGGGGAACATAAGGGGAGGGACATGATACTGGGGCAGATGAAGGAGGGGACATGATACTGGGGCAGACGAAGGGGGGGGACATGATACTGGGGCAGATGAAGGAGGGGACATGATACTGGGGCAGATGAAGGGGGGACATGATACTGGGGCAGATGAAGGAGGGGACATGATACTGGGGCAGATGAAGGAGGGGACATGATACTGGGGCAGATGAAGGAGGGGACATGATACTGGGGCAGATGAAGGAGGGGACATGATACTGGAGCAGATGAAGGAGGGGACATGATACTGGAGCAGATGAAGATGGGGGGACATGATACTGGAGCAGATGAAGGAGGGGACATGATACTGGGGCAGATGAAGGAGGGGACATGATACTGGGGCAGATGAAGGGGGAGACATGATACTGGGGCAGATGAAGGAGGGGACATGATACTGGGGCAGATGAAGGGGGGACATGATACTGGGGCAGATGAAGGAGGGGACATGATACTGGGGCAGATGAAGGAGGGGACATGATACTGGAGCAGATGAAGGAGGGGACATGATACTGGAGCAGATGAAGGAGGGGACATGATACTGGGGCAGATGAAGGAGGGGACATGATACTGGGGCAGATGAAGGAGGGGACATGATACTGGAGCAGATGAAGGAGGGGACATGATACTGGAGCAGATGAAGATGGGGGGACATGATACTGGAGCAGATGAAGGAGGGGACATGATACTGGGGCAGATGAAGGAGGGGACATGATACTGGGGCAGATGAAGGAGGGGACATGATACTGGGGCAGATGAAGGAGGGGACATGATACTGGGGCAGATGAAGGAGGGGACATGATACTGGAGCAGATGAAGATGGGGGACATGATACTGGAGCAGATGAAGGAGGGGACATGATACTGGGGCAGATGAAGGAGGGGACATGATACTGGGGCAGATGAAGGGGGGACATGATACTGGAGCAGATGAAGGAGGGGACATGATACTGGGGCAGATGAAGGAGGGGACATGATACTGGGGCAGATGAAGGAGGGACATGATACTGGAGCAGATGAAGGGGGGGACATGATACTGGGGCAGATGAAGGAGGGGACATGATACTGGAGCAGATGAAGATGGGGGACATGATACTGGAGCAGATGAAGGAGGGGACATGATACTGGGGCAGATGAAGGAGGGGACATGATACTGGGGCAGATGAAGGAGGGACATGATACTGGAGCAGATGAAGGGGGGGACATGATACTGGGGCAGATGAAGGAGGGACATGATACTGGAGCAGATGAAGGAGGGGACATGATACCGGGGCAGATGAAGGAGGGACATGATACTGGAGCAGATGAAGGGGGGGGACATGATACTGGAGCAGATGAAGGAGTCGACATGATACTGGAGCAGATGAAGGAGGGGACATGATACTGGGGCAGATGAAGGGGGGACATGATACTGGGGCAGATGAAGGGGGGACATGATACTGGAGCAGATGAAGGAGGGGACATGATACTGGAGCAGATGAAGGAGGGGACATGATACTGGGGCAGATGAAGGAGGGGACATGATACTGGGGCAGATGAAGGGGGGGACATAGTACTGGGGCAGATGAAGGAGGTGACATGATACTGGGGCAGATGAAGGAGGTGACATGATACTGGAGCAGATGAAGGAGGGGACATGATACTGGGGCAGATGAAGGAGGGGACATGATACTGGGACAGATGAAGGAGGGGACATGATACTGGGGCAGATGAAGGAGGGGACATGATACTGGGGCAGATGAAGGGGGGACATGATACTGGAGCAGATGAAGGAGGGGACATGATACTGGGGCAGATGAAGGAGGGGACATGATACTGGGGCAGATGAAAGAGGGGACATGATACTGGAGCAGATGAAGGAGGGCACATGATACTGGAGCAGATGAAGGAGGGGACATGATACTGGGGCAGATGAAGGGGGGGACATGATACTGGAGCAGATGAAGGAGGGGACATGATACTGGAGCAGATGAAGGAGGGGACATGATACTGGAGCAGATGAAGGAGGGGACATGATACTGGGGCAGATGAAGGAGGGGACATGATACTGGGGCAGATGAAGGAGGGGACATGATACTGGGGCAGATGATGGGGGGACATGATACTGGGGCAGATGAAGGAGGGGACATGATACTGGGGCAGATGAAGGAGGGGACATGATACTGGAGCAGATGAAGGAGGGGACATGATACTGGAGCAGATGAAGGAGGGGACATGATACTGGAGCAGATGAAGGAGGGGACATGATACTGGGGCAGATGAAGGAGGGGACATGATACTGGGGCAGATGAAGGGGGGGACATAGTACTGGGGCAGATGAAGGAGGGGACATGATACTGGAGCAGATGAAGGAGGGGACATGAAATTGGGGGCTAATTCAATGATAGATAAGGGGGCAGGGGTTTATAACAGTGAGATATAAGTGCTAACATCTGACCCTCAGAGCGGATCTCACAATACACAATAACGTTACCCTCCATACCAGGCCAGAATAACCTTAGCAGTATTCTTTCAGTGGTTTTCTGGACCCCCAAATCTCCATCCAGAATGTAGCCAGATCCAGAACAACAAGCTGCTGGATCGTCTCTTCCCCTTCTTATGTATTCGGTACAGTAAATCACCCTCCAGGTACATATATGGGAGAAGAAATCTAACCTGGACCCTACAGGCACCCTATTCACTGTCTTTACATTCTGCCTGGCTGGAGTAAGTGTAGTGTCCTTCATCTGCTTAGCATGAAGGTCGTCCTTCCAGAACTCTAGGTCAGGTATAGTTTGGGACCCCTTCAGTCTCCGTCTCTGAATAGCAATGGGTGGGAGCCATCTGCTGATTCTCGCACTACCTTGTCCTTGGAAAACTCAAACGGTTCAAGGTTTACAAGAGGCGCAGTGAGCACACATTATCGTTCTCACATCTTCCAAAAATGTGTGGAATCCCTTCTGAAGATATCATTGTACTGCTGTGCCGGGAATAACCCAACTTTGTGGAACATCGGCCCATTGGGAGACGTAATACAAGTGATAGTAGTTTGGTAGTCACAGGTGTCCCCATGAACAACTGTCTGGCAGACTGTTAGGGGAACCAAGTACACTATTGCCAACGTTACCAAACTCCAAGCCCAGCAATGACACTTGTATCATCCGGTGTCATCTCACTAAATGTTTTTGAGAATCGTCTTAGCTTGTGGTGAAATATGTAACCTTGGTGGAGTGGACCATCACCTGACCAACTGGATACTAGGCTACCTGACAAACCGCCCTCAGTATGTGAGAGCCCAGGACTGTGTGTCTGACACTGTGATCTGTAGTACGGGGGCACCACAAGGTACAGCTCTCGCCCCTGTTTACACTGTACACTGCTGACTTTAGGCACAACTCCTCCAGCTGTTACTTACAGAAGTCCTCTGATGACTCTGCTATAGTCGGCCTTATCACTGATGGCGACGATAGGGAATACAGAGACTTATACCGGGATTTTGCTGAATGGTGCCAGCGGAACCAGCTCAGGATTATTGCTGGGAAGACCAAGGAGATGTAAGTGACTGACTGATTCGCCCCAAGTGTGAGAAGGAGCTATCGGAGATCCTTCCTCTCAAGTGCGGTCAGGCTGTATAATCTACATCAGACCAAGCAAAGATACACAGAGAACTAAATGATCCTGAAGTCTTCCTTCTTCCTTAGCTGCTATGGATTCCTAGTATTTTTCTCAGTTTATGTGTCTACGTCTGTAATATATTACTTGTTATTATCCTGTATCTGTATTACTAGGCTGCTGTAACACACTGAAATTTCCCCACGGTGGGACTATTAAAGGATTATCTTATCTTAAAATTATGTTTTGTGTCTCTTTCGGAATTTCCTTCTAGTTATGGGTTTCCTCATTCACGGGACTAGTTAGGAGATTGACCCTACATGTACTGTGCTAGAGTTACTCTAACTTGTAAGGAATTTCAATCCACCAGCCAGAAAGTTAGTAAGTCCGAGTGTTAGGACGGGAGCCGGCACCTCGGCAGTTGCACTGTCCTGTCCTTACATGTGCCAGTGGTGCGCTCCTTTCTCAAGGGGTTAACTGTCCTTCACTTCCGAGCCTATATCTTGAAAACTTCCGCCGCTGCTGCGTCACTGACTATTCAGATTCTCTGAGTGTTAGCTCCTTACTCTACGTTCCCGATACCGTTTGCTATTTGACTTCCTGCTCCTGTTTCCTGACTTTGTTTTCTGCCTGCCGATTCTGCACCTTCATTCCCTCCTGTTGTGACCACCACTTGCCTCCTTGACCACTCCTCCTTGATGTCTAATTATGTATTTGCATGACCTCCTGATACCGACCCGGCTTGCTGACTACTGTCTTGTCTCATCCCGTTGTAATGCGCCACCTCCTGTTGCCGACTTGGACTGTATGACTATGCTATATTGAACCTCTGCCACCTCCTGGAAACTTCTTGTTACTGCATCCTCCTCTGCTTCTGGTTTTCCATCAGACTCTACGTGTGGTCAGATGAGTGGTTTTCAGAATTCTGCACCTGCTGTGACTTGTGGTGCGTTGTGCATCCTGCACCCTGGGAGTTGCTGCGATTCTGTCTAAAGGAAGCAGCCAAATCCATCTCCACCATCAGGAGCTTGGGTGAAAACCTCTGGAGGCTGGTTGTGGCTCGGTTCGGGGGGCACTGGACGCTCAGCGCTGTTTACCATAGTGTGCAGGGGAGTCTGTTTTTTTGGGACTACTACCTGTCTTGTACTGCATTTGGTTCATAACACCCAGGCAGTTCAATACAGAAGGTCAATTAGCAAGTCTAGTGAGCTGATCGGAGCAGACGTTGCGACATCGAATCATCTCAGATCTTGTAGATCAAAAGCTCTACATGTTCAACAGATGGGAATTATGTCAGCCCAAGCGCAGGTCGGAAGGTTAAGGAAGGAGGTTGGAGTGAGGGGTCCATAAAATCCATGAGGCACAGGACGTCTTAGTCACAAAATAGCATGGGGTCTGTTGTCTTCCTTCTGTGGCGCCCACCGCCAGACTTAAATGGATTCTACCACTAAAACACATTTTTTTCTAGTTAACACGTCGGAATAGCCTTTAGAAAGGCTATTCATCTCCTACCTTTGGATGGGCTCTCCGCCGCGCCGTTCGTTCAAAATACCGGTTTGCCGCCTCTCTGGTCTTCGGTGTCCTCCCCTTGCTTCTTCAGCGTCTGTCGGACGCCTGCGCAGTACGCTCTGTTCGGCGAAGTGTGCCGAACGTACTGCGCATGCGCGAAATTGCGGTGCCCGCACTATGGCTGGGACCGCAATTTCGCGCATGGGCAGTACGTTCGGCAATCTTCGCCGAACAGAGCGTACTGCGCAGGCCTCCGACAGGACGCTGAAGAATCAAGGGGAGGATACAGAAGACCATAGAGGCGGCGCTGCGGTCGGTTTTCGAGCTGCAATGGGGATGCCCCCATCGCTGCGAGAGAACTCATTAGCATATCGGTACAAACCGGTATTTTGAACGAACGGCGCGGCGGAGAGCCCATCCAAAGGTAGGAGACGAATAGCCTTTCTAAAGGCTATTCCGACGTGTTAACTAGAAAAAAATGTGTTTTAGTGGTAGAATCCCTTTAAACAAACATTTATGTACTTTACTTCCCATTTTTTATTTTGACGTTGTTTGTATGTGTGTTTTGTTGCTCCATCTTTCTTTGGTTAGAAGCACAATATCCTTTCTTTTGTATATTACATCTAAAATGTCATAAGTTTGTCCTTCGGCTCTGAACGTCTCCTTTAGTCCAAAGAGAGTAAATATCGCTGTTACCATTTTGTGTGCTAGTTGTGCGTGGCGTGAGTATATCAGTGTCTGGTCTAACCTTAAGTGGCGAGTGGTGGCCGCTCTTGTGTGGTTGTAGGTGTCGCTTCACTTCTATGCAGTGTGAGTTGGAAGGGAGTGTGGAAGCGGAGTCCCCATTTTCATGATATGTGTGTGTAGTGAGTAGGGTGTACGGAGAACCCTCAGAATTGGTACACAATGAGAGGATATATCTGTGTGAGCCCCATTAGTTCACTAGTCACAGGACAGTTTACAGCTATATGACCAAATTCATCGCAACAGGTCCCTAGCTGAGTCCAGAAGTAGACATTTAGATTTAACCCCGACTCACAGTCTCATTATTGTTACCCGAACTCTTTCCATTTTTCCCATCTGCCTTAAACCCTGGAATAGTCTTGCCACGTAGTCCTGGCGCTGGGTGTTCTTAACTCCTTAGTGACCAAACCTACTATTACCTCCTAGCCGCCTGGTACTTAACGGAAATGGACATAATAGTTCGTCCCAGCACTAAGGGGTCTCTGTGTCATGTGACACAGGGATCTTGAGTAGATTGCTGCTGCCCATTACATCAGACAGCCTTTTCAGGTACGTAGGAAGTGTGGTGGGGGGAGAGTTTTGATCCCGATCACCTCCCTCCAGAACTTTCAGACTCCAGAGTATAATAATCGGAGACCCAGGGGGAGAAAAACATTAAAAAAAACTCTGTCACCTATCTCCCGTCTCCTATGCTGTCGGCCTCCGAAGCAGTCCATCTTCAATGACATCAGACGTCACATGACCCAGGACGCAGGCAGGGGTCATGAGACGTCAGATGACTAGGCCGAATCCTGCCCGGATCGTGGAGAGGTAAGTAACAGTGTATAATGATAGCAGCGGTAGCGGTTGTCACCGGGCCCCTAATGTCCCGGGCCCTGTGGCAGCTGCCTCGGCTGCTACAGCGGAAGTTACGCCACTGGCTAGGGGTTGATACAATAATACCTGAATAGCACGGCACTAGATACATTCTATACTTATGGTAGGAGTGGAGACCGTGGGATCCCAATAAGATTACCTGAGGCTTAGGGAAGCACAAGTCAAGCACCTTCGCATGATAGGCAGGGCAATGGAGATCATTTACTAACCCTGTCCCCATGTTAAATATATCCCAGTGAAGGAAAGGGGATTTTTAGGTGCGGCTACGATTTAGTGTTGTATACGTCTTCTCTGGGAGCTTTTTCCCATTTTTAACTTTTTTTTTTTAATAATAAAGTATTGCATTTTAACAGCCCTTTTGGTGACTTACCCTTACACTATTTTTTGTTTATATGAGTTACTAGCTGGTACCCGCGACTTCGTCTGCGGTGATCGTAGAAGTGGGTATATACAGGCGCGGATAAGGTTTTCGTACTGTGTATAAGGTATGGGATATGAAATGTAACTTTGTATCTTGTTGTTGCTGTAATTCTGAGAGCACATGAGACTTTTGTGTTGGATGTAATTTGTATTTCAGCTGCTATACGGTGTTGTTATAGTGTCTTTGGGACAGAGTTATTTCAAGTGAATATACTTGGATATACGATATGGTATGATTTTTTATTTGCCACCAGTACATGTAAGTTTTGGGCACAGGATACTCTTGAGCAAGCAACATAAAGTCTGGCCCTGTGCATGACAGTGTAGTAACCAGTGGCGGATCCAGGGTTTGCGGGGCCCTGGGCAATTGACTTTGGCGGGGCCCTACGCGCAGCAGCAAATTAGGCCCCACCCACTTTTATGTTGACTCCGCCCATTCTCATTCATTATTCATGTGATTCCACACAGTATAATCCTCCTACAGTCACCCGTAAATTATATGTCCCCCCTCCATCTCTCCCCATTTTCATATACACCCTTCATCTACCCCTAGTTTCATGTCCCCCCCCCCTCTATCTCTGTCCGCAGTTTCATGCCATTCTCCCTTTTTATCTGCCCACAGTTTCATGTCCCCCCCCCCGTCTCTGCCCCAGTGTCATGCCATTCTCCCCCCTTCATCTGCCCCAATGTCATGCCATTCTCCCCCCCTTCATCTGCCCCAATGTCATGCCATTCTCCCCCCCTTCATCTGCCCCAGTGTCATGCCATCCCCCCCTTCATCTGCCCCAGTGTCATGCCATCCCCCCCTTCATCTGCCCCAGTATCATGCCATTCTCCCCCCTTCATCTGCCTCAGTGTCATGCCGTTCTCCCCCCCCTTCATTTGCCCCAGTGTCATGCCGTTCTCTCCCCCTTCATTTGCCCCAGTGTCATGCCGTTCTCACCCCTTCATCTGCCCCAGTGTCATGCTGTTCTCCCCCCTCCATCCACCCCAGTGTCATGCTATTCTCCCCCCTTCATCTGCCTCAGTGTCATGCCGTTCTTCCCCCCCCCCTTCATTTGCCACAGTGTCATGCTGTTCCCCCCTCCCCTTCATTTGCCCCCCAGTTTCTTTGGGCCTCCTCCATCTCTGTCCCCAGTTTCATGCCGTTCTCTCCCCACCCCCTTCATCTTCTCCAGTGTCATGCCATTCCCCCCCTCCCCTTCATTTGCCCCCCAGTTTCATGGGCCCCCTTCATTATTTTCCACCTTAATATTTAATACAAAACAAACACTTACACTCACCTTCTATCACTCACCTTCCATCGTTCCCCCGACGCTCCTCTCTCTCACTCCAGTCACATACGCGATGCAGGAGCTGTGACCTCAGCTCCTGCTTAGCTGCGGCCCGGCTTGCGTGTGTAAGCGTGATGTGATGACGTCATCGCGCCTACACACGCAAGCCGGGCCGGAGCTTTAAAGCAGGAGCTGATCTCACAGCTCCTGCATCGCGTATGTATTCAGCTCATCAGCGGACGGACGCCGATGAGCTGAAATCCTGACAGGCAAGTGCCGGGGGGCCCCCAGAGGCTCTGTGGGCCCCGGCACTTGCCCGACTATGCCGAGGCTGACCGGGACCACTTTGTTAGGGCCGGGCCGCGGGGCCCCGCTAAGCTCGCCCGGCCCTGGATCCGCCCCTGGTAGTAACTCCATGTGCCTCTTATTAATAGCAATTAACCCCATCATGTCCCTCACATTAACCCTTGTGTAAGAGTTACTGATATGTGAGAGACTTGGAGATAATAATTAAGTATCTTCATTATTGAGGTCTTTTATTATTACCTCCATATGTCTCACATAGTAGTAACCTTTATATGAGGCACACAGGGGTTAATATGAGGGACATGATGGGGGTTATTCCTATTAATGTGAGGCACATGGAGTTACTAAAACTAAACTAATAACCCCAAATGCCGGACATTATTGAGAACAGTAATCCTATGTACCTGTGTGTTTTTCAGTTTCACTTTGCTAGCAGCTTCCTCTCCTCCTCGGGGAATGTTTGCAGGATGCAGACCACTATAGCAGGCACAGACCTGAGTGATTAAGCTCCACCCCCTGGGTTTCCTGCACCCCTCTCAAAGGGGAGTGTCCTTATGCTTGAGCTCTAGCAGCCCACTGAAGAGACTGGACTGCATTTAACTCTTGCAGGTCCTGGGCTGCTGGTGTGCCAGTGAAATATGGCAGGAGTGCCACTCTTGGCATGCTGACCTCTGCTGTAGAGGGTAATATGAATTTTGTGGCTTGCTATGGTCCAAAGTGTGTGAGATTGCAGAGATAATGATGTGAGTTTGGGTTTTGTGCGGGTCCTAGGAAAAACGTATGTGCGCTATTGTGACGAAAAGTAGCCTATTGCGCAATGGGGTGTATTAACTATGTTTGTGGAAAATTTCAGCCAAATCGGTGGAGCGGGTTTTGCGTGATTGACTAACAAACATCCGAACATCGAAACCCACAAACATCCAAACTCACAAACTTTCACATTTATAATATTAATAGGATTAGGGCAATTGTACTATTATTGCTAGCCCCATTTTTTTATGATCCATCTGCTTCTTTTCCTCCACACAATCTGACCCCAGTCATCCGGCAGGTATAATTTATTGGTGGTGCGGTCACCAATGTGTTACTTAGTGGAATCCAGTGCATATCTCCAGCTAATGGCAGCACATAGTCTCCATGGAGAATACCTAGCCACCATTACTTGTCTAAGTAAGTTGTCCCTGGACTTTTCAAAGGCTTTTGATTCTGTTCCACATAAAAGGTTGGTATGCAAAATGAGAATGTTGAGACTGGGGGAAAACATCTGTATTTGGGTTAGGAACTGGCTCACTGATAGGAAACAGAGGGGACTTGTTAATGGTAAATATTCAGACTGGGCCACAGTCACCAGTGGGGTGCCACAGGGGTCAGTATTAGGTCCTCTCTTGTTTAATATCTTTATTAATGACCTGGTAGAGGGTTTACACAGCAGGGTGTCCATATTACACAGCAGGGTGTCCATATTACACAGCAGGGTGTCCATATTTTCAGATGACACAAAACTTTGTAGGGTAATCAATAATGAGGAGGATAGTAGAATATTACAAGGGGATCTAAAGAAACTGGAAGCATGGGGGGGGTGGAGACTTGGCAAATGAAGTTTAATGTTGACAAATGTAAAGTAATGTACTTTGGTAGACGTAATAAAATGTATGACTGTGTACTAAATAGTAAATTACTGGGTAAGACTGTCAATGAAAAAGACTTAGGGATTTTGGTGGACAGCAAGCTTACCTTTAGTGACCAGTGCCAGGCAGCTGCTGCCAAGGCAAATAAAATTATGGGATGCATCAAAAGAGGTCTAGATGGACTACAACATAGTTATGCCTCTATACAAATCACTGGTACGGCCACACTTAGACTATTGTGCGCAATTTTGGGCCCCGATATACAAGAAAGACATAAGTGAACTTGAAAAAGTGCAAAGACGGGCAACCAAAATGATTAGGGGAATGGGTGGACTGGAGGACAACGAGAGGTTAACAAACTTGGGGTTATTCAGTTTAGAGAAAAGACGTCTACGGGGAGATCTAATAACAATGTACAAATACATGAAGGGACAATACAAAGAACTTTCTAAGGATATTTTTACTCCTAGGCCAGTGACAGTGACAAGAGACATCCTCTACGTCTGGAGGAGAGAAGGTTTCCCCAGAAACATAGAAGGGGATTCTTCACAGTAAGAACAGCGAGGCTCTGGAACTCTCTGCCCCAGGAAGTGGTGATGGCGGATTCACTGAACAAGTTCATAGCGGGCCTGGATGCCTTTCTTGAAGAGACAAATATAACAGGACAATGTTGCAGTGGAGTTCTGCTCTCATAAAGGGATTATTTTTTATGCCTTTTTTTTTAAAGCCAACGTGACTGCAATCTGCTCTAAGTATCACCGTATTGCAGTCCAAATGAATACAGCTGGTGTATAAGCTAGTTTAGAGAAACACACACAGATATTGTGTATACAGTGGGCTCTGATTTAATGGTGGGGAAAAAAAAGTTTAAATACAATGTATAGACAAAGAACAGGTTAGACTAGTATGAGCATAACATGATTAGCTATACAGTTGTAACATAGTTCTGGCACATGGCTATTGGATAAAGCAGAATAGAGGAGCCGCATCCCATTAAGTTAAAATAGGAAAATCCTTTAAAAGTCCCACCGTGGGGAAATTTCAGTGTGTTACAGCAGCATAGTAATACAGATACAGGATAATCCTACTAATATTATAAATATGACATTTTGTGTGTCTGGATGTTTGTTACTCAATCACGCAAAAATGGATTTGAATGAAATTTGGCACAGATAAATTGTAACCTCGATTAACATGTCGGCTACTTTTTATCCTGTTAAATGACATGGCTTCACCACTGTTATGAATTTATGTTCACATACTATATTACACTGATATTGCAGCAGCTTATCTCAGCTTCTTATAAAGCCAGGTCTGTTATCTCTCTGTGTAAACACTCAGCTAACTGTCAGTCCATTGTGTACAAGCATTTGCATATTATCTGATCTGCTCCAGGCAACATACTGACACACTGAATGGGAAAACACCTTTAAGCCAAATTGGCAGTTTGCTACTTTTAAACATGCTGGGAAAAAGAAAATCTAATTTGTAGCAAAATCCTAAAACAACGAGAGCTATGAAGGAAGCCAGAAGTTACAGTGTTCTCCTCAAGCGGAGCTGAGGGGGATCATTTGTGCCAACAACACACTCATTATATGGCGTCCCAGCGAGCTGCTGAGATACCGGAACAATCACGGGCACAGCACGAGGAATGAGTTCAGCGGCAGGCCAGCTTGACAGTTGCCGAAATGCCGGAGCAGGCAGATTATCAACGCCAACAACACGCTCATTATATAACGTCCCAGCGAGCTATTGAGATGCCGGAACAATCACAGGCACGGTGAGGAATAAGTTCAGCAGCAGCACAGCTTAACAACTACCGAAACGCCGGAGCAGCAGACCATTGACGGCAGCAATTTGCTGAATATAGGCGGATCATCGACGCCAACAAAACGCAGAGGCTAGTAACAGTAATATATTGCAGAAGGCTGAGGAAGATATTAGGAATCAATAGCAGCTAAGGGGAAAAGAAAGACAGAACAAAAGAAAGAAGACGTCAGGATCATTTAGTTCTCTCTCTTCGCTTGGTCAGATGTAGATTATGTAGCCTGACCGCGATTGGGAGGACAAAACCAATAAAGGGGTTGCCCAGGATAAATATAAATCCCTTCACTAAACTAAACACCATCCCCCCTCCTATTTTCTGAATAACATAATTAATCAAAATTGTATAATTACCTATATCCTCGGGGTGATCGATCACGTGACCACCCGATGACATTTTCTGATTATCCGGTGAAGATCAGTTTCCTCATTTCTACTCATCACTATTACTCCGTTCCCCTCCCCCCATCCACTCCATCATACTAACCTTCCAGACTTCTTCCTGTGGGCCGACTCCTCCTTCTTTTCTGACTGCCGCCGCTTCTCTCTGTGCACTGCTGCCGATCATCCACCTCTACCGCGCAGTGATGACTGGTGATTTGCACGGAGGCAGGGAACAAACTTCCTCCTGACATGTGCGCAAACCTCATCATCAACTACAAAAAAAGTTATGACTGCTTTGCCCGCCAACAAGGGATTTGCCACCAAGTATTAAAGAGGACCTTTCATCAGATTGGGCACAGGCAGTTCTATATACTGCTGGAAAGCTGACAGTGCTCTGAATTCAGCGCACTGTCGGCTTTCCCGATCTGTGCCCCGGGTAAAGAGCTATCGGTCCCGGTACTGTAGCTCTTTACAGTCAGAAGGGCGTTTCTGACAGTCTGTCAGGAACGTCCTTCTCCACAGCAGCACCTATTGCGCTGTACAGTGTGAGCGGGGAGGAACGGCCCCTCCCCTCCTAATAATACTCGTCTATGGACTAGCACTGTGAGCAGAGGGAGGGGAGAGGGCGTTCCTCCCCACTCACACTGTACAGCATGATAGGTGCTGCTGTGGAGAAGGACGTTCCTGACAAACTGTCAGAAACACCCTTCTGACTGTAAAGACCGGGACCGATAGCTCTTTACACCGGGCACAGATCGGGAAAGCCGATAGTGCGCTGAATTCAGAGCACTGTCAGCTTTCCAGCAGTATATAGAACTGCCTGTGCCCAATCTGATGAAAGGTCCTCTTTAACTCTTGTTTACCGGAGGGATCAAATACTTATTTCTCTATGCAAAATGCAAATAAATTTCTACAATTTGTACAATGTGATTTTCTGGCACTACAGATAACGGCATATCAAAAAGAAAATATTTTAAAACTTAACTTTTAATGATGTCTGTTAAAAGTACATATAAAAAACTAGAGACGTCTCACAATGGAAAAGGAGAACCAATAAGTATTTTTGTGTGTTCATAGCACGCTACGTATTCCCCAGAGAGAGTATGAAGATGACTGCCTCCCCTCTGAGTCTAAGTAAAAAAGCTAACGCACACACGCTACTCAATTCATTCGACCAGATGCCTACACATTGCCAGCTAGGTTAAATTACCAGAATCGCTGCTTGGTACACTCAATGTTAAAATGAACCTAAAAATTCTAGACTGTTCATGTCTTTGTCAGGGGGGTGAACGTACAAAATCAGCAAGGGGTCACATACTTAATTCCTTCACTGTATATGTGTGTACATGTGTGTAGGAGGCAGTTCTTTTGTATCTATGATTTTGAACATTTAATAGATAATTATTTGTTTCTCTTAATTGTATAGCGCCAACATATTCTGCAGCGCTGTACACACAGTGTCACTCACTGTCCCATATAGGACTCACAATCTGCGTGCTGTATCAGGATGTCTTTGGAATGTGGAAGGAAACCATATAAACCATATAACTATATGCAAATGAAGTGAGATTAAAAAAAAGAGATTGATTGTAGAGATAAGACCGGCCGTATTGAACATTCTCCCCTCCTTGCCTTGGGCTGGTCCTGTCCTGGGCGTCCTGCCAGTTCGCTGCTGGCTGGGTTGGTCGCTATAGATGCAGTGCACTGTCCCATGTGCCTTGTTACCTGGAGCTCTGCAGACCTTACTGTTGAGTCCTCAGACCTTCAGTGAAGCTGTATCTGATGACAGATATGCTGAGGTGTGAATTGAGTTGACATAGCATCCTCCTGGAGCTGTGTACACTGTGACGCCACCTCAGTACTCAGCTCTATGACTAACAGGCAGAGGAATGAAGAGGACCATTCCTGAACATGATGGTGACATCACTGCACATCCCCCTGAGGTATCTGCGCCCTGACACCGGACTGTGCTGACGCCAGCAGAGACTCATGACTGTGGTTTTCTGGATAATTAAATGAAAACCAGCAAGGCGCTGGATTAACCCCTTAATACCAGATTTTGTTTGACAGTGATCTGAAATTTACATATTGTGATGAGACAAAAAGTATTTGCTTTTTGGTTCTAGCATTGAGTGGTGACGTAAAGGAGGGTGAAGTCTGGACACCACTCTCTAGAAAACCCTCTGCAGGTAACACCATCTTGTATGCTCATCATCATCCACATCATACTATAAAATCTATCACAGTGGGGGAGGACGAGGAGGGCATGACTGTGGATGGTGACCACATGGTGATGGTGGGGGAGGACGAGGAGGGCATGGCTGTGGATGGTGACCACATGGTGATGGTGGAGGAGGACAAGGAGGGCATGGCTGTGGATGGTGACCACATGGTGATGGTGGAGGAGGACAAGGAGGGCATGGCTGTGGATGGTGACCACATGATGATGGTGGAGGAGGACAAGGAGGGCAAGGCTGTGGATGGTGACCACATGGTGATGGTGGAGGAGGATGAGGAGGGCATGGTTGTGGATGGTGACCACATGGTGAAGGTGGAGGAGGACGAGGAGGGCATGGCTGTGGATGGTGACCACATGATGATGGTGGAGGAGGACGAGGAGGGCAAGGCTGTGGATGGTGACCACATGGTGATGGTGGAGGAGGATGAGGAGGGCATGGTTGTGGATGGTGACCACATGGTGAAGGTGGAGGAGGACGTGGAGGGCATGGCTGTGGATGGTGACCACATGGTGATGGTGGGGGAGGACGAGGAGGGCATGGCTGTGGATGGTGACCACATGGTGATGGTGGAGGAGGACGAGGAGGGCATGGCTGTGGATGGTGACCACATGGTGATGGTGGAGGAGGGCATGGCTGTGGATGGTGACCACATGGTGATGGTGAAGGAGGACGAGGAGGGCATGGCTGTGGATGGTGACCACATGGTGATGGTGGAGGAGGACAAGGAGGGCATGGCTGTGGATGGTGACCACATGGTGATAGTGGAGGAGGACAAGGAGGGCATGGCTGTGGATGGTGACCACATGATGATGGTGGAGGAGGATGAGGAGGGCAAGGCTGTGGATGGTGACCACATGGTGATGGTGGAGGAGGATGAGGAGGGCATGGTTGTGGATGGTGACCACATGGTGAAGGTGGAGGAGGACGTGGAGGGCATGGCTGTGGATGGTGACCACATGGTGATGGTGGGGGAGGACGAGGAGGGCATGTCCTGTGGACGGTGAAAGTAGTAAAACTTTTTCCATTATGAGAAGGTGATAGGCAGAGGGCTGGAGTCCTGATATATCAGCCGCAAGTTACTGACCTATGTGTGGTCCAGGGCGGGTCTGGAGTAGGCCTCAGCCCAGGTGTGAGTCATGGGCTCATTACTGGGCCATAAAAGGCAACAGAGCTTGCACTTCAGGGCAGATCCTGAGAGCAGGTGCCTGGGTCTGTCCTGAGATACTGAAAGTCTGGTGAGACCGTACGGTGCTATTTGTTTGTTTTTGTGGTTGGTAGTAAGCCACACATATAGTTAGCTTCACACTATTTAGTTAGCGCTCGGACGAGCAGGGTTTTGTTTGACATTTTTGCCTGAAGTTAAGGCTGTATTTTATTTTGTACCTGAAGTGAAGGTTTATTTATTTTGCTGTTTATTCTAAATAAACCTGTTTGCACCAGATTTTGTGTCCTTGTCTCTGACTGGTTGAGTCCACATCATTGCTGCTACCGAGCTACCTTCCGCACACCATATAGAAGTGTTTAGACTGTAATTGTCGCCATGTGGGTGATATCATTGTACGACCTGCCATTTCATGTATATGGGCTGGATATATGACCCATTAGAATAATATGAGAACGTATCCAATGTTATAAGCACTTTATATGTTCGCATAATGGAGATTCTGGGATTTTACATTCTGTGCTATTGAACATGGTGATTGACTAAGATCGCTGCTCACGAGGCTTATTGAAATTGGGGACACGATCTCCAGATGGTCTTTACAGTAAAACAGACTTGGCTTATTTGTATTGCTATGTGACTGTTACAACTTGTTGACATATTGAGATTTTGTGATCTGTCCTGTGTTTGTCCTTATATGATGTGTACATAATGATTATTTCTAATTGGATATGTCTTTGTCTTCTGTATATGGTTGGTGTGGTTCACACACAGATATCTTCTTCGTGGACATGTCGGTACTCACCTATATCATCAATATCCGTCAATTTGCTGTTTTTATATTACTATTTGTCTTATCACATGATCAACAATCACTTCCTGTTGGATAATGCTAATCCCGTGATCTCCGGACATGGTGAGTCCATATACAGCAATATTACATCTTGTGTAGTTTGTATTTTTAGAGTTTCTGCTGTATTAAAGGTTTTATTTAATATCACTTTATTTTTCAGGCTATTACTTAGTATTATTTGACTTTGCCATTTGTTTTTTTTATGTTGTTGTATTATTGCAAAATAAACCTCACGACACGGCCTGGACAGAAATGGTTCAGTAACTTATTATTTTGTTACACAACCTTTTGAGGCAATCGCTGCGATCAGACGATTCCTGTAACTGTCAATGAGACTTCTGCCCCTCTCAGCAGGGATTTTGGCCTCCTCATGAGCAAACTGCTCCAGTTGTCTCGGGTTTGGCCTTTTCCAGACGCCATGTTTCAGCTCCTTCCAAAGATGCTCAATAGGATTTAGGTCCAGGCGCATAGAAGCCACTTCAGAATAGTCCAAAATTTTGCTGTTAGCCATTCTTGGGTGTTTTTAGTTGTGTGTTTTGGGTCATTATCCTGTTACAAGACCCATGACCTGTGACTGAGACCAATCCTTCTGACTCTGGACAGCACATTTCTCTCTAGAATCCCTTGATAGTCTTGAGATTTCATTGTACCCTGCACAGATTCAAGACACCCTGTACCAGATGCAGCAAAGCAGCCCCAAAACATAACAAAGCCTCCTCCATGTGTCACAGTAGGGATAGTGTCCTTTTCAAGATAGGCTTCATTTTTCTGTCTGTGACCTTAGAGCTGATGTGCCTTGCCAAAAAAAGTTCGAGTTTTGTCTCCCAGAATCTTTGTGGCTTGTCAACAATTTTTATTTACTATTACTTTTGCCGGATTCAAGTTATTTCTGTGACCATTGTGGGTTTTTCTTTCATTTAACGAGGGGTAGCAGCAATTTTGTCCGTGTGTGAATGTTATGGGGTCATATATGTTATGGGTTAATATATGCTATGTTATGAGTTAATACGGCCTGTAGTTTGAGAGTCATGGTACGGCCTGTAGTTTGGGAGTTGCTTTTCTGTTTGTTCCGGTGCTGACCAGCTTGTTTTCTGACATATTCTCTACTTTACCTGCACTGACCTTCCGACTGCATTTCCTGAATTCTGCCTGTCTGACATTATTTATTATGCTTACTTATATAGCGCCATCATATTCCGCAGCGCTTTACAGATATTGTCAGTTACTGTCCCACATAGGGCTCACAATCTACATTCCCTGTCAGTATGTCTTTGGGAGGAAACCGGAGTACCCGGAGGAAACCCACGCAAACACGGGGAGAACATACAAACTCCTTGCAGATGTTGCCCTTGGCAGGATTTGAACCTAGGACTCAAGTGCTGCAAAGCTGCAGTGCTAACCACTGAGCTACTGTGCTACTACCTAGTAATTCTGAACCATGTCACCAGCTAGTGTCATGTCAGCTGTTACTAAAGGAGATTACCCATATGATAGTAACTTAGGCAATGTCTGACCTGCACAGGGGTTATAGGATAAATACCAGGAAATCCCTTCGAGCCCCAATCTGATTCCAGTGCAAAATAATGGTAGTACACCCGCTATATCCATGATAAAGCTGAAATTGCGTCCTGACAATTGTAAGAATTTATAATTGTAAGACAATTGCTCCCATAAATAGTCTACTAGATAATGGATTGGGTCATGAAGAGATCTGCCCTATCCGTGAGCTGCAACGTGTAGAGAGGACATCCCAGCTGAAGGACTGACAACGTGTAGAGAGGACATCCCAGTTGAGGAACCAATAATGTGTCACAGGTGAGGAACCTACAACTTGCGAATTTCTCAGCTATAATGTCACTAGCACAAGTTGTAGTTTATTCAGATGGGATATAATCAGTACATGTTCTCATGTTCCATGGTTGTGATGTCACCAGCACGTTATTGGTTCATCAGCTGTGAGATCACCAGCACAGGTTGTTCATTCCTTGCTTGTGATTTCACAAGCAGAAGTTGTTGATCCATCCGCTGTGATGGCACTAGCACGACAGTTGTCATAGATATGACAGTCAAGGAATCGACAACATGTATTGGTGAAATGTCAGCTGACGTGCAGGTGACATCATAACTGAGCAATGTGACTTCATAACACAATCAACTGGTAATGACTTTCCAGTTTATAAATGATACATCATGCCATACTGACAACACAGCCTGGGAATGTTACATCATCTGGTAGTGACATCACAGCCAAGAATTATGACACCATCTGGGAGTGACATCACAGCACCATGTTAATGACAAAATAACTGAAAGTATATTCCATGCATATAACCATACAATAACTTAATTTGCCTGTAACATTTCAATTGAGAAGATCTCATGACAGATAGACTAAGTGTTCACCATTGGACCCCTCAGCTCCTCTACTAGCTCCGCAGCCATGGTCTGCACTTCGGAGTTGGCTGTATGGGAGAGCTCTGTCATGCGAGGCAGACACTCCTGGAGTTCTTCCCATAACATGTGTAGGACGTCCGTCTCGAGAACCAAAGACTGGATGAGACGTAGAGTGTGAAGACAGACTTCATTATCAGGATCTAGGAGGAAGAGACAGGTCATTCCCACCTGGACACATCTAATGTAGAGCAAGTACCTTCTAGAACTCCGGACCACAGGACTAACAAATCTAAGGAAGGAAGATCACATCACATTTAGGAATCTGGGAAAGCTTGACAACCCCTTCCCGCAATAGCAGCTCCTCTCCTAGTCTATCGTAAGGCTGATGACCAGGAAAAAGACTCATGGGACATCCTAAGATACTAAAACCAGACGTTCAGCAGGGTTCTCTGCTGTAAATCCTAAACCAAGGCCTCACAGACCATGAGAAAAGCCTCTCTATCACGAGCTGATGACCTGGAAGACAAATAATGGGCCTCAACGATGATACAATGTGGGTACCAGACATTTGTAGGGTTGTCTGCTATGAGTGATTAAAGTCACCCTAATCTAAGAACTCATAGAGCATCAGAAAAGCTTGGAGACAATGGCTTGCACCATCTAGAATGAATATAATCTTATGTCCCAGCCACATAGAAATGATCACAAGAAGAAATCTATATTTCACCCTAAAATAAGACCTAATTTCTATTTAGAACCAAAACATGAACCCAAAATGTAATTATGGGCCAATACAGTGGGACGTGTGTAGTGTGAGTGATATCTATCGCCTTGATAATGTCCCCGATAATATCCCTGATGTTTTCCTGTAATTCCTATTTACCTCTATGGAAATAGTCCACATATAACACAAACATTTAAAGGGATATAAAACTAGAAAGGGAGATGGAAGAGTATCCATGAAGTCTCCTTGACATGACAAAATACAATAAAAGATAAGATAATATACATAGACCAGTCGTACAGACGAAAGAGGGTGTCTGACAGAGCTGCTGCCCGCAACAAGAGTCATAGTACATAGCATGGGTGGAATAGGATCACAAGAAACACTATATATTGTATATAAACCCAACAATGCAGTATCTGTGACCTCAGGGTATTTATGATACAGAGAGATTACAATGCTTTGTCTGTACAGTAACGTATACACAGTCCAGTCATATTAATGTGACCACCGCCTAATTTTGACGTCAACATTAAATAACCAATGGCAGAAGCCACGTGTCATCAGGCATCTGGGTGCACTCATCATTGTGGAAGGCACGATGGACCAACACAAGTATGTATCTATCCTTGTGGACCATGTTCACCCCTACATCCTACTAATATTATAAATGTGAAAGTTTGTGTGTTTGGATGTTTGGGAGTTTGGATGTTTGTTCCTCAATCACGCTAAAACGCCTGGACGGATTTGCGTGCAATTTTCCACAAACATAGTTTTCCCTCAGGATTGAGTCACAGGCTACTTTTGGTGCCACTAAACAACATGGCTTCCTAGCAGGAGACTCACAAAAGCAGGACTCCTAGCCCCAGCTATAGACTCACACACACTGCCTGGCATTTCCTGCCTCAACCTGCCTGCACACTCCTTACTGTCACCTCAGGAGTAGCCCTCACTCTACTCACTTACATTTACATATAGCTTTCCACTATACATACACAATACAACACATCACATTGTAATTACATGTATCTCCTATCACTGCTATATACAGTGCCTGATACATATATACTCCTGTACACAGGCTGTATATACTATATAATTACATGCATCTCCTATCACTGCTATATACAGCACCTGATACATATATACCCCTGTACACAGACTGTATATACTATATAATTACATGTATTATCTATCACTGCTATATACAGTACCTGATACATATATACTCCTGTACACAGACTGTATATACTATATAATTACATGTATTATCTATCACTGCTATATACAGTGCCTGATACATATATACTCCTGTACACAGGCTGTATATACTATATAATTACATGTATCTCCTATCACTGCTATATACAGTACCTGATACATATATACTCCTGTACACAGGCTGTATATACTATATATTACATGTATTACCTATCACTGCTATATACAGTGCCTGATACATATATACTCTTGTACACAGGCTGTATATACTATATAATTACATGTATCTCCTATCACTGCTATATACAGTACCTGATACATATATACTCCTGTACACAGGCTGTATATACTATATATTACATGTATTACCTATCACTGCTATATACAGTACCTGATACATATATACTCCTATACACAGGCTGTATATACTATATAATTACATGTATCTCCTATCACTGCTATATACAGTGCCTGATACATATATACTCCTGTACACAGGCTGTATATACTATATATTACATGTATTACCTATCACTGCTATATACAGTGCCTGATACATATATACTCCTGTACACAGGCTGTATATACTATATAATTACATGTATCTCCTATCACTGCTATATACAGTACCTGATACATATATACTCCTGTACACAGGCTGTATATACTATATATTACATGTATCTCCTATCACTGCTATATACAGTACCTGATACATATATACTCCTGTACACAGGCTGTATATACTATATATTACATGTATTACCTATCACTGCTATATACAGTACCTGATACATATATACTCCTGTACACAGGCTGTATATACTATATAATTACATGTATCTCCTATCACTGCTATATACAGTACCTGATACATATATACTCCTGTACACAGGCTGTATATACTATATAATTACATGTATCTCCTATCACTGCTATATACAGTACCTGATACATATATACTCCTGTACACAGGCTGTATATACTATATATTACATGTATTACCTATCACTGCTATATACAGTGCCTGATACATATATACTCCTGTACACAGGCTGTATATACTATATATTACATGTATCTCCTATCACTGCTATATACAGTACCTGATACATATATATTCCTGTACACAGGCTGTATATACTATATATTACATGTATTACCTATCACTGCTATATACAGTGCCTGATACATATATACTCCTGTACACAGGCTGTATATACTATATATTACATGTATTACCTATCACTGCTATATACAGTGCCTGATACATATATACTCCTGTACACAGGCTGTATATACTATATAATTACATGTATCTCCTATCACTGCTATATACAGTACCTGATACATATATACTCCTGTACACAGGCTGTATATACTATATATTACATGTATCTCCTATCACTGCTATATACAGTACCTGATACATATATACTCCTGTACACAGGCTGTATATACTATATATTACATGTATTACCTATCACTGCTATATACAGTACCTGATACATATATACTCCTGTACACAGGCTGTATATACTATATAATTACATGTATCTCCTATCACTGCTATATACAGTACCTGATACATATATACTCCTGTACACAGGCTGTATATACTATATAATTACATGTATCTCCTATCACTGCTATATACAGTACCTGATACATATATACTCCTGTACACAGGCTGTATATACTATATATTACATGTATCTCCTATCACTGCTATATACAGTACCTGATACATATATACTCCTGTACACAGGCTGTATATACTATATAATTACATGTATTACCTATCACTGCTATATACAGTGCCTGATACATATATACTCCTGTACACAGGCTGTATATACTATATATTACATGTATCTCCTATCACTGCTATATACAGCACCTGATACATATATACTCCTATACACAGGCTGTATATACTATATAATTACATGTATCTCCTATCACTGCTATATACAGTACCTGATACATATATACTCCTGTACACAGGCTGTATATACTATATAATTACATGTATCTCCTATCACTGCTATATACAGTACCTGATACATATATACTCCTGTACACAGGCTGTATATACTATATAATAACATGTATCTCCTATCACTGCTATATACAGTACCTGATACATATATACTCCTATACACAGGCTGTATATACTATATAATTACATGTATCTCCTATCACTGCTATATACAGTGCCTGATACATATATACTCCTGTACACAGGCTGTATATACTATATATTACATGTATCTCCTATCACTGCTATATACAGTACCTGATACATATATACTCCTGTACACAGGCTGTATATACTATATATTACATGTATCTCCTATCACTGCTATATACAGCACCTGATACATATATACTCCTGTACACAGGCTGTATATACTATATAATTACATGTATCTCCTATCACTGCTATATACAGTACCTGATACATATATACTCCTATACACAGGCTGTATATACTATATATTACATGTATCTCCTATCACTGCTATATACAGTACCTGATACATATATACTCCTGTACACAGGCTGTATATACTATATATTACATGTATCTCCTATCACTGCTATATACAGTACCTGATACATATATACTCCTGTACACAGGCTGTATACACTATATATTACATGTATCTCCTATCACTGCTATATACAGTACCTGATACATATATACTCCTGTACACAGGCTGTATATACTATATATTACATGTATCTCCTATCACTGCTATATACAGTACCTGATACATATATACTCCTGTACACAGGCTGTATACACTATATATTACATGTATCTCCTATCACTGCTATATACAGTACCTGATACATATATACTCCTGTACACAGGCTGTATATACTATATATTACATGTATTACCTATCACTGCTATATACAGTGCCTGATACATATATACTCCTGTACACAGGCTGTATATACTATATATTACATGTATCTCCTATCACTGCTATATACAGTGCCTGATACATATATACTCCTGTACACAGGCTGTATATACTATATATTACATGTATCTCCTATCACTGCTATATACAGTGCCTGATACATATATACTCCTGTACACAGACTGTATATACTATATATTACATGTATCTCCTATCACTGCTATATACAGTGCCTGATACATATATACTCCTGTACACAGACTGTATATACTATATAATTACATGTATTACCTATCACTGCTATATACAGTACCTGATACATATATACTCCTGTACACAGGCTGTATATACTATATAATTACATGTATCTCCTGTCACTGCTATATACAGTACCTGATACATATATACTCCTGTACACAGGCTGTATATACTATATAATTACATGTATCTCCTATCACTGCTATATACAGTACCTGATACATATATACTCCTATACACAGGCTGTATATACTATATAATTACATGTATCTCCTATCACTGCTATATACAGTGCCTGATACATATATACTCCTGTACACAGGCTGTATATACTATATATTACATGTATCTCCTATCACTGCTATATACAGTACCTGATACATATATACTCCTGTACACAGGCTGTATATACTATATATTACATGTATCTCCTATCACTGCTATATACAGCACCTGATACATATATACTCCTGTACACAGGCTGTATATACTATATAATTACATGTATCTCCTATCACTGCTATATACAGTACCTGATACATATATACTCCTGTACACAGGCTGTATATACTATATAATTACATGTATCTCCTATCACTGCTATATACAGTACCTGATACATATATACTCCTATACACAGGCTGTATATACTATATATTACATGTATCTCCTATCACTGCTATATACAGTACCTGATACATATATACTCCTGTACACAGGCTGTATATACTATATATTACATGTATCTCCTATCACTGCTATATACAGTACCTGATACATATATACTCCTGTACACAGGCTGTATATACTATATATTACATGTATTACCTATCACTGCTATATACAGTACCTGATACATATATACTCCTGTACACAGGCTGTATATACTATATAATTACATGTATCTCCTATCACTGCTATATACAGTACCTGATACATATATACTCCTGTACACAGGCTGTATATACTATATAATTACATGTATCTCCTATCACTGCTATATACAGTACCTGATACATATATACTCCTATACACAGGCTGTATATACTATATAATTACATGTATCTCCTATCACTGCTATATACAGTACCTGATACATATATACTCCTGTACACAGGCTGTATATACTATATATTACATGTATCTCCTATCACTGCTATATACAGTACCTGATACATATATACTCCTGTACACAGGCTGTATATACTATATAATTACATGTATTACCTATCACTGCTATATACAGTGCCTGATACATATATACTCCTGTACACAGGCTGTATATACTATATATTACATGTATCTCCTATCACTGCTATATACAGCACCTGATACATATATACTCCTATACACAGGCTGTATATACTATATAATTACATGTATCTCCTATCACTGCTATATACAGTACCTGATACATATATACTCCTGTACACAGGCTGTATATACTATATAATTACATGTATCTCCTATCACTGCTATATACAGTACCTGATACATATATACTCCTGTACACAGGCTGTATATACTATATAATTACATGTATCTCCTATCACTGCTATATACAGTACCTGATACATATATACTCCTATACACAGGCTGTATATACTATATAATTACATGTATCTCCTATCACTGCTATATACAGTGCCTGATACATATATACTCCTGTACACAGGCTGTATATACTATATATTACATGTATCTCCTATCACTGCTATATACAGTACCTGATACATATATACTCCTGTACACAGGCTGTATATACTATATATTACATGTATCTCCTATCACTGCTATATACAGCACCTGATACATATATACTCCTGTACACAGGCTGTATATACTATATAATTACATGTATCTCCTATCACTGCTATATACAGTACCTGATACATATATACTCCTGTACACAGGCTGTATATACTATATAATTACATGTATCTCCTATCACTGCTATATACAGTACCTGATACATATATACTCCTATACACAGGCTGTATATACTATATATTACATGTATCTCCTATCACTGCTATATACAGTACCTGATACATATATACTCCTGTACACAGGCTGTATATACTATATATTACATGTATCTCCTATCACTGCTATATACAGTACCTGATACATATATACTCCTGTACACAGGCTGTATACACTATATATTACATGTATCTCCTATCACTGCTATATACAGTACCTGATACATATATACTCCTGTACACAGGCTGTATATACTATATATTACATGTATTACCTATCACTGCTATATACAGTGCCTGATACATATATACTCCTGTACACAGGCTGTATATACTATATATTACATGTATCTCCTATCACTGCTATATACAGTGCCTGATACATATATACTCCTGTACACAGACTGTATATACTATATATTACATGTATTACCTATCACTGCTATATACAGTGCCTGATACATATATACTCCTGTAAACAGACTGTATATACTATATATTACATGTATCTCCTATCACTGCTATATACAGTGCCTGATACATATATACTCCTGTACACAGACTGTATATACTATATAATTACATGTATTACCTATCACTGCTATATACAGTACCTGATACATATATACTCCTGTACACAGGCTGTATATACTATATAATTACATGTATCTCCTATCACTGCTATATACAGTACCTGATACATATATACTCCTGTACACAGGCTGTATATACTATATAATTACATGTATCTCCTATCACTGCTATATACAGTACCTGATACATATATACTCCTGTACACAGGCTGTATATACTATATAATTACATGTATCTCCTATCACTGCTATATACAGTGCCTGATACATATATACTCCTGTACACAGGCTGTATAACACATCACATTGTCTGTATCACAACATACACAATATAACACATCAAATCACATTTGCTAGCCCACCAAACTTTTTAAAGCACTTTTACAGTTTCACACGTCTGTGTCCGCCCAATACTCAACTCACCGCAGACGAAGTCGCGGGTAAAAGCTAGTGCAAAATATTTTTCCTCAGGATGATGGCATCTACCAGCAGGACAATGTGACGTGTCATAAAGCTCGCAGTGTACGTGCGTGGTTGGAGGAGCACCAGGATGAGTTTACCGTACTCCCTTGGCCAGCAAATTCCCCGGACTTGAACCCAATCTAGAATCTGCGGGACACCTCGATCGGGTTGTTCCCGCCATGGATACTAAACCACGTAACCTCGTGTAACTGGCCACGGCACTGGAGTCGGCATGGCTCAACATCCCATTGACCATCATCACAACATCCCCTCTCTTCCTGCGTCTCGCAGCGGTCCGCTCTGCCAAAGGTGTTATTCTGGATTTTGACAGGTGGTCACATTAATGTGACTGGACTGTGTATATCTGCAGAATATCAGACAGACTGTTCAGGAATTACACACATGATATGTAAATCATCAAAGACAAAGTCATAACTATTAAATAGTACCAGGAAATATTAGCCATATGGAGATAGGGATACTTGGGGGACCACACCAGACACCATCACCCCACACACCTTTATCAGGGGGTCACTCAATAGCTGCATTATGGCTATGCTGTGAATGTGATCATAGATATCCTGAGGACATTATTGGGGGACAATACAATCCCATTCCAAACCCTCACCAGTTAGAAGTTGCCGGAGCTGAGACATGAGTCCCATGTACTGACTCATCCAGATGAGACCTTCACGATGAATGGAGACATTGTACAGAGACATCAGGATAAGTCTACCGGAAAAACATTAAAGATTACCCTGTATGTAAATATCTCCATCCAGCTGTGATATATCATCTATACAGAGTTGTCACTCACACTTTGAGGCGGCTGCAGCTCCCTGATCGAATCTGTCCTAAGAGATAGATCCACTTCTCCATTAGATCCCTGCAGGAAGACATCAGGAAATCCCGTCCACAAGGTACAGCTGCCACATCTTGAAGAAAATATTGGAATAGGCCGGTGACTAGGACTGGCAGCCACCACCAGGAGAACCTGTGTCACTCTAATGTAGAGTAGTTATCAGGGCTGATAACACTGTATCCTTCTGTGTATTACACACCTACACGCCTGTGTTTATAGCCCCATATGTGCGCCCAATAAGGTGCTCCCTGTACAGTATATCATATACATGTGGTGTCCATGGCTGCCCCAGATACCTGCAGATCAGTAGAAGTAATATTAGCTCAGGTAAGACTTAAGTGTGGGCTCTAAAGTGGTGTTGAGGCACTAAAGAGCAAGACTGCTGCCCTCCATGTTTAGCCATGTGAGTTTCAGATAAGAGAATACCCACTAAACATAATGCGCAAACTGAGATAGTCCCTGAAATAAGAGGACGGCCCAAGGAAGTTCTCGTGTCCCCCTTTATTAGTAGATTCTCACTTCCACCCAAGGGCCTATTCTCACACTATACCACAACTTTAGATCCGACCCTGTTTCTAACCTCCGCGGGTCATCCTGCCTTACATCCCAATATATCCTTCATATGTCCTTTTAAAGGTATCATTGAAGTCACATCTAAGGGGTCCAGCTGAGGCTGCTCTTGTGCTGACCAGGGGCCTGGACCTGTTGGAGGTCACTGGGGATAGGTGGTACCGGAGCGCTCCAGATCTGACCTGTCAGTCAATGATGGATGCTTTCTCTGGTTTCCAGCTTCAGAAATTTGTTTGGTCGAGAGGTTAGAACATGAAGAGCCTAAAGTTTCACCAATTTGATGTTCTCATGAGAACACTGAGCTTAGCCTCTCAGACCCCTGTACTCACTGGTGATGGTGCCGGCTAGACCAAGAACAAAGCGACTTTCCTCCGAGTCCTCATCCTGACCGTCGGCAAGTGACTCCACAAAACTGCTCACCGTCTGGCCCGCCAAGCTGAAGAAATCGGCCGTTGTATCCTGCCAGATAAAAGACCCGAGCTAGAGAGGAGAACCATCACCACAGGAGGGTGCTATACATACAGGGGTCAGGAACTCGCTGCTTCACCACATCTAGTCATGTGCAGTATTAGTCAGATACAGATTACAGGGTGGCGCTATACTCTGTGTGTGGAGATCCATCCCACACTTGGACAAACTTACGCATGTTTATCACATCTGTCCTGCTCAGTGCAGTCACATTATGTCATATCCTTCAGTTTTACATCACGTGGTACAAGACAACTCCATAATTTCTCCTCAACCATTGCTCGACCCCTCAGAATGACTGTTTAGCATTAGACAATGAGTGCAGGCTCTGTCTGTGAGTGAACCCCAACAAGTGCAGGCTCTATAAGTGCAAGCCTGTAAGCCACAGACTGTACATGCAAGTGCACCCTATAAGCCTTGGGCTCTATAAGTGAGTGGACCCTGTAAGCCTCGGGCTCTATATGTGAGTGCATTGTGTAAGCTTCGGACTCTATAGGTGAGTGCACCCTGTAAGCCTCGGGCTCTATATGTGAGTGCACGGTGTAAGCCTCGGGCTCTATATGTGACTGCACCTTGCAAGCCACAAGCTCTATATGTGAGTGCACGGTGTAAGCCTCGGACTCTATACGTGAGTGCAACCTGTAAACCACAAGATGTATATGTGAGTACTTTGTGTAAGACTCGGCTCTATATGTGAGTGCACCCAGTAAGAAGAAGCCTGTATATTTAAGTGGCTGTATATGTATGTGTACCCTATAAATCCCAATATAGTCCCATAAATCCTATATCTCTCCAGTTACGCCATATATCCCTGTATATTCCATATACCCCATATATCCCACATAACCCATACATTACCACATACACCCCATTTCCTCTCTATCTTGAGGCGGCACATCACCAATGTGTTAATATTGCTCTGAGTATAATTAGTAATGAAGGACAATAAACCACTGAGCCCTATACCAGGCTGGAGAGACCCCCCGCCCTGGCATGTGACACTGCTCGTTCTCTTGTATGAGTTTTGCACCAGACTGTTGTTGTTCAGTTAAGCTGTGCTCTGGGAAATGCTGATCAGCAGGGACCCTGGGTGTTGGGCCCCCCACTGACCTCTTACTGAGGGTAGATCATGAATAACAGGTAACTGGAATACCCTTTAGTGCTTCTGACGTCGCCTTCATTGATCCTTCAGACTTGGTTTCGTGATCTATGAGAACTCAAGTTTAGAATCAATTCTCACCAAATACACATAGAGAGTCTCTTAGATGGGGCAGCACTTCATTTGGGTCTGTGTGCTCACCTCTGAGAGGGCCGGCCCTCTTACCATCAGAAATGGACAAGTTAGGGTTAGTGGGGCCACCAGAGAAGGACCCCACAGGGATCAATATTTTCTTCCGACACTACAATACAGCATGGAGAACACACAAGGACCTCAAATCAAATCAAAGAAGCTTTATTGGCACGTCCGAATAGATATTTGGCATTGCCAAAGCAAGTAAAGCGGGGGGAGAGTTGGGAGTTGGGGTGGAGAATGGTGGGTATGGGGGGGGGGGGGGTGATTTGGGGTATAATAGTCTTTGGGGTCTCATCTTCTTCTTAGTTGATGGCAGGTGGACACCTATTGGGCAGCAATCTCTTCCCACAGTTTGCTCATCTATACTAGACCACGGAGAAGACACAAAGACCTTCTCACAATCCGGCCAGTCCATCAACACTAGGGCGTGGAGAAGACACAAGGATCTTCTCACAATCCGGCCAATCCGTCTACACTAGGGTGCGGAGAAGACACAAGGACCTTCTCACAATCCGGCCAGTCCATCAACACTAGGGCGTGGAGAAGACACAAGGATCTTCTCACAATCCGGCCAGTCCATCAACACTAGGGCGTGGAGAAGACACAAGGATCTTCTCACAATCCGGCCAGTCCGTCTACACTAGGGTGCGAAGAAGACACAAGGACCTTCTCACAATCCAGCCAGTCCGTATACACTAGGGCGCAGAGAAGACACAAGGACCTTCTCACAATCCAGCCAGTTCGTCTACACTAGGGCGTGGAGAGGACACAAGGACCTTTTCACAATCCGGCCAGTTCGTTTACACTAGGGTGCGGAGAAGACACAAGGATCAGGGATGAGACACCGGCCTTGGGAATATGAACCCTAGGCCCTGCCTCTATTAGTATGCCATAGGTAGTACACATATATATGGTGCACATATATAAAGGTATACACATATATAAGGTACACATAGAGCCCTCATATAACTACATCTCCACAAAAACCCATATGAACCTAGATTATAAAAACCCAAAAACTCCATATGCATATATGGGTAAAGGCATAGGATACCAACACACATATCACACCTATATATAAACTATCCGTACTGTAAATAGACAGACCGGATATTGGGGAGCCCCTACAAAAGCTAAGACACCAGCAGGAAGATTACATGAAGTAGGTATCGGAAATATTCTCATTCAGTCCTCGGGGATTAGTGGTAGTCACCTGGTATAACCAGCGCCCTCTCTCTGAAGTATCTTCCTATCATAACCTCGCTCCTCTAGGTGAGGGGGAGACTAATCTCCCACCTTCAATGGCACTCTAGGTGTTATACAAGCCTGACAACCCGACGCCTGGAAGTGACCCTCATCAACTGGACAGTAAATCTGGCTCCACCCTCCAACACTCCCTCATTACACCCAGTGAGCACAGACTCGCCTCTCCAGTACTCACCATTCCCAGAATGCTCTTCACTGTCTCCTCTCTGTTAGAGACCCCCCAGAGCAGCGTGCACAGAGCGGACCCCATCTGCGTGCAAAAATCAACCTGTTGGGCTGACTGCTCACGAAGTACCGAGATCTGGAGGAGCAGAGCCAGATTCTCCTGCACAGACAAGGAGAGCAATGAAAGCCCCAAAGCCCAGCACAAAAAGGGTGCCTGACCCACACTGCCCACCAGACACCAGGAACACATCTCATACACACCTGACGCCAGGTACACATCTCATACACACCTGACACCAGGTACACATCTCATACACACCTGACACCAGGTATACATCTCATACACACCTGACACCAGGTACACATCTCATACACACCTGACACCAGGTACACATCTCATACACACCTGACACCAGGAACACATCTCATACACACCTGACACCAGGTACACATCTCATCACATCTCATACACACCTGACACCAGGAACACATCTCATACACACCTGACACCAGGAACACATCTCATACACACCTGACACCAGGAACACATCTCATACACACCTGACACCAGGTACACATCTCATCACATCTCATACACACCTGACACCAGGTACACATCTCATACACACCTGACACCAGGTATACATCTCATACACACCTGACACCAGGAACACATCTCATACACACCTGACACCAGGAACACATCTCATACACACCTGACACCAGGTACACATCTCATACACACCTGACACCAGGAACACATCTCATACACACCTGACACCAGGTATACATCTCATACACACCTGACACCAGGTACACATCTCATACACACCTGACACCAGGTATACATCTCATACACACCTGACACCAGGTACACATCTCATACACACCTGACACCAGGAACACATCTCATACACACCTGACACCAGGAACACATCTCATACACACCTGACACCAGGTACACATCTCATACACACCTGACACCAGGAACACATCTCATACACACCTGACACCAGGTACACATCTCATACACTCCTGACACCAGGTACACATCTCATACACACCTGACACCAGGAACACATCTCATACACACCTGACACCAGGTACACATCTCATACACACCTGACGCCAGGTACACATCTCATACACACCTGACACCAGGAACACATCTCATACACACCTGACACCAGGTACACATCTCATACACTCCTGACACCAGGTACACATCTCATACACACCTGACACCAGGAACACATCTCATACACACCTGACACCAGGTACACATCTCATACACACCTGACGCCAGGTACACATCTCATACACACCTGACGCCAGGTATACATCTCATACACACCTGACACCAGGTATACATCTCATACACTCCTGACACAAGGTACACATCTCTTACACACCTGACACCAGGTACACATCTCATACACACCTGACACCAGGAACACATCTCATACACACCTGACACCAGGTACACACCTCATACACACCTGACACCAGGAACACATCTCATACACACCTGACACCAGGAACACATCTTATACAGACCTGACACCAGGTACACATCTCATACACACCTGACACCAGGTACACATCTCATACACACCTGACACCAGGTACACATCTCATACATACCTGACACCAGGAACACATCTCATACACACCTGACACGAGGTATACATCTCATACACACCTGACACCAGGTACACATCTCATACACACCTGACACCAGGTACACATCTCATACATACCTGACACCAGGAACACATCTCATACACACCTGACACCAGGAACACATCTCATACACACCTTACACCAGGAACACATCTCATACACACCTGACACCAGGTACACATCTCATACACACCTGACACCAGGTACACATCTCATACATACCTGACACCAGGAACACATCTCATACACACCTGACACCAGGAACACATCTCATACACACCTTACACCAGGAACACATCTCATACACACCTGACACCAGGTACACATCTCATACATACCTGACACCAGGAACACATCTCATACACACCTGACACCAGGTATACATCTCATACACACCTGACACCAGGTACACATCTCATACACACCTGACACCAGGTACACATCTCATATACACCTGACACCAGGAACACATCTCATACACACCCAGTGTCCACACACTGCCTGGAAGGTGCTTCATGATAAGGGTCTCGTTGGGGTGTTTACTTACTTCTTTTGCTCTGACACATTCGCTCTGCACTGTCTGTAATCGAGCCCTGATATGCTCAATGTCCAGTTCTTTCTCCTCCAGAGCTAAGTAAAAAACCAAAAAGTGGAAAGAGCGAGAAATCAGTGTGGCCATGAGAACATCGGAATACAAGGCAGGAATCAAAATGGCTGAACAAATAGGGTATGGGGAAGGGAAAATACAGCCCCCTCGATTATGTAGGAAACAAATCAGAAGTCAATAATCAAAAATTGTCCATGGTGTTAACCAAGAAAAGCTTATATAGTTGTACAGCAGAGTTTTACTTACAGCCCAGCAAGAAAATGGCAGCGGTGCTCGGATTAACCCCTCGGCTCGGGGTGCTGACAGCAAATGAAACCTTGATGATAAAAACGATCCGGCATCCAGCAGCTTTATATAAAAACTGTTCAAATTTTATTAATGTCCATATTAAAAAGTGACATACATGCACGTATGGATCACAACATCACTCCATATTCACGGAAGGGAAACACAAACTGACGCGTTTCGGAATATTTTCCTTAGTCGTAGCTGTGTGCCTAACTGAATTCAAACTGACGCGTTTCGGAATATTTTCCTTAGTCGTAGCTGTGTGCCTAACTGAATTCAGTTAGGCACACAGCTACGACTAAGGAAAATATTCCGAAACGCGTCAGTTTGTGTTTCCCTTCCGTGAATATGGAGTGATGTTGTGATCCATACGTGCATGTATGTCACTTTTTAATATGGACATTAATAAAATTTGAACAGTTTTTATATAAAGCTGCTGGATGCCGGATCGTTATTATCATCAAGGAATCAAAATGGCTGAGCACCAAATCTGGACCTGGGTAGCAAAAGGACAAAGGAAGAATCCAAAATACAGGTGCAGGTCATCTACCCACCAGGGGCACAGACATAAGACACATCCATCTACCCAGTACCAAAACTCAGAGACCTTGGTCAGACACAGGTGCTGCCAGTGGTCAAAGGCACAGTAATAAGCAATGTGACCACTGGTAGTACATGTGTCTGACGAAAGTGCCTTGCCGAAACATCATATATATCTGAATGTGCGAGGCTTGTCCCTAACCACCATCGATGACACAGGACAGAGCCAAGGTACCCCACTAAAGAAAAAGGACAGAACAACCATAGAAACAAGGCTCCTATCCACCATCATTGATACAGGACAGAACCAGGACACCCCACTAATGATACAGGAGAGAGCAACCATAGAAAAAAAGGCTCCTACGCTGACAAGTAAAAGGGTAACAATGTTCTGACCTTGTGACGTTCAGGCTCCATATTTCCCCATCCACTACAACTTTGAACATGAGACTCCCATCATGTTATAGACAACCATCTTGGCTATCTCCTACATACTGTATATTTGGCTTGTAAATTTGACCCTATTTAGCATAGGGTCTGTTCATGCTACTCCATGTGAGTGCTATTCTATAGAAGACGTGCAGAGGCTGTGGGGTTGGACTGCATGTACACCAGACCATATACAACTCACCACTCTCAGCCACCTCCAGGCGCTGCACATTGTGCAACAAGTCATGGTTCAGGATACGGGGTAGAAATTCTTTCATCTGCATCACTTCAGTGGTCAGACGCTCCAAGTCCTGCCTTCTGACTACTAGAAAGTCTGACTCCAAAGGCCCAGACATGGCTGACAACCCAACTGTAGATATACATGGGCAGCTGTTATCAAAGTCTCACACGTCTTAGGAAAAGAAGAAATATACTGTAATAAATCTTAGCAGAGAAAAGACCAACTTACAGCAAAGAATGAGAGGAGAAAACCAGGGTGGTATATATACTGTATATACATATAATACACCCCGGTATAGTCTGTATAATATCAGGTTACACTCCGGTATAGTCTGTATAATATCAGGTGTCTGTATATACCGTGTGTATATAGTTTATGAAATGTGCATTTCTTGTTCGTCCATCGGCAGTACACACAGGATATTATTCCCCTAGATACAATTAGAAGAGACAGGTTAACAAGCAATAATTATTAATTAGATAATTAACGCCTCCTATAAGAGGACCGCTGCCCTATAAGAGGAGCACTGCCGAACTCAGGCTCAGTATGGTACCCAAGCAACAAATAGGCTGGTCAGGTTGTGCTGCCTCTGGACTCCAAGAAATGCAAATTTCATAGCGTAATTTTCATCTTTCCTGTCTGTCCATTGGCAGTACACACATGGGTACTTACAAAGCAATACTATTTGAGCTGGAAATTTGTTGCTTCCTTAAACACTACCTGACTGAAGGCCGAACCCCTCAGAAGCCATTATGTCCAACCTATAGAGTTTTTTTTTATTTTTTTTTAAAAACCCACAGTAATGGATTACCATGTTGCTACTTGGTATATTTTGGTAAATTAGTATCTGGCCAAACTCTGCCCTGATGTTGAAATGGCTCAGGTAGAGAGCGCCCCCCTCAGATTCCAGTGAGGGTTGTTCTGAGAGGTCATAGCAGATCCTAATGGAGTCTGATCCATCTTGCAGGTGTTGATTTGCTGGTTTTGCAGCCTTTAGCTCTGCCAAAAAACTAACTGAACATGGATGAAACTTGTAAATAAGGCTGGATGGATTTTCGTACATTTAATGTATGTAATATTTGGTTTTTTTTTTAATTTCCAGGATGAGGCCTGAACACAGGATTGGTATGAATTCTGTTGATGTTCTCATGGTTACAGAGTCATCGCCAATTCCTAGACCTGGATCTCTAGACGAGAGAACTTGAAATTCACTAATTCTCTGGGCTGACAAGGTTTTTAATGAGATATCAACTTGCTTAAAGAATGGGCTCACATGGGGAACCTCTTATGACTTTTGGGACCAGTGATCAGTCACATGCTGGGACCGGCTTATTTATGACTGCATTTATATTTATGATTTCCTTAAAGAATCTCCTCACGTGACGACTGGGAAAGCTGAAAGTAGCTGTGTGCTGATGGCTGTGAAATGGCCCTTCAGAGTGTTATATTCTAGGTCTTCTTGTAGCAATTGAAGGATAGATGGAATGACTTCTGAACTTGCGACCCACAGATTCTAACAAGGGTCATTCTGAGATGTCATAGCAGATCCTAGTACAGTCTGATCCATCTTGCTGGCGTTGATTGGCTGGTTTTGCAGCCTTGAGCTCTGCCCAAAAAGAGGCTTGTAAATAAGGCAGGATGGCTCTTACATCCGATGCATGTAGAAACTCTTTGTTGGTCATTTTCAAGATGAGACCACAATACAGGTAAGATTATTTACTGATTGATCTTGTAAGTAGACAAAATCGATTTTGGTAATATTCTCATGGTCACACAGTCATCCCCGACTCCTAGATCTGGATCTCTAGAACAGAGAACTTGAAATTCACTAATCCTCTGGACTGACCTAGTTGCAACCAAAAGATTTTTAATGAGGTATCTTTCCAGCTTCCTTGAAGAATGGGCTAACATGGGGAACCCATTATGACTGTCATGACCAGTCATCAGTCACCTGCTGGGACTGGCTCATGTCTTACTGGATTTATATACTTTTGATTTACTTAAAGAATCTCTAAGATGGCTGGAGACGCAGACTGTAGTTGTGCAGTGAAGGCTGTGAAATGGTCCTTAAGAGTGTAATCTAGGCCTTCTTGCAGCAATTGAAGGATCGACGGAACAACTTCTGGTCTTGTGTCATTAGGGAGGCCCCCAGATCTATAGATGTTCATATTCTATTACATACTGAGACAGTAGAGTGTTTTTGTGCAGACATCCAAGATGTTAATATAACATGTATGAGGCAAAAAAAACCAAAACATTCTTTATTAATTTTTTTAAAGGCTTCATAGCCCAACTTCAGGCATCAGTTGTAGACCGTGACCTCACACATGAAAGAGATGTATCTGGAGAATAGATCTCTCTGGACTGGAAACTTCCAGAATTTGCCTTTTGAAATATATAATGTGAGAAAAAGCCCTGTCTGGTGGGGCCATTACTCCAGTTGCTTCTGCTCTTCTTGTCCAAAAATTTTCTCAGGAGCTCTGGGATAAAAGAGACCGGATGAACTACATAACTCAGATCACTGGACCGGTTTATGGAGCTATCCCCCATTGCTACAGGGTTCGCTTTTGAATACAGAACCCAAATCTGTTGATCTTTGTTCCATGACACCAGTGTATCCATCTGAGGATGACCCTTCTTCTGGGTTCAAACCTCCTTCTCCTGGGTAAAAGACTTTTGACGGTGGTTGACTCCTGGAACCTCCTTGGAGGTTTATGTAATAAACTGAGGCTAGGTTGACTGCTTGTACCAGGACCTTGCGGTTTGCCAGGAATGTTTGGAAGCAATGTAATGCCAACTTGATGGCTTTCCGTCCTCTTTTGTTGAAGGAGAGAGACTTCCCTGGTTGACCAATGAAGGGGAATCCATTCCAATCTGCGTTGCAAAGAGGAGATAGAGAGAAGCTCTTGGCCCAGGGGTTGGCTTCCTATCCCATATTGTTATAATGTTTGTAAACATCTTATGCGTATTCTGCCTAGTGGGCTGTATCTATAGATGAGGTCAATACACCTAACACTTTCATGTTGGTTCTTACAGAAATCTTGTGTAATTTCTTTAATATATGTCTGATCTGCCTCCACCTCTATGTTGAATGAATTAACCAGAAGCCGCTACTCCTCCAGAATCTTCAGATTTATCCGAAGATTAGTAAGATACAATTCCTTTGAGGGAAATATAGGAAGCCCATTGTCCAGGTATGGTATATCTGAGATTCCCTATAGATGTAGGGTTGCTGTTAGGAGCATGACAACCTTGATAAACACTGGACTGGGCTGAGGTGATCCCAAATTGAAGACACGGGACCAGAGGAAAATAGAACTACACTTCAAATGCGGTTATGCTTCTTCATTTCATTTCTCGGTGTATATAATACAACGTTTTGGGTATACAACGCTTCATCAGGCAGTTGTGAACATACAACATGGAGCAAATCATATGTGGATGCCGTAGTGGAGACGTATGGAAGAAACAAGTTGTAGTGAAGTCCATTTATACTGAATCCAGAGTGGTAGGGCTGGTGAACCTTTACCACAGGGTGAATTAGGACGCTGGTCTGAGGACTCTTTGTTGAATTTGGAAGGCTATGTTGAACAACGAGACATCAGACAAGCGTCCTAATTGAATCAGCGGTAAGGTTTCCTGAAGGTTCACTGGCCCTACCACTTTGGGTTCGACATAAATGGACTTCACCACATGACTTGTTTCTTCCATACCATTTGCTCCATGCTTTATGTTCACAATTGCCCGATGAAGGGATTTATACTCGAAACGTATTATATACACCAATGAATGAAATTAAGAAGCGTAACCACATTTGGAGTGCGGTTCTATTTTCCTCCAGGCCTACGTTGTCTAATGGGGAGGTGGCCAGCTCCGCACAGAACGAGCACCCAACACCTATCTACCACCCGTGTGCTGCCTATACACATACTGTCATTGGCCCAAACCGAAGACGTCTGAACTAGAAAGGTAGCGCTCCCTTTCCTCTCTGTATAGTAAATTCTCAGAAATCTCCAATGAGCTTGTCAATGAGAAAAAATGAGAGGCAGAGGACATAGAATTTCCTTTAGGAAAAACGGTCACCGCTGATTATATTGTATATAGTCTGTAGTACAGTCCTATGAAAAAGTTTGGGGCCCCCCTATTTAATCTTAATCATTTTTAGTTCTAAATATTTTGGTGTTTGCAGCAGCCATTTCAGCGGTGTTTTGGATCATTGTCTTGCTGAAATATCCATCCCTGGCGTAACTTCAACTTTGTCACTGATTCTTGATCATTATTCTCAAGAATCTGCTGATACTGAGTGGAATCCCTGCGACCCTCAACTTTATCAAGATTCCCGGTGCCGGCATTGGCCACACAGCCCTAAAGCATGATGGAACCTCCACCAAATTTTACAGTGGGTAGCATGTGTTTTTCTTGGAATGCTGCTTTTTTTGGACGCCAAGCATAACGCCTTTTTTGTATAACCAAACAACTCAATCTTTGTTTCATCAGTCCACAGGACCTTCTTCCAGAATGAAGCTGGCTTGTCCAAATGTGCTTTTGCATACCTCAGGCGACTCTGTTTGTGGCGTGCTTGCAGAAACGGCTTCTTTCTCATCACTCTCCCATACAGCTTCTCCTTGTGTAAAGTGCGCTGTATTGTTGACCGATGCACAGTGACACCATCTGCAGCAAGATGATGCTGCAGCTCTTTGGAGGTGGTCTGTGGATTGTCCTTGACTCTTCTCACCATTCTTCTTCTCTGCCTTTCTGATATTTTTCTTGGCCTGCCACTTCTGGGCTTAACAAGAACTGTCCCTGTGGTCTTCCATTTCCTTACTATGTTCCTCACAGTGGAAACTGACAGGTTAAATCTCTGAGACAACGTTTTGTATCCTTCCCCTGAACAACTATGTTGAACAATCTTTGTTTTCAGATCATTTGAGAGCGGGCTGTCCATGCTCAGCGACCATCAAACTGAACTGAACTTGAATTGTTTTGTAAAGAGGAATGGTCCAAAATACCTTCATCCAGGATCCAGGAACTGATTAAAAGCTACAGGAAGCGACTAGAGGCAAAAGGAGGATCTACTAAATATTAATGTCACTTTTCTGTTGAGGTGCCCAGACTTTTGCACCGGTCACATTTTGGTTTAATGCATATTGCGCATTTTCTGTTTGTACAATAAACCTCATTTCAATCCTGAAATATTACTGTGTCCATCAGTTATTAGATAGATCAGACTGACATGGCTGCTGCAAACACCAAAATATTTACAACTAAAAATGATTAAGATTAATAGGGGGGCACAATTTTTTTCATAGGACTGTATATAGGGGTGCCTGTATACACAGTATATAGATATATATATTCTGTAGTATATAGGGTTGTTTGTATACATACATATATATATATATAATAATATAAATATTAGTGTGTAGTATATAGGGGTGTCTGTATACACTGTATATATATATATATATATATATATAGTCTGTACTATATAGCGGTACCTGTATACACTGTGTGTGTGTGTGTATATATATATATATATATATATATTAGTCTGTGGTATATAGGAGTGCCTGTATACACTGTATATAGATATATATTATAGTCTGAGGTATATAGGGGTGCCTGTATACACTGTATATAGATATATATGATAGTCTGAGGTATATAGGGGTGCCTGTATACACTGTATATAGATATATATTATAGTCTGAGGTATATATGGGGTGCCTGTATATAGATATATATTATGGTCTGAGGTATATAGGGGTGCCTGTATACACTGTATATAGATATATATTATAGTCTGAGGTATATATGGGGTGCCTGTATATAGATATATATTATAGTCTGTGGTATATAGGGGTGCCTGTATACACTGTATATAGATATATATGATAGTCTGAGGTATATAGGGGTGCCTGTATACACTGTATATAGATATATATTATAGTCTGAGGTATATATGGGGTGCCTGTATATAGATATACTAGCTGGTACCCGCGACTTCGTCTGCGGTGATTGTAGCAGTGGGTATATACAGGTACGGGTAAGGTTTTCGTATTGTGTATAAGGGATGGGATATGAAATGTAACTTTGTATCTTGTTTTTACTGTAATTCAGAGAATACGTGAGACTTTTGTGTTGCAGTTACTTTGTATTTGAGCTGCTATATATACGGTGTTGTGAGAAACTTTACATAGTGTCTTTGGGACAGAAGTATTTGAAGTTAACCCTTTCCCGCCGATGGCATTTTTTGATTTTGGTTTTTCGTTTTTCACTCCCCTCCTTCTAAACCCCATAACTTTTTTATTTCTCCGCTCCCAGAGTCATATGAGGTCTTAATTTTTTTGGGACAAATTTTTCTTCATGATGCCACCATTATTTATTCTGTATAATGTACTGGGAAGCAGGGAAAAAATTCAGAATGGGGTGGAATTGAAGAAAAAATGCATTTCTGCGACTTTCTTACGGGCTTTGGTTTTACAGCGTTCACTGTGCAACCAAAATGACATGTCCCCTGTATTCTGTGTTTCGTTACGATTCCGGGGATACCAAATTTATATGGTTTTATTTACATTTTGACCCCTTAAAAAATTCCAAAACTATGTTAAAAAATTTTTTTTTGAAAAGTCGCCATATTCTGACAGCCGTAACTTTTTTATACGTAAGTGTACGGGGATGCATAGGGTGTCTTTTTTTGCGGGACCGGGTGTACTTTGTAGTTCTACCATTTTCGGGAAATGTTATTGCTTTGATCACTTTTTATTCAAATTTTTAGCAGAATCAAAACAGTGAAAAAACGGCGGTTTGGCACTTTTGACCATTTTTCCCTCTACGGCGTTTACCGAACAGGAAAAATATTTGTATAGCTTTGTAGAGCGGGCGATTTCAGACGCGGGGATACCTAACATGTATGTGTTTCACAGTTTTTAACTACTTTTATATGTGTTCTAGGGAAAGGGGGGTGATTTGAATTTTTAATCCTTTTTATTTGGTTTTATATATATATTTATTTTTTTTAAACTTTTTTTTTTTGCATTTATTAGACCGCCTAGGGGTATTGACATGGGTGGGCGGTGTCGCGGATTGTCAGAGCGGTGGGGGTCGGCAAACATGGCTGCTCCGGAGCGTTATAGAGCGCCTCCTGGAGTATCGTTAAGGTGAGGGGCAAAGTGGTAAAGTATATGTATATGTGATTGTGTGGGGTTAGGGGCGAGGCTGTAGAGGGCAATATGAATTTTGTGGCTTGCTATGGTCCAAAGTGTGTGAGATTGCAGAGATGGTGGTGTGAGTTTGGGTTTTGTGGGGTTCCTGGCACAAACGTATGAGCGCTATTGTGACGAAAAGTAGCCTATTGCGCAATTGGGTGTATTAACTATGTTTGTGGAAACTTTCAACCAAATCGGTCGAGCGGGTTTTGCGTGATTGAGGAACAAACATCCGAACATCCAAACTCACAAACTTTCACATTTATAATATTAATAGGATATTATGGTCTGAGGTACAGTCCTATGAAAAAGTTTGGGCACCCCTATTAATCTTAATCATTTTTAGTTCTAAATATTTTGGTATTTGCAACAGCCATTTCAGTTTGATATATCTAATAACTGCTGGACACAGTAATATTTCAGGATTGAAATGAGGTTTATTGTACTAACAGAAAATGCGCAATATGCATTAAACCAAAATTTGACCGGTGCAAAAGTATGGGCACCTCAACAGAAAAGTGACATTAATATTTAGTACATCCTCCTTTTGCAAAGATAACAGCCTCTAGTCGCTTCCTGTAGCTTTTAATCAGTTCCTGGATCCTGGATAAAGGTATTTTGGACAAACAATTCAAGTTCAGTTAAGTTAGATGGTCGCCGAGCATGGACAGCCCGCTTCAAATCATCCCACAGATGTTCAATGATATTCAGGTCTGGGGACTGGGATGGCCATTCCAAAACATTGTAATTGTTCCTCTGCATGAATGCCTGAGGATTTGGAGCGGTGTTTTGGATCATTGTCTTGCTGAAATATCCATCCCCGGCGTAACTTCAACTTCGTCACTGATTCTTGAACATTATTCTCAAGAATCTGCTGATACTGAGTGGAATCCATGCGACCCTCAACTTTAACAAGATTCCCGATGCCGGCATTGGCCACACAGCCCCAAAGCATGATGGAACCTCCACCAAATTTTACAGTGGGTAGCATGTGTTTTTCTTGGAATGCTGTTTCTTTTTGGACGCCATGCATAACGCCTTTTTTTTATAACCAAACAACTCAATTTTTGTTTCCAAAATGAAGCTGCCTTGTCCAAACGTGTTTTTTCATACCTCAGGCAACTCTATTTGTGGCGTACGTGCAGAAACGGCTTCTTTCTCATCACTCTCCCATACAGCTTCTATTTGTGCAAAGTGCGCTGTATAGTTGACCGATGCACAGTGACACCATCTGCAGCAAGATGATGCTGCAGCTCTTTGGAGGTGGTCTGTGGATTGTCCTTGACTGTTCTCACCATTCTTCTTCTCTGCCTTTCTGATATTTTTCTTGGCCTGCCACTTCTGGGCTTAACAAGAACTGTCCCTGTGGTCTTCCATTTCCTTACTATGTTCCTCACAGTGGAAACTGACAGGTTAAATCTCAACGTTTTGTATCCTTCCCCTGAACAACTATGTTGAACAATCTTTGTTTTCAGATCATTTGAGAGTTGTTTTGAGTAGCCCATGATGCCACTCTTCAGAGGAGATTCAAATAGTAGATCAACTTGCAATTGGCCACCTTAAATACCTTTTCTCATGATTGGATACACCTGGCTATGAAGTTCAAAGCTCACTGAGGTTACAAAACCAATTTTGTGCTTCAGTAAGTCAGTAAAAAGTAGTTAGGAGTATTCAAATCAATAAAATGATAAGGGTGCCCATACTTTTGCACCGGTCAAATTTTGGTTTAATGCATATTGCGCATTTTCTGTTAGTACAATAAACCTCATTTCAATCCTGAAATATTACTGTGTCCATCAGTTATTAGATATATGAAACTGAAATGGCTGCTGCAAACACCAAAATATTTAGAACTAAAAATGATTAAGATTAATAGGGGTGCCCAAACTTTTTCATAGGACTGTATATAGGGGTGCCTGTATATAGATTTATATTATAGTCTGAGGTATATAGGGGTGCCTGTATATAGATATATATTATGGTCTGAGGTATATAGGGGTGCCTGTATATAGATTTATATTATAGTCTGAGGTATATAGGGGTGCCTGTATATAGATATATATTATGGTCTGAGGTATATAGGGGTGCCTGTATATAGATTTATATTATAGTCTGAGGTATATAGGGGTGCCTGTATACACTGTATATAGATATATATTATAGTCTGAGGTATATATGGGGTGCCTGTATATAGATATATATTATGGTCTGAGGTATATAGGGGTGCCTGTATATAGATTTATATTATAGTCTGAGGTATATAGGGGTGCCTGTATATAGATATATATTATGGTCTGAGGTATATAGGGGTGCCTGTATATACATTTATATTATAGTCTGAGGTATATAGGGGTGCCTGTATATAGATATATATTATGGTCTGAGGTTTATAGGGGTGCCTGTATATAGATTTATATTATAGTCTGAGGTATATAGGGGTGCCTGTATACACTGTATATAGATATATATTATAGTCTGAGGTATCTATGGGGTGCCTGTATATAGATATATATTATAGTCTGAGGTATATATGGGGTGCCTGTATATAGATATATATTATAGTCTGTGGTATATAGGGGTGCCTGTACACACTGTATATAGATATATATGATAGTCTGAGGTATATAGGGGTGCCTGTATACACTGTATATAGATATATATTATAGTCTGAGTTATATATGGGGTGCCTGTATATAGATATATATTATGGTCTGAGGTATATAGGGGTGCCTGTATATAGATATGTATTATGGTCTGAGGTATATAGGGGTGCCTGTATATAGATATATATTATAGTCTGAGGTATATAGGGGTGCCTGTATATAGATATATATTATGGTCTGAGGTATATAGGGGTGCCTGTATATAGATATGTATTATGGTCTGAGGTATATAGGGGTGCCTGTATATAGATTTATATTATAGTCTGAGGTATATAGGGGTGCCTGTATATAGATATATATTATGGTCTGAGGTATATAGGGGTGCCTGTATATAGATTTATATTATAGTCTGAGGTATATAGGGGTGCCTGTATACACTGTATATAGATATATATTATAGTCTGAGGTATATATGGGGTGCCTGTATATAGATATATATTATGGTCTGAGGTATATAGGGGTGCCTGTATATAGATTTATATTATAGTCTGAGGTATATAGGGGTGCCTGTATATAGATATATATTATGGTCTGAGGTATATAGGGGTGCCTGTATATACATTTATATTATAGTCTGAGGTATATAGGGGTGCCTGTATATAGATATATATTATGGTCTGAGGTTTATAGGGGTGCCTGTATATAGATTTATATTATAGTCTGAGGTATATAGGGGTGCCTGTATATAGATATATATTATGGTCTGAGGTATATAGGGGTGCCTGTATACACTGTATATAGATATATATTATAGTCTGAGGTATCTATGGGGTGCCTGTATATAGATATATATTATAGTCTGAGGTATATATGGGGTGCCTGTATATAGATATATATTATAGTCTGTGGTATATAGGGGTGCCTGTACACACTGTATATAGATATATATGATAGTCTGAGGTATATAGGGGTGCCTGTATACACTGTATATAGATATATATTATAGTCTGAGTTATATATGGGGTGCCTGTATATAGATATATATTATGGTCTGAGGTATATAGGGGTGCCTGTATATAGATATGTATTATGGTCTGAGGTATATAGGGGTGCCTGTATATAGATATATATTATAGTCTGAGGTATATAGGGGTGCCTGTATATAGATATATATTATGGTCTGAGGTATATAGGGGTGCCTGTATATAGATTTATATTATAGTCTGAGGTATATAGGGGTGCCTGTATATAGATATATATTATGGTCTGAGGTATATAGGGGTGCCTGTATATAGATATATATTATAGTCTGTAGTATATAGGGGTGCCTGTACACACTGTATATAGATATATATTATAGACTGAGGTATATAGGGGTGCCTGTACACACTGTATATAGATATATATTATAGTCTGTGGTATATAGGGGTGCCTGTATACACTGTATATAGATATATATGATAGTCTGAGGTATATAGGGGTGCCTGTATACACTGTATATAGATATATATTATAGTCTGTGGTATATAGGGGTGCCTGTATACACTGTATATAGATATATATTATAGTCTGAGTTATATATGGGGTGCCTGTATATAGATATATATTATGGTCTGAGGTATATAGGGGTGCCTGTATATAGATTTATATTATAGTCTGAGGTATATAGGGGTGCCTGTATATAGATATATATTATGGTCTGAGGTATATAGGGGTGCCTGTATATAGATTTATATTATAGTCTGAGGTATATAGGGGTGCCTGTATATAGATATATATTATAGTCTGTAGTATATAGGGGTGCCTGTACACACTGTATATAGATATATATTATAGTCTGAGGTATATAGGGGTGCCTGTATATAGATATATATTATAGTCTGTAGTATATAGGGGTGCCTGTACACACTGTATATAGATATATATTATAGTCTGTAGTATATAGGGGTGCCTGTACACACTGTATATAGATATATATTATAGTCTGTAGTATATAGGGGTGCCTGTACACACTGTATATAGATATATATATGATAGTCTGAGGTATATAGGGGTGCCTGTATATAGATATATATTATGGTCTGAGGTATATAGGGGTGCCTGTATACACTGTATATAGATATATATTATAGTCTGAGGTATATAGGGGTGCCTGTATATAGATATATATTATAGTCTGAGGTATATATGGGGTGCCTGTATATAGATATATATTATAGTCTGTGGTATATAGGGGTGCCTGTACACACTGTATATAGATATATATTATAGTCTGAGGTATATAGGGGTGCCTGTATACACTGTATATAGATATATATTAGTCTGTAGTATATAGGGGTGCCTGTATACACTGTATATAGATATATATTAGTCTGTAGTATATAGGGGTGCCTGTATATAGATATATATTAGTCTGTAGTATATAGGGGTGCCTGTATATAGATATATATTAGTCTGTAGTATATAGGGGTGCCTATATACACTGTATATAGATATATATGATAGTCTGAGGTATATAGGGGTGCCTGTATATAGATATATATTAGTCTGTAGTATATAGGGGTGCCTGTATATAGATATATATTAGTCTGAGGTATATAGGGGTGCCTGTATATATATATATATATATATATATATATATATATATATATATATATATATATATATATATATATATATAATGGTCTGTGGTATATAGGGGTGCCTGTATATAGATATATATTATAGTCTGAGGTATATATGGGGTGCCTGTATATAGATATATATTATAGTCTGAGGTATATATGGGGTGCCTGTATATAGATATATATTATAGTCTGTGGTATATAGGGGTGCCTGTACACACTGTATATAGATATATATTATAGTCTGAGGTATATAGGGGTGCCTGTATACACTGTATATAGATATATATTAGTCTGTAGTATATAGGGGTGCCTGTATACACTGTATATAGATATATATTAGTCTGTAGTATATAGGGGTGCCTGTATACACTGTATATAGATATATATTATAGTCTGAGGTATATAGGGGTGCCTGTATATAGATATATATTAGTCTGAGGTATATAGGGGTGCCTGTATATAGATATATATTATAGTCTGAGGTATATATGGGGTGCCTGTATATAGATATATATTATAGTCTGAGGTATATATGGGGTGCCTGTATATAGATATATATTATAGTCTGTGGTATATAGGGGTGCCTGTATACACTGTATATAGATATATATTATAGTCTGAGGTATATAGGGGTGCCTGTATATAGATATATATTATAGTCTGAGGTATATAGGGGTGCCTGTATATAGATATATATTATTCTGTGGTATATAGGGGTGCCTGTGTATAGATATATATTAGTCTGTAGTATATAGGGGTGTCTGTGTATAGATATATATTATTCTGTGGTATATAGGGGTGCCTGTGTATAGATATATATTAGTCTGTAGTATATAGGGGTGCCTGTGTATAGATATATATCATAGTCTGTGGTATATAGGGGTGCCTGTATACACTGTATATAGATATATATGATAGTCTGAGGTATATAGGGGTGCCTGTACACACTGTATAAAGATATATATTATGGTCTGAGGTATATAGGGGTGCCTGTATACACTGTATATAGATATATATTATAGTCTGAGGTATATATGGGGTGCCTGTATATAGATATATATTATAGTCTGTGGTATATAGGGGTGCCTGTATACACTGTGTATAGATATATATTAGTCTGTGGTATATCGGGGTGCCTGTATACACTGTATATAGATATATATATTAGTCTGTAGTATATAGGGGTGCCTGTGTATAGATATATATTATAGTCTGTGGTATATAGGGGTGCCTGTATACACTGTATATAGATATATATGATAGTCTGAGGTATATAGGGGTGCCTGTACACACTGTATATAGATATATATTATGGTCTGAGGTATATAGGGGTGCCTGTATACACTGTATATAGATATATATTATAGTCTGAGGTATATATGGGGTGCCTGTATATAGATATATATTATAGTCTGTGGTATATAGGGGTGCCTGTATACACTGTATATAGATATATATGATAGTCTGAGGTATATAGGGGTGCCTGTATATAGATATATATTATTCTGTGGTATATAGGGGTGCCTGTGTATAGATATATATTAGTCTGTAGTATATAGGGGTGCCTGTGTATAGATATATATTAGTCTGAGGTATATAGGGGTGCCTGTATATAGATATATATTATGGTCTGAGGTTTATAGGGGTGCCTGTATATAGATTTATATTATAGTCTGAGGTATATAGGGGTGCCTGTATATAGATATATATTATAGTCTGTGGTATATAGGGGTGCCTGTACACACTGTATATAGATATATATTATAGTCTGAGGTATATAGGGGTGCCTGTATACACTGTATATAGATATATATTAGTCTGTAGTATATAGGGGTGCCTGTATACACTGTATATAGATATATATTAGTCTGTAGTATATAGGGGTGCCTGTATACACTGTATATAGATATATATTTTAGTCTGAGGTATATAGGGGTGCCTGTATATAGATATATATTAGTCTGAGGTATATAGGGGTGCCTGTATATAGATATATATTATAGTCTGAGGTATATATGGGGTGCCTGTATATAGATATATATTATAGTCTGTGGTATATAGGGGTGCCTGTATACACTGTATATAGATATATATGATAGTCTGAGGTATATAGGGGTGCCTGTATATAGATATATATTATAGTCTGAGGTATATAGGGGTGCCTGTATATAGATATATATTATAGTCTGAGGTATATAGGGGTGCCTGTATATAGATATATATTATTCTGTGGTATATAGGGGTGCCTGTGTATAGATATATATTAGTCTGTAGTATATAGGGGTGCCTGTGTATAGATATATATTATTCTGTGGTATATAGGGGTGCCTGTGTATAGATATATATTAGTCTGTAGTATATAGGGGTGCCTGTGTATAGATATATATTATTCTGTGGTATATAGGGGTGCCTGTGTATAGATATATATTAGTCTGTAGTATATAGGGGTGCCTGTGTATAGATATATTTTATAGTCTGTGGTATATAGGGGTGCCTGTACACACTGTATATAGATATATATTATGGTCTGAGGTATATAGGGGTGCCTGTATACACTGTATATAGATATATATTATAGTCTGAGGTATATATGGGGTGCCTGTATATAGATATATATGATAGTCTGAGGTATATAGGGATGCCTGTATATAGATATATATTATAGTCTGAGGTATATAGGGGTGCCTGTGTATAGATATATATTATAGTCTGAGGTATATAGGGGTGCCTGTATACACTGTATATAGATATATATTATAGTCTGAGGTATATAGGGGTGCCTGTATACACTGTGTATAGATATATATTAGTCTGTGGTATATCGGGGTGCCTGTATACACTGTATATAGATATATATGATAGTCTGAGGTATATAGGGGTGCCTGTATATAGATATATATTATAGTCTGAGGTATATAGGGGTGCCTGTATATAGATATATATTATAGTCTGAGGTATATAGGGGTGCCTGTGTATAGATATATATTAGTCTGTAGTATATAGGGGTGCCTGTGTATAGATAAATATTATTCTGTAGTATATAGGGGTGCCTGTACACACTGTATATAGATATATATGATGGCCTGTAGTATATAGGGGTGCCTGTACACACTGTATATAGATATATATTATAGTCTGAGGTATATAGGGGTGCCTGTATACACTGTATATAGATATATATTAGTCTGTAGTATATAGGGGTGCCTGTATACACTGTATATAGATATATATTAGTCTGTAGTATATAGGGGTGCCTGTACACACTGTATATAGATATATATGATGGCCTGTAGTATATAGGGGTGCCTGTACACACTGTATATAGATATATATTATAGTCTGAGGTATATAGGGGTGCCTGTATACACTGTATATAGATATATATTAGTCTGTAGTATATAGGGGTGCCTGTATACACTGTATATAGATATATATTAGTCTGTAGTATATAGGGGTGCCTGTACACACTGTATATAGATATATATGATGGCCTGTAGTATATCGGGGTGCCTGTACACACTGTATATAGATATATATTAGTCTGTAGTATATAGGGGTGCCTGTATACACTGTATATAGATATATATTATTCTGTGGTATATAGGGGTGCCTGTATACACTGTATATAGATATATATTATTCTGTGGTATATAGGGGTGCCTGTGTATAGATATATATTAGTCTGTAGTATATAGGGGTGCCTGTATACACTGTATATAGATATATATTAGTCTGTAGTATATAGGGGTGCCTGTGTATAGATATATATTATAGTCTGTGGTATATAGGGGTGCCTGTATACACTGTATATAGATATATATGATAGTCTGAGGTATATAGGGGTGCCTGTACACACTGTATATAGATATATATTATGGTCTGAGGTATATAGGGGTGCCTGTATACACTGTATATAGATATATATTATAGTCTGAGGTATATATGGGGTGCCTGTATATAGATATATATTATAGTCTGTGGTATATAGGGGTGCCTGTATACACTGTGTATAGATATATATTAGTCTGTGGTATATCGGGGTGCCTGTATACACTGTATATAGATATATATATTAGTCTGTAGTATATAGGGGTGCCTGTGTATAGATATATATTATAGTCTGTGGTATATAGGGGTGCCTGTATACACTGTATATAGATATATATGATAGTCTGAGGTATATAGGGGTGCCTGTACACACTGTATATAGATATATATTATGGTCTGAGGTATATAGGGGTGCCTGTATACACTGTATATAGATATATATTATAGTCTGAGGTATATATGGGGTGCCTGTATATAGATATATATTATAGTCTGTGGTATATAGGGGTGCCTGTATACACTGTATATAGATATATATGATAGTCTGAGGTATATAGGGGTGCCTGTATATAGATATATATTATTCTGTGGTATATAGGGGTGCCTGTGTATAGATATATATTAGTCTGTAGTATATAGGGGTGCCTGTGTATAGATATATATTAGTCTGAGGTATATAGGGGTGCCTGTATATAGATATATATTATGGTCTGAGGTTTATAGGGGTGCCTGTATATAGATTTATATTATAGTCTGAGGTATATAGGGGTGCCTGTATATAGATATATATTATAGTCTGTGGTATATAGGGGTGCCTGTACACACTGTATATAGATATATATTATAGTCTGAGGTATATAGGGGTGCCTGTATACACTGTATATAGATATATATTAGTCTGTAGTATATAGGGGTGCCTGTATACACTGTATATAGATATATATTAGTCTGTAGTATATAGGGGTGCCTGTATACACTGTATATAGATATATATTTTAGTCTGAGGTATATAGGGGTGCCTGTATATAGATATATATTAGTCTGAGGTATATAGGGGTGCCTGTATATAGATATATATTATAGTCTGAGGTATATATGGGGTGCCTGTATATAGATATATATTATAGTCTGTGGTATATAGGGGTGCCTGTATACACTGTATATAGATATATATGATAGTCTGAGGTATATAGGGGTGCCTGTATATAGATATATATTATAGTCTGAGGTATATAGGGGTGCCTGTATATAGATATATATTATAGTCTGAGGTATATAGGGGTGCCTGTATATAGATATATATTATTCTGTGGTATATAGGGGTGCCTGTGTATAGATATATATTAGTCTGTAGTATATAGGGGTGCCTGTGTATAGATATATATTATTCTGTGGTATATAGGGGTGCCTGTGTATAGATATATATTAGTCTGTAGTATATAGGGGTGCCTGTGTATAGATATATATTATAGTCTGTGGTATATAGGGGTGCCTGTACACACTGTATATAGATATATATTATGGTCTGAGGTATATAGGGGTGCCTGTATACACTGTATATAGATATATATTATAGTCTGAGGTATATATGGGGTGCCTGTATATAGATATATATGATAGTCTGAGGTATATAGGGGTGCCTGTATATAGATATATATTATAGTCTGAGGTATATAGGGGTGCCTGTATACACTGTATATAGATATATATTATTCTGAGGTATATAGGGGTGCCTGTGTATAGATATATATTATAGTCTGAGGTATATAGGGGTGCCTGTATACACTGTATATAGATATATATTATAGTCTGAGGTATATAGGGGTGCCTGTATACACTGTGTATAGATATATATTAGTCTGTGGTATATCGGGGTGCCTGTATACACTGTATATAGATATATATGATAGTCTGAGGTATATAGGGGTGCCTGTATATAGATATATATTATAGTCTGAGGTATATAGGGGTGCCTGTATATAGATATATATTATAGTCTGAGGTATATAGGGGTGCCTGTGTATAGATATATATTAGTCTGTAGTATATAGGGGTGCCTGTGTATAGATATATATTATTCTGTAGTATATAGGGGTGCCTGTACACACTGTATATAGATATATATGATGGCCTGTAGTATATAGGGGTGCCTGTACACACTGTATATAGATATATATTATAGTCTGAGATACCTCAGTATATAGGGGTGCCTGTATACACTGTATATAGATATATATTAGTCTGTAGTATATAGGGGTGCCTGTATACACTGTATATAGATATATATTAGTCTGTAGTATATAGGGGTGCCTGTACACACTGTATATAGATATATATGATGGCCTGTAGTATATCGGGGTGCCTGTACACACTGTATATAGATATATATTAGTCTGTAGTATATAGGGGTGCCTGTATACACTGTATATAGATATATATTATTCTGTGGTATATAGGGGTGCCTGTATACACTGTATATAGATATATATTATTCTGTGGTATATAGTGGTGCCTGTGTATAGATATATATTAGTCTGTAGTATATAGGGGTGCCTGTATACACTGTATATAGATATATATTAGTCTGTAGTATATAGGGGTGCCTGTACACACTGTATATAGATATATATTATAGTCTGAGGTATATAGGGGTGCCTGTATACACTGTATATATTATAGTCTGAGGTATATAGGGGTGCCTGTATACACTGTGTATAGATATATATTAGTCTGTGGTATATCGGGGTGCCTGTATATAGATATATATGATAGTCTGAGGTATATAGGGGTGCCTGTATATAGATATATATTATAGTCTGAGGTATATAGGGGTGCCTGTATATAGATATATATTATAGTCTGAGGTATATAGGGGTGCCTGTGTATAGATATATATTAGTCTGTAGTATATAGGGGTGCCTGTATACACTGTATATAGATATATATTAGTCTGTAGTATATAGGGGTGCCTGTACACACTGTATATAGATATATATTATAGTCTGAGGTATATAGGGGTGCCTGTATACACTGTATATAGATATATATTAGTCTGTAGTATATATAGTCTGTAGTATATATAGTCTGTAGTATATATATTAGTCTGTGGTATATCGGGGTGCCTGTATATAGATATATATGATAGTCTGAGGTATATAGGGGTGCCTGTATATAGATATATATTATAGTCTGAGGTATATAGGGGTGCCTGTATATAGATATATATTATAGTCTGAGGTATATAGGGGTGCCTGTGTATAGATATATATTAGTCTGTAGTATATAGGGGTGCCTGTATACACTGTATATAGATATATATTATAGTCTGAGGTATATAGGGGTGCCTGTATACACTGTATATATTATAGTCTGAGGTATATAGGGGTGCCTGTATACACTGTGTATAGATATATATTAGTCTGTGGTATATCGGGGTGCCTGTATATAGATATATATGATAGTCTGAGGTATATAGGGGTGCCTGTATATAGATATATATTATAGTCTGAGGTATATAGGGGTGCCTGTATATAGATATATATTATAGTCTGAGGTATATAGGGGTGCCTGTGTATAGATATATATTAGTCTGTAGTATATAGGGGTGCCTGTGTATAGATATATATTATTCTGTAGTATATAGGGGTGCCTGTACACACTGTATATAGATATATATGATGGCCTGTAGTATATAGGGGTGCCTGTACACACTGTATATAGATATATATTATAGTCTGAGATACCTCAGTATATAGGGGTGCCTGTATACACTGTATATAGATATATATTAGTCTGTAGTATATAGGGGTGCCTGTATACACTGTATATAGATATATATTAGTCTGTAGTATATAGGGGTGCCTGTACACACTGTATATAGATATATATGATGGCCTGTAGTATATCGGGGTGCCTGTACACACTGTATATAGATATATATTAGTCTGTAGTATATAGGGGTGCCTGTATACACTGTATATAGATATATATTATTCTGTGGTATATAGGGGTGCCTGTATACACTGTATATAGATATATATTATTCTGTGGTATATAGTGGTGCCTGTGTATAGATATATATTAGTCTGTAGTATATAGGGGTGCCTGTATACACTGTATATAGATATATATTAGTCTGTAGTATATAGGGGTGCCTGTACACACTGTATATAGATATATATTATAGTCTGAGGTATATAGGGGTGCCTGTATACACTGTATATAGATATATATTAGTCTGTAGTATATAGGGGTGCCTGTACACACTGTATATAGATATATATGATGGCCTGTAGTATATAGGGGTGCCTGTACACACTGTATATAGATATATAGGATGGCCTGTAGTATATAGGGGTGCCTGTACACACTGTATATATATATATATATGATGGCCTGTAGTATATAGGGGTGCCTGTACACACTGTATATAGATATATATGATGGCCTGTAGTATATAGGGGTGCCTGTATACACTGTATATAGATATATATTATAGTCTGAGGTATATAGGGGTGCCTGTATACACTGTATATAGATATATATTAGTCTGTAGTATATAGGGGTGCCTGTACACACTGTATATAGATATATATGATGGCCTGTAGTATATAGGGGTGCCTGTATACACTGTATATAGATATATATTATAGTCTGAGGTATATCGGGGTGCCTGTACACACTGTATATAGATATATATTATAGTCTGAGGTATATAGGGGTGCCTGTACACACTGTATATAGATATATATTATAGTCTGAGGTATATCGGGGTGCCTGTATACACTGTATATAGATATATATTAGTCTGTAGTATATAGGGGTGCCTGTACACACTGTATATAGATATATATTATAGTCTGAGGTATATAGGGGTGCCTGTACACACTGTATATAGATATATATATGATGGCCTGTAGTATATAGGGGTGCCTGTATACACTGTATATAGATATATATTATAGTCTGAGGTATATAGGGGTGCCTGTACACACTGTATATAGATATATATGATGGCCTGTAGTATATAGGGGTGCCTGTACACACTGTATATAGATATATATTAGTCTGTAGTATATAGGGGTGCCTGTACACACTGTATATAGATATATATGATGGCCTGTAGTATATAGGGGTGCCTGTACACACTGTATATAGATATATATGATGGCCTGTAGTATATATGGGTGCCTGTATACACTGTATATAGATATATATTAGTCTGTAGTATATAGGGGTGCCTGTATACACTGTATATAGATATATATTAGTCTGTAGTATATAGGGGTGCCTGTACACACTGTATATAGATATATATGATGGCCTGTAGTATATAGGGGTGCCTGTACACACTGTATATAGATATATATTATTCTGTGGTATATAGGGGTGCCTGTATACACTGTATATAGATATATATGATGGCCTGTAGTATATAGGGGTGCCTGTACACACTGTATATAGATATATATTATTCTGTGGTATATAGGGGTGCCTGTACACACTGTATATAGATATATATTATTCTGTGGTATATAGGGGTGCCTGTACACACTGTATATAGATATATATTATTCTGTGGTATATAGGGGTGCCTGTACACACTGTATATAGATATATATTATTCTGTGGTATATAGGGGTGCCTGTACACACTGTATATAGATATATATTAGTCTGTAGTATATAGGGGTGCCTGTACACACTGTATATAGATATATATGATGGCCTGTAGTATATCGGGGTGCCTGTACACACTGTATATAGATATATATTATAGTCTGAGGTATATAGGGGTGCCTGTATACACTGTATATAGATATATATTAGTCTGTAGTATATAGGGGTGCCTGTACACACTGTATATAGATATATATGATGGCCTGTAGTATATAGGGGTGCCTGTACACACTGTATATAGATATATATTAGTCTGTAGTATATAGGGGTGCCTGTACACACTGTATATAGATATATATGATGGCCTGTAGTATATAGGGGTGCCTGTACACACTGTATATAGATATATATGATGGCCTGTAGTATATAGGGGTGCCTGTACACACTGTATATAGATATATATGATGGCCTGTAGTATATAGGGGTGCCTGTACACACTGTATATAGATATATATGATGGCCTGTAGTATATAGGGGTGCCTGTACACACTGTATATAGATATATATGATGGCCTGTAGTATATAGGGGTGCCTGTACACACTGTATATAGATATATATGATGGCCTGTAGTATATAGGGGTGCCTGTATACACTGTATATAGATATATATTAGTCTGTAGTATATAGGGGTGCCTGTATACACTGTATATAGATATATATTAGTCTGTAGTATATAGGGGTGCCTGTACACACTGTATATAGATATATATGATGGCCTGTAGTATATAGGGGTGCCTGTACACACTGTATATAGATATATATTATTCTGTGGTATATAGGGGTGCCTGTATACACTGTATATAGATATATATGATGGCCTGTAGTATATAGGGGTGCCTGTACACACTGTATATAGATATATATTATTCTGTGGTATATAGGGGTGCCTGTACACACTGTATATAGATATATATTATTCTGTGGTATATAGGGGTGCCTGTACACACTGTATATAGATATATATTATTCTGTGGTATATAGGGGTGCCTGTACACACTGTATATAGATATATATTATTCTGTGGTATATAGGGGTGCCTGTACACACTGTATATAGATATATATTAGTCTGTAGTATATAGGGGTGCCTGTACACACTGTATATAGATATATATGATGGCCTGTAGTATATCGGGGTGCCTGTACACACTGTATATAGATATATATTATAGTCTGAGGTATATAGGGGTGCCTGTATACACTGTATATAGATATATATTAGTCTGTAGTATATAGGGGTGCCTGTATACACTGTATATAGATATATATTAGTCTGTAGTATATAGGGGTGCCTGTACACACTGTATATAGATATATATGATGGCCTGTAGTATATCGGGGTGCCTGTACACACTGTATATAGATATATATTATAGTCTGAGGTATATAGGGGTGCCTGTATACACTGTATATAGATATATATTAGTCTGTAGTATATAGGGGTGCCTGTACACACTGTATATAGATATATATGATGGCCTGTAGTATATAGGGGTGCCTGTACACACTGTATATAGATATATATTATAGTCTGTAGTATATAGGGGTGCCTGTACACACTGTATATAGATATATATGATGGCCTGTAGTATATAGGGGTGCCTGTACACACTGTATATAGATATATATGATGGCCTGTAGTATATAGGGGTGCCTGTACACACTGTATATAGATATATATGATGGCCTGTAGTATATAGGGGTGCCTGTACACACTGTATATAGATATATATGATGGCCTGTAGTATATAGGGGTGCCTGTACACACTGTATATAGATATATATGATGGCCTGTAGTATATAGGGGTGCCTGTACACACTGTATATAGATATATATGATGGCCTGTAGTATATAGGGGTGCCTGTACACACTGTATATAGATATATATGATGGCCTGTAGTATATAGGGGTGCCTGTACACACTGTATATAGATATATATGATGGCCTGTAGTATATAGGGGTGCCTGTACACACTGTATATAGATATATATGATGGCCTGTAGTATATAGGGGTGCCTGTACACACTGTATATAGATATATATGATGGCCTGTAGTATATAGGGGTGCCTGTATACACTGTATATAGATATATATTAGTCTGTAGTATATAGGGGTGCCTGTATACACTGTATATAGATATATATTAGTCTGTAGTATATAGGGGTGCCTGTACACACTGTATATAGATATATATGATGGCCTGTAGTATATAGGGGTGCCTGTACACACTGTATATAGATATATATTATTCTGTGGTATATAGGGGTGCCTGTATACACTGTATATAGATATATATGATGGCCTGTAGTATATAGGGGTGCCTGTACACACTGTATATAGATATATATTATTCTGTGGTATATAGGGGTGCCTGTACACACTGTATATAGATATATATTATTCTGTGGTATATAGGGGTGCCTGTACACACTGTATATAGATATATATTATTCTGTGGTATATAGGGGTGCCTGTACACACTGTATATAGATATATATTATTCTGTGGTATATAGGGGTGCCTGTACACACTGTATATAGATATATATTAGTCTGTAGTATATAGGGGTGCCTGTACACACTGTATATAGATATATATGATGGCCTGTAGTATATCGGGGTGCCTGTACACACTGTATATAGATATATATTATAGTCTGAGGTATATAGGGGTGCCTGTATACACTGTATATAGATATATATTAGTCTGTAGTATATAGGGGTGCCTGTATACACTGTATATAGATATATATTAGTCTGTAGTATATAGGGGTGCCTGTACACACTGTATATAGATATATATGATGGCCTGTAGTATATCGGGGTGCCTGTACACACTGTATATAGATATATATTATAGTCTGAGGTATATAGGGATGCCTGTATACACTGTATATAGATATATATTAGTCTGTAGTATATAGGGGTGCCTGTACACACTGTATATAGATATATATGATGGCCTGTAGTATATAGGGGTGCCTGTACACACTGTATATAGATATATATTATAGTCTGTAGTATATAGGGGTGCCTGTACACACTGTATATAGATATATATGATGGCCTGTAGTATATAGGGGTGCCTGTACACACTGTATATAGATATATATGATGGCCTGTAGTATATAGGGGTGCCTGTACACACTGTATATAGATATATATGATGGCCTGTAGTATATAGGGGTGTATACAGATATTTGCCGCTCTCTTTGGGGTTCGCTATTACCTGACATCTCGTCTATCTCTAAGGCTGACTAGTTGCTATGGTTACTGCAGTCCGGACTCCTGAACCAGTCACATGGCCTCTGGCGCTCCGGTGATTGGTTAGCTTACTGGTGTGGGCGTGTTTTCTGACGCTGTTTCTTTTGGTCTTTCTGAGTTTGGCGCCGGATGCTGTGACGTCAGTATCTCGCGCCTCAGCATGGTATTGACGTCATCAATAGGCGACACGAAGCGGCCAACGTGACTGAGGCAGCATGGCGGATCCCAGTATCCAACTGGCACAGAGATTGGCGGCTAATGACAAGAAAAGCCGGGATAGGGCGCTGCGCAAACTTCGGCGATACCTGTCACTGCGGAGTGCCGACCCAGAAGGTGAGATCCCGGGGAGAGCGGGCGGGAGAGGGTCGGGGCTAACGGGGGGTCACTGCTGAAGACCGTACTGAGCTCAGCTCCTCCAGATGGAAGGGAGAGCAAGTTGTGGGGGAGAGACAAAGGGTTGTCAGCAAAGGGATGGGGGTGGCAGAGAGGTGTCAGCAATGAGATGAGGGGGCAGAGAGGTGTCTGCTATGATATGAGTGGGGCAGAGAGGTGTCTGCTATGAGATGAGGGGGGCAGAGAGGTGTCAGCAATGAGATGAGGGGGCAGAGAGGTGTCAGCAATGAGATTGGGGGGTAGAGAGGTGTCTGCTATGAGATGAGGGGGGCAGAGAGGTGTCTGCTATGAGATGAGGGGGCAGAGAGGTGTCAGCAATGAGATGAGGGGGACAGAGAGGTGTCAGCAATGAGATGAGGGGGCAGAGAGGTGTCTGCAATGAGATTGGGGGGTAGAGAGGTGTCTGCTATGAGATGAGGGGGGCAGAGAGGTGTCTGCTATGAGATGAGGGGGACAGAGAGGTGTCAGCAATGAGATGAGGGGGCAGAGAGGTGTCAGCAATGAGATTGGGGGGTAGAGAGGTGTCTGCAATGAGATGAGGGGGCAGAGAGGTGTCTGCAATGAGATTGGGGGGTAGAGAGGTGTCTGCTATGAGATGAGGGGGGCAGAGAGGTGTCTGCTATGAGATGAGGGGGACAGAGAGGTGTCAGCAATGAGATGAGGGGGCAGAGAGGTGTCAGCAATGAGATTGGGGGGTAGAGAGGTGTCTGCAATGAGATGAGGGGGCAGAGAGGTGTCTGCAATGAGATGAGGGGGCAGAGAGGTGTCAGCAATGAGATGAGGGGGGCAGAGAGGTGTCTGCTATGAGATGAGGGGGGCAGAGAGGTGTCTGCTATGAGATTGGGGGGACAGAGAGGTGTCAGCAATGAGATGAGGGGGCAGAGAGGTGTCTGCTATGATATGAGTGGGGCAGAGAGGTGTCTGCTATGAGATTGGGGGGGCAGAGAGGTGTCAGCAATGAGATGAGGGGGGCAGAGAGGTGTCTGCTATGAGATTGGGGGGCAGAGAGGTGTCAGCAATGAGATGAGGGGGCAGAGAGGTGTCTGCTATGATATGAGTGGGGCAGAGAGGTGTCAGCAATGAGATGAGGGGGCAGAGAGGTGTCTGCTATGAGATGAGGGGGCAGAGAGGTGTCTGCTATGAGATGAGGGGGGCAGAGAGGTGTCTGCTATGAGATTGGGGGGCAGAGAGGTGTCAGCAATGAGATGAGGGGGCAGAGAGGTGTCTGCTATGATATGAGTGGGGCAGAGAGGTGTCAGCAATGAGATGAGGGGGCAGAGAGGTGTCTGCTATGAGATGAGGGGGGCAGAGAGGTGTCTGCTATGAGATTGGGGGGCAGAGAGGTGTCAGCAATGAGATGAGGGGGCAGAGAGGTGTCTGCTATGATATGAGTGGGGCAGAGAGGTGTCTGCTATGAGATTGGAGGGCAGAGAGGTGTCTGCTATGAGATGAGGGGGCAGAGAGGTGTCTGCTATGAGATTGGAGGGCAGAGAGGTGTCTGCTATGAGATGAGGGGGGCAGAGAGGTGTCTGCTATGAGATGAGGGGGGTAGAGAGGTGTCTGCAATGAGATGAGGGGGGCAGAGAGGTGTCTGCTATGAGATGAGGGGGCAGAGAGGTGTCAGCAATGAGATGAGGGGGCAGAGAGGTGTCAGCAATGAGATGAGGGGGCAGAGAGGTGTCTGCTATGAGATGAGGGGGCAGAGAGGTGTCAGCAATGAGATGAGGGGGCAGAGAGGTGTCAGCAATGAGATTGGGGGGCAGAGAGGTGTCTGCTATGAGATTGGGGGGCAGAGAGGTGTCTGCTATGAGATTGGGGGGCAGAGAGGTGTCTGCTATGAGATGAGGGGGGCAGAGAGGTGTCTGCTATGAGATTGGGGGGCAGAGAGGTGTCTGCTATGAGATTGGGGGGCAGAGAGGTGTCTGCTATGAGATGAGGGGGGCAGAGAGGTGTCTGCTATGAGATGAGGGGGGCAGAGAGGTGTCTGCTATGAGATGAGGGGGGCAGAGAGGTGTCTGCTATGAGATGAGGGGGGCAGAGAGGTGTCTGCTATGAGATGAGGGGGGCAGAGAGGTGTCTGCTATGAGATGAGGGGGGCAGAGAGGTGTCTGCTATGAGATGAGGGGGGCAGAGAGGTGTCTGCTATGAGATGAGGGGGGCAGAGAGGTGTCAGCAATGAGATTGGGGGGCAGAGAGGTGTCAGCAATGAGATTGGGGGGCAGAGAGGTGTCAGCAATGAGATTGGGGGGCAGAGAGGTGTCTGATATGAGATTGGGGAGCAGAGAGGTGTCTGATATGAGATGAGTGGGCAGAGAGGTGTCAGCAATGAGATTGGGGGGCAGAGAGGTGTCTGCTATGAGATTGGGGGGCAGAGAGATGTCTGCTATGAGATTGGGGGGCAGAGAGGTGTCTGCTATGAGATTGGGGGGCAGAGAGGTGTCTGATATGAGATGAGGGGGGCAGAGAGGTGTCTGCTATGAGATGAGGGGGGCAGAGAGGTGTCTGCTATGAGATTGGGGGGCAGAGAGGTGTCTGCTATGAGATGAGGGGGGCAGAGAGGTGTCTGCTATGAGATGAGGGGGGCAGAGAGGTGTCTGCTATGAGATGAGGGGGGCAGAGAGGTGTCTGCTATGAGATGAGGGGGGCAGAGAGGTGTCTGCTATGAGATGAGGGGGGCAGAGAGGTGTCTGCTATGAGATGAGGGGGGCAGAGAGGTGTCTGCTATGAGATGAGGGGGGCAGAGAGGTGTCTGCTATGAGATGAGGGGGGCAGAGAGGTGTCTGCTATGAGATGAGGGGGGCAGAGAGGTGTCTGCTATGAGATGAGGGGGGCAGAGAGGTGTCTGCTATGAGATGAGGGGGGCAGAGAGGTGTCTGCTATGAGATGAGGGGGGCAGAGAGGTGTCTGCTATGAGATGAGGGGGGCAGAGAGGTGTCTGCTATGAGATGAGGGGGGCAGAAAGGTGTCTGCTATGAGATGAGGGGGGCAGAGAGGTGTCTGCTATGAGATGAGGGGGGCAGAGAGGTGTCTGATATGAGATGAGGGGGGCAGAGAGGTGTCAGTGTGGAGGCCATTGGGGTATTTGGAAGGATGGCGGAGCACAGTGAAGGCCCCATAGGATAGACCCTGTAATGAGGGCCCGCGGGCTCAGGTCGGGATGTTTGTGATCACTAATCTGTTGTCTCTGACCAGGTGGCTTCACAGCTGATGAGTTCTGCAAGATCTGGAAGGGTTTGTTCTACTGTATGTGGATGCAGGACAAGCCGCTGCTGCAGGTAATTGTGATATCACAGTAGACCTTGTGGGGAGGGGGTCACATCACAACACATCTATGGGAGTGACTTCATAGGGGGAAATATGTAATTCAGGCAACTATTTCTGATTGTGCAGGAGGAGTTGGCGCTTACCATGTCACAGCTGGTCCACACACTGCAGACTAGGCCATCACGTATGTATGACTCCACCTCTATTTAGGTCACATGGTTCAGACCTGATTTTGCCGCCATACTGATCCTGGTTTCCTCTTTCCACAGAGAACCTTTTTCTCCGCAGTTTCTGGCAGACGCTGAACCGTGAGTGGAACGGCATCGACCGACTGCGACTGGACAAGTTCTATACGGTGAGTGTGATGACTACTCTGAACTTTGGTCATCTTGGCATAGACATAGCTCCTTATATAACTATCAGAAGGAACAAGCAAGGGAGGTGGCGATAAGAATTGAGGAGGAACAAAGAGGTTGTCCTGGGGACTCTTGTGACAAGGCCTTGTCCTCGTTTCTCTCCTTATAGCTGATTCGTCTCGTCCTGCGTCAGTCTGTGGAGCTGTTGAAGAAAGGAGAATGGGAAGAGAGGTGAGAAGGGGTTAATATACAGCAGGGGTCGGCAACCTTCGGCTCTCCAGCTGCTGTGAAACTACAACTCCCATCATGCTCCATTCACTTCCATGGGAGTTGCAAGAACAGCAGAGCAGTATGCATGCTGGGAGTTGTAGTTTTGCAACAGCTGGAGAGCCGTACGTTCCCTACCCCTGATATACAGGGTACGCAGGAGGAGGGATTGGTAGAAGTGGTGCCATGGTTGTTGCTTGCTGGGTCCCTGCCCTCACCGTCTTCTGTCTTTGCAGCCTGCTGAAGGACTTCCTGTCTATTTTGGAGGATGAGGTCTTGAAGGCGGAGGCTCCCCGTGGCGTTCAGCATCATCTGACAGACATTTATCTGGACGAACTGGCAAAGGTTGGCTCCTCGGAGGTGAGACCCAGCTCTGCCCACTCCCTGCCCATGCACTGACATCCTCAGTTGGTGGTGACAAATGCTGCTGAGAGATCCAGAAGAATAAGAAGAGAATAGTCGCCATTAGGGCAGGTTCACACCTGTGCTCAGTCTCCGCTTTCAGTTTCCGTCTTCTGCCGACAATACACAGGAACCCGGCAGACCGTGGGCATCCGTGAGCATTTTGTGGTCTCTGTAGCGACACCATTTTTTTAACCGGACACAAAGTCTTGCATGTCTGACTTTGTGTCCAGTTAAAAAAAAAGAAAAAAAAGCGGTTTCGCTGCGGAGACCATAAAACGCTCACGGGCGGACACTTTACAAACAAAATGGCTGCCGGTTTCTGTCTCCGGTTCAGTTTCTTGGGCAGAAGACGTTAACTGAAAGCGGAGACCGGGGCGCAGATGTGAACCCGCCCTTAGATGTAGCCATCAGGAGATCATTGGAGACTTTTGTAAGGACTGTTTCAGTAGAGTGCAGAGTGTGGAAGCCAGATTGTAAGGGGTTAAGAGGAGAGCGGAAAGATAATGGATCAGGTGGGAATGGACCAAGCGGTCCAGGAGTTTGGAGATGAAGGGGAGGATAGAGATGGAAGGTTCACAGCACAAGATGGGAGGAGGGTTTGTTTTTAGTTTTTTTTTTTCCAATTCTGGGGTTCTGACAATATGTTTGAAAGTTGAGGGTAATATTTTAGTAAGGCGAGTAACAGCAGGGGACAGATACCGGAGGAGGGGTGGGGGTGACGTGCAATTAATAGGGTGAGAAGAAAGTAGCTGGGAATCTTCTCCCTTCCCCTAACTGCTTCTCCTCTCACTTCCCCTAACTGCTTCTCCTCTCACCTGACCGCCGCCTCTCTTCTCTTGCAGCTTTCTGCTGATTTGAACTTGAAGCTGATTGAGCCATTCTGTAAGATTGCAGCAAAAGCCAAAGAGTAAGTGACTCTGATCCATCCAAGGGTAGGCACTCTTGTGCAGAAGGTGGTTACATAGTTTCTGAAGGGCGTGCAGAGCTACTTTGTATTAGTGGGGTGTCTGACTCTGTGTCCTCTTTGCAGTTATATGCTCCGGCAGTCAGTGGTGAGCGGCATCTTCCAGACCATCCTGGACCAGTCACCATTTGCTATTGAAGATTTAATGAAAGAAGTTGGTCACACAGCAGAGAATGGTAGGTGGTGGAGCAAGTGTTGTGTGTTACTGCGCACTCATTGGGGAGGGGTGGGGGATGCAGCTGCAGCCTGTGTGTCAGGGATGGGGAAAGGGGAGAGATAGCTGAGAGCACAGCTCTGACTTCACAGCAGAAGAGCCTGTTTTTAGCAGAGAGAAGGGAAAAATCCCCCAAATCTTGACATAATATTCATCTGTAGTCATGACTTTCTCCTCAGATGATGAGTCTGAAGCTGGAGACCACCAAGCAACAGACAGCGAAGATATCGGCCCTGTCCTGCAGGTTAGAAACCTCTATGTTATGGTGACTGTGGGAAGGGGTACTATGGTGCGAGTAGCATCCCTATAATTTATAATAGTCAGTATAGTGTGCATGTATATGTGTGTGTGTATGTGTGTGTGTGTGTATATATATATATATATATATATATATATATATATATATATACAGTCCTATGAAAAAGTTTGGGCACCCCTATTAATCTTAATCCTTTTTAGTTCTAAATATTTTGGTATTTGCAACAGCCATTTCAGTTTGATATATCTAATAACTGATGGACACAGTAATATTTCAGGATTGAAATGAGGTTTATTGTACTAACAGAAAATGCGCAATATGCATTAAACCAAAATTTGACCGGTGCAAAAGTATGGGCACCTCAACAGAAAAGTGACATTAATATTTAGTAGATCCTCCTTTTGCAAAGATAACAGCCTCTAGTCGCTTCCTGTAGCTTTTAATCAGTTCCTGGATCCTGGATAAAGGTATTTTGGACAAACAATTCAAGTTCAGTTAAGTTAGATGGTCGCCGAGCATGGACAGCCCGCTTCAAATCATCCCACAGATGTTCAATGATATTCAGGTCTGGGGACTGGGATGGCCATTCCAGAACATTGTCATTGTTCCTCTGCATGAATGCCTGAGGATTTGGAGCGGTGTTTTGGATCATTGTCTTGCTGAAATATCCATCCCCGGCATAACTTCAACTTCGTCACTGATTCTTGAACATTATTCTCAAGAATCTGCTGATACTGAGTGGAATCCATGCGACCCTCAACTTTAACAAGATTCCCGGTGCCGGCATTGGCCACACAGCCCCAAAGCATGATGGAACCTCCACCAAATTTTACAGTGGGTAGCATGTGTTTTTCTTGGAATGCTGTTTCTTTTTGGACGCCATGCATAACGCCTTTTTTTTATAACCAAACAACTCAATTTTTGTTTCCAAAATGAAGCTGCCTTGTCCAAATGTGCTTTTTCATACCTCAGGCAACTCTATTTGTGGCGTGCTTGCAGAAACGGCTTCTTTCTCATCACTCTCCCATACAGCTTCTCCTTGTGCAAAGTGCGCTGTATAGTTGACCGATGCACAGTGACACCATCTGCAGCAAGATGATGCTGCAGCTCTTTGGAGGTGGTCTGTGGATTGTCCTTGACTGTTCTCACCATTCTTCTTCTCTGCCTTTCTGATATTTTTCTTGGCCTTCCACTTCTGGGCTTAACAAGAACTGTCCCTGTGGTCTTCCATTTCCTTACTATGTTCCTCACAGTGGAAACTGACAGGTTAAATCTCAACGTTTTGTATCCTTCCCCTGAACAACTATGTTGAACAATCTTTGTTTTCAGATCATTTGAGAGTTGTTTTGAGTAGCCCATGATGCCACTCTTCAGAGGAGATTCAAATAGTAGAACAACTTGCAATTGGCCACCTTAAATACCTTTTCTCATGATTGGATACACCTGGCTATGAAGTTCAAAGCTCACTGAAGTTACAAAACCAATTTTGTGCTTCAGTAAGTCAGTAAAAAGTAGTTAGGAGTATTCAAATCAATAAAATGATAAGGGTGCCCATACTTTTGCATCGGTCAAATTTTGGTTTAATGCATATTGCGCATTTTCTGTTAGTACAATAAACCTCATTTCAATCCTGAAATATTACTGTGTCCATCAGTTATTAGATATATCAAACTGAAATGGCTGTTGCAAACACCAAAATATTTAGAACTAAAAATGATTAAGATTAATAGGGGTGCCCAAACTTTTTCATAGGACTGTATATATATATATATATATATATATATATATATATATATATAATATTGTAATCTCTATGTGCCCTCACCCCCATCTCTGCGCAGTTTGATTACCAGGCAGTGGCGGACCGACTCTTCAACCTCGCAAGCCGGAAAAACATTACAGCCCGTAACCGCAAGAACTTGTATCGGTTGGTGAAAAGGTAAGAAGTCAACGAGTATACTACCCTTTGTAACCTCCTCACCCACATATGTTCTTGTCCTGTGCCCCAACCTTCTCCCCCCTACCTAGTAACTGAGGATTTCTGGCTTTCTTATTTCCTAGGTTCAAGGACCTGGCAGAAGGTAGGTGCTCTCCTTGGTTCTGTCTTGGCTGGTCGGGAGGATTTATGTTGTCTTCTTGACTGTCTCTATAACCGCTGTCTGTGCGTCTCACCTTCTTGTAGGCATCTTTCCCCCGGACAGTTTCCCAGAAGAAGTCTCCACTGATGAAGATGATTATGAGTACACCACCTCCAGGTTCCGTAAGCGTCAGAGGAAAGCCCAGGCGAAGCTAGCCCTCAGTACGTAGTGATGGGGGGGATTTGACCAAGAATGGAAGTTGGTGGAGTGGAGCTGGCCAATGAGGAATAGGGGTTGTGGTGTGGAATCGAGCTTGTTATTAGGGCATGGAGTTAGGGGAGGTGGAGTAGAGCTGATCCCACTGCATTCACACTTATGATCTTCCTTCCTGCTCTTCAGATTCAGAGGATGCAGTCACTGAGCCATTGAAGAAGGGGAAGCGGGCTGCTGTGACTGCAGAGAATCCTCCAGAGCAACCACCTGCAGCCAAGAAGAAGCGCAAGAAGAATGGGTCAAATATAGGAGAAGAGAAACAACCAGAAGTAAACGGGGTGAACCACACAAACTCCGACATCACAGAAGAATCTGCCCCACCATCACCTCCAGAGCCCGACGCCTCCCTGAGCTCTGTAGCCATCAGCCGGCTGAAGAGGAGGAGACGCAGCAGCCTGCTAAGGCTCAGCCTCAGTGTCTTACCCCTGCGGGGGGTATCCATGATAAGGAGGAGGCGGCTCCTCCGGGAGCGCAGGAAGGTGAGGAGGACGACGTAGTGTTGGTGTAATGACTTCTCTGCTAGTTCACAGGATATGTTATATGCACAGCAGCCACAGAATACCTCATCGTGTACATCTAGTGCGAATATTAGTGTGTCAGCGCTATCCTATAGGCAGAGCTAAAGTTAAAGGGAGTCTATCATTGGCTATATCATATATATATATATATATATATATATATATATATATATATATATATATATATATATATTTTTTTTAATTAAGTATATCTTTACATAGTCTTGAGAGGCTATTCTAGACATATCTTTCATTCATTGATCCTTGCAGCCATATATATATATATTTTTTAAATAACCTGGTTTTCTTGATATGCTAATTACTCTTCAGGGCGCACCGGAAGCCTTATCCCTCTTCCCCCAAGCACCACTACATCATCAGCCGCCTCCGTTTCTCACCGCCCCCTTCTTTACAGACGATCCCTTCTCTTACACCTCTTCACCGCTTCCTTCAGAGCAGCTCGTCACGTACGGCGCGATTAAACTCTCACATTATACGTGACTATAGGTTTGGATGCAGTGAAGAGGTGTAAGAGGAGGGATTGTCTGTAAAGAAGGGGGGGGGTGAGAAACGGAGGCGGCTGACGATGCAGTGGTGTTTGGGGGAACAGGGATTCAGGCTTCTGGTGCTTCATGAAGGGTAAATAACATGTCAAGAAAACTGGGATCACTAAAAAAAATGGCTGTAAGGATCAATGAATGAAAGGTGTGTGTGTGTGTGTGTATATATAAAGATATGCTTATTTAAAATAAAAGAAAAAAAACTCCCTTTAACCTACTTTCACGCCATAATTTTTATGGATCTATCAAAAATAAAATAAATTTATTGTGCGGAGTTGTAGAGAAAAAGGCAAAGACTATGGTTGGTCACTGAATGTACCCGCTGTGCCAGTGCTGTTGGTGCCACGTCAGGAGAAGACTTGGATCCATTTCGTAAAGAGCAAATTATTTCTCTACTGATATGTCACCAAACATCTGAATGAAACAAAAACCTTATCGGCTAGCTCTGGGTACACCAGGAAGCACTGGGCCGAGAGAAGTGGATAAATTACCTTTCTCGTTTGCCTGTGTGGTAGTCGGTCATCCGTCCCTTCTCGCCATCCTCCTCCTGTCTGCTATAAGGGCCTGTTATATTTGTCTCCTTCCCATAGATGCTCAGCTGTAAAACTGCACCAATAACCAGTATGGATGTAGTGACGTCATGTCCTGAAGTGCCATGCTCCGCCCCCAAAGCCGCCTCCAAAGCTGCCCCCTCCACCCATCAAGATTTCATCACTTTCCAGAAGTTGGAAGTTCCCAAACCCCTGTATATAAAGGGCTCCAAAAACAGAGGCCGCCCGGTAAGTGTGGGGGGACATATCTGGTATCTTGGGGGGCTTCTATGTGGGGAATTTGAATCATCTCAGGGGGTTGGGCTTGTGCAGGGTTGAGGGGTTGTCGATGTGGCTCATGTTTCCGTCCGCTCTCCTTACAGATCAGCACAAAGAGTATATCTAAGAAGGTGACGTTCAGCCTGAACAAGAACATGACGACAGGTGAGGAAGGGTTATCAGAGATTGCTGGGCCTTGTAGTTTCTCTTCTGCTCTCTTTCCACTTTTTTTGTAGTAACCTTCAGCCATCTTGTCTCCTGCAGAATTCAAGAGGACGGATCGAAGCCTCCTGGTCAGCCCCACCGGTTCTTCCCGCATTCCTTTCAATCCTAACCAGCGGCCCCAGCATAGTGTTCTCAAGAGTCCAGTGCTGACCAACAGACCAACGCCAAGAGCAAAAGCGGCTGACTTCTTCTGAGCACAAGGCCTCCCGATCTCCTGGACTTGTGGGCGGCGGTCGTCTCCCAATCCTCTGGATTTATGGTGGCTTTCCATCCCCTGGACTTGTGGGCTGTGGCCAGTTCCCGACCACCTGGACTACTGGCAGCTCTACACAATGAACTTGTTTATGGTCACCTGCAATAAATCTTTTTAGTGTCTGATGAGTGTGGATTGGTCGCTTGTCCTGTCTCTCGGACTCTCACTGGCCATCATCCTGTCGCTTGACCACGGGGCTAGGCAGCCTCCTATGTATGAACAATAAGCGGCGCCTCCTTTTGCAGTGGAGCTCTACCCCCTATGTGAGGATCCACCATGGGGGGGGGGGGGGGGGTCATATCATGGTATTTGTTCTGCTCTAGTCACACCTAAAAAAAAAAAAGCCGCAATGTGGAGACTAGGAGGTGATTCGGCCTGAGGACTGTGCGCTGTCAGGAGTGGATTCTGGGAGAAGTGCGCTCCACTGGTGGAGGTGGAATCAACCCACAGCGCTGCAGTCAGAGATCAATCAGCGCTGACCCTCCATGGTGCCAGGTTCCTCCTGAGTGCCCTGAAGACGGACAGTGTCTGCCAGAAGAAAACTCGGTATCAAACGCCGGTACCCGCACTCACCCCAGATGTCTTTCTTATTCTGCTCCGCATCTCCCCAGCATTTTATTCTTGTAAAAAATAGCTGAAAGGCGCGTTAGGGGCGTCATTCTGTGCTCTAGACATTGAATAGCACATGACCAGGACTCAACAACGCCGGAGCTGCTGCAGTGAGTTGATAATAGGTAGCACATGACATGAACGCAACGACTCTGGAGCTGCTGAAGTGAGGTGACAATAGATAGCATACGACCAAGATGCAATGATGCCATAGCTGCTGCAGTGAGTTGACAATAGATAGCATACGACCAAGATGCAATGACTCCATAGCTGCTGCAGTGAGTTGATAATAGGTAGCACATGACCAGGATGCAATGACTCCGGAGCAGCTGCAATGAGGTGACACTGGATAGCACACAACCAAGATACAACAACTCCGGAGCTGATGCAGCGAGTTGATAGTACAGGGATAGGGAACCTTCGGCTCTCCAGCTGCTGTGAAACTACAACTCCCATCATGCCCCACTCACTTCCATGGGAATTCCAAGAACAGCAGAGCAAGTATGCATGCTGGGAGTTGTAGTTTTGCAACAACTGGAGAGCCGTACGTTCCCTACCCCTGTGATAGTAGATAGTATACTACCAGGACGCAACGACTCCAGAGCAGCTGCATTGAGGTGACTATGGATAGCACATGACCAAGATGCAACAACTCTAGAGCTGCTGCAGTGAGTTGACAATAGATAGCATACGACCAAGATGCAATGACACCATAGCTGCCGCAGTGAGTTGATAATAGGTAGCACATGACCAGGACGCAATGACTCCGGAGCAGCTGCAATGAGGTGACATTGGATAGCATGCAACCAAGCTGCAATGACTCCGGAGCTGATGCAGTGTGTTGATAATAGCACACTACCTGGACGCAACAACTCCAGAGCTGCTGCATTGAGGTGACACTGGATAGCACGTAACCAGGATGCAACAATTCTGGACCCGTTGCAGTGAGTTGACAATAGATAGCACATGACCAAGATGCAACGATTCCAGAGGTGGTAGTGCTGTGGTCACTGTGTACACTGCTGTGTATGTGGACTCCCTATGCATCTGTACTACAGAGCAGCAGTCACTTGTTGTATGTAAGGGGTTAAACGTCCTGAAAACTGCAGGCTTTGAGGAGCAGGCGAACTGCAACTTTCTTCTGGCACGTTGAGGGGTTAAGGTGTCTCGGAGGTGCAGCCTCGTCCCTGACGCAGCACATTCCTTCTCAGATTGAACTATGCCCCTAATTCTCCAGTCTTGTAATAATAAAGTCCTTGGCCACACCACTATAAGAGTCTGTCCATTATAATAGGACTGTGCAAAAGATTTAGACTCGGGATCCGTGTAGTAAGAAGACGCAGACCCAAGACTCCAGCGCTGCAAGTCTACAGTGCTAACCACTGAGCCAACGTGCTGCTAAAGGGTCTTCTTCTGCGTCGCCATGTCCGTACACTGCTGTACAACCAGCCCTGGTGGGTGTCCTGTGTCAGGTGTGATGGGGACTGCGGCATCTAAAGGGTTTTCGGAGGGAGGAAGCTCCGCTTACATGTCTATCGTTGCCCCAATGACATAACTGGGATGCCAATGGATGAAACAGTCAGCGCCGGCCAAAAAACAGAATCAAAAACCATCAAATCTCGTCTGGCCGTGGCCATGGTGGTGGAGTGATAACGTTAGCCGGTCACTAAGGGGTTAATGCCCAAAATACGGGACAGAGGGTCCCTGGTGTCTCCCCCTCCTCCTCTACATACAGAGTCTAGAGATTATTGGAGATTCATTAAATATCTCCATGGAGACGACACCAGATTAAGCCCAACAAGAGATTATAGTGCGATCAATCCGCAGCAAATAATGCGACGAACCCCACAGCTCTGCTATAGCAGGACTCCGCCGCTCCCTGCACCACACACAGGCCAACATGTAACACAGGGGCCAAAGGGTTAATCTATAACATACCAACCTGCAGATACAGGGGCAGAGGATTATCACATGACATTACACAGCTACAAAAGCATAAAGACCCCGAAAAGTCCCCACGTATCCTCCAGAGTCACTTCTTACTTTCCACACTGGTCCATATTACTATAAAACCAACACATCACTATATACAAGAAGATGTATAACGTATACCAGCTGTACATACATAACTATATACAGTATATACCCAGGTTATAGCAGCTTTACATACATAACTATATACAGTATATACCTAGGTTATAGTAGCTTTACAAACATAACTATATAGTATATACCCAGGTTATAACAGCTGTACATACATAACTATACAGTATATACCCAGGTTATATCAGCTGTACATACATAACTATATAGTATATACCTAGGTTATACCAGTTGTACATACATAACTATACAGTATATACCTAGGTTATACCAGCTGTACATACATAACTATATAGTATATACCTAGGTTATACCAGCTGTACATACATAACTATATAGTATATACCCAGGTTATACCAGCTGTACATAGATAACTATATAGTATATACCTAGGTTATACCAGCTGTACATACATAACTATATATTATATACCTAGGTTATACCAGCTGTACATAGATAACTATATAGTATATACCTAGGTTATACCAGCTGTACATACGTAACTATACAGTATATACCCAGATTATACCAGCTGTACATAGATAACTATATAGTATATACCTAGGTTATACCAGCTGTACATACATAACTATATATTATATACCTAGGTTATACCAGCTGTACATAGATAACTATATAGTATATACCTAGGTTATACCAGCTGTACATACGTAACTATACAGTATATACCCAGATTATACCAGCTGTACATAGATAACTATATACAGTATATACCCAAGTTATACCAGCTGTATATAGATAACTATATAGTATATACCCAGGTTATACCAGCTGTACATAGATTATACAGTATATACCCAAGTTATACCAGCTGTACATACATAACTATATAGTATATACCTAGGTTATACCAGCTGTATATACATAACTATACAGTATATACCCAGGTTATACCAGCTGTACATAGATAACTATATACAGTATATACCCAAGTTATACCAGCTGTACATACATAACAATATAGTATATACCCAGGTTATACCAGCTGTACATACATAACTATACAGTATATACCCTGGTTATACCAGCTGTACATAGATAACTATATAGTATATACCCAGGTTATACCAGCTGTACATAGATTATACAGTATATACCCAAGTTATACCAGCTGTACATACATAACTATATAGTATATACCTAGGTTATACCAGCTGTATATACATAACTATACAGTATATACCCAGGTTATACCAGCTGTACATACATAACTATACAGTATATACCCAAGTTATACCAGCTGTATATAGATAACTATATAGTATATACCCAGGTTATACCAGCTGTACATAGATTATACAGTATATACCCAAGTTATACCAGCTGTACATACATAACTATATAGTATATACCTAGGTTATACCAGCTGTATATACATAACTATACAGTATATACCCAGGTTATACCAGCTGTACATAGATAACTATATACAGTATATACCCAAGTTATACCAGCTGTACATACATAACAATATAGTATATACCCAGGTTATACCAGCTGTATATACATAACTATACAGTATATACCCAGGTTATACCAGCTGTACATACATAACTATACAGTATATACCCAGGTTATAACAGCTGTACATACATAACTATACAGTATATACCCAGGTTATATCAGCTGTACATACATAACTATATAGTATATACCTAGGTTATACCAGTTGTACATACATAACTATACAGTATATACCTAGGTTATACCAGCTGTACATACATAACTATATAGTATATACCTAGGTTGTACCAGCTGTACATACATAACTATATAGTATATACCCAGGTTATACCAGCTGTACATAGATAACTATATAGTATATATCTAGGTTATACCAGCTGTACATACATAACTATATAGTATATACCTAGGTTATACCAGCTGTACATAGATAACTATATAGTATATACCTAGGTTATACCAGCTGTACATACGTAACTATACAGTATATACCCAGATTATACCAGCTGTACATAGATAACTATATACAGTATATACCCAAGTTATACCAGCTGTATATAGATAACTATATAGTATATACCCAGGTTATACCAGCTGTACATACATAACTATATAGTATATACCTAGGTTATACCAGCTGTATATACATAACTATACAGTATATACCCAGGTTATACCAGCTGTACATAGATAACTATATACAGTATATACCCAAGTTATACCAGCTGTACATACATAACTATACAGTATATACCCTGGTTATACCAGCTGTACATACATAACTATATAGTATATACCCAGGTTATACCAGCTGTACATAGATAACTATATACAGCATATACCCAAGTTATACCAGCTGTACATAGATAACTATATAGTATATACCTAGGTTATACCAGCTGTACATACATAACTATACAGTATATACCCTGGTTATACCAGCTGTACATAGATAACTATATAGTATATACCCAGGTTATACCAGCTGTACATAGATAACTATATACAGTATATACCCAGGTTATACCAGCTGTACATAGATAACTATATAGTATATACCCAGGTTATACCAGCTGTACATAGATAACTATATACAGTATATACCCAAGTTATACTGGCTGTACATACATAACTATATAGTACAGTATATACCCAGGTTACACCAGCTGTACATACATAACTATATAGTATATACCTAGGTTATAGCAGCACTGTCCATATCACTATCTACAAGATATATAATTGATACCAGCTGTACGATGATTGATAGGGGTATAAGAGGGGGTGCAGGAATAGGAAGGGGATGTACGTATAAGAGGGGTATAGGAGGGGGTGCAGTTACAGGAGGGGGTGCAGGTATTGGAGGGGTATAGGAGGGGGTGCAGGTATTGGAGGGGTATAGGAGGGGGTGCAGGTATTGGAGAGGTATAGGAGGGGGTGCAGGTATTGGAGGGGTATAGGAGGGGGTGCAGGTATTAGAGGGGTATAGAAGGGGGTGCAGGTATTGGAGGGGTATAGGAGGGGGTGCAGGTATTGGAGGGGTATAGGAGGGGGTGCAGGTATTGTAGGGGTATAGGAGGGGGTGCAGGTATAGTAGGGTTATAGGAGGGGGTGCGGGTATTGTAGGGGTATAGGAGGGGGTGCAGGTATTGTAGGGGTATAGGAGGGGTGCAGGTATAGGAGGGGGTGCGGGTATTGGAGGGGTATAGGAGGGGGTGCAGGTATTGGAGGGGTATAGGAGGGGGTGCAGGTATTGGAGGGGTATAGGAGGGGGTGCAGGTATTGTAGGGGTATAGGAGAGGGTGCAGGTATAGGAGGGGGTGCAGGTATTGGAGGGGTATAGGAGGGGGTACAGGTATTGTAGGGGTATAGGAGGGGGTGCAGGTATTGTAGGGGTATAGGAGGGGGTGCAGGTATTGTAGGGGTATAGGAGGGGGTGCAGGCATAGGAGGGGGTGCGGGTATTGGAGGGGTATAGGAGGGGGTGCAGGTATTGGAGGGGTATAGGAGGGGGTGCAGGTATTGGAGGGGTATAGGAGGGGGTGCAGGTATTGGAGGGGTATAGGAGGGGGTGCAGGTATTGGAGGGGTATAGGAGAGGGTGCAGGTATAGGAAGGGTATAGGAGGGGGTGCAGGTATTGGAGGGGTATAGGAGGGGGTGCAGGTATTGGAGGGGTATAGGAGAGGGTGCAGGTATAGGAGGGGTATAGGAGGGGGTGCAGGTATTGGAGGGGTATAGGAGAGGGTGCAGGTATAGGAGGGGTATAGGAGGGGGTGCAGGTATTGGAGGGGTATAGGAGGGGGTGCAGGTATTGTAGGGGTATAGGAGGGGGTGCAGGTATTGGAGGGGTATAGGAGGGGGTGCAGGTATTGGAGGGGTATAGGAGGGGGTGCAGGTATTGGAGGGGTATAGGAGGGGGTGCAGGAATTGGAGGGGTATAGGAGGGGTGCAGGTATTGGAGGGGTATAGGAGGGGGTGCAGGTATTGTAGGGGTATAGGAGAGGGTGCAGGTATAGGAGGGGGTGCAGGTATTGGAGGGGTATAGGAGGGGGTGCAGGTATTGGAGGGGTATAGGAGGGGGTGCAGATATTGGAGGGGTATAGGAGGGGGTGCAGATATTGGAGGGGTATAGGAGGGGGTGCAGGTATAGGAGGGGGTGCAGATATTGGAGGGGTATAGGAGGGGGTGCAGGTATAGGAGGGGGTGCAGATATTGGAGGGGTATAGCAGGGGGTGCAGGTATTGGAGGAGTATAGGAGGGGGTGCAGGAATTGGAGGGGGTGCAGGTATTGGAGGGGGTGCAGATATTGGAGGGGTATAGCAGGGGGTGCAGGTATTGGAGGAGTATAGGAGGGGGTGCAGGAATTGGAGGGGGTGCAGGTATTGGAGGGGTATAGGAGGGGGTGCAGGTATAGGAGGGGGTGCAGATATTGGAGGGGTATAGCAGGGGGTGCAGGTATTGGAGGAGTATAGGAGGGGGTGCAGGAATTGGAGGGGTATAGGAGGGGGTGCAGGAATTGGAGGGGTATAGGAGGGGGTGCAGGTATAGGAGGGGGTGCAGATATTGGAGGGGGTGCAGGTATAGCAGGGGGTGCAGGTATTGGAGGAGTATAGGAGGGGGTGCAGGAATTGGAGGGGGTGCAGGTATAGGAGGGGGTGCAGGTATAGGAGGGGGTGCAGGTATAGGAGGGCGTCTACATCCCCCCAGCACAGGGATGTCTGTCGGTCACACGCCGATACGGTCTCCGGGGGGCCGTCCTTCTCCTCCTCCTCCCCCGGGGCCTCCGTCTCCTCCCCGGGCCCTCCTCCATAGCTGTCCCGGTTGTGCCTGTCCTTCTCCGTCAGTGCTGGCTGTAGACGGTGTCAGGTCATGGAGGAGCCCGCGGGCGGAGAGTGTCGTGTCCTCTCCATCCAGAGTCATGTAGTCCGGGGATATGTGGGGAACAAGGCGGCCTCATTCCCGCTACAGGTACCGGGGGGTTATATGGGGGATATATAGGGGCTGACAGCGGTATATAGAGGCAGGGGGAGACGGGTATATAGGTGGAGACTGACGGGGTATATAAGGGGGTGCAGGGGATTATTATTTGTGGGGTGTGATGGGCAGGAGACTGCTGGAGGGATCACTACTGTCTATTCCTGGTCAGGCGGTGACATTTTATTTTTTATGTTTTTGTCATATATTTTGGATGTCCAGATAAATGAAATCAAGTGGAATAGGGGCAAGAGGAGGGGGTGGCGCTGGCATAGGGGCAAGAGGAGGGGGTGGTTGGCGCTGGCATAAGGGCAAGAGGAGGGGGTGGTTGGCGCTGGCATAAGGGCAAGAGGAGGGGGTGGGTGGCGCTGGCATAAGGGCAAGAGGAGGGGGTGGTTGGCGCTGGCATAAGGGCAAGAGGAGGGGGTGGGTGGCGCTGGCATAAGGGCAAGAGGATGGGGTGGCGCTGGCATAGGGGCAATATCTGCACCCCCTCCTATACCCCTCATATACCTGCACCCCCTCCTATACCCCTCTCTTACCCGCACCCCCTCCTATACCCCTCTCTTACCCGCACCCCCTCCTATACCCCTCTCTTACCCACACCCCCTCCTATACCCCTTCTATACCTGCACCCCCTCCTATACCCCTCTTATGCAGTGTTGGCCAAAAGTATTGGCCCCCCTGCAGTTCTGTCAGATAATCCTCGGTGTCCCCCAGATAATGATTACAAGCACAAACTCTTTGGTAATATCTTCATTTATTTTGCTTGCAATGAAAAAACACAAAAGAGAATGAAAAAAAAGTCACATCATTGATCATTTTACACAAAACTCCAAAAATGGTGCGGACAGAAGTATTGGCGCCCTCAGCCTAATACTTGGTAGCACAACCTTTAGACACAATAACTGCGCACAACCGCTTCTGGTAACCAGCAATGAGTTTCTTACAAGGCTCTGCTGGAATTTTAGACCCTTCTCGCTCTCTCTCTCTCTCTCTCTTCTTCTCGCTCTCTCTCCCCTTCTCGCTCTCTCTCCCCTTCTCGCTCTCTCTCCCCTTCTCGCTCTCTCTCCCCTTCTCGCTCTCTCTCCCCTTCTCGCTCTCTCTCCCCTTCTCGCTCTCTCTCCCCTTCTCGCTCTCTCTCCCCTTCTCGCTCTCTCTCCCCTTCTCGCTCTCTCTCCCCTTCTCGCTCTCTCTCCCCTTCTCGCTCTCTCTCCCCTTCTCGCTCTCTCTCCCCTTCTCGCTCTCTCTCTCCTTCTCGCTCTCTCTCTCTCTCTCCTCGCTCTCTCTCTCTCCTTCTCGCTCTCTCTCTCTCTCTCTCTCCTTCTCGCTCTCTCTCTCTCCTTCTCGCTCTCTCTCTCTCCTTCTCGCTCTCTCTCTCTCTCTCCTCGCTCTCTCTCTCTCCTTCTCGCTCTCTCTCTCTCTCTCTCTCCTCGCTCTCTCTCTCTCCTTTTCGCTCTCTCTCTCTCCTTCTCGCTCTCTCCCCTTCTCGCTCTCCTTCTCGCTCTCTCTCCCCTTCTCGCTCTTTCTCTCTTTTCTGACATTGCCTCTCTTTTCCTGCAGGTCTTGGGGTTTGAGGTGGACACCATTAATTCAGTGCAGTTCTCCAACCACACAGGTGAGTGCTCTATGTTGGTGGTGCTGGGGCTCTGGTCCATGTAGTGGTGGTGATGGGGCTCTGGTCCATGTAGTGGTGGTGATGGGGATCTCTGGACCTTGTGTTGTGGGTCTCTGGTCCTTGTGGTGGTGGTGTCTCTGGACCTTCTAGAGCAGGGGTCTCAAACTCAATTACCCCGGGGGCTGCTGGAGGTAGAGTCTGGGTGAGGCTGAGCCACATCAGGTTTTCCACAAGCTATGCGCGCCGCAGCAAATTTAGCTCCACCCACTTTTATGTTGACTCCGCCCATTCTCATTCATTTTTCATGTGCCAGTACACAGTATAATCCTCCTACAGTCACCCGTACACTATATGTCCCCACATTATAATGTTCCCTTCCAACTGTCCCACAGAATTAGGTCCCTCTCCTGGTGCCCCAGTTTAAACTAGAGGGGGACATTAAACTCGGGCAGCTGGAAGCAGACATTAAACCGTAGGGGTAGCTGGACGGTGACATTAAACTGGGGGCAACTAGAGGCAGACAGGTCCCCCTATAGCTACTCCCACAGTTTAAGTCCCCCCCCCCCTTCATCTACCCCATTTTATGTTCCCCCCTCCATCTGCCCCCAGGTTCATGTCGTCCCTTCATCTGCCCACAGTTTCATGTTTTCCCTTCATCTGCCCAGTTTCATGTCCGCCCTCCATCTGCCCCCAGTTTCATGTCCCCTCCTCCATCTCTGCCCCCAGTATTACGTTCCCCTTCCATCTCTGCCCCTAGGTTACTGAGAGACACAATGACACACACACACACAGAGACAGACACACACTCTCCATCCTGAATCTCACATTCCCCTCCCCTCTCAGTACCTTTAGACGGCACATCCCTTCACACTAAGACACACTTCCCTAGTCACGTGACATCTGACATCACACACAGGTCCTTCAGTATACAGTAGTACAAGCTTTCCACCGATCACCCATCGACTTTTATCGGTGTTAGAAGAGCGGGGGGGGGGGGAGTGATCGGTGATCGGAGGAAAGTTTGTTAAGTACAACACTAAAGGAACATAGCGGGAGCTAAGTATAAAAGCGGGACTGGGGCAACACGGTGGCTCAGTGGTTAGCACTGCAGTCTTGCAGCGCTGGAGTCCTGGATTTGAATCCTGCCAGGAACGACATCTGCAAGGAGTTTGTATGTTCTCCCTGTGTGTGTGTGGATTCTACAAAGACATACTGATAGGGGAAAAATGTTCATTGTGATCCCTATATGGGACTCACAATCTACATAAAAAAAAGGCAGGACTTTCCCGCTAAATACGGGATGGTTGGGAGCTATTGTCCCTTGGGCCGCAAGTTTGAGACCCCTGTTCTAGAGGGTATCTAGTCCTTCTAGAGGGTATCTGGTCCTTGTAGTGGCAGGGATCTCTGAACCTTCTGGTCTTTGTGTTGGTGGAATTCTCTGATTCATGTGGTGATGAGGTCTCTAGATGTTCTGGAGGGTTTTTGTTCCTGGTGGTGATGAGGGGGGGGGGGGGGTGTTGGACTTTGTGGGGCATTCACAGCACCTTCTGGTGGGTCTCTGGTCCTAGTGGTGTGGGGGCATCTCTGGATCTTCTGGAGGGTCACTGGTCCTCATGATGATGGGGGTTCCCTGGTCCTTGTGGGGGTTTGCTGCACTTTCTGGAGGTCTTGAGGTCTTAAGGTGGTGGGGGTCTTTGGACCTTGGGTAGCAGTTTCTTCTTTGTCTCACGGACATTCTCTTCTCCATTTAAGGGTATGCGCACTGGAAGGGGCAGGTACTAAACGCGGAGGAGCTGCAGGAGGTCTACGAGGGGCTGAAGCTGAATGGGGTCACTCAGTATGACTATGTCCTTACAGGTGACCATGTCATGTGTGCACCCCACCGGACACCTCATGTCACCATCCCTCTGTGTGTGTCATGTGACCGTCCCTCTCTGCCGTGCTCTGTGTGTGATGTATGCTATCTCTCTCCGGTTTCATCACTTCTCCGTGTCTGCCTGCAGGTTATACCCGGGACTCCTCCTTCCTGGCGCGGGTGGTGGATATTGTCCAGGAACTGAAGCGCCAGAACCCACGGCTGGTTTATGGTACAATAGTCGGAAAGAGGGGGTGGTGCTGGGGTATATTCTATTCTATTCGAGGGCGGGGCTGTGACAACGTCTCAGACAGGATATATACAGCTGGTTGTCAGTAGTAATAGATGAATAACTGTAGTATAAAGTGTGCGGATCTCATGCCTTGTATATATAGTATAGTCTGTGATATTACAGGGGTTAAAGGGTTAAGCTCTAACTTTGTTTCCCCCTCAGTCTGCGATCCTGTCTTGGGAGATAAATGGAACGGGGAAGGATCAATGGTAAGATATTTTGTTATTACCTTGCGTGATTTCCTCCTTATCTAGTTGTTTGTGAGAACATTCCCTAATTTGTGGGAATTCCTCCCACTGCACCCTGTCTTGTATGTGTCTGCGCCCTCACATCCGGCCCTCTCTGCTGTGTGTCTGCGCCCTCGCATCCGGCCCTCTCCGCTGTGTGTCTGCGCCCTCACATCCGGCCCTCTCCCTCCTCCCTCTGCACCCTCGCATCCAGCCCTCTCCGCTGTGTGTCTGCGCCCTCACATCTGGCCCTCTCCCTCCTCCCTCTGCGCCCTCGCATCCGGCCCTCTCCGCTGTGTGTCTGCGCCCTCACATCCGGCCCTCTCCCTCCTCCCTCTGCACCCTCGCATCCAGCCCTCTCCGCTGTGTGTCTGCGCCCTCACATCCGGCCCTCTCCCTCCTCCCTCTGCACCCTCGCATCCAGCCCTCTCCGCTGTGTGTCTGCGCCCTCACATCTGGCCCTCTCCCTCCTCCCTCTGCACCATCGCATCCGGCCCTCTCTGCTGTGTGTCTGCGCCCTCGCATCCGGCCCTCTCCGCTGTGTGTCTGCGCCCTCACATCCGGCCCTCTCCCTCCTCCCTCTGCACCATCGCATCCGGCCCTCTCTGCTGTGTGTCTGCACCCTCGCATCCGGCCCTCCTCCCTCTACACCCTCACATCCGGCCCTCCTCCCTCTGCACCCTCACATCCGGCCCTCCTCCCTCTGCACCCTCGCACCGCCTCCCACCTCTCTTCTTTCTTCTCCCTTTAGTACGTTCCGGAGGAGCTCCTTCCCGTCTATAAAGATCTAGTGGTCCCTGTTGCTGATATCATCACTCCAAACCAGTTTGAGGCTGAGTAAGTTCACCTCTATAATCTGGATACAGTGGGACATACTTACCAATAGTCCAACATGGTTCTGTCTATACTTGCGCTAGAAATGATGGTGTACGGCCCAGGGTATGCCCACTACACTTTCCTATAAAAGACTGTAGATGATGGACACTTCTCACCTCCCTCCCTCCTTCCACAGTGACTTGTGTGCAGGTCGCAGGGCATGCCCACTACTGTTCACAGCTCAAACAATATGATCCTTTCCATAAATCTACATAAAGAAGGTTTTGTCTAGAATGCTATTTAGAGGCCATCAAATATAAGAGACTGATAACAAACTCGTCTGGTGATCATAGATCTGCGTCATGCAAAAGACAGAGGAAGTCCTCCTGTTCCCTGGGTGCTTGGGGGCCCCTTGTTCTATACACAGAGTATATCTTACTGATGGGGGCCGGGGGTGCCCCAGTCCAATGAAGCTTTGTGTTTCTTGCTGCTAACATTGGCCTCCGTTCCCCAGGTTGTTGACAGGACGAAAGATCCACACTCAGCAGGATGCAGTACAGGTGAGCAGAGAGAGACCATCAGAAGCTACAATGTCAGCGAGCCTTGTGTCGTGACTGACTCCCATGTTTCCCATCTCTCAGGTCATGGACATGTTACATTCCTTGGGACCAAACACAGTGGTCATCACCAGCTCAGATCTTCCGGCATCCCAGGGCTCAGAATATCTCATTACACTGGGGAGCCAGAGACGAGGTAAAGGATGCGGTGCGACTTGACACTACATCGGTGGTAACTAGTCAGCGGCAAGCATAACTAGTTGTCCACATCCTAACATTAAGGGGGTTCCTGAGAACATAGATGTACATGGTGAGTCTCCTTTGTGTTGTCTCACATTGATAAGTCCTGTCCTGTCATCTCTGCAGTTGCGGCGGATGGGCAGACACAGACACTGAGGATCTGCTTGGAGCTTCCCCGGGTTGATGCAGTATTTGTCGGCACTGGAGACCTATTTGCTGCCATGCTATTGGCCTGGACTCACCATCACCCCAACAATTTTAAGGTACGTTGTGTGACTGCAGCACATGGAGACTGTAAGCTTAGCATCTGCAGCTCTTTACAGGTGACCCTAAAACCTTTCTCCAAAATGTTCCCTAACCATTAATAGGGGAAATTGTTTCTCAGCCCAGCCTCTATGACTGCCGAAAACCAATCTGGTAGATATTACTTGGCGGAAGGGCAACGGCTGCCCCTGCCATGGGAGCCATTCTCTAGAATCAGACAATGTCACTACTGCTTACCCTTTTGCCAAGATATATTTGGCTTGGAAAGCAGTTACACAATCCCACTTCTGACACCAAATGTTCTATGGTGGGAATTATTGCTATGGTTCTCGATTAAGGATATCCAGGCTGTTGTGTATTGTTACGTTGGTGCAATATTTTGTATTGATGTGTTCTGTATTCCAATACCTTTTATATATTACACTGGTACTGCTGACCTTCCTAGGTAGGTGTGGTTCTGTGTACTATACCAAATGCCACTGTATACCTGCAGAGAACTAGTGGGGTCAGATACCACAGGATACCTGCAGAGATCTAGCAGGGTCAGATACCACAGGATACCTGCAGAGATCTAGCAGGGTCAGATACCACAGGATACCTGCAGAGATCTAGCAGGGTCAGATACCACAGGATACCTGCAGAGATCTAGTAGGGTCAGATGCCACAGGATACCTGCAGAGATCTAGCAGGGTCAGATGCCACAGGATACCTGGAGAGATCTAGCGGGGTCAGATGCCACAGGATACCTGCAGAGATCTAGCGGGGTCAGATGCCACAGGATACCTGCAGAGATCTAGCGGGGTCAGATGCCACAGGATACCTGCAGAGATCTAGCAGGGTCAGATGCCACAGGATACCTGCAGAGATCTAGCAGGGTCAGATACCACAGGATACCTGCAGAGATCTAGTAGGGTCAGATGCCACAGGATACCTGCAGAGATCTAGCAGGGTCATATGCCACAGGATACCTGCAGAGATCTAGCGGGGTCAGATGCCACAGGATACCTGGAGAGATCTAGCGGGGTCAGATGCCACAGGATACCTGCAGAGATCTAGCGGGGTCAGATACCACAGGATACCTGCAGAGATCTAGCGGGGTCAGATGCCACAGGATACCTGCAGAGATCTAGCGGGGTCAGATGCCACAGGATACCTGCAGAGATCTAGCGGGGTCAGATACCACAGGATACCTGCAGAGATCTAGCGGGGTCAGATACCACAGGATACCTGCAGAGATCTAGCGGGGTCAGATGCCACAGGATCAAGGAAAAAAGGTATGAATTCAGCATTCAGTCCAGTATGATATTTAAAAACTGTATTACTTTAATAGGCCATCTTAAAAAATTTGAACATATACAGAAACCAGTGAAAAAATAGAAAAACTGACACAGCACTTACATGACAATGGTTACACGAAAAAACAAAAGCCGCCTACGCGTTTCAGGGCCCAAGCCCCTTCCTCATGGCGAAGTGAAAACTGAATGACCTGTGTGGCTATTTATACCTCTCTGAGGTTGGTTGTTAATTATTTTATATTTGCTGCAGTTGTGCAGCAGCCTAGCCACCTTATTCACTACAGCATAATACCACTTTTACAAAAGCAAAAAACATACATTTAACCTTCTACCATTAATACCAATGTGTGTTACAACATAAAACATAAAATAATACATTTAAAATGTGTACCATTTGATTTGTACGTTATTTACTCATTGTATTACATGTCCTTTCTACCTTACTGGTGCGATTACGGAAACTCCTTATACAAACTCCTACGGGCGTATGTTCCTAAATGCTACCTACGGTTCACCATCATCTACCGTTATTGAAGCACTTAGGTTACCTTACTATTTTAGAAATCCCTATTGTCATAGAAGCAATCGCTTTATAGAGATAAAAAAACTATAACTTACTGTGTGTGGTCCCGCATGGTGTGTATGGTTACTATGGTAGCACGTTTGACGTCTGTCATGTGATGTGCTATTCCACGTATAGTACATATTTGCATTTGTTACGAAAGCACCATACATGGAACAGGTTCATTCATTGAAAACAATGTTTGGATACACGGGCTATCTACTTCTAAGAGGTAAGTACAATCACATTATATATATCCGTGAGTAAAAATATATTTAATCACGGCTGCATTCAACTACTTTATGGTATAATCTCAGCTATTTCATCTTTTTTGAAGGAAAAAACTTCACAACCAACTCTACTTATTATTAATTTTACTGATAGAAATATGTTAAATCAGTCTTGTAATTTAACCCCACTGGAAATCTTGTTCCCAATTCTAATATCCAGTGGAATTCCCTTTTCAATAGCCTCCTTTTCCAATCTCCCCCTCTTGCTGGTTTTGCCACTCGTTCTATTGCCCAAAATTGAAATGTTTGGAGGGATCCCTGATGTTGTTGGCTAAAGTGTTTAGATGCACCTGAGATGCTTCCTGTGCTAGTTCTGGTAGCATCTGCTATGTGCTCCGCTATTCTAACTTTTAACATCCGAGTAGTGCATCCTACATAGTACATGTCACATGCACTGCACCATATTATGTATACCACATGATCTGATTTGCAATTCAAAAAACTTCGTATTTGATATCCTTTCTGGGAAATTTTATTGACAAAAGAATTTGTTTTTTTAGCATATTTACATGACTGACATCGCTGTATTCCACATTTGTGGAAACCATTATATGACAGCCATGTTTCCTTATTTTCCGATGTTATTTTTGGAAGATTACTTGGAGAGAGGATGTCTGATAAAGACCTTCCCCTTCTAGATACAAATTTACATCCCTCATTTAAAATTTCTGTTAGGATATCATCCTGGTGAAGTATAGGTAAGTATTTACGTATTATGTTTGTGATTTGTTTATAGTTGTTATTATAATTTGTACAGAAATACATGCCCTTGTGACTCTCCTTGTTGTTATGCTTGTTGTTTTTGGTACTGTCCCTAAGGAGTACAGATCTTTCTTTGTTTGCCATGTGATTTTTTGCTCTATCGAGAGACCAGGTAGGATACCCTCGTTTTCTTAATCTTCCTATTGTATTGTTCATCTCTTTTTCACACGTAACACCATTGGAACATGACCTCTTCACTCTCACCATTTCACCCATAGGGATTGCCTTTATTGTATGAGAGGGATGATTACTAGTGGCATGCAAGACTGTATTGCCATCCTGTGGTTTTCTATAGAGGCTGCTCTCTACCCTGTTACTCTCACCATTGCCTTCCAAACTGATGTCCAAATAATCAACCTTTTTCCCATGAATACTATATGTAAATTTTAAATTCATATGATTTTCATTTATATATTGTATGAATGCTGGCACGACCGCTATATCCCCCGACCACACCAGGAGAAGATCATCTATATAGCGGCCGTACCAGCATATATTAGACGAGAATACATTTGTTTCCGTATAAATGAACAACTCCTCCCACCATGACATATAGATGTTTGCCAATGATGGGGAAAAGCGGGCCCCCATCGGGGCTCCGCATATTTGTAAGTAAAATTGGTCATCAAAGCTGAAGTAATTGTGAGTTAATAAGTACTGTGTCACCATAATAATGTACTCACACAATTCCTCTGAATATTCCGAATATTTATAGAGGTGATGAGATAAAGCAGTAATAGCCAGACCATGTGGTATACACGAATACAGACTACAAACGTCACATGTTAGCCATGTATAATTATTTTGCCATTGGAAGTTCTCAAACTGTTTCAAAACACTTTTGGAATCCCTCAAAAATCCCGGTGCTCTAGATGCTAATGGTTGTAGTAATTCATCCAACCATGAGCAGATGTTTTCATTCAATGATTTCACACCGGATATAATAGGACGTAAGGGTGGAGGTAATATCCCTTTATGTGTTTTCGGCACCCCATAGAACACTGGTACTATAGGGTTATCTGGTATTAAGAATTTACTCTGCTTTTCCAAAATTATGCCTGTATTAACTCCTTCCTCTACTAGATCTGTTAGTTTGGATTTAAAGATAATTGTGGGATCCACCTCCAATCTCTTATATGTTGTGGTGTCCTGTAGGATTTTATGTATTTCTGCCACATAATCTTCCCTATTTAGAACCACCACCTTGCCTCCTTTGTCCGCCCTGCGTATTACCACAGTTTTGTTATTGGCTAGATGTTTCAACGCCACTCGTTCCCTAGATGTTAAATTATCCTTGAAGCGGACCTGCGTTTGTTGATTAGATAGACGTTTAAGATCCCTTTCCACCAAACTTTGAAACGCATCTAGACTAGGTACCCGGGATTTAATTGGGTAGAAGTAAGGGTTTTTATTCTCTATTGCCGTAGTATGTACCTGTCGTGTATTCTCTACATTTTCTAGTTGTTGTAAATTAATCACACTCAGCTGTTCCTTGAACATCAAATTTACATATTCATTTTTATAATTTGGTGTGCTTAATATATCATTAGTGTTACTATCCTTAGTTTCACTATTATCAAAAAAATGGCGTTTTACTGTTAATGACCGCACAAATTTATTGACGTCCAAAAGAGTATCTGTCAAGTTAAAACTTTGAGCTGGTACAAAATTAAGTCCTTTTTCCAGGAGGGATATCATTTCTTTAGACAGAGGAGAAGAAGATAGATTGAGTACAGCCTCATTGGTCAACTTTTCCTCCCCTTCTGGAACCAATGGTAATCGCTGTGCTGCATTGCCAGATCCTGTTATTCCCTCATTCTGCGGGTAAAATATCTTGGCTTCCTTGTTATGTTTTTTGTGTTTTCTTCCCCCTCTATGTTTCCTTTTTTCGTTGTATGTTGTTTGTCGTTTTTTTGCTGTTGAGATGTTTTGTCCTCCAAAAAATCCGACTCTGACGAACTAAACGATACCCTTCTGGAGTTAAAAGAAGTATTTGATGAGTTTCCTGAACGGTTGAATCTTTGTCGTTTTTTCAAAATAGATCTGGGAGTGGATGTTGACGCATGAGTGGAATTCCTCCAGTTGTATACTTGGTTGGTTTCATAATCCACCTTATCTCTATTAAACTTCTTCTGTTTGGTGTTAGTAATATTTTCCTCCAATTGTTGTATCTTTATTTGTAGTTTTGCAAAGCTTTCCGTATAAGTAGCTGTATGTTCATATTTTACCAAATCCATTTTGATTTGTTTAAGTTCCTCTTTGTAATTATCCAGTTTGATTTCTTCTTCCGTAACTATAAGTGACATTAGTTCTAATGAACATTTAGTGAGTACTTGTTCCCACTTAGTGCAGAAGTTCTCATTGAAAATAGTGGTGGGAAACTTCTTTATGCGAAGTCCTCTTGGGATCATTGATTTATCTATATATTTTTTCAAAGTATTAAAGTCCCACCACGTTCTTACTTCCGCTGCCCAAGTGTTGTTTAATTTCCGTAATAACTCTTTGCATTCTCCATTATCTCCATTTGTACTCTTAACTTGGTTAAACATATCATCAAGTTTTTTCGTTCTCACATCCTCCATAGTGTGGGAGTCCATATTTGCGTTAGTCCAAAAATCACCAAAAGGGGAAATTACTTTCTTATAATGTATTATATACTCGTATTAACGTACTCCAATGTAAACAAAAAATCAGAAAATTGAAAAAATGTAAAATATATTTACTTAATCCTTTTAGTGCTGGTCTACTGGTTTCTTTAACACATGGGCCACTATGATGCTATTTTATTGGAATTGTTCATATTCTTAGCATACAATTGCATGTATGAGCAGAAACACCCTCCTTCAGGCACGTGAAAAAACCGGATACCATAAATACTAGAAAAATACTTCACAGCCCTAGGTGTTGTTTTACGTGGACCCAAAGTGTACGCAGGAAAAATTATTCCATATACTGGCACTGTTGCACGAACAACCTGAAACCCTGCCGGTGCAGGTATCTATCCAACAGTCCCAAGGAAAAAAGGTATGAATTCAGCATTCAGTCCAGTATGATATTTAAAAACTGTATTACTTTAATAGGCCATCTTAAAAAATTTGAACATATACAGAAACCAGTGAAAAAATAGAAAAACTGACACAGCACTTACATGACAATGGTTACACGAAAAAACAAAAGCCGCCTACGCGTTTCAGGGCCCAAGCCCCTTCCTCATGGCGAAGTGAAAACTGAATGACCTGTGTGGCTATTTATACCTCTCTGAGGTTGGTTGTTAATTATTTTATATTTGCTGCAGTTGTGCAGCAGCCTAGCCACCTTATTCACTACAGCATAATACCACTTTTACAAAAGCAAAAAACATACATTTAACCTTCTACCATTAATACCAATGTGTGTTACAACATAAAACATAAAATAATACATTTAAAATGTGTACCATTTGATTTGTACGTTATTTACTCATTGTATTACATGTCCTTTCTACCTTACTGGTGCGATTACGGAAACTCCTTATACAAACTCCTACGGGCGTATGTTCCTAAATGCTACCTACGGTTCACCATCATCTACCGTTATTGAAGCACTTAGGTTACCTTACTATTTTAGAAATCCCTATTGTCATAGAAGCAATCGCTTTATAGAGATAAAAAAACTATAACTTACTGTGTGTGGTCCCGCATGGTGTGTATGGTTACTATGGTAGCACGTTTGACGTCTGTCATGTGATGTGCTATTCCACGTATAGTACATATTTGCATTTGTTACGAAAGCACCATACATGGAACAGGTTCATTCATTGAAAACAATGTTTGGATACACGGGCTATCTACTTCTAAGAGGTAAGTACAATCACATTATATATATCCGTGAGTAAAAATATTTTTACTCACGGATATATATAATGTGATTGTACTTACCTCTTAGAAGTAGATAGCCCGTGTATCCAAACATTGTTTTCAATGAATGAACCTGTTCCATGTATGGTGCTTTCGTAACAAATGCAAATATGTACTATACGTGGAATAGCACATCACATGACAGACGTCAAACGTGCTACCATAGTAACCATACACACCATGCGGGACCACACACAGTAAGTTATAGTTTTTTTATCTCTATAAAGCGATTGCTTCTATGACAATAGGGATTTCTAAAATAGTAAGGTAACCTAAGTGCTTCAATAACGGTAGATGATGGTGAACCGTAGGTAGCATTTAGGAACATACGCCCGTAGGAGTTTGTATAAGGAGTTTCCGTAATCGCACCAGTAAGGTAGAAAGGACATGTAATACAATGAGTAAATAACGTACAAATCAAATGGTACACATTTTAAATGTATTATTTTATGTTTTATGTTGTAACACACATTGGTATTAATGGTAGAAGGTTAAATGTATGTTTTTTGCTTTTGTAAAAGTGGTATTATGCTGTAGTGAATAAGGTGGCTAGGCTGCTGCACAACTGCAGCAAATATAAAATAATTAACAACCAACCTCAGAGAGGTATAAATAGCCACACAGGTCATTCAGTTTTCACTTCGCCATGAGGAAGGGGCTTGGGCCCTGAAACGCGTAGGCGGCTTTTGTTTTTTCGTGTAACCATTGTCATGTAAGTGCTGTGTCAGTTTTTCTATTTTTTCACTGGTTTCTGTATATGTTCAAATTTTTTAAGATGGCCTATTAAAGTAATACAGTTTTTAAATATCATACTGGACTGAATGCTGAATTCATACCTTTTTTCCTTGGGACTGTTGGATAGATACCTGCACCGGCAGGGTTTCAGGTTGTTCGTGCAACAGTGCCAGTATATGGAATAATTTTTCCTGCGTACACTTTGGGTCCACGTAAAACAACACCTAGGGCTGTGAAGTATTTTTCTAGTATTTATGGTATCCGGTTTTTTCACGTGCCTGAAGGAGGGTGTTTCTGCTCATACATGCAATTGTATGCTAAGAATATGAACAATTCCAATAAAATAGCATCATAGTGGCCCATGTGTTAAAGAAACCAGTAGACCAGCACTAAAAGGATTAAGTAAATATATTTTACATTTTTTCAATTTTCTGATTTTTTGTTTACATTGGAGTACGTTAATACGAGTATATAATACATTATAAGAAAGTAATTTCCCCTTTTGGTGATTTTTGGACTAACGCAAATATGGACTCCCACACTATGGAGGATGTGAGAACGAAAAAACTTGATGATATGTTTAACCAAGTTAAGAGTACAAATGGAGATAATGGAGAATGCAAAGAGTTATTACGGAAATTAAACAACACTTGGGCAGCGGAAGTAAGAACGTGGTGGGACTTTAATACTTTGAAAAAATATATAGATAAATCAATGATCCCAAGAGGACTTCGCATAAAGAAGTTTCCCACCACTATTTTCAATGAGAACTTCTGCACTAAGTGGGAACAAGTACTCACTAAATGTTCATTAGAACTAATGTCACTTATAGTTACGGAAGAAGAAATCAAACTGGATAATTACAAAGAGGAACTTAAACAAATCAAAATGGATTTGGTAAAATATGAACATACAGCTACTTATACGGAAAGCTTTGCAAAACTACAAATAAAGATACAACAATTGGAGGAAAATATTACTAACACCAAACAGAAGAAGTTTAATAGAGATAAGGTGGATTATGAAACCAACCAAGTATACAACTGGAGGAATTCCACTCATGCGTCAACATCCACTCCCAGATCTATTTTGAAAAAACGACAAAGATTCAACCGTTCAGGAAACTCATCAAATACTTCTTTTAACTCCAGAAGGGTATCGTTTAGTTCGTCAGAGTCGGATTTTTTGGAGGACAAAACATCTCAACAGCAAAAAAACGACAAACAACATACAACGAAAAAAGGAAACATAGAGGGGGAAGAAAACACAAAAAACATAACAAGGAAGCCAAGATATTTTACCCGCAGAATGAGGGAATAACAGGATCTGGCAATGCAGCACAGCGATTACCATTGGTTCCAGAAGGGGAGGAAAAGTTGACCAATGAGGCTGTACTCAATCTATCTTCTTCTCCTCTGTCTAAAGAAATGATATCCCTCCTGGAAAAAGGACTTAATTTTGTACCAGCTCAAAGTTTCAACTTGACAGATACTCTTTTGGACGTCAATAAATTTGTGCGGTCATTAACAGTAAAACGCCATTTTTTTGATAATAGTGAAACTAAGGATAGTAACACTAATGATATATTAAGCACACCAAATTATAAAAATGAATATGTAAATTTGATGTTCAAGGAACAGCTGAGTGTGATTAATTTACAACAACTAGAAAATGTAGAGAATACACGACAGGTACATACTACGGCAATAGAGAATAAAAACCCTTACTTCTACCCAATTAAATCCCGGGTACCTAGTCTAGATGCGTTTCAAAGTTTGGTGGAAAGGGATCTTAAACGTCTATCTAATCAACAAACGCAGGTCCGCTTCAAGGATAATTTAACATCTAGGGAACGAGTGGCGTTGAAACATCTAGCCAATAACAAAACTGTGGTAATACGCAGGGCGGACAAAGGAGGCAAGGTGGTGGTTCTAAATAGGGAAGATTATGTGGCAGAAATACATAAAATCCTACAGGACACCACAACATATAAGAGATTGGAGGTGGATCCCACAATTATCTTTAAATCCAAACTAACAGATCTAGTAGAGGAAGGAGTTAATACAGGCATAATTTTGGAAAAGCAGAGTAAATTCTTAATACCAGATAACCCTATAGTACCAGTGTTCTATGGGGTGCCGAAAACACATAAAGGGATATTACCTCCACCCTTACGTCCTATTATATCCGGTGTGAAATCATTGAATGAAAACATCTGCTCATGGTTGGATGAATTACTACAACCATTAGCATCTAGAGCACCGGGATTTTTGAGGGATTCCAAAAGTGTTTTGAAACAGTTTGAGAACTTCCAATGGCAAAATAATTATACATGGCTAACATGTGACGTTTGTAGTCTGTATTCGTGTATACCACATGGTCTGGCTATTACTGCTTTATCTCATCACCTCTATAAATATTCGGAATATTCAGAGGAATTGTGTGAGTACATTATTATGGTGACACAGTACTTATTAACTCACAATTACTTCAGCTTTGATGACCAATTTTACTTACAAATATGCGGAGCCCCGATGGGGGCCCGCTTTTCCCCATCATTGGCAAACATCTATATGTCATGGTGGGAGGAGTTGTTCATTTATACGGAAACAAATGTATTCTCGTCTAATATATGCTGGTACGGCCGCTATATAGATGATCTTCTCCTGGTGTGGTCGGGGGATATAGCGGTCGTGCCAGCATTCATACAATATATAAATGAAAATCATATGAATTTAAAATTTACATATAGTATTCATGGGAAAAAGGTTGATTATTTGGACATCAGTTTGGAAGGCAATGGTGAGAGTAACAGGGTAGAGAGCAGCCTCTATAGAAAACCACAGGATGGCAATACAGTCTTGCATGCCACTAGTAATCATCCCTCTCATACAATAAAGGCAATCCCTATGGGTGAAATGGTGAGAGTGAAGAGGTCATGTTCCAATGGTGTTACGTGTGAAAAAGAGATGAACAATACAATAGGAAGATTAAGAAAACGAGGGTATCCTACCTGGTCTCTCGATAGAGCAAAAAATCACATGGCAAACAAAGAAAGATCTGTACTCCTTAGGGACAGTACCAAAAACAACAAGCATAACAACAAGGAGAGTCACAAGGGCATGTATTTCTGTACAAATTATAATAACAACTATAAACAAATCACAAACATAATACGTAAATACTTACCTATACTTCACCAGGATGATATCCTAACAGAAATTTTAAATGAGGGATGTAAATTTGTATCTAGAAGGGGAAGGTCTTTATCAGACATCCTCTCTCCAAGTAATCTTCCAAAAATAACATCGGAAAATAAGGAAACATGGCTGTCATATAATGGTTTCCACAAATGTGGAATACAGCGATGTCAGTCATGTAAATATGCTAAAAAAACAAATTCTTTTGTCAATAAAATTTCCCAGAAAGGATATCAAATACGAAGTTTTTTGAATTGCAAATCAGATCATGTGGTATACATAATATGGTGCAGTGCATGTGACATGTACTATGTAGGATGCACTACTCGGATGTTAAAAGTTAGAATAGCGGAGCACATAGCAGATGCTACCAGAACTAGCACAGGAAGCATCTCAGGTGCATCTAAACACTTTAGCCAACAACATCAGGGATCCCTCCAAACATTTCAATTTTGGGCAATAGAACGAGTGGCAAAACCAGCAAGAGGGGGAGATTGGAAAAGGAGGCTATTGAAAAGGGAATTCCACTGGATATTAGAATTGGGAACAAGATTTCCAGTGGGGTTAAATTACAAGACTGATTTAACATATTTCTATCAGTAAAATTAATAATAAGTAGAGTTGGTTGTGAAGTTTTTTCCTTCAAAAAAGATGAAATAGCTGAGATTATACCATAAAGTAGTTGAATGCAGCCGTGATTAAATATATTTTTACTCACGGATATATATAATGTGATTGTACTTACCTCTTAGAAGTAGATAGCCCGTGTATCCAAACATTGTTTTCAATGAATGAACCTGTTCCATGTATGGTGCTTTCGTAACAAATGCAAATATGTACTATACGTGGAATAGCACATCACATGACAGACGTCAAACGTGCTACCATAGTAACCATACACACCATGCGGGACCACACACAGTAAGTTATAGTTTTTTTATCTCTATAAAGCGATTGCTTCTATGACAATAGGGATTTCTAAAATAGTAAGGTAACCTAAGTGCTTCAATAACGGTAGATGATGGTGAACCGTAGGTAGCATTTAGGAACATACGCCCGTAGGAGTTTGTATAAGGAGTTTCCGTAATCGCACCAGTAAGGTAGAAAGGACATGTAATACAATGAGTAAATAACGTACAAATCAAATGGTACACATTTTAAATGTATTATTTTATGTTTTATGTTGTAACACACATTGGTATTAATGGTAGAAGGTTAAATGTATGTTTTTTGCTTTTGTAAAAGTGGTATTATGCTGTAGTGAATAAGGTGGCTAGGCTGCTGCACAACTGCAGCAAATATAAAATAATTAACAACCAACCTCAGAGAGGTATAAATAGCCACACAGGTCATTCAGTTTTCACTTCGCCATGAGGAAGGGGCTTGGGCCCTGAAACGCGTAGGCGGCTTTTGTTTTTTCGTGTAACCATTGTCATGTAAGTGCTGTGTCAGTTTTTCTATTTTTTCACTGGTTTCTGTATATGTTCAAATTTTTTAAGATGGCCTATTAAAGTAATACAGTTTTTAAATATCATACTGGACTGAATGCTGAATTCATACCTTTTTTCCTTGGGACTGTTGGATAGATACCTGCACCGGCAGGGTTTCAGGTTGTTCGTGCAACAGTGCCAGTATATGGAATAATTTTTCCTGCGTACACTTTGGGTCCACGTAAAACAACACCTAGGGCTGTGAAGTATTTTTCTAGTATAGATGCCACAGGATACCTGGAGAGATCTAGCGGGGTCAGATGCCACAGGATACCTGCAGAGATCTAGCGGGGTCAGATACCACAGGATACCTGCAGAGATCTAGCGGGGTCAGATACCACAGGATACCTGCAGAGGTCTAGCGGGGTCAGATACCACAGGATACCTGCAGAGATCTAGCGGGGTCAGATACCACCGGATACCTGCAGAGATCTAGTGGGGTTCAGGCTTTGATGGTGAGGGGGCAGACACAATATTAGGCAGATGTGTACATATTTAGTACATCTCTTATTGTCATCCACTGACTTTCCCTGCTCCTTATTACTGTGTTTGCAGCTGGCGTGTGAGAAGACAGTTTCTGCGATGCAGCTTGTACTACAGAGAACGATCACCAGTGCACGCAGTGAGTCTCAGCAGTCGTCTGTGTGTGCAGGGGGTGGAAGGGGCTACATCGTGGGCAGAGGTCTATTCATGAATGCCTAAGGTGAGATGTGGGGGGAGCAGTTTTGATTGTTGTCTCATTGCAGCTCTGGCGGGTCCTGGGCTGAGACCATCATATGCTCAGCTGGAACTCCGAATGGTGCAGAGCAGAAAGGACATTGAGAACCCGGAGCTGATCATTCGAGCCACTGTGCTGTAAAGCTTGGCTATCAAGAAACCTTGGGACCAATGTAGAGACTCCAGTCCTAACCCACAGTGAGACCCTAGGCCCCAGCACAAGAGAGCAGCCCCTGGACCAAGAGAAGCTCTACCTATGTCAGGAAGGGGCAACCTCCAGGCTCTCCGAGCCCTCTGCAGCTTCATGAGGCCATCCTTCCTATGTGCCAAATGCTCACCAGCAACTTGCAAGAAGCCAGAGTCCATCCTGACAATCCTACCCCCTCCTGCAGGGGTCTCCTGCTCTCATGATTTTCTTTCCCATCCTGGCGCTCTTGCGTTCTGGGGGGTCTGATTTGTGGATGATCAGGGTCTAATCTGTGCGTTGCGATGCAGGATGTTTTCATCTGTCAGAACATGTTGGTTGTGATTTTAACTGCACATAGATAATAAAATGCTAATTGTGTTCTAGATGACTCCTGGCAGCAGACACCTCTATGGCTGACCCTTGTGAGGGCGCTATAGAGGAGACTGCAGCGATGCTGACCTGGAGACCTCCACGCTACGCCTGTCTGTATTGTGCTGTCTGTTCACCTGTATGAGGCTTTATTTGGGATTGTCTGTCGTGGAGCCACTCTGCAGACTGGAACGTATGTGTAACTCCAGCACTGTCAATCACCTCCGTGCCCTGGGGCACTATCTTCTGCCAGATGTCCATCTCTTCTGTCTCATGGTGCCTCACCGTTGTCTTCCTTGTACTTATCATCTTTGATGACCCCTTCCCTGTTATCTAGGGGTGCTTGAAAGTCTGTGAATTCTTTGGAATTTTCTATATTTCTGCAAAATTATTCAGTATGACATATCTGTGAATAGTAAAAGTATGTGACCCCTTTACTGTCAGTATCTGGTATGACCTCTTGTACGATAATAGATGGACATCAGCTTGGAGGGATTTCAGCCCATTCCTTCATATAAAATGGCTTCAACTCTGTTACGTTGGTGGGTTTCCGCCCATGAACTACTGACCACAACGCTGCTGTGTTGGTTGTTGGCTACCCCAAAACTTTACAACCCTTCTGTGGTAGAGTAGCTAGTGTCCTTCTGGTCATTGTCTTGATGTACGACAGATGTTCTCTTGAGATCCAGCTGAGGAACAGATGTCTTGGTCCAGATGCAGCAGATCCGGCCTCTATCATGATGGTACCAGCGCCGGGTGTCACGTGTGGGATGAGCTTTTTATGCCAAATGTAGGTTTTTGTTTCTTCCGCTGCTTCTCATTTAAACCAAGATCAACAGTGATACCTCTCCAGACCTTCACTTCGAGAAAACTCCACCCCACAACTTACAGACTGACTTTTTTTTTCTGGATCTTCCAGCCTATAAGAAAACCACTCAATTATCCAACCAACGACTTTCAGCAAATTTTTCAGTGGGAACCTCTGAATAGAGCACACATTGGACTGACTTACCATGTGAGCGGACACCATGGCCGCCAAATCTCTGCTGTATTATACAATGACCGTGGGCATTAAGGCCCCCGGGCCTCAGTCAAAGTTTTGACCAAGGCGCCATTTTGTTGGAGAACGCTAGCCCTCGGAACGTGATCTGGGGCCAGAGTTTCGCAGTCGTGACAGCTAGCTTTACGCAGCCTGTCATAGAAATCCTGATATTTTGTAATGCACTGCATTAGTGCTCAGACCCTGTGAGGATCAGTACCCCTAGGGGGTCTAATAAGTGAAATTAAAAAAAAAAAAGTAAAAAAAAATAAATAAAAAATAAAGAATTAATTCAAACCGCCCCCCCTCCTTTCCCTAGAATACATATAAAAGTGAAAACAAACTATGAAGTATCTACACATTAGGTATCCCTGTGTCCGAAACGGCCTGTTCTAGAAATCTATAAAAATTATTTTTTATTTTTCCCATAGGTGAACAGCGTAGCCAGAAAAAAAAAATCAAAAGTGCCAAACTGCTTTTTTTTTTTCCTTTGATAAACATTTTAATAAAAAGTGATGTAGACGTTCCCTGAAATTGTACACCTGGCCCTACAAAAAAAGACGCTCCATGCATCTCAAAAAAGTTACAAGTTGTTTGTTTTTTTGCAAAGCTTTAGATTTTTAAGGGTTAATATGTAAATAAAACAAATTTTCTATCCCCAGAATCATACAGAAACCTAGAATGCAGGTGACCTCCTATAGAATGCAGGTAACCTCATATAGAATACATGGGAGCTTTGACACTCCTGGAGCAGGTCTTGAACTTTATCCATTTCTACACAATGGGACTGTGGATTGGTTTAGTCCGGACTCTTTAGAGATGGTTTTATGACTTTCTTCACCCTGTTGAGTTTCAGCAGTTCTCCTCCTGAGGTCCTCAGGAATCTTATGTTCAGGCCATGATGCACTGCACAAATGTGTTGTGAAGATCAGACTTTGATAGATCACTGTTCGCCCGATCAAACTTGGTTGTCATCCCATTGATTGAAAAAAAGAAAAACTTTGCATTTTCTGCTAATCCTAAAGGTTCACAAACCTTCGAACCTGGATCATTTTCTTCTATCCATTACCAGGTCTAATATTTCTGACTCGTTCCTGTGACTTGCTTCTCTTTATCTACTTTCAGGACTCAAAAATTCTGAAGGGTTTACAAACTTTCAGGCACCACTTGGAGACCCCCCACCATTCCCTTTGTTTGGTGACCTCCCCCACTCTTCCCTATAAATATCTTTCATGATTTACAGCCCTCCCCCACCACCATACCCTGTACATATCATATCCAGTAGCCTCCAAAACCTTCCCCATACATATAACCTCTGGTAAACCCACCGCCCTTCCACGTACATATCATCTCTGGTGACCCCCTTCCCTGTACATATCATCTCTGGTGACATCTTCCCCGGACGTATCATCTCTGGTGACCTCTTCCCCGGACATATCATCTCTGGTGACATCTTCCCTGTACATATCATGTCTGGTGACCCCTTCCCCGTACATATCATCTCTGGTGACCCCTACCCCAGACATATCATCTCTGGTGACCCCCTTCCCCGTACATATCATGTCTGGTGACCCCTTCCCCGTACATATCATCTCTGGTGACCCCTACCCCAGACATATCATCTCTGGTGACCCCTTCCCCGTACATATCATCTCTGGTGACCCCTACCCCAGACATATCATCTCTGGTGACCCCTTCCCCGTACATATCATCTCTGGTGACCCCTTCCCCGTACATATCATCTCTGTTGACCCCTTCTCCGTACAAATCATCTCTGTTGACATCTTCCCGTACATATCAACTTTGCTAACCCCTTCTTCGTACATATCATCTCTGGTGACCCCTTCCCCGTACATATCATCTCTGTTGACATCTTCCCCGTACATATCATCTCTGGTGACATCTTCCCGTACATATCATCTCTGGTGACCCCATGTTGCGCCATACTGTGTTCCATGTAGTGCTCCAGGCTGACATGGTCCTTGCTCTTCCCTCTCCACCACAGCTGTCCAGGTCTCCAGTCTTGTAGTCACCACAATAAGCACAAGGTTTCATAACATCCATCATAAGCCGCTCACCCTCACCTTTTCCGTATACGGCCCCACCTATTCTCCAAAATAACATCACTGTGTCTCATTCTCGCTGTCTGGATTGTTTTTTAATGTGCCTTCGATTTAACCCTTACAGCTGCCCCAGCCCTCCTGTTCTAACCGTGCTATACCTGAACGAAATCTGAACAAACTGTCTGTATCTTGTATGTGATCTGTGCTCTTCAGAGAATCGTCTGTATGACATCCAATATGGCCACCATGGTTCAATAAACTGCCACACACTATTATCTGCAGCTTGATCTTATTACACCAATATAACATATATAGACTCTATGATGGAGAGCGCACACAACCCGGAACTGAGCAAGATTGTGGGCTGTTTGTGATTGATACGGTTACAGATGTGTGAATGAGGCCTTACTAATGTGAGTTTGAGGTAATTCTATAACACCAATGCTGAATCACAGTCACGTGGAGACTCGACGGCCACATTGAAGTTTCTTCTAGCGCTACTGATGGTAAGTTTTGAGCTACAGGTTAAGTCCAGAAGATCACATGGGGGTTGTCGATAATCTTATGGCTTGGAGACATGACTTAAAGGCGATCTGTCATTGGCGATAGTGATTTTTAACGAAGCCTATATTTGCATAGTCTTTAGAAAGGCTATTCCAGGCATATCCTTTGTCCATGAATCCTCCCAGCCGTTTTTGAATTAATCTGCTTTTATTGATATGGTATTTATCCAGCAGGAAGCACCTGGAAGTCTTTGTGATGGTCCCTGGGCACCGCTTGTGTGATATGTGTAAAGAAGACGGAAGTGAGAACCAGGGAAGGCTGATGACTAGGGTTGAGCGATCGGGATCAGATTCCGATCGGCGATCCAGTAAATTTCGCGATCGGAATTCCGACCCGATCTTTTCCATCGAGATCGGAGGTTGTCTCAAGATCGGCTCAACCCTAAAAGTGACTTTTCCCATAGAGAAGCATTGACTAGGGTTGAGGATCAGGATCGGAAAAGATCAGATTCCAATCGGCGATCGAGCAATTTCACGATCGAGATCGGCTGGAAAATGATCGCAAATCGGATATTAAAATCGATCTTGAAATCTCAAGATCGGCTCAACCCTACTGATGACACAACCAGTGCTCAGGGAACATCACAAAGACTTCTGGGTTCTCCATGTTGGATAATTGTTTAATTTTTCACGAAACAGAACAAATGGCGACTCATTTCAGACGAACATAATAGGCCGCTGCTAAGTGTTTGCTCTGTAATTCCTGGTCAGACACTATAAAAGCTTCTACACTTGTACTGTAATGCTGGACATGCAGACAGATCTGTGATCCATCTCACTGCATCATAGGCTATGGCACAGATCAGAAAAAGTCATAAGAATTTCAACAGATACAGAACTAGGAGAACCTAGAGAATCATGATGAACTTACACAGGCAGATTAGTGCTAAAAAATCAATAGAGATACTATCATAAGCGTGAGGGGGAAACTGCTGCTGCTTACACAGACAGGAGAAGTAACCCTTTCATTGCCAATAATCTACAGTCCTATGAAAAAGTTTGGGCACCCCTATTAATCTTAATCATTTTTTGTTCTAAATATTTTGGTGTTTGCAACAGCCATTTCAGTTTGATATATCTAATAACTGATGGACACAGTAATATTTCAGGATTGAAATGAGGTTTATTGTACTAACAGAAAATGTGCAATATGCATTAAACCAAAATTTGACTGGTGCAAAAGTATGGGCACCTCAACAGAAAAGTGACATTAATATTTAGTAGATCCTCCTTTTGCAAAGATAACAGCCTCTAGTCGCCTCCTGTAGCTTTTAATCAGTTCCTGGATCCTGGATGAAGGTATTTTGGACCATTCCTCTTTACAAAACAATTCAAGTTCAGTTAAGTTAGATGGTCGCCGAGCATGGACAGCCCGCTTCAGATCATCCCACAGATGTTCAATGATATTCAGGTCTGGGGACTGGGATGGCCATTCCAGAACATTGTAATTGTTCCTCTGCATGAATTCCTGAGTCGATTTGGAGCGGTGTTTTGGATCATTGTCTTGCTGAAATATCCATCCCCGGGGTAACTTCAACTTCGTCACTGATTCTTGAACATTATTCTGAAGAATCTGCTGATACTGAGTGGAATCCATGCGACCCTCAACTTTAACAAGATTCCCGGTGCCGGCATTGGCCACACAGCCCCAAAGCATGATGGAACCTCCACCAAATTTTACAGTGGGTAGCATGTGTTTTTCTTGTAATGCTGTTTTTTTTGGACGCCATGCATAATGCCTTTTTGTATGACCAAACAACTCAATCTTTGTTTCATCAGTCCACAGGAACTTCTTCCAAAATGAAGCTGGCTTGTCCAAATGTGCTTCTGCATACCTCAGGCGACTCTATTTGTGGCGTGCTTGCAGAAACGGCTTCTTTCTCATCACTCTCCCATACAGCTTCTCCTTGTGCAAAGTGCGCTGTATTTTTGACCGATGCACAGTGACACCATCTGCAGCAAGATGATGCTGCAGCTCTTTGGAGGTGGTCTGTGGATTGTCCTTGACTGTTCTCACCATTCTTCTTCTCTGCCTTTCTGATATTTTTCTTGGCCTGCCACTTCTGGGCTTAACAAGAACTGTCCCTGTGGTCTTCCATTTCCTTACTATGTTCCTCACAGTGGAAACTGACAAGTTAAATCTCTGAGACAACTTTTTGTATCCTTTCCCTGAACAACTATGTTGAACAATCTTTGTTTTCAGATAATTTGAGAGTTGTTTTGAGTAGCCCATGATGCCACTCTTCAGAGGAGATTCAAATAGGAGAACAACTTGCAATTGGCCACCTTAAATATCTTTTCTCATGATTGGATACACCTGGCTATGAAATTCAAAGCTCAGTGAGTTTACAAAACCAATTTTGTGCTTCTGTAAGTCAGTAAAAAGTAGTTAGGAGTATTCAAATCAATAAAATGATAAGGGTGCCCATACTTTTGCACCAGTCAAATTTTGGTTTAATGCATATTGCACATTTTCTGTTAGTACAATAAACCTCATTTCAATCCTGAAATATTACTGTGTCCATCAGTTATTAGATATATCAAACTGAAATGGCTGTTGCAAACACCAAAATATTTAGAACTAAAAATGATTAAGATTAATAGGGGTGCCCAAACTTTTTCATAGGACTGTAATTCTGTCTGGAGTGTAATAGAGCAGTTTCATCTCTATACACATCCTTTAAAGGGATTCTATCATAAAAAATTTTATTTTTTCTGCCTACCTTTAGATATCTTCTCTGAACCGCCGTTCGGTAGAAATCACAGTTTTCGTCAGTATGCATATGAGTTCTCTCGCAGCACTGGAAGCGTCCCCAATGCTGCGAGAAAACTCTCCAGCGCCACCTTCGTCTGGAAAGGCCTCTCTTTGCGTCTTCTTCCTGAGCTGGATTCAAACTTCTAGGCCACGGGTCTCTGGCAAAGCCAACTGCACCCGCCCGTCGGCCACAAGAAAATGAACGCTTACACAGTAAGTGTAAGTGGCCATTTTCTTGTGGCCAGCGGGCATGTGCAGTTTGAACCCAGACGAAGACGCGAAGAGAGGCTATTCCAGACAAAGATGGAGGCGGCGCTGGAGATTTCTCTCGCAGCATTGGGGACGCCCTCAGTGCTGCGAGAGAACTCATTTGCATACCGACGAAAACCGTGCTTTCTACCGAACGGCGGTCCGGAGAAGACCTCTAAAGGTAGAAGAAGAATAGTCTTTCTTAAGGCTATTCCGACGTGGTAGGCAGAAAAAAATACAATTTTAATGATAGAATCCCTTTTAACAAACTTTTTACTAATAAGACCATATTACTGAAAATTTTTCCATTAAGGAGGTTTTTTTTTTTTTTTTGGAAACAGATTAAATTTTTTCATTAAATACATATTGCATTGCACTAATTTTTTGCCTGCGCAATCTAAAAAATAATAATAATAATTCTATTACATATGAGCGGTGTTTTGTTATTCACCCAATATACAATCTAGCTTGTGCTAATCTGGAAAACAAAACAACTCTTCAGTACTACTAGCAATAAGAATATGGATGTCAACAGCAACACTACTGGTCTTGACAGCCCTGCCAGTTGCTACAATGTCATGTGCAATTTACCATACTGTCTTTCTGTACTGTCAATCACGTCTTCTCCCTTTCTCTAGTAGTCATGTGGTGTCTGCTGAGAAAGATATTCCTCATAGTCAAAGACTTCCTATTCTTCCTCCTTTATTTGATAAGTTGAATGAGAATAGACAGTGCTTTATTTACGTAGAGGTGGAAGACATGAGTGTTGGTGGAGGTAGTAGTGGCAAAGGGTGTTCTACTGGTGGTACTGCTGGTAGAGCCACTACTGGGAAATCTGGGCATAGAGGGATCTCATTGCTATGGTTAGGCACAAAAAAGTGAGGCAGTTGATGACGCATGTGTTGATGATTCTTTTACAGATGAGACCTGACAGCTTAGTGAGGGTGACACAGGAAGTGGGTGGTGGTAGCTACATGGGTATGTTCACACTGAGTTTTTTGCAAGCTGAAAAAATCTGCTTCAGGAATTAGGAAACTTTTTTTGACGTGGTTTTTTACCAATACATTTTTTGGATAGTTTTTTGAGGCATTTTTAGTTTTTTTTTTTTTTTTTTTTTCTTTTTGCTCCAGCATGCTGTATGGACCTGGAAACTTCTCTTTAAAAAACACTCTCGTTTTTTCTGCCACCCATTGACTTCAATGGGTTCTTCCAGGAGGAATCCGCCTGAAGATAGGTCATGTCGCTTTTTTTTTTTCAAGCTGAAAAAAACGCTAGAGGAAAAAAACGCTAGAGGAAAAAAACTGCTCGTGACTCCCACTGAAATGAATGGGAGACGTTTTCAGGCGGATTTTGAGGCTGATTCCGCGTCAAAATCCGCCTACATAAAACTCTGTGTGAACAGACCCCAATAGTTCCACCCGATGTATAGCCCCAATATCCAAAAGATGCACCTGGGGTGAGGATAGTGGCAGCCGCAATAGTTCCACCTGATATACAGCCCCAACATCCAATAGACCTGCCTGGGGAGGATCTAAGGGAAGCTCAGGGTGCTGCTGGCAATAGCAGTCACGTCTGTGATTTTGGTGGCAGCAACTGCATGCGATCGTCTCCTGTATGGGAATTCTTTTTGTACATTACCAAATGAAAAATCGATGACAAAGTGCAAGATCTGCAAACCTATTAGCCATTGTGTTCAGGCACATGTGTAGGAACTAGGTCTCTCCGTTACTCACATGAAATGGCGTCACCAGCATACACTGAGGAGCAGAAGGGTAACAATGTTCTGAACTTGTGACTTTCAGGCTCCATATCTCCCCATCCACTATAGCAGGGGTCCTCAAACTTTTTAAACAGTGGGCCGGAGGCAGAGCAGGTCGCACAGACATCGGGAGCGGTGCCCTCCAATAGATAAAGTGAAGTGCGCTCCATGTCCTGGCCCGAGCTCCCCAGGAGCTTCATTATAAATGCACGCCTGCCGGCGTTGTCAGCGGAGCCAGACAGAAGTGCTTGGTGGGCCGCATGTGGCCCTCGGGCCGTAGTTTGAGGACCCCTGCACTACAGTGTAGAATGTGAGACCGCCATCATGTTATAGACAATCCTTTTGGCTATCTCATACTTAAATGTGACTTGTAACTATTTAGCATATGATTAGTTCTGCAGATTCTTCCCATTGTCACTATTTTCTTCCCGGTAGGGGAAAAATCTTTTGCTTCTTGTCCACAACAAATGACAACCTGTTCTAACACTCCCCGATAGCTCAGGGCGCTATTAGGTGAATTCCCAAATGAAAGGTCAGTGGATCATATCCAAGATCAGCCATGAAGAAGATTTCCCAAGAAAAGAGAAACAGCATCATCCAGCTCCTTGATAGCGTTCTCTGGACCAAGAAAATTGCCAGACTGCATTATGTGAATCCGAGGACAATAGGAAGAATATGGAAAGAAGTTCGTCCATCCATTCAGAAGCCATGAGATTGGAAAAGTGGCCCAAAAAAAGGTGGAGAAGCTTCAACTTCAATATCAGGATGCCAATGTCAGGATTCTCTATCCGGCTACTGCACCTTTAATGTTACCATGCCAGCCTAGGAAGCTATTGCAGTTTCGGAGGCCTCCTGGCTTGGTTAGTAGCTGAGGAGGCCAATATACGACCCTGCCCTCCTGACACAAGGGCCGTCTAATTTAGTTTGGCTCTCCATCTTGTCTGTGTATATCTGTTTACTTACTGATTTTGCTATGACTTTCTCAGTTGGATTTGTGATCCATGGCTTGTTTTCCAGATATTGCTTTTGTCTCCAGTTTCCACTTATTACATCCTCTCCAGGTTTTGATCCTGCTGGTACGACTTCTCTTGTCTCCACAACACTTTGTAAGTTTTAGTGGACTTTTTTTGGTTTCTGCAGCAGTGCATTTATTATTAGTACATCTACACTCACCGGCCACTTTATTAGGTACACCTGTCCAACTGCTCGTTAACACTTAATTTCTAGTCAGCCAATCACATGGCGGCAACTCAGTGCATTTAGGCATGTAGACATGGTCAAGACAATCTCCTGCAGTTCAAACCGAGCATCAGTATGGGGAAGAAAGGTGATTTGAGTGCCTTTGAACGTGGCATGGTTGTTGGTGCCAGAAGGGCTGGTCTGAGTATTTCAGAAACTGCTGATCTACTGGGATTTTCACGCACAACCATCTCTAGGGTTTACAGAGAATGGTCCGAAAAAGAAAAAACATCCAGTGAGCGGCAGTTCTGTGGGCGGAAATGCGTTGTTGATGCCAGAGGTCAGAGGAGAATGGCCAGACTGGTTCGAGCTGATAGAAAGGCAACAGTGACTCAAATAGCCACCCGTTACAACTAAGGTAGCCAGAAGAGCATCTCTGAACGCCGCACAGTACGTCGAACTTTGAGGCAGATGGGCTACAGCAGCAGAAGACCACACCGGGTGCCACTCCTTTCAGCTAAGAACAGGAAACTGAGGCTACAATTTGCACAAGCTCATCGAAATTGGACAATTGAAGATTGGAAAAACGTTGCCTGGTCTGATGAGTCTCGATTTCTGCTGCGACATTCGGATGGTAGGGTCAGAATTTGGCGTCAACAACATGAAAGCATGGATCCATCCTGCCTTGTATCAACGGTTCAGGCTGGTGGTGGTGGTGTCATGGTGTGGGGAATATTTTCTTGGCACTCTTTGGGCCCCTTGGTACCAATTGAGCATCGTTGCAACGCCAAAGCCTACCTGAGTATTGTTGCTGACCATGTCCATCCCTTTATGACCACAATGTAACCAACATCTGATGGCTACTTTCAGCAGGATAATGCAATGCCATGTCATAAAGCTGGAATCATCTCAGACTGGTTTCTTGAACATGACAATGAGTTCACTGTACTCCAATGGCCTCCACAGTCACCAGATCTCAATCCAATAGAGGAGCATCTTTGGGATGTGGTGGAACGGGAGATTCGCATCATGGATGTGCAGCCGACAAATCTACGGCAACTGTGTGATGCCATCATGTCAATATGGACCAAAATCTCTTCCAGCACCTTGTTGAATCTATGCCACGAAGAATTGAGGCTGTTCTGAAGGCAAAAGGGGGTCCAACCCGTTACTAACATGGTGTACCTAATAAAGTGGCCGGTGAGTGTATATGTGACAGCCATAACATGGTAACAATTCAGATTACCAAATTCAGTGAAAGTCCAACCTTCCTTGGAGGGTAAGCAGCCATTTTCTTGTGGCCTGTGGGCATGTGCAGTCGGCTCTGCCCGTGGCCTAGAAGTTTGACCGTCAGCGCCGGAAGAAGACGCGTGAAGAGTCAGATCCTGAAGAAGATGGAGGTGGTGCTGGAGAGTGGGGACGCCCCCAGTGCTGTTTGAGCGCTGGGGACCGCCCCCAGTGCCGCGAGAGAACTCATTTGCATACCGACAAAAACCGTGATTTCTTCGGAACGGCAGCACGGAGAAGACATCTAAAAGTAGGAGAAGAATAGCCTTTCTTAAGGCTATTCCTATATGTGACCGACAAAAAATTTGATTTTAATGGTAGAATCCTTTTAATCATAACATCATCACAAAAAGACAATGCTCAAGTTTACAAAAAATTACGAAAACTGGACGGTAGAAGATTGGAAACGGTGATGTGGAGGGATAAGACAAAAGTGAATAGTCTGGGCTCTGATGTGTGCAAATGGGTTTGGAAGAAAAAGGGGATAAAGGATCGCGATATTGAAGGAACTATCAAGTTTGGTGGAGGAAGCCTAATGATTGGGGGTTGTTTCACAGCCAAAGGCGTTGGATACTTGACCATGATTGATGGTGGTCTCAATGCTGAGCTATATGTGAGTATCCTATAAGATTAGTTACTTCATATACTCAAGTACTATGGGTATTAAAAGGACGACAGGACAATGACCCAAAGCATATGTGAAGATTAGAACAAGAATGGTTCAATGACAATGAAGTAGAGGGGCTGGATTGTCCCCCACACCTCAACCCAATCCAACACTTTTGGGTAGAGTTGTAAAGCTGTATTCATATCAAGTAAGTCACCAGTATACACCAACACTGGGAATGTGTAGAAGAAACCTGAGATCAGATTATGGTGGAGACACGCTTGAATCTGATGGAGCATGCCCAGAAGGATTCAGGCAGTGGTGAATGCCAAAGGTGTATTTACAACATAATTTAGGGATCAGTTCAGATCAGAGTTCACACAGGCAGCAGGTTTCAAACTCCAAGGGTGCTTTTATTTCGATGCTTCAGCACAAAACAGCATGCAAACAAATCAAACCTAAGCCTGTCTGGCTCTAACTAAACAGCAGGTTTCCTCACTATCCGAGTACAGGCCTAATACCTAGTACCAAACACAGTAGCAACACTCACCATAACTGCCCCAGGGGTACTTTCTCTCTAAGGGCTCGTTCACACAGGGCAAGAGGGGGCGGATTTTGGCACTGCATCCACGTCATAATCCACCCCCTCACAAGAGAGGTCTATGTAGACCACTAGCGTTTTTTTCGTGAGCGCCATGTTGCCGCTGAGTCTACCCAGAAGATGGATTATCCTCAAACACACTGGTGCCATGGCACAACGCAAAAACCAACAGCTTTTGGTTTCTGTATCCAAAAAGAAAACCTAATAGCGATGATCAGGTAATAAGCTAGTCCAGTGATCTGATAGATGTATCTCCATCCCAAAGGTCTTGAGAGAAATTCTGGATGAGGAAACAGAGGCAATTGAAGTAATGCTGTCATGGCCCCGCCAGGCGTGGTCTTCTATTTTCACATTACCTTCTTTGAAGGGCAGGTTCTGGAAACTTCCAGTCTGAAAATAACCATTTCTCCAGAAAGGGCTCTTCCTTGCACAAGTTCACAGTCTACATTTGAGTTTGAAGACTAACAGGGAAGCCTTATATAAATTTTTAATTTTTTTTACATACATTGAATGTAAGAAGATCCATCCGGTCTTATCTACAAGGTTTTTTTTATAAACAGTTGGGAATCAGAATCCGTGTTCTGAGTTAAAGGCTGCAATACCAGCAGAGCAAGATATATCAAAGACTCCATTAGTATCTGATATGACGTCTCAGAACAACCCTCACTGGAATCTGTGGGTGCGCTCTCTACTCCATTTCAACATCAGGGCAGAGTTTGGCTGTGGTACTCTTGTACCACAATATACAAAATAGCAGCATAGTCATCCATTACTATGTTTTTTCTAAATACTGCAGATGGGACATAATGGCCTATGAGGGGTTCGCCCTTCGGCCAGGTAGTGTTTAAGGAGGCAACAAATTTCCCACCCAAGCAGTTTTGCTTTGTAAGTTCCCATATGTGTGTACTGCCGATGGATGACCAGGGAAGATGAAATTGACCTTATGAAATTTGCATTTCCTGGAGTCCGGAGGCAGTACAGCACGCCCGCCATATTTGTTGCTTATTGCTTGAGTACCATACTGAGGCTGAGTAGGGCCGAGCTCCTGTTATAAGAGGGTCTTAATTGTTTAATTAATGATTATTGCTTGTTAACCTGTCTCTTCTAATTGTGTCTAGGGCGATAATATCCCATGAGTGTACTGCCTCCGGACTTCAGGAAATGCAAATTTCATAAGGTAAATTTTATCTATGTTATGTACAGTGTTGTGGAATATGTTGGTACTATATAAATAAAATGTATTATATATATATATATATATATATATATATACATTATATACTATACATTATATACTATACCCTTCATTAACAAATTACTGTATTTTTCGAACTATAAGATGCACTTTTTTCCCCAAATTTGGGAGGAAAAAGAAGGGTGCGTCTTATAGTCCGAATGTGCTCGCCAATACAGACCCGGCATCCGCTGTAATAGAAAGGCGGATGCCGGGGAGGGTTAGACGCCGGCACAGATGCCAGGGCCTGCAACATCGCTACAATCCTGCCCTGCAGGAATCCAGCAGCAGCAGGAGCGATGCTGCTATTCCACTCCTCCGTCCCCCCCACTGTGTCGGCGTCTTATTCTACTATCCTCCTCTGTGATATTCTACTATCCTCATCAGTTTTGATTACTTTACAGAGTTTAGTATCATCTGAAACTATGTTCACCTGCTCTATAAACCTCTACCAGGTCATTAATAAACTTATTAAAAAGTAGACCACCCAATACTGACCTCTGGGGCACTCCACTGGTTACTGTAACCCAGTCTCAGTATGTCCCATTAACAAGCACCCTTTGCTTCCTAAGCCAGTTGTGAACCTAAACTTATTTGTTTTCCCTCAGTTCCAACATTCTCATTTTTCTTTTATACCAACAATATTTAGTACATTATCAAAAAGCCTTCGAAATGTCCAGATACACTACATCTATCTTTTGCCCCCATTTGAGCTTGTACAGCTAGGAGTCTTCTTGGGAATGATGCAACACGTTTTTCCCATCTGGATTTGGGGATCCTCTGTGATTCTTTCTGGCAGATCCTCTGCAGTTCCATCAGGTTGGATGGTGAATGTTGGTGGAGCCATTTTCAGGTCTCTCCAGAGATGCTCCATTGGGTTGAGGTCGGGGCTCTGGCTGGGCCAGTCTGGAATGGTCACAGAGTTGTTCCTTTGTTATTTTAGCTGTGTGCTTAGGGTCATTGTCTTGTTAGAAGGCGAGCCTTCGGCCCAGTCTGAGGTCCAGAGCGCTCTGAAGAGGTTTCTCTTCCAGGATCTCTCTGTACTTGGCCAAATTAATCTTCCCTTCCATTACAACCAGTCATCCTGGCCCTGTCCCATAGCCTGATGCTGCCACTGCCATGCGTCACTGTTGGGATTTAGAGATGAGCAAATACTGTTCGGATCAGCCGATCCGAACAGCACGCTCCCATAGAAATGAATGGAAGCACCTGTGACGCCGGCCGGCCGCCGGCAAAGTCAGCGTCACAGGTGCTTCCATTCATTTCTGTGGGAGCGTGCTGTTCGGATCGGCTGATCCGAACAGTGTTCGCTCATCTCTATTGGGATTGTATTGGACAGGTGATGGGCAGGGCCGGGTTTTCTCTACACGTACCACTTAGAATTAACGCCAAAAAGTTCTCATCAGACCAGAGAATCTTATTTCTCATAGTCTGGATTCCTTCATGTGTTTTTTGGCTTTCCTATGTCTTGCACTGAGAAGAGGTTTCCTTCGGACCACTCTGCCCTAAAGCCCCGACTGGTGAAGGCTGCAGTGATAGGCGACTTTGTGGAACTTTCTCCCATCTCCCTACTGCATCTCTGGAGCTCGGCCACAGTGATCTTTGAGTTCTTCTTTACCTCTCTCACCAAGGCTCTTCTCCCACCATTGCTCGGTTTGGGTGGACGGCCAGGTCTAGGAAGAGTTATGGTCGTCTCAAACTTCTTCCATTTAAAGATTATGGAGGCCGCTGTGCTCTTAGGAACCTTGAGTGCTTCAAAAATTCTTTTGTAACCTTGGCCAGATCTGTGCCTTGCCACAATCCTGTCTCTGAGCTCCTTGGGCAGTTCCTTTGACCTCTTGATTCTCCTTTGATGTGACATGCTCTGTGAGGTCTTATATAGACAAGTCTGTGCCTTTCCTGATCAAATCCAATTAGTTTAATTAAACACAGCTGGACTCCAATGAACAAGTAGAATCATCTCAAGGAGGATCAGAAGGAAATGGACAGCATGTGAGTTACATATGAGTGTCACAGTAAAGGGTCTGAATACTTATGACCATATGATATTTCGGTTTTTCTTTTTTAAATAAATTTGCAAATATATCTACATTTCTGGGGGGTTTTCTGTCAGGATGGGACATAGTGCACATTAATGAGAAATAAAATCAACTTTTTTGCTTTTAGCAAATAGCTGCAATGAAACAAAGAGTGAAAAATTTAAAGGGGTCCGAATACTTTCCATACCCACTGTATACTACAGCTACCGCATTACCTATGTCCAGATATATTGCATCTACCGCATTACCCATGTCCAGATATACTACACTAGCTTCGGCCCGACTTCAGAATTGGGTCCAGAGAAATGAAAAATGTGTGAGTAATAAAAAAAAAATTTCCCTGCTCTGGCGTTTCGGCAGTTATCAAGCTGGCCTGCCGCTGAACTTGTTCCTCACACCGTGCCTGTGATTGTTGTTCCTGTTATGGTCTGGGGATCTCTGACCATGGACTGGCCCCTGACTGATAATCTGTCAGTCAAGTTAAATAGAAAACATAAAAGAAAAAAACAAAATACTAGAGTATGAGCAGTTTGGAATATCTAGTGTGTGATACTCCTACACCCTGCCTTGCACACTAGAAGTACCTGTGGGCCCGACCAGCTAACCTGAAAACGCCAGGCGGTTTTCCCCTCCCCTAAAGTGAATGGACTGTAAAGAAACGCTAGGCGTTTTCGGTCATGTTTTTTTGCAAAAAAATGCTAGGCGATTTCGTCTCCCATTCACTTCTATTGCTTTCCTCAGGCGGAATCCGCCTGAAGAAAGGTCATGTTGCTACTTTTATCTGCTAGCAGTCTCCATAGACCACCATTGTATGGAGGCAGATTTTGAGGCGAAATCTGCCTCATTGCCCCCATGTGAACTAGCCCTAAGGCAATGACCCACAAAGCAACTCATCACATGATCCATGCTTGAGTGCTACTGCAGAAACAGCATGCCCAGTGTAAACATTCCCCTGCAGTGCCTCAGATGATTCATGCGCCGAATGCCGTTCAGACACACCATGCCTGAACCGAACAGGCTGAGACTGCAAAGACCGGGTCATAACAATTCTGGTATCTCAGCAGCTCGCTGGGATGCCATATAATGAGCGTGTTGTTTGCGTCAATGATCCACCTGCTCCAGCAGCTCTCAAGCTGGCCTGCCGCTGAACTTGTTCCTCGCGCCGTGCCTGTGATTGTTCCGATATCTCAGCAGCTCACTGGGACGCCACATACTGAGCGTGTTGTTGGCGTTGATGATCCATCTGCTCCTGTGTTTCGGCACCTCTCAAGCTGGCCTGCTGCTGAACTTGTTCCTCGCACCATGCCTGCGATTGTTCTAGCATCTCAGCAGCTCACTGGGATGCCATATACTAAGCGTGTTGTTGGTGTCAATGATCCGCCCGCTTCAGTGTTTTGGCTACTCTAAGAGCTGCTTGACGTCTAGCTTGCTTAATCCTTCTCAGCTCCATTTGAGGAGAAGTCTGTTCACTTCTGGCTACCTTTATAGCTCTTGTTTTATGAGAAATATGCGACAAATTAGATTTTCGTTCTCCCGCCATGTTTGAAATTGGGAAACTGCCAATTTGGATTAAAGGTGTCTTCCCATCTCAGTGTCTCAGCACGCTACCTGCAGTGTCTGCTTCTTACTTCCTGTATTTCTCTCTCCCTCCTCCCTCTGGCTGAACAGGACATTTATGCAGATTAGATAATATGCAGATGCTTGTACAGAATGGACTCAGTGTTATCTGTGTTTATATAGCAAACAAACAAACATAACAAACAAGGCTTTATCAGCAAACTGCAATTAGCTAAATTGTTCTGCCGGCAAGAGCATATTGCATATTATCAAAAATTCCAAATAGTCGTGAAGCCATGTCATTTAATGTGATAAAAAGAATCCTATGTGTTAATCCAGGTTACAAACTATCTATGTGCCAAATTTCATCCAAATCCGTTCAGGACACACATCATCATGTAGCGATGTCAAATATCCAGTGGCATTGAGGTTTCCATTGATGAAGAATGGCCCCACTTGTACCCCATATACCACACCATACCAGCAGTTTTTGTGTTCCAACATTTGCAATCCAATATGAGGTGCTATACACTGTATATAGGGATCTATGAGGTGCTATTCATTGTATATAGGGATTTATCAAGTGTTATACACTATATATAGGGATCTATGAGGTGTTATACACTGTATATATGATATATGAGGTGCTATACACTGTATATAGGGATTTATCATGTGTCATACATTGTATATAGGGATCTATGAGGTGCTACACATTATATATAGGGATTTATCAAGTTGTATAAATTATATATAGGGATGTAGGAGGTGCTTCACACTGTATATAGGGATGTATGAGGTGTTATACACTGTATATAGGGATGTATGAGGTGTTATACACTGTATATAGGGATATATGAGGTGTTATACACTGTATATAGGGATGTATGAGGTGCTTCACACTGTATATAGGGATGTATGAGGTGTTATACACTGTATATAGGGATGTATGAGGTGTTATACACTGTATATAGGGATATATGAGGTGCTATACACTGTATATAGGGATATATGAGGTGCTATACACTGTATATAGGGATATATGAGGTGCTATACATTGTATATAGGGATATGAGGTGTTATACACTGTATATAGGGACATATGAGGTGTATATATATAGGGACATAATAGGTGTATATATATGGGGTGCTGTACACGGTATATAGGGATATATGAGGTGTATATATATATATGGGGTGCTGTACACGGTATAGCCGGGTATACGAGCTGTATACACGGCATGACAGGCTGTATCCTCGGTCACTCTGACCTCTATCTCTTCTCCTGTCAGCCCCGGCATGCTCAGCGCTCACAGCCAATACGCGCCGCACTCTCCTGACAGCCGGAAGTCCCGCCCTCATATCGTATTATCGAGTAGGCGTGGTTAAAACAGAACCGCAGGCAGGTGACTGGGCGTGGTCTTTGACAGATAATCCTCCAATCGGTGTGGTGGTTGGTTGGGCGGAGCTTGCAGTTCATTGCTGATTGGACAGTTGTAGATATGGACGTGAACTTCCGGTTCAGGCCGGCATCTGTGGGCGGGTCTTCCGGTGGTCAGGTGTAACATTCGGATCCGGGACGGGGAGGTGAGAGCCGGAGGAAGGCTAAGGAGAACTGGCAGTGATACCGGGTACTACGGCCTGACCGTGACTGGAGAAGGCCGGCTACACCCGAGGAAGGAGGCTGACAGTAGGGGAGGTTTAGCCTGAAGAATGAGGCTGACTGTAGGGGAGGCTATACCTACAGAAGGAGGCTGACAGTAGGGGAGGCTACACCTGAAGAAGGAGGCTGACAGTAGAGGGGGCTACACCTGAAGGAGGCTGACAGTAGGGGAGGCTATACCTGAAGAAGGAGGCTGACAGTAGGGGAGGCTACACCTGAAGAAGGAGGCTGACAGTAGAGGGGGCTACACCTGAAGAAGGAGGCTGACAGTAGGGGAGGCTACACCTGAAGAAGGAGGCTGACAGTAGGGGAGGCTGCACCTGAAGAAGGAGGCTGACAGTAGGGGAGGCTGCACCTGAAGAAGGAGGCTGACTGTAGAGGGGGCTACACCTGAAGAAGGAGGCTGACAGTAGGGGAGGCTGCACCTGAAGAAGGAGGCTGACTGTAGAGGGGGCTACACCTGAAGAAGGAGGCTGACAGTAGGGGAGGCTGCACCTGAAGAAGGAGGCTGACTGTAGAGGGGGCTACACCTGAAGAAGGAGGCTGACAGTAGGGGAGGCTACACCTGAAGAAGGAGGCTGACAGTAGGGGAGGCTACACCTGAAGAAGGAGGCTGACAGTAGAGGGGGCTTCATCTGAAGAAGGAGGCTGACTGTAGGGGAGGCTATACCTGAAGAAGGAGGCTACACCTGAAGAAGGAGGCTGACTGTAGGGGAGGCTACACCTGAAGAAGGAGGCTGACAGTAGGGGAGGCTACACCTGAAGAAGGAGGCTGACAGTAGGGGAGGCTACACCTGAAGAAGGAGGCTGACAGTAGGGGAGGCTACACCTGAAGAAGGAGGCTGACTGTAGGGGAGGCTACACCTGAAGAAGGAGGCTGACAGTAGGGGAGGCTACACCTGAAGAAGGAGGCTGACTGTAGAGGGGGCTTCATCTGAAGAAGGAGGCTGACTGTAGGGGAGGCTACACCTGAAGAAGGAGGCTGACTGTAGGGGAGGCTACACCTGAAGAAGGAGGCTGACTGTAGGGGAGGCTACACCTGAAGAAGGAGGCTGACTGTAGGGGAGGCTACACCTGAAGAAGGAGGCTGACAGTAGGGGAGGCTACACCTGAAGAAGGAGGCTGACTGTAGAGGGGGCTTCATCTGAAGAAGGAGGCTGACTGTAGGGGAGGCTACACCTGAAGAAGGAGGCTGACAGTAGGGGAGGCTACACCTGAAGAAGGAGGCTGACAGTAGGGGAGGCTACACCTGAAGAAGGAGGCTGACAGTAGGGGAGGCTACACCTGAAGAAGGAGGCTGACTGTAGGGGAGGCTACACCTGAAGAAGGAGGCTGACTGTAGGGGAGGCTACACCTGAAGAAGGAGGCTGACTCCTAATTTAAATTTGTTATTAATCAGGCATTATACCTGGATAATTATGGTGAATATTTAGGCCACTCCCCTTTGATAATGGCCACACCCCCTCTACAGTATGAGTATGTGTTGGGCGGACCTTCTTATTAGATGTCTCACGAGGTTCATCCAGCGGTTTTGTTCAGACCGAAATTGGCCGCAGTGAAATTGTTATAACGGAGGCCGCGGGGCGGTGACCAGAAGACACCTCCCACCTGTCACTGACCGATCCTGGGCTCCGGTGCAACTCCCTGTTCTTTGGCTCTTCAAACAGACGCCAGGGAGCAATGAAGCCTGTGATTGGGCCTCAGCGGTCACATGGGTTATGCAGCATGTGATTAACCAAGGCCTAATCACAGGCCTTATCAGTCTGAAGAGCCGCAGGGAGCCCAGGAGAGGTGAGTGACCCTGGATTTTGTGTTTGATCTTCCCCGGGGCGTCTGAGGAGACCCCACAGTATAAGAGCAGTTCCATTTTGGCTGGTCCGTCTAAATGAAAACAATGGGCGAGAAGTTCCTGGTCCTGAGCCAAGGTCTGCCCCTCCAACCTAGAATTGGGCCCCATGGCACTAGTCAGTGAGGACCGTTTGCACTCTCAGCTCGTTTTGGTGGCTCTGCATTGCAGTACTATTAGCGCTGTGCTCGGTGTCCAGGGGCCGTGGAGCAGAGTAGGGCGGTCAATGGAAGGGGTTAGCCATGAATACCCCTGGTCTGTCCTACTGAGCTGCAGCCTGTCCGCAGGGGCAGAGAGGTTCCCCCATGTGTGCAGTTGGAGGGGCCGCTCAGGTCGGGCCCGCTATTCTCCAGGCTTGTGCTCTGCATCCACTGTAATACTTGTTGACAATATTCTTTACAATGGCTGAGCGTGGCCTGGGATGGACTGGGCAGTATCGGGGTGGGAACCTGTGTCTTCATGTCCTCAGGCCCCAGAATTGGCCATACTGGGATCTTGGTGCCGATTTCAGACTTAGAATTCCATCAGGATCCTCTTGTACTTTTTGGATTCCATGGGTAACTGTGAGGAGCAGCCAGAAGTGCAGGAGCTCTGAGGGAAGGGCTTGTCCCTATGTGGAGTTTCGCAACGTGCTGGAAAGCATGGAGCACTTCTGGCGTCATTGCCCCTTTAGGACAGAGTTGTACATCAGGGTGGGCCGGTCTTTCTAGATCACTAGATGAATGAGCCCCGTCCAGATTGTCGCACTTCTGAGTGTCTCCTGATACTGCAACAACACCTGATGTCTGTGTGAACTCTGACCAAGCAAGTTCCTCAGTTATAGAAGTTGAAGAGGAGAACGCAGAGGATGGCGGTGTCTAGTAGTCCACCTTAACCCTTACCTAACATTGTCAAGCTTCACTTAGCACTTACTGGGTTTAGCTTTTAAGCCTTGGTTAAAGGGATGTTCTACTGTGGTGTAAGCACTTAGGGGGGCTGAAAATAACAAGCCTTGTACCCTGTGTTTGAGGCAGAAGGTGGCCCTAGTACAGGATAAGTAATGTATGTACACAGTGACTGCACCAGCAGAATAGTGAGCGCAGCTCTGGAGTATAATACAGGATAAGTAATGTAATGTATGTACACAGTGACTGCACCAGCAGAATAGTGAGCGCAGCTCTGGAGTATAATACAGGATAAGTAATGTAATGTATGTACACAGTGACTGCACCAGCAGAATAGTGAGCGCAGCTCTGGAGTATAATACAGGATAAGTAATGTAATGTATGTACACAGTGACTGCACCAGCAGAATAGTGAGCGCAGCTCTGGAGTATAATACAGGATAAGTAATGTAATGTATGTACACAGTGACTGCACCAGCAGAATAGTGAGCGCAGCTCTGGAGTATAATACAGGATAAGTAATGTAATGTATGTACACAGTGACTGCACCAGCAGAATAGTGAGCGCAGCTCTGGAGTATAATACAGGATAAATAATGTAATGTATGTACACAGTGACTGCACCAGCAGAATAGTGAGCGCAGCTCTGGAGTATAATACAGGATAAGTAATGTAATGTATGTACACAGTGACTGCACCAGCAGAATAGTGAGCGCAGCTCTGGAGTATAATACAGGATAAGTAATGTAATGTATGTACACAGTGACTGTACCAGTAGAATAGTGAGCGCAGCTCTGGAGTATAATACAGGATAAGTAATGTAATGTATGTACACAGTGACTGCACCAGCAGAATAGTGAGCGCAGCTCTGGAGTATAATACAGGATAAGTAATGTAATGTATGTACACAGTGACTGCACCAGCAGAATAGTGAGCGCAGCTCTGGAGTATAATACAGGATAAGTAATGTAATGTATGTACACAGTGACTGTACCAGTAGAATAGTGAGCGCAGCTCTGGAGTATAATACAGGATAAGTAATGTAATGTATGTACACAGTGACTGCACCAGCAGAATAGTGAGCGCAGCTCTGGAGTATAATACAGGATAAGTAATGTAACGTATGTACACAGTGACTGTACCGGCAGAATAGTGAGTGCAGCTCTGGAGTATAATACATGATAAGTAATGTAATGTATGTACACAGTGACTGCACCAGCAGAATAGTGAGCGCAGCTCTGGAGTATAATACAGGATAAGTAATGTATGTACACAGTGACTGCACCAGCAGAATAGTGAGCGCAGCTCTGGAGTATAATACAGGATAAGTAATGTAATGTATGTACACAGTGACTGCACCAGCAGAATAGTGAGTGCAGCTCTGGAGTATAATACAGGATAAGTAATGTAATGTATGTACACAGTGACTGCACCAGCAGAATAGTGAGCGCAGCTCTGGAGTATAATACAGGATAAGTAATGTATGTACACAGTGACTGCACCAGCAGAATAGTGAGCGCAGCTCTGGAGTATAATACAGGATAAGTAATGTATGTACACAGTGACTGCACCAGCAGAATAGTGAGCGCAGCTCTGGAGTATAATACAGGATAAGTAATGTAATGTGTGTACACAGTGACTGCACCAGCAGAATAGTGAGCGCAGCTCTGGAGTATAATACAGGATAAGTAATGTAATGTGTGTACACAGTGACTGCACCAGCAGAATAGTGAGCGCAGCTCTGGAGTATAATACAGGATATGTAATGTATGTACACAGTGACTGCACCAGCAGAATAGTGAGCGCAGCTCTGGAGTATAATACAGGATAAGTAATGTATGTACACAGTGACTGTACCAGCAGAATAGTGAGCGCAGCTCTGGAGTATATTATTGTATGTTGTGGTGACTTGTTATATGCAGTGCTCTGTGGGTCGTATGCAGAGTGTCGTATGTTGTGCGGTGTAACATACGATGTGTCGGGTGACGTGTGCGGTGTAATGTGTGTTTCGGGTGATGTGTGTCAGGTGACGTGCGATGTGTTGAGTGACGTGTCTGTGTTGACTCCCCTCTCGGCCTTGTCCAGTGTTCTCATTAATCAGATTATCAGATTTGCGTTCCTCCGTCTATCGCCGCTTTGTTTCTGCTCTTGTTTCCGGTGCTGGTGGTGATTTTCCCGAGTTTCACGTCTTTCTATCACTCAGGTGGTTGTTTGGTGTTGTGGGGGTTAGAGGATGGGGGGTGCCCTGCCCGGCTGAGGCTTCTGCTGACCCTGCAGATCTGTCCCTCACAGACTTAATCCTTAGGGATTGTCAGGCTTTAGTAAGTCTCTCTCACCTGTCACGTCTGTGCTGGAGCCGGGAGAAGAAGAATCATCAGGAGATTTCCCCCAAAAGACTCCCCATAACCCCATAAGAGGAGCGAGGAAGACCCCTCTGTGGGGTCTAAAGGACCTGTTATTGGTGTCTGTCACCCTGCAGTGGACTGAAGGATTGTAGAGACTGGAGACCTGATTTGACCCCAAGCCTATGAGGATTACAGACGTCATTTGAATGGAGCGTCACTGCTGCGGTCTTGGGGTTCATAGCGAGCAGCCTGTCTGAAATACCCCGACTGGTTTCACTGGCACTCTAGGGGGCAGCACTGGACTTTTTCTCAACAAGATATTGATCTGTGACCAGAATGTTGGCAAATCAGTCAGCCGTCTGCTTGTTCTCTGGGGTGTGCGCTACCTTGTTTGCGCTGGCCTTGGTGTACTATCTGTACTGGTGAGTGACGTCGCCTGTGTGTGTAGTGATCGGCAGCAACATCTTAGTCCTCGTCACCCTCAGCCTGTCCTCAGTAACCTCCGTTGTCCTACTTGGGAAGGGTCCACACCCTGTCCTCAGCAGTCAGTGCTCTGCCCCATCTTGTTGTCCCTTGAAGGCACTCGCTGTGACAAGTGACTCACGCTGTATGATCCGCGGCTTTGGTGGATTATTCAGTGGTCAATACCGGAAGATCCTCAGTTGTTCCTATTGGATCTATATGGTCCAGGATGGATATTGTTAGAGGGTTATATGAGAGGATAGTCTACTACACCCCTGGTGTGTCAGGCAGGGCCACTGTCGTAGAGGAGTATATGAGAGGATAGTCTTCTCCATCCCTGGTGTGTCAGGCAGGGCCATTGTCGTAGAGGAGTATATGAGAGGATAGTCTTCTCCACCCCTGGTGTGTCAGGCAGGGCCACTGTCGTAGAGGAGTATATGAGAGGATAGTCTTCTCCACCCCTGGTGTGTCAGGCAGGGCCACTGTCGTAGAGGAGTATATGAGAGGATAGTCTTCTCCATCCCTGGTGTGTCAGGCAGGGCCATTGTCGTAGAGGAGTATATGAGAGGATAGTCTTCTCCATCCCTGGTGTGTCAGGCAGGGCCATTGTCGTAGAGGAGTATATGAGAGGATAGTCTTCTCCATCCCCGATGTGTCAGGCAGGGCCATTGTCATAGAGGAGTATAGGAGAGGATAGTCTTCTCCATCCCCGGTGTGTTAGGCAGGACCATTGTCATAGAGGGGTATATGAGAGGATAGTCTTCTCCATCCCTGGTGTGTCAGGCAGGGCCATTGTCGTAGAGGAGTATATGAGAGGATAGTCTTCTCCATCCCCGATGTGTCAGGCAGAGCCGTTGTGACTGATTCTGTGCTCACGTTGTAGGTATCCCCAGACAATGCTAATGGAGATCTCAGAGCTGACTTCAGCATTCTGCAGGAGAAATACACAGTACATGCAGATGAGGGAGAAATAAATTTTAGGTATATGACGGCCAGTAATTGGGGGCTATTCTCTTAATTGATTACGCATGTCTGTTTCCACCTCATTGTGGACTGTTTTTAGGAATAAGATGGATATCTGGGAGGATGGGTTTGAGGATTTAAAGGGATTCCATCATCGGGAAAACTCATTTTTAACTAAGCATATATTTGCATAGCCTTTAGAAAGGTTATTCCACACATACCTTTAATTTGGTAATCCTCTCATCCATTTTTGTATTAGCCTGCTTTTATTGATATGCTAATTAGCCACCTCATCACACCGGAAGTTCAGTGAGCACTGTGTGATGTGTGTACACAGGGGCAGGCGATAGCAGGGAGGTTGCGGCTGTTGCTGATGACGACTCATCAGCCTCCCTGCTCTCACCTCCCCCTGTGCACACACATCACACAGTGCTCAGTGAACTTCCGGTGTGCCAAGGTGGCTAATTAGCATATCAATAAAAGCGGCTAATTCACAAACGGATGAAAGGATTAACAAATTAAAGGGGTATTCCCAAGTCTCCCAGTCACCAACTAGCAGGCTGTAAACTGTGTTCTCTTTCTGGTTTGCTCCGTAAATTGGTAGGCGGGGTTTCACTTGCTGTCTCGCATGTAAAGCCAGCAGTGAGTCGCTTCTATGCCTCTGGCCGTGCATACCTGCGTGCTCCCTTTTCACCGAAATTCAATTAGCAGACTCATAACTGAAAGAGCAGGGAGATAAACAGTTCAGAAATACAAGCTGCTCCGAGCACTCAGCTCCCCCTCCCCTCCTGAGAGCAGGGAGTCGCTTTTCCCGGGTGGAGAGATCAGATCATCCCCAGGTCTTTGGTTATGGAAACGCAGTGTAAACAATGAAGTGAATAAATTAAGATTGCGGCCAAACAAAGCAGTTTTGATAAAGCAATGTATTTAAGAAAAGTCTTGAATCCACATAAACTAGCAGTAAAGATAGGATCCTTGAGATGGGACAACCCCTTTAAAGGTATGTCTGGAATAGCCTTTCTAAAGGCTATGCAAATATATATGCTTACTTACAAATGAGTTTTCCCAACGATAAAATCCCTTTAAGAGCCCCGGTCATAGTGGGTTGCATTCACACTCCCTTTTCCTCTCGTTTTTGTTTTTTGGCAGGACGGTGGCTTTGAGTGAGGGTCCGTGTAAGCGGCACTGAATGCTGGCTCCAGAATGGGGATTTGGGGGTTCCTTAAGACTCAGTTTGTGGTTCACCTGTTGATTGGCTTTGTCTTTGTGGTCAGCGGCCTCATCATCAATTTCCTGCAGCTATGTACTCTCCCCCTATGGGGTTACAACAAGCAGCTGTACCGCAGGATCAACTGCCGCATGTCCTACTCACTGTGGAGCCGTAAGTAGCCTTTACTTGTGCGGGGTCCTTCTATGTCTTTTCTGGTCGCTTTGACACGCTTCTTCTTCCAGAGCTGGTGATGCTTCTAGAGTGGTGGTCTGGCACACAATGCACCCTTTACAGTGACCATGAAACTGTGTCGCACTTTGGGAAGGAGCACGTCATCATCATCCTTAACCACAACTTTGAGATTGACTTCCTGTGTGGTTGGACCATGTGTGAACGTTTCGGAGTCTTAGGAGTAAGTACAGTGACGATACGACTTTCCGATCTCATTGTGATCCATGGCTCATTACACAAGGCAGCGCAATTGTAGCTCGGCCTAAGCTGTACAATGTCGCGCCATGCAGGTGTTTTTTTTGTTTGTTTTTTCTCTGTATCACAATTTCAGCAAATTTCGCTTTATGGCATAGGGCAGTGATGGTGATCCTTTTGAAGACCGAGTGCCAAAACTGCAAACCAAAACTCACTAATTTATCACAAAGTGCCCACACGGCAATTTAACCTTAAAGGGGCTCTATCAGCAAAATCATGCTGATAGAGCCCCACATATGCGTGCATAGCCTTTAAAAAGGCTATTCAGGCACTGTAAAAGTTAAATTAAACTACCCCCCCCCCCCCCGTTTTAAAATAATAACTTAAAAAAGAATGTTCTCTACTTACGGAACGTGCACCCTGGGCGGGCATTCAGGGTGCGCCGTCTTCTTCTTCCCCGCCTCTTCTTCCTCCGATGTCTTCGGGTCCCGTCCTCCTCCGGCGCTTGCTCGCGGACACTGCTTAAAAAAAAAAAAAAAAAAGTATTTTTTTTTTATCAGTGTCCGCGAGCAAGCGCCGGAGGAGGACGGGACCCGAAGACGTCAGAGGAAGAAGAGGCGGGGAAGAAGACGGCGCACCCTGAATGCCCGCCCAGCGTGCACGATCTGTAAGTAGAGAACATTCTTTGTTAAGTTATTATTTTAAAACGGGGGGGTAGTTTAATATAACATTTACGGTGCCTGAATAGCCTTTTTAAAGGCTATGCACGCATATGTGGGGCTCTATCAGCATGATTTTGCTGATAGAGCCCCTTTAATGCTTTGCGTATGCACAATTACGGACTCATAAAATACGGTTGTGTTAATGTTTTTTTTTTGTTTGTTTTTTTTTACCAAACTTTCAATTATATAAACAACTTTGTGCTGCTTTTGTTATCATTTTGAACAATTAATGTGCACTATTTACATCGCACAGATCTGTTTTATCGTGACCGTGCAGTGTTATTATGAGCTGTACTAATATCACATATCTGCTATAGAACAAATACTGTGTGATATGAATAGTGAAGAGCCCCCATACAGTATAATCTGCTCTACAGTGACCCCCACACAGTCCAATCTGCTTCACAGTGACCTCCACATAGTATAATCTGCTCTATAGTGGCCTCCCACAGTACAATCTGCTTCACAGTGGCCCCCACACAGTACAATCTGCTCCTTAGTGGCCCCCACACAGTACAATCTGCTTCACAGTGGCCCCCACACAGTACAATCTGCACGTTAGTGGCCCCCACACAGTACAATCTGCTTCACAGTGGCCCCTACACAGTATAATCTGTTCCACAAATCGGTGCCCACAGAGAGGTCTCTTAGTGCCACCTCTGGCACTCATGCCATAGGTTCGCCATCACTGGCTTAGGTTGTCTGAAAAGTCTCCATTCTCTGCTCTTATCATGTCTTTCCTTCTTACTCTCTCCTTCACCTCAACAAGAGCTCAAAGGTTCTCGCTAAGAAGGAGCTGTTGATGGTGCCGCTGATCGGCTGGACGTGGTACTTCCTGGAAATTGTCTTCTGTAAACGCAAATGGGAAGAAGATCGGGACACTGTCATCCAAGGCCTGCAGAACTTGCGGGACTACCCGGAGTACATGTGGGTGAGTACAGGCCCCTGTACCATGGAGGTGTCCTTACTACCGGTGACGGCATGGGTCTTAGGCCTCTCATAGTTCTCTGCTTTGAGCTTACTGCACTGGTTTTAGATGACATTTCCTTTATGATTTTGACCTGACATTCTCTCTGTGGTTGAAGTCCGACGCAGTGACTGGTTATCTGGAGCGGTGTGTTATTGCGCCGTGTCTCACGTTATCTATGGGGACCTTGGCCTCTTCCCTCCTCACTGACGGTTCGTATGATGTGACCTTTCTCCTCATCCTCACAGCTTCTCTTTTCTCCCCCTCTCTTAGTTCTTGCTGTACTGTGAAGGGACAAGATTCACCGAAACAAAGCATAAGATCAGCATGGAAGTGGCCGATAAAAAGGGGCTGGCTCAGCTGAAACATCATCTCCTTCCACGCACCAAAGGCTTTACGACCGCGGTCCAATGTCTCCGCGGGACAGGTGATTGTCACCTCCTACTTCATGTAGTCATCCTATAAGTGTGATCCTACAGCTTCAGGCCATCAGATACATAGACCTATATGTCTGTATATATTGCCCCATGGATGGGGTCAGTCCCTCACGGTCCCTGGTCCATGCAGTGCACAATCCTTAATCTCCTTGATTTATGGTTAATACAGACCTGGCAGATGTTTAGCTATGTCTGTCTGTAATGCTGGTAGGTATTAGTCCATAAGAAACCGTACGCTGCAGGTGGGGACATGGATACATGTATACCAGTATGTTCTTTAGGAACTGGAAGTGTCCTCTTATGTCTCCCTGTAGTCACTGCTGTGTATGATGTGACCCTGAATTTCCGTGGAAACAAGAATCCATCTTTACTGGGGATTTTGTATGGGAAGAAATATGAAGCGGACATGTGTGTGAGGTGAGCGAAGCTGGGCCGCCTCCCGCTGTTATCTGATGGCGCCTTCGCTCCCATTCATCATTGTCTCTGCTCTTCTGTCCTGTCAGGCGTTTTCCCTTGGAGGAGATCCCAGTAGATGAGCGGGAGGCTGCAGCCTGGCTACACAAGCTCTACCAGGAGAAGGTAATCTACTGAGGGGGAGGGGGAATATTCAATGCAACTTGTCCTTTAATATTGAGTGGGTGCAGGCGTTATGTCCTAGGGGTGTGTTCATGCCTATAGGTTTTGTTTTTCAGGATGCTTTACAGGAGCAGTACATCCAGGAGGGCACCTTCCCTGGTACTCAGATCATCCCCTCCCGTCGGCCATGGACCCTGCTGAACTTCCTGTTCTGGGCCACACTTCTGCTCTCTCCGCTCATCTCATTTGCTATTGGCATTTTTGCCAGCGGTTCTCCCTTGCTCATTCTGTCGTTCATGGGCTTCATGTGGATAGGTACGGTAGTCCTAGTTCTCCGTGGTTGGTTCCTTCTCTTGAGTGGTTTCTCTTCTTCTCCTGACCTTGTTCTTGTGTTTTTTTTTTCGCCGTAGCTTCCTTTGCTGTACGACGCCTGATCGGTGTGACGGAGATCGAGCGAGGCTCCAGTTATGGTAACAGTGCTGTGAAGAAGACAGAGTAGCTGCAGGCGGCATGATTCGGAGGCAGTCTGGACTTTATCTTGCTTTCTATTTCGTACTAACATGAACTGAGGGGGAGGACCTACCTTTTGGGACTGGCACCAAGAGCCAGTAGGAATCTGCCATTTCATAGGCGCAAGAAAAGCTGCGCACTGCTTGCCCTGTGACACCAGTGGCTCTGCCCTCCGCTCCCCTCTTCTGAACACACTGGGTCCCCGTTACGTCAGCCCCGCACCCCATGCTTCTCTTGCTCCTTCTCTCCACCACCTTCTACTTCGGGACCATTCTCTATAGTATTATTGGCTGTTCTTCGCGCTCTGCCCATATCCTCTCGCTGCCCGCTAGGAAGTTTGAGCTTTTTGACCTTCACCTCTCGACAATCCCAGCAAAAACTGATGCCTCGCCACTGGACTGAAGATAAACTGAGCCGACCCCAGTGTGAGGCGTCTTGTGTGACATTATCTCCCACCATACGCATCCTGGCTCCTTCTCATGGAGCGCAGCGGCTCCAGGGCCTGTGTGCACATCCCTACACCACACATTGCTCTGCAGGCTCTGTACACAGCAGCTACTGTGAATGTATTGTTCTGTTCCTGCACACATCACTCCATTACTTTCATTGGACTCAGGTTATGGTCCTGAAGACGAGGATCCTGTGTACCTCACCCCCCCCCCAGCCCACTCACCTGACTACATTGCTCTTCCTTCTTTTCTGGGGGCATTATGTTTCCAGATTTCAGTACGTTCTTTGAGGGGCCCGTGTCATATCACATGGCTGCCTCTACCAGGGATTAGCGGTTTAGACCTTAACATGTCAGTAGCATGTAACGGACCAGACAAAGGCAGCTTCACATAATATCTTGTATGAGTTTGTCAGACGTATCGTCGTCCCATAGGGAGGAGGTACTAATCGTAGGGCTAATCCTGTGTGCGTAAATTTCTGTCCACGGAGAACACAGCAGTGACCTGAGAGGTGTAGTACGTCTCCACGCGCCTGCTGCCTGCTCTTCAGTGTCCACACACAGAAGACTTAACATCTGTGTGTCATACGTGTGAACACTGTAGTAAAGCTTCCATGTTGCTGCCTGTCTGATCGCCCCTTCCCTCCCTGTAAAGAAAAAGCTAGGAGTAAATAAAGAGATGAAACCTGCGCTGATCTCTCGGCATGAATCCTTTCTGGATGTGCTGGGGATGTTTGTCAGTTCTGTGGGGTGAGTGGGTGTGCGGTGACTGTTGGGCCCTGTAGTTAAATGTGGGCGATGGGTGGCCCAGTGTCATGTGCAGGAAATACTGACTATATCCAGTCATAATCCCGCAGCAGCTCGTGTGGTGTATGTTTATATAATGTGTGACCTGATGGATAGTCAGTATGGAAGCGATAGTGCAATTGCTGGGATGTCAAGCTTCAAGAAGGTTGGTGCGATTAAGAGATACATGGTGGGAAATCCAACCCCTCGATCTTACAATCTATCAATGCAATTGTAATGGAATCACTTCTGTAGCCAAGAGGAGGAGCGTGTCGTGTCACAAATGTAAATAATTTCATTATAAAAAGTGGAGGTTTTTGTTGGGAGGTATTGGGACTCTATATTATTAAACAAGAGTCCTGAGGAGACCCAGGAGTTAATTGCACAGATTATATACACAGTGCAGTCACATTAACGTGACCACCTGTCAAAATCCAGAATAACACCTTTGACAGAGCGGACCGCTGCGAGACGTGCAGGAAGAGAGGGGATGTTGTGGTGATGATCACTGGGATGCTGAGCCATGCCGACTCCAGTGCCGTGGCCAGCTGCGCTAGGTTACGTGGTTGAGCATCCATGGCGCAAACAATCGAGGTGGTCCCACAGATTCTCAATTGGGTTCAAGTCCGGGGAATTGGCTGGCCAAGGGAGTACGGTAAACTCATCCTGGTGCTCCTACAACCACGCATGTACACTGCGAGCTTTATGACACGTGGCATTGTCCTGCTGGTAGATGCCATCATCCTGAGGAAAAACAATTCACATGTAGGGGTGAACATGGTCCGCAAGGATAGATGCATACTTGTGTTGATCCATCGTGCCTTCCGCAATGATGAGTGCACCCAGATGACTGATGACACGTGCCTTCTGCCATTGGCTATTTAATGTTGACGCCAAAAGTAGGCGCTGGTCACATTAATATGACTGGACTGTGTATAATTCTACTTCACATATGACGCGCACGTCACTCCGGTATATAGCAGGTAATAACGGTGTATAACACAGGACATGAAATCAAAAAACATACAAAAACTGGAATGGTGAAAAATCCCAAGAAGGTAATAAAAGGAGAGGTAAAATATAGAGTAAAATAACACTTAACCCCTTCCTGACATCCAGGTCTTTAAAGATGGTTCCCTGTCGTCCTCAACAGCGGCACAATGTGGGGTATTTCTGCCCCTGTGTGCTGGTAGGACAGGCGGATATTTAATTAGCCAATCAAATGCGTGGCAGGCCCTATAAGAGGGCACAAGAACCTCCCCTCTGCGTGTTTTTTTCTGTCCTGTGTGGACAGAGGACAGGTGGGAGGACTTGTGTCCTCTTTGAGAAGCTCAGCAGGATCACTCACCTCCTGAGCGGTTGTTTTCTTCTTGTCACCTTCTGTGCCCTGCGGGGAGAAGGTGCTTGTTAGCCATGTGTGGCTACCCCCCTCTATCCCCCCTGCCCCCCCTCTCCTCCGCTTCCCCTGCTCCTTGTGACTTACCTGACATTTTGGTGAGAGTCCGGGGACTCCGCATGCCGCCTCTGGTGGCCGCGTGGACTGCCGGCGGGTGGAACCACACTGTTGTGTATCCTGTTCCCCGCCGGCCGCTGTAAGCGCGCATTTCCGGTTTCGCCGGAAGTATCATAGCGCCATGGCAACGGCCTGGCGCTGGCGGCCGCTCACTCAGGGAAGATTCAGGCCTTATTAAAGGCCGGAAAAGACGGGGAGATGTGGGGGTAAGTGCCCGTGTTAAGGGCCTCTTGGTGGGGGGGAATGTATATCTTTGCAGACCCCTGATTACAGGGTTAGTTGTCTGGGCAGGTTGCCTCACCTGCTTTGATTGTGGCTCCGCCCACTTCCAGCCGGCCAGAATTAAGAGGCTGGCTGGCCTGGTGTCAGAGACCTTCCTGCAGTATCTGCTGAAGGCGTGCGATTGTGGTGTTCATTGATCTTGAACTCTTTTCCAGTTTGCAAACTTTATTGGGAACCGGCTGTGATGGCCGAGTGGTTAAGGTTTTGGACTCGAAATCCAATGGGGTCTCCCCGCACAGGTTCAGATCCTGTTCACAGCGCCAGCCCAGCTAGCTCAGTCGGTAGAGCATGAGACTCTTAATCTCAAGGTCGTGGGTTCGGGTCGCACGTTGGGCGCCAAGTCACCTCTCTGTCCGGTCTACAGGACCTGGTAAGATTTACCCTTTTTTTAAAAGCTGGTATGATGTCATGGTGACAGTGTTGCATGGTCTATTATCTCTCTCTGTAGGATATGTCATCCTCTACTACCCCTCCTGGGGATGGTAGGAGGAAAACCTCTTCCAAGAGGAAACATCTTTCCTGCTTCGATTGCGACACACCGCTCCCTGATGGTAGGTAGCGGCTTGAAAGGTTGTGCCCTGCGGGGTACTACTGGTCCTATAACTTGCCTATTTTCAGGCTATGAGTGGGCCCGTTGTCGCGGGTGCAGAGGTCCTCCACCTGTGGAGCCCTCTCCCAGAGATATGATGGCATGGGTCAAGGAGATGGTGAGGTTGGGCATCGCTTGGGTAAATAGTTTTTCCCTTGCTTGTACTCTCCTTTTTGTTTTGCAGGATGATTCCCTCAAAGGGATCCATTGCACCTTGTCTCAGCTCACCAGGAGACCATGCTCTGAGCTCCGTTCCTCGTCTCTCCCCCCCCCCCTTGTAACACCTGCGGGTGGCAGAGGATGATTCCTCCGAGGACGACTCAGTTATTCCAGCAGAACTGCGTTCCATTATGAACAAACGGGCAGGCTGCTGAAGTCCATCCGGTCTACAGTGGGCCGAGATGTTGACGGGGAAGCCTCCACGTCTGCCTCTGGGGGACATATTGCCTTCCATGCGGACGCCACGCTGACCGACCTTATGGCGCAGCAGTGGAAACAGCCAGAGAAAGGACATTCGCTTTCCAGGATCTTCAAGAGTTTGTTTCCTATTAACACTACCCAGTGGGATTCCTGGGGGCCTCCCCCGAAGGTGGATTTGGCCGTAGCAAAGCTGTCCCGCAGAACCCTGGTGCCCTTGGAAGATGGTTCAAATCTTCAGGACCCTCTGGATCGTAGGGCGGACTCCGTTCTGAAGAAGGTCTACTCAGCTTCCTCCGCGCAAGCCTCTGTGGCCATAGCCTCCTCTATGGTTGGTGACTTTTTGCGCAACCGCTTAGCCGCCTTGGAGCGGGATATAGACTTGGGCGTAGACAGAGATGAGATTCTGGCCTCTATGAAAAGAGTTCATAGGGCTGCAGATTATTTGGCGGAATCCTCCTGCCATCAATTAAAAATCTCCGCCAAATCTATGGCGTTGTCTACTGCGGCCCGTAGACCCCTTTGGCTAAAGCCTTGGCGGGCAGATTTTGCGTCTAAAGCAGCACTCTGTGCTCTCCCCTTTGAGCCGGGAAGGGTGTCTGGCCAAAGCTTAGATGCCATTATGGAGGGATTAGCTGAAGGTAGGGGAAGGTCCCTACCTCAAGCATCCAGGGGCAGACGTGCTCCCTCTAGAGGCAGAGGTTCTTCCTCTAATTATAGACGCCCTTCCCAACAACGGCGTTTTAGATATCGCCCTAGGGGAGCTGGTCGTGGCGCTTCCAAGGAGGACACCAAGAGGAAGCCTGAGTTTTGACGTGGGGCAGCTCCCTGTGGCCCCCCTTCCTGGGAGGACGTCTTTCCTCCTTTTCCAGAGCATGGTTCACCCATATCCAAGACCCATGGGTGTTGAAGATCATACAACACGGGTATCACATCGACTTTCATCTTCCACCTCCAGATCGGTTCGTTTCCACCCAAACTCTTCCACCTTCTCAGCAGGCCAGTCTAGAAGCCTTGGTTGCCGAATATGTTACCAAGGGCGCCCTGGAGAAGGTACCAGCCTCAGACCTCGGTCTGGGAGTCTACTCCCCCGTCTTTCTGGTCCCCAAGTTCACCGGGGGCTGGAGGATGATAATAGATCTGAGGTACCTCAATCGGTTTATCAGGAAGAGGTCATTTCGAATGGAAACCGTGGATTCCGTGGCTGTGTTTCTTCAGCCAGGAGAGGTGATGGTTAACCTCGATTTGAAGGACGCCTATCTACATGTCCCCATTGCTCATTTCCACAGGAAGTTCCTCAGGATTGCCGTCGCTATGGCCGGCCACAGGGAGCACTATCAATTCACAGCTCTGCCATTCGGCACATCCGCCCCACTGGTATTCACCAAGGTGATTTCTCCGGTCGCCGCGGCCCTCAGACTTCAGGGTCTTTTCATCGTCCCTTATCTAGACGACTGGCTACTGAAAGCTCAGTCTCCTGCTGCCCTCCTCCAGCAGCTCAACCTTGCCATCAACTTCCTACAGGAGTTAGGATTATCAATTGGGAGAAGTCCGAAATCGTTCCATCCACCTGAAGAAAATTCCTCGGATTTATAGTGGATTCAGAAGCGATGCAGATCTTCCTCTCCAGTCCAAGGAAGGAAAGAATCCAAGCCAGTGCACGATTCCTATTGCGCACTCGGCAGGTAACCATCCGGACCGCCATGAGAGTCCTGGGCCTGATGTCATCCTCGGCCAGGGCGGTGCCTTGGACTTTATGGCATTTGCGTCCCCTGCAGATGGAAGTGTTGAGAACCTGGAACAGGTCTCCACGGGGATTGCACAAGAAGATCTGCCTTTCTCCCGCTACCCGTCTTTCCCTCAGATGGTGGATACACCTGAAAGACGGAAGGTCCACGGTCCCGACAGTGTGGACCCTGTTGACAACAGATGCATCCCAGTGGGGATGGGGAGCCCATTGTCAAGACAAAACTGTACAAGGATGATGGAGATGTCCGGAGCTGGGGTCATCCAATCTCAAGGAACTCAGAGCAGTGTACCTGGCCCTAGTACACTTTGCCCCAGAATTGAAAGGCAAGTCTGTCAAAAACCGGTCAGACAATATGACGGTGGTAGTCTATATAAACAAACAAGGGGGCACCAGGTCACCAACCTTGCTGAGAGAGACGAATCTCATATTTGCCTAGGCGGAGAAGAATCTGGTCCAGTTATCCGCTGTTCACATAAAGGGCTCCCTGAACATAGTAGCGGATCAGCTGAGTCAGGGTATTACCGTATCAGGAGAATGGTCTCTCAATCCAGACGTATTTCAACAGATCGTCCAGAGATGGGGTCTCCCGGAGGTCGATCTTATGGCTACCCGACTCAACGCCAAGGTGGGGACCTTCTGCTCTCTGTACCAGGAGGACAATCCCTTGGCGGTGGATGCCCTGTCCATCCCATGGAGGTTCAGGCTGTTTTACATATTCCCTCCAATTCCAATCATACCGAAGGTATTGATAAAAATAAGACAGGACCAAGCCTCGGGAATAGCCATAATCCCGTTCTGGCCAAAAAGGGCTTGGTTTGCTCAGCTCATACAAATGAGTCAGGGCATATATTGGAGGCTTCCCCCACTCCCAGACCTGGTAACCCAAGGAGAGCTGAGATGCCAGGATCTGAGGAGACTCAACCTGACAGCCTGGAGGTTGACCAGTCCCTATTGAGAAATAGAGGACTGTCACAAGCCGTCTTGAAGACCCTATCCAGCGCCAGAGCAGATTCGACTAACAGGAACTACCGTCGAATAGGTAACATCTTTAATGCCTGGTGTCTGCAGCATCAAGTGGACTCCACCGATCCCCCTACGGAGGCGATCCTGGACTTCCTTCAAGACGGACTAGACAGAGGTCTTGCTGCGGCCACACTCAAGGTACACGTAGCGGCCCTGTCCGCCTATCTGGGGAGGCGTTTGTCTCAGGATCCTTTAGTGAGCACCTTTATTAAAGGGGCAACTAGGCTGAGACCGGTGGTAAACACCCCTGTCCACCAATGGGACCTTATTCCGGTCCTGAACGCCCTATGTGGCCAGCCATTTGAACCTCTGGAAGAGGTCTCCCTCAAGTCGCTAACCGGCAAAATGGCGCTGCTATTGGCAGTCACACCTGCCAAACGCGTTAGTGAACTACAAGCTTTGTCCTCTGAGGAGCCATATACCACCTTTTTCTCTGACCATGTACAGCTTAGGTTCCTCCCTGGGTTTCGTCCCAAGGTGCCATCTGCTGTAAACAGGAACCAACTGATTTCCCTTCCAGTATTTTTTCCGTTCCCTTCTTCTGCTGAAGAAGAAAGATGGCACAAGCTGGATGTGGTTAGATGCCTGCAGATCTACTTGCAGCGCACTCGCCCCTTTAGGTGGACTGAAAACCTGTTGGTCAGCTACACGGGGAAAAACAAGGGCGCCAAAGCCGCCAAAGCTACAATATCCCAGCCCAAGGGCTGTCGGCTCCATCTTTCCTTCATGCCCATTCAACCAGGGCAGTGTCCACTTCTCGGGGAAAGAAGTGCTTTGTCTGTGGACCAAATATATGCAGCTGCCTCTTGGGCATCTGAATCCACCTTCATTCGGCATTACCGCCTGAAGGACCAAGTGGCAGATTCCACTGCCTTTGCCCAGACCAGTTTAAGATCGGTCATGGGTTTGTCCCACCCATCTCGGGGACCTGCTTGCTATATCCCCACATTGTGCCGCTGTTGAGGACGACAGGGAACGAGTGATTATGAAGATAATCTTGTTTCCCTTAGTCCTAACAGCGGCACAAGATTTCCCACCCTGGGAATCATATCTTATGTATAAAACTGTATATAAATGTAATGGAGGTACTTTTGTATTTACACGCAGAGGGGAGGTTCTTGTGCCCTCTTATAGGGCCTGCCACGCATTTGATTGGCTAATTAAATATCCGCCTGTCCTACCAGCACACAGGGGCAGAAATACCCCACATTGTGCCGCTGTTAGGACTAAGGGAAACAAGATTATCTTCATAATCACTCGTTCTCACTTAAGAACTGAGTGGGCACCATAGCTGCAAGGCCCCACTGGCATTGCCCAAGGTCAGAGACCACCCCAATCCTGGACAAGTAACTTCTTGGATGCCGTGGTCAGATGTAACCACTTTCGTTGGTGTATGTTGCAAGTGAATGGCCCTCCTTTGGTAAGATTGTGGGAGCCATTTGGTTGTCATGACAGGTTGGAGTCCTCTGAAGGCTTCCCAGGCGTTTCAGTGTCAGGTTTGTATTGTACTGTGTGTCCCAAGTAACTCCTTTAAACCATTCCTCAAGCAGGATTTAATAGAAATCTAGGCATTTTACCAATACTAATTACAATACTAATTACTAAAGCAAAACCTCTCTAAAATTGATACAACTACAATGGCGCTGAACCCCAATATATTACTAGTACTACAGAGTGAACATTCTAAAAACAGAACCCCAAAGAAAGTGACACAACTGTGTAAAAAAAACTAAAAAAATATCCAGCTTTCCATCACATTGCACACAACCTAAGGCTGGGAGTACAAAAACATAAAGGGCTTCTCCTGGTTCTCTCATTCATGGTCTATGTCTAAAGGAGAACCCTACGGAAAAAAAATCTTTAGTAACCTCATAGGGATTGCACTCATGACAGAAGCCTCCACTGCAAAAAAAATCACATTTTCTTGCCAAAATTTCCATTTCCAGAGGCAGCAGACTAAAGGGTTAATATCTCTCTGCATACGTCTAGACAAATCAATGAGCTAACCGCAGGAGAGAACACCCCACGTCTGGATGGGGCCATTAAAATAAGGTGACACAACTCCTGGAAATGGAAATTTTAGTAAGCAAATTTTCTCTTTCCTGTTTGTCCATGACAGTGTACTGATGACATGACTGATGCGATGTAAGCAGAATTTGCTCCAGGAACTGTTCTACATAAATGTATCTATCGGATTCATTTATAATAATCCTGAACATCTTTGTCATCCAGAACAGTTTGTACCTCTATCTTTCCCATCCTCACTGCATTACTTGGGATTCACATGACAGCTAAGTCCTCAGACCTTTATCAGAGAATCTGAGATGTGGGCCCCGGTCACCTCCACCTAGTTTGACCATTGTGCTATTTTCAAGATGAATATACTCCTCGAATCCTTCGGATACACAGGGATTTCTCATCCTTGCTTACTAAATTCATTTAAACCAATAAAACACTGAGAATTCCCAAATCCTTGTTATGTCGCCCCTAGCTCTTGGGGGAGAGGGTTTACCCAACATTTATTCCTACTTCCAAGGGTTCACTTCTCTAGGATGGTGGACTGGCATCATCATGAACACATTAAGCTCTGGTTTTCAGTGGAAACCTCCTTCCATCTAACCCCCTTCACAGCTTTAGCCTTGCTTGATAAATTCCCTTGGTGGGTACAGACGCAACTTTCTATTGCCCCTACCCTAACTGCTGTGACCAAACTCTTAAAGACCTCCAACCTAGCTCCAAACCCTTTGCGCTTCTCTCCCATACAAGGTAACCTCAATTTCCATCACAGCTTGGATGATCCTATTTTTAGGAGATGGTACAGAGAGGATTTTTCAAGGGCTTTGCACTTTCTCAGTGGGTCACCATAGACTTTGCATGAATCTCTGGTCTACTCCCATGAGCCCTGTCCCTTATGGACATGGAAGGCAGCCCAGTTGACACATTACTTGAGATCTCTACCATCCTCTGACTGATCACTGCCTTCGATACCCTTGGCTCAGTCTCTACCCTGTTTAGACATATCCTTTCCACAGTTACGGCCATTTTGGGGTTCCCTCACCCACCCCAAACTGTCCTGTTTTAGAATTGGAAACTAGATGTTGATATCTGCATCAATGAACAACAAATGAGGCCTTGCCAGGTCCTGGCATGATTGAATATGAATCCATGTTGGCCCTACCCTGAATGATATTGACTGGTGTGGGGGTGTCTGCCTGACCCATTGTCCCCTTACCATATCCCCTCCCCCATGTCTTTTCCCCTCACCTCTGTCCCTTTTGCGTCATCTGCTTCTTGCCTTTCTGCATTGAGTTCTTTTTCCATAAGAATCTCACCTTTCTAGAATCGGCCAAGAGACAGCCCCAGACTGCCATGGTGGACATTGTAACTTTATCAAGTTTGATTTTGCAGTTATCTTCAGACCTGGGTCTAAAATGTGAAGGCTAATGCCTTGTCTCAGAGTTCTTGCTCCTCCGAAGCCCATGATCCTGCACTGATCTTCTCGGATCATGAACCGATCTTGTCATTTCTTCTGTATCTTCTGAGATTGGGGAGAATGAGCATTGACCCCTGAAAATGCCCCCAATTTAGATTCAGATTGTTGAATGAATTACACCATTTACTTTTGTGTGGTCATCCAGGAATTTCTGGAACTAAAAGATTAGTTTCTTGTCTTTACCAATGGTCATTGGTGTTTTGTGGTATCAAATCCCAGGTCTCTGCCTGAGATACTTGTGCTCAGGCTGAGATTCCTCGGGTCTGTCCTTTGGGTGAGCTTCGACCATTACCAGTCATTCTAAGGCCATGGACCCATCTGTGGATGTATTTCATTACTGATCATTTTATTTCAGTAAGATGTGCCAGATTAACCCACCCAATAAACCCCCAGCCCCTTTTCAAGTAGAAGGGAAACTGGAATTTGAGGTTCAGAGAATCCTTGATTTGATTGTACCTAGAGCGGTTCCATATACTGACCATTTGTGCTGGACTATTCTATATAGGACCTTTGGTCAGCTTATTTCCTGATTTAGGCTCTGATATTACCTCTCAGACTGAATTTTGGCTTGAGCGTTCACTGTCCTGATTCATCTGCCTGGTTCTGATCTGACTTGTAAGTTTATTGTGCGTTCTGGTTTGACTTCAGTTTGTGCACTGTTTATTTCTTGTACCTGTTTCTGTCGTGATACATTGGAGCACAAGCCCATCTGGCTCCGCGGCTGGCGCTGGTGAAGGCATTTGGGTGTCTGAGATCTAACTCTCAGAATTTAGTAGAAAGTGAAATAGGAGTGGGCACCACTAATTATATATGAGTCAATATTATGGGGGTCATCTCCTGTATGCAGGGATGAATTTATATGCATAGAAAGAAAAACACATGCATACATGAAAGGAGGTGCTCAACCAAAATGATATAAGAAACTATAACTATATATATATATATATATATATATATATATATATATCACAAAAACAGCAAATAAGAACCTTGGAGAGATTTGGCTTTTCGAGGCTTTCCTTATGGCGGTTAGAGCAGTCTACTCTCTCCCCACGGCTATTAGACTTTCTAATACTTCCTTCCCATCTTTCCCCAACTGCAATGGGACCTGCAAGCGCTGTCTCCTATCCCCACTTATCTTTACATCTTGCTTTGAGCCCCTGGCATCCAAATTTAGTTCTAACCCAGATATTGCGTGGTGGCAGTTCGAGATTAGCCTTTTTGTCGATGAAGTTCTCCTCACCCTCACCAAACCACATACCACTCTGCCGAAACTTCTGACCACTCTGTGAGACTATGGCTCTCTCCAGTTATAAAGTCAACCCCACCAAAATGGAGGCTCTGCCTCTAAACATCCCTTCAACAATTACCCCATTTTAATTATAACTTTCGCTGGAGAGACTGCTCTATTCAGCACCTGGGGATCCAATTGTCTTCCTCCTATGCCTCTTTATGCTCGGCCAATTACCGAGTATAAAAGTTATATTTCAGACCTCTTTCCAGATTTCAGTGAACATATGATGAGTAGGTCTGACCATCCCTATACAGTGATCTCTCAACTTGGAGAAAGGAAAAAGTTTCTAGTTCAAGGAATCAGTCATCATAAAGGGATCCTATCACTCAGACACAATCTTTTCTTAGTAACACATCGGAATAGCCTTAAGAAAGGCTATTCCTCTCCTACCTTTTGTCATCTTCTCCATGCCGCCGTTTGCCTACAATCCTGGTTCTTGTCTGTATGCAAATTAGCTCTCTTGCAGCACTGGGGGCGGGCCCCAGCGCTCAGACAGCACTGGGGGTGTCCCCATGTTGCGAGAGAGCTCTCTCCAGTGCCGCCTCCATCTTCTTCAGCAGTATCATCTTCAGCCTCTACTTCCGGCTATGGCTTGTAACTTCTAGGCCTCAGGCCTTGGGCAGAACAGACTGCGCATGCCCACAGGCCACGAGAAAATGGCCGCTTGCAAAGTATTGTAAGCGGCCATTTTCTCGTGGCCTGTGGGCATACACAGTCTGCTCTGCCCAAGGTCCGAGGCCTAGAAGTTACAAGCCACAGCCAGAAGAAGAGGCTGAAGATGACCCTCCTGAAGAAGATGGAGGCGGAGCTGGAGTTCTCTCGCAGCACTGGGGACGCCCCTAGTGCTGTCTGAGTGCTGGGGCCCGCCCCCAGTGCTGTGAGAGAGTCAATTTGCATACCGACAAGATCCGGGATTGTAGGCGAACGGCGGCGCGGAGAAGATGACGAAAGGTAGGAGACAAATAGCTTTTCTTAAGGCTATTTTGACGCGTTACTAAGAAAAAATTGTGTCTGAATGATAGGATCCCTTTAACCACAGAAACCTCTGTGAAAAGCTGGGGTCGCTCATCTGTAAACTTCTTGGGTGCAAAGAATATGGGACGAATTAGACAGACTCAGACAAGTATATAGTGGTCTATTATGTGAACAAGCAAAGAAAACCCATAGCAAGTTACTGATGACAAAATTCAAGATTTTGGCATTGGCAGAATCTGCCCTGCTGGACTCGAGAGCTCTGCATATAAAATGCTCTCTGAATACCAGAGCGAATCTTCTGAGCTGGAGAACACTCAGACTGTCGGAGTGGGAACTAAATCCCAAATATTTTCATCTACAGAGGGTGGGGAATGATAGTCTTGACGGCAACCAGGAATAAGGAGAAACTTCCAGTATTCTGTCGTCTGACTACACAAGATCACCCATATGCAGTTCACTCGTTCTCCATGAACAGAAGAGACAAATTTCTTTATGTCTTTCCTCCAATCCAGATTATGCAGGGACTTCTACAGAAGATAACGCTGGAAAACTATCAGTAATAACAATAGCACCATTCTGGCCTCGGAGGACTTGGTTTCCTCTATTATTGCAAATTTAAAACAGCGAGCACTGGTCTCTTCCTCAGAATCCAGATCTATTAATCCAGAAAGGCCTGTTCTATCCAGAGTTGAGCAAACTCCACGTTTCATCTTGGTTTGTGATGGGTCCCATCCATTTGATCCTATCCAGGACATTGACCTGAAATGGTTATCTTATAAAGTGGCTTTTCTAGTAGCCATTACATCTGCTAAGAGGCTGGGAGAACTACAAGCCTTATCTTCAAGAAGTCCGTACCTAAGAATTCTACCCAATGGGGCTCTCCTGAGAACTTTACTAAGTTTCATACCTAAAGTTTCTTCAGAATATTAATAAAGAATTCTTCCTGCCAGTCTTATATCCTCATCCTTAGACAGAAGAACTGATATGTTTCCACACCTTAGATGATAAGAGAGCTAGTCTGACCTATCTGAAGAAAACCAAGGATTTCAGGAAAGAAGAACATTTGTTTGATCTCTTTTCAGGCACCAGGAGGAGGATGAAATCCTCTATAGACGCACTGACCAGATGGATCAAGTACACCATTTCTGAAGCCTACACCAAGGGCACATTGTATACGCTCTACAGCAGCCTCATTGTCTGAGGATACACAAGTCTCTATCCTAGGTATCTGTACTGCCACTTCTTGGAAATCTTCCTCTACCTTCACCAAGTGCACAGTGTACACGCTCCACAGCAGCCTCAAGGGCCGAGGATGCACAAGTCTCCATCCTGGATATCTCTACTGCCGCTTCCTGGAGATCTTCCTCTATCTTCACCAAGGAGACATTGTACATGCTCCACAGCAGCCTCAAGGGCCGAGGATACACAAGTCTCCATCCTGGATATCTCTACTGCCACTTTCTGAAGAACTTCCTCTGCCTTCACCAAGCATCATCGTCTGGACTCTGAGGGCTCGTTCACACGGGGCAACAGGGGGCGTATTTTGGTGCTGAATCCACGTCAGAATCCACAATATGCAGACCGCTTTTTTTTTTTTTTTTTTTACAACATGCCGCTCATGGAAAAAAGAAGTGAGCTGCCCTTTCTTCAGGCGGATTCCGTGGCTAATTCAGCTGTGGCATCCGCCTCGCGGCAGCAACTTCCGGACTTGGGCCCATTCCGGAGCGGGAAGCCTCGACAGTCGCAGCAGGCGCATTTTGGTCCTATTCTGACGTTTCCCGCATCAAAATCAGGACCAAAATACGCCATCCCGTGCCCCTTGTGAACGGTGCCTGAGGGTCCAGTCTTTGGCACAGCAGGACTTCATAAGGTGTCCAGATGATGTCTCCCCCGTAGGTACCTAGCGAGGTCCCATCTGGGCTGCCGCAGGACCAATAAGAAAGACAAAATTGGGTCTTACATCTTTTCTTGAGTCTTGCGGCAGCCCAGAATACTTGCCCAACCTAATACAAGAAAAAACTCATCCATTAATACACAAGGAGATAGTGAAGAGGGAAGGAGACCGTACATCATCATCTCATTACTATGTAGGTAGGCCGGTCCTAGAGGATAATAAGACGGAGCTACAGACTTATCGGTAATGCCTCACGACTCAAGGAATGTAAAATACTAGGTAGAAGCCTATGTTGTTGGTATGACGCCTCATCTGGGGGGCACTTCTATAGGCCACGCCCACACTTGTCATACATTGTGCAGCCTGTGGAGGGCTCCCCCCAGTGGACGTGTCTAGGACTGGAAAACACACACTCTCCTAGACTCACTCACCACAATCAGTCTCCATGACAACAGTGCGTGTGACGTCATAAGTCCGCGGAGAACAGAAAACATTTAGAGAAAGGGCAGGAGAGCTTCTGCCCGATTCCAATATGGCGGCATCGTATAAATCACGTGCAAAATTCTAACGAATGATCTGGGACTTTCACCAACACGCCCCTGCACTACTAACCAATGAGAGGAATCGCTGAAGGCCACACCTACTTGTCATCTTCTAGCGAATCATCAGGCTCCGCATAGTCCGGAAGCGATTGGCCGGGGTGAGGAGGAAGCCGGAAGTGACAGCGCGGGGACTGCTGAGCCCGGAATGGAGCGGTGACCGGAGCCCATGGAAGGGGCGGGGCCTGGGGAGACCGGAAACGGAGAACCTGGGGTGGTGTACACCATGGAGAACAAGCCCATAGTCACCTGTAAGAGCAGGCGGGAGTATACAGCAGTGTCACCTGTGTGTACCCTCTGTATACTGTGTCTATCCCCTGTATACCTACTATATACTGTGTGTATCCCTTGTATACCTGCTGTATATTGTGTTTGCCTCCTGTATACCTGCTGTATACTGTGTGTACCTCCTATATACTGTTTGTATCCCCTGTATACCTGATGTATGTACCCCCTGTGTGTATCCCTTGTATACCTGCTGAATGCCTCTATATACTGTGATTACCCCCTGTATACCTGCTGTATACTGTGTGTACCCCCTGTTTACTGTGTGTATCCCCTGTATACCTGCTGTATACTGTGTGTACCTCCTATATACTGTTTGTATCCCCTGTATACCTGCTGTATACTGTGTGTACCTCCTATATACTGTTTGTATCCCCTGTATACCTGCTGTATATTGTGTGTGCCTCCTGTATACCTGCTGTATACTGTGTGTACCCCCTGTGTGCCCGCTGTATACCTTTATGTACTGTGTGTACCCCCTGTATACTTCTATATACTGAGTGTATCCCCTGTATACCTGCTCTATATCTCTATATACTGTATTGCTTGTATAGTAGCTGTATTCCGTGTTTATCCACTGTATAGTTGCTGTATACTGTGTGTACCCCCTGTGTACCTGCTGTATACCTTTATGTACTGTGTGTACCCCTTGAGTATTATTATTGTTTATTTATATGGCACCATAATCCCATGCTGCTGTACATTATTATATTAATCCCATGGTGCTGTACATTATTATATTAATCCCATGGTGCTGTACATTATTATATTAATCCCATGGTGCTGTACATTATTATATTAATTTCATGGTGCTGGACATTATTATATTAATTTCATGGTGCTGTACATTTGGGGGTTACATACAATACACAGAATATACAGGTAGATATAATACTAACAATGACTGACTGGCACAGTGGGGTGGAGGGCCCTGCCCGCGAGGGCTTACAATCTATGAGGGAAGGGGGTAGAGACAGAATGAGAGGGGGAGACTGTACAGATGGGGGTGCGGTGATAGTGTTATTGGGGGGTGTAGGCCTTCCTGAATAGGGGAGTCTTCAGGACCTTCTTGAAGCCTGTGATTGTGGGGGTCAGTCTTATGTGTCTCGGTAAGGAGTTCCAGAGTATGGGGGATGCACGGGAGAAATCTTGGAGACGGTTGTGTGAGGAGCGGATGAGGGCAGAGCGGAGTAGGAGGTCATTGGAGGATCTGAGGTTACGTGTGAGCAGGTAGCGGGAGATGAGGTCAGAGATATATAGAGGGGACAGGTTGTGGATGGCTTTGTATGTTAGTGTTAGTAACTTCAACTCAATTCGCTGGGCTATAGGTAACCAGTGGAGGGACTGGCAGAGGGGAGCAGCCGATGAAGATCGGGGGTGGTGTGAGGTGAATTAAAGGCGTATTCCCATGTACATAATCATATCTATATTTGCAGATAATTAAAAGTTAAACATTTTTGCAAATATAAGTAATTAAAAATTCTGCAAAGTTTTAAAGATTTTCTGTAACTTTCTTAGTGGTGACAGTCTTTTATCTTCATCGGTTGCCAATGGTTATGACCACTAATACAGAAACTTTCTATGATCTGGGACTTGTCAGGTACCCATCCATGATTTTCTTATTGTAGCCGGGTTATCAGGCAGGGACACGACATGTAGCAGGAGATATCCCGGCCACAATAAGGACATCATGGCTGATTTTCTGACCTTAGAAAGGTCCTGCACTCATGGTCGTATCCATGGCAACTGATGAAGAAAACAAGACTGTGACCACAAGATATTTAGAGAAAATCTTGAAAACTCTGCAAAATGTTTAATTACTTATATTTGCAAAAATGTTTAACTTTTAAAGGGATTCTACCACTAAAACACATTTTTTTCTAGTTAACACGTCAGAATAGCCTTTAGAAAGGCTATTCGTCTCCTACCTTTGGATGGGCTCTCCGCCGCGCCGTTCGTTCAAAATACCGGTTTGTACCGGTATGCTAATGAGTTCTCTCGCAGCGATGGGGGCGTCCCCATTGCAGCTCGAAAACCAACCGCAGCGCCGCCTCTCTGGTCTTCTGTATCCTCCCCTTGCTTCTTCAGCGTCCTGTCGGAGGCCTGCGCAGTACGCTCTGTTCGGCGAAGATTGACGAACATACTGCGCATGCGCGAAATTGCGGTCCCAGCCATAGTGTGGGCACTGCAATTTCGCACATGTGCAGTACGTATATGACTCTGTATACTGTGTGTTTCCCCGGTGTACCTGTATATACTGTGTGTACCCCCTTTATATACTGTGTATTCCCTGTATACTTTCTGTTTGTTTCTGTGTGCCTGCTGTGTGCACCTCCTGTGTTCCTGCTGTATGCTGTGTGCGTTCCGACGTGTCACCTGTATATGGAGGAGGAGACATGTCACCTGGTTGTATAGGAGAAGGAGACGTGTCAACTGGGTGCAGAGGAGGCGGAGCAGATGTCACCTGGGTGCAGAGGAGGCGGAGCAGATGTCACCTGGGTGCAGAGGAGGCGGAGCAGATGTGTCACCTGGGTGTGGAGGAGGAGGAGGAGGATGGGACGTGTCACCTGGGTGTGGAGGAGAAGGAGGAGGATGGGACGTGTCACCTGGGTGTGGAGGAGAAGGAGGAGGATGGGACGTGTCACCTGGGTGTGGAGGAGAAGGAGGAGGATGGGACGTGTCACCTGGGTGTGGAGGAGGACCACTTATGCTGGGTTCACACTAGCGCCTGGACTCCGTTCTCAGGTTTCCGTCTCCTGTCATGCCGAGCCCACTGTTAGCACCAGTGAGCGTTTTATGCTCTCCGCAGCGAAACTGTTTTTTAAAACCAGACACAGAGTACTGCATGTCCGACTCTGTGTCCGGTTTATAAAAAAAAAACTGTTTCGTCGCGGAGAGCATAAAACGCTCACGGCCGGACACTTTTCAAACTATTTCAAATGAATGGGTTTGAAAGATGCCGGCAGGTTTCCGTCTCCTGCCATGTCTCCTGCAGAACGGAGTCCCGGGCGCAGATGTGAACGAGCCCTAACCTGTGTATTCTCTTTTGATTTGGTTTTGCAGGTGCTGGAGATCAGAGTTTGTTTACCGCAGTATATTCCACCCTCACCCAGCAGCTGCCCCGGGAGCCGATGGAATGGCGGAGGTGAGTCTAGCACCACCTGCTGGTAGCTGTCTTTAGTTTTCGCGGTGAGGTTGGCGTCACTGTATTGCGTAGCACCTTCTCTTGGCTCATTGTTACTCATTTTCTTTCCTGCAGAGCTTATGGCCGCGCTCCTAAGATGATCCATCTAGAGTCTAATTTTGTCCAATTTAAGGAGGAACTTCTGCCCAAGGAGGGGAACAAAGCGCTGCTGACCTTCCCATTCCTGCACATCTACTGGACGGAGTGCTGTGTGAGTATGGCCTGTGTCTGCCCAGGTCCTAGGAGATACGAGACACTTCAGGTTCTGGAGGATGGTAACTAAAGTGTTAACAGGCTGCTGTCTAATAGGGAGACCCCACACGTGGGGTTAATAATGGACAATGTCCATATGATGCCGCCCTGGTGAGGGGGAGGATCGGGCCGCTGTCATGTTAGGAACATTCTTGAGTAAGTAGGTTTCTCATCTCCTGGCAACATGAAAGGTGGAGGATGCAGTGAGGAGCCCGCTCCACCGGGGGCGCTGTATTTGTTGATGAAAGTTACAGGAGGATATCCAAATCCTGGGTTGTCAATAACTGTGCCTAGGGACTGTGGCGCCCCTGGTATCAAGAGAGAAAAGATATATAAGAGTGGGCACCACCAAATACAATGTATGCAAAGCAGAAATAATAGGAACACCCAAAAAAAGAGCACGCACGGCTTATCAACCTCAAATATACATGATGTAAAATGATACGGGTTATTGGCACAAAATCTGAGAATGGACAATAGGAATTGGAATAACCCCCCAAAAATATTAAAAAGGGCTCCCGGGTCTATCCCTGGGCTGGGGACCTCCATGTATCTAAGACATAACAGTGACAACGCCTCCAATTACAATGGCCGACCAATGATGTCCCACGTGTTGGATGGAAGACAAGTCTGTAGGCGCTGCAGGCCATGGTAGTATATTTAGGACACACAGGCTGCTCACTGTATCATGGGCAACATGTGGCCTTCTATTATCTAGGGACGCTTTGGAGAAGAGGCTGTACCACGGGTACCACCGCCACATAAATGTCATGCCGAGTTGTCTGTGCACCTGAAATGTGGACAGGGGTATGGCGGTCATGCAGTACACCTCCCCATATCATAATCCTAGGGGCAGGGCTGTTGTGATTTTGCTTTGTGACGATTTCTTTACAGCAAGGGGCCACAGGGTGGCTCAGTTGTTAGCACTGTAGCCTTGCAGCGCTGGAGTCCTGGTGTTCAAATCCTACCAAGGGCAAAAACCATCTGCAAGGAGTTTGTATGTTCTCCCCGTGTTTGCATGGATTTCCATCCCATATTTTAAAAAAAAGACATACTGATAGGGGAAAAATGTACAATGTGAGCTCTATGTGGGGCTCACAAACTACATTTAAAAAAAAAAGAAAAAAAAAAAGATTTCTTTACAGCATTGCCCACATGGGCTCTACACTAATCTACATCTATCCTTGTATACGAGACAATAACGTGTCTCATGACTGAAGAGGACAGACCTCCATTCCAGGACTCCTCACTATATAGAGGATAGACCTCCATCCCAGGACCCATCACTGTAGAGGATAGACCTCCATTCCAGGACCCATCACTATAGAGGACAGACCTCCATTCTAGGACCCATCACTATATAGAGGATAGACCTCCATTCCAGGACCCATCACTGTAGAGGATAGACCTCCATTCCAGGACCCATCACTATAGAGGACAGACCTCCATTCTAGGACCCATCACTATATAGAGGATAGACCTCCATTCCAGGACCCATCACTGTAGAGGATAGACCTCCATTCCAGGACTCATCACTGTAGAGGACAGACCTCCATTCTAGGATACATGACTATATAGAGGATAGACCTCCATTCCAGGACTCATCACTGTAGAGGACAGACCTCCATTCTAGGATACATGACTATATAGAGGATAGACCTCCGTTCCAGGACTCATCATTGTAGAGCAGGGGTAGGGAACGTACGGCTCTCCAGCTGTTGCAAAACTACAACTCCCAGCATGCATACTTGCTGTGCTGTTCTTGGAACTCCCATGGAAGTGATTGGAGCATGATGGGAGTTGTAGTTTCACAGCAGCTGGAGAGCCGAAGGTTCCCTACCCCTGTTGTAGAGGATAGACCTCCATTCCAACATCCGTTCCCTTGAAGACAATATCCACAGAGAGAATGTGCTGCTACCATTGAGGGAATATAAAAACTCTGCAGGAGGAGAAGAGGAAGAGAATTCCCATCTCCACCACCAAAGGTCCATGAGGTGGTGGGAATAGTGGTTGAAGCGTCATTGGTCCTACACACGATTTAGACATCGACCCTGTCATCATGTTAGAGCAAGAAGACCCTGGTGAATGAGACCCTTCATACAGTCTGCAACGGGAAACAGCAAAACCGGCCCACCACTGCAGATACTCGGAGTCAGACCCAGTGTGCTTGAAGAGGGCAGGAGCATTACAAGAGAGGGACCGTCCCAAACTTCTGCTTGATCTGTCCTGCATAGGGAGCAGCTAGTTTTAACCCTTTAATGCACTTGTTACTTAAATACCACACTGTGTTACTAATGTCAAAATGATTCAAAACTGGGCATGCAGCTATGTCTCGGACAGATATGTCAGTGATCACCGGTGTGGTCCGATTAGACACTGGGTCTAGTCACAAGAGGCACAAAACTGCTTCCCTGATGCATTTCATTCCTGCTTTTACTGTGGAGCAACACAATGCCCCCTGCTGGTGTGATGATGTGGGAGCCATCACATAAGACAGTCTGTTCTCCCAGTAGTGATATGAGGACACTTACAGTTCAGTGATATGTACAGGACACACTGCCCCCTGCTGGTGTGATGATGTGGGAGCCATCACATACGACATTTTTCCCGGCATGTTTAATATTAGTAAACTGCCAATTTGGATTAAAGTTGTTTTCCCATCCAGTGTGTCAGCATGTTGCCTGGAGCAGATCAGATAATATGCAAATGCTTGTACACAATGGACTGAGGGTTAGCTGAGTGTTTACATAGAGAGTTAACAGCCCTGGCTGAGATAAGAATAGTGTAATATAGTATGTGAACATAAATTCATAACAGTCATAAGGCCATGTCCTTTACCGGGATAAAAAGTAGCTGATGTGTTTATCGAGGTTACAATCTATCTATGTGCCAAATTTCATGCAAATTTGTTCAGCTGTTTTTGCGTGATTGAGGAACAAACATCCAAACGTTCACATTTAGGAAACTTTAGGATTAGTAGGATAGGAGATGGAGTCTATCCTGGGGACAATACGGTCTATTGTATATATTTGATGAAGTCTAGCTTGGGGATGGTGTGGTATATTGTATATAGGAGATGGAGCCTATCCTGGGGACAGCTGTCTGTGTAAGATGACTTGTCTGTCTATAAGATGATGCCGCTGATGAATATCCAGAGAGCAGTCCAGGTCATGTTTAGTAGAAGGCCCGGAGTTTCCCACAGGCGGGGGAGGTGCAGGGTTTCTTGAGACGTAATGGGATGGGGTCACTGTTGGGCTGGGAGATTCCCACACACTCTGTGCGGACCGACGTTTGGTTGTGAGGTCTGACGTCTGAGTCTGGTAACGTCCTGCGGTATATACAGAGCTCTTGTGAGTGTCTGAAGGCAGCTGAGGAGGTAAGAGAGCTCCATACTGAGCCGGGGCCCATGGTATATAGATCGTAGACACCCTGGACAGGGAGGTGAGTGCTGTATAAAGAGGTTGGCATGTAGTGGGGTGTGTAAGAGTGGTTAGTATATAGGGGTGTGTGTATATAAGAGGTGTTAGTTATAGGGATGTGTGTATGTTAGAGATTTTAGTATATAGGGATGTGTGTATGTAAGAAGTGTTAGTATATAGGTGTGTGTGTGTGTATGTAGGAGGTGTTAGTATATAGGGGTGTGTGTATGTAAGAGGTGTTAGTATATAGGGGTGTGTGTGTATGTAGGAGGTATTAGTATATAGGGGTGTGTGTATGTAGAAGGTGTTAGTATATAGGTGTGTGTATGTAGGAGGTATTAGTATATAGGGGTGTGTGTATGTAAGAAGTGTTAGTATATAGGTGTGTGTGTGTGTGTATGTAAGAGGGGTTAGTATATAGGGTGTGTGTATGTAAGAGGTGTTAGTATATAGGGGTGTGTGTATATAGGAGGTGTTAGTATATAGGGGTGTGTATGTAAGAGGTGTTAGTATATAGGGGTGTGTGTATGTAAGAGGTGTTAGTATATAGGGTGTGTGTATGTAGGAGGTGTTAGTATATAGGGATGTGTGTATGTAAGAAGTGTTAGTATATAGGTGTGTGTGTGTGTATGTAGGAGGTGTTAGTATATAGGGGTGTGTGTATGTAAGAGGTGTTAGTATATAGGGGTGTGTGTGTATGTAGGAGGTATTAGTATATAGGGGTGTGTGTATGTAGAAGGTGTTAGTATATAGGTGTGTGTATGTAGGAGGTATTAGTATATAGGGGTGTGTGTATGTAAGAAGTGTTAGTATATAGGTGTGTGTGTGTGTGTGTGTGTATGTAAGAGGGGTTAGTATATAGGGTGTGTGTATGTAAGAGGTGTTAGTATATAGGGGTGTGTGTATATAGGAGGTGTTAGTATATAGGGGTGTGTATGTAAGAGGTGTTAGTATATAGGGGTGTGTGTATGTAAGAGGTGTTAGTATATAGGGTGTGTGTATGTAGGAGGTGTTAGTATATAGGGGTGTGTGTATGTAAGAGGGGTTAGTATATAGGGTGTGTGTATATAGGAGGTGTTAGTATATAGGGGTGTGTATGTAAGAGGTGTTAGTATATAGGGGTGTGTGTATGTAAGAGGTGTTAGTATATAGGGTGTGTGTATGTAAGAGGGGTTAGTATATAGTGGTGTGTGTATGTAGGAGGTGTTAGTATATAGTGGTGTGTGTGTATGTAGGAGGTGTTAGTATATAGGGGTGTGTGTATGTAGGAGGTGTTAGTATATAGTGGTGTGTGTGTATGTAGGAGGTGTTAGTATATAGGGGTGTGTGTATGTAAGAGGTGTTAGTATATAGTGGTGTGTGTATGTAGGAGGTGTTAGTATATAGTGGTGTGTGTGTATGTAGGAGGTGTTAGTATATAGGGGTGTGTGTATGTAGGAGGTGTTAGTATATAGTGGTGTGTGTGTATGTAGGAGGTGTAAGTATATAGGGGTGTGTGTATGTAAGAGGTGTTAGTATATAGGGTGTGTGTATATAGGAGGTGTTAGTATATAGGGGTGTGTATGTAAGAGGTGTTAGTATATAGGGGTGTGTGTATGTAAGAGGTGTTAGTATATAGGGTGTGTGTATGTAGGAGGTGTTAGTATATAGGGGTGTGTGTATGTAAGAGGGGTTAGTATATAGGGTGTGTGTATATAGGAGGTGTTAGTATATAGGGGTGTGTATGTAAGAGGTGTTAGTATATAGGGGTGTGTGTATGTAAGAGGTGTTAGTATATAGTGGTGTGTGTGTATGTAGGAGGTGTTAGTATATAGTGGTGTGTGTGTATGTAGGAGGTGTTAGTATATAGGGGTGTGTGTATGTAGGAGGTGTTAGTATATAGGGGTGTGTGTATGTAGGAGGTGTTGGCCTGGGGGGAGACACAGGCAGATCTTTAATACAGAGGATGGTTTGGTCCTCCTATCTCTTCATTACACCCACCTATACCTTACCGTATCTCATCTTGTATCCAGGCTAGAGGCACCACCAGGGTCCTAGAGCCTGCACCCTGTTGTCCATTGTCCCCAATAACCTTCCCCTTTGGCTGTAATATAGTCATGACCTCCATAGATCACGTCACACTGAGGAGACTCGCTAGGACAGGAGCATATTCTTGGGGTGTGATGGTGTTTTGCCAATGTTTGTACAATGACACATCCCTGACAATGTGCCCTTGGCCTTTGATTGTTTTTAGGACACCGAAGTCTATAAAGCCACCACCAAGGATGACATCACCAAGTGGCAGAACTCGCTGCGCGCTCACGGCACCACCGACTGGCTGATTGTCGTTGTGGAGAGTGAAGCCAAGAAAAAGAACAAAACCAACATTTTGCCACGGACGTCCATTGCCGACAAGATCCGGAGCGACTTCTGTAACAAGCAGAGTGACAGGTGAGACCCTATGGGGTCATATATCTTACACTTCCATGAGCGCTCATGGCTCCACACGTGGTCACAATACATGACCACAGACGCAGATGTCCGCGTCCAATCACAGCTCGTCGTTAATGGTGATCATTGTGATGTGAATTATTGTAAGAAGATCGCCTTTTTGAAGTGGCGTGGTGACGGTTAAATGGCCGCACACCTGCTGATGGTCAGACAGGTCTTAGGCCTTGATCCGAAACGTCTGTTGTATCCCGTGACCGGTGCTCCTCCATACGCTGGCTGAGCCACCTGATCCTGAGTGTCTGTATATGGCGCTCAGATGTGTGTTGTCCTCCTACAAGTACAGACCTCAGGGTGTATATACTGTACGCTCTGTCTTGTAGGTGCATGGTGCTGGTGGACCCTTTGAAGGACACATCCCGTTCCCAAGAGTCCTGGTCTCTTTTTTTGTCCAAACTTCGCACGTTGCTCCTCACGTCCTTCACCCGTAACCTTGGACACTTTGAAGACGAGATGAGGACCCTGCGAGAGAAGAGGACGGACCCTGGCTGGAGCTTCTGTGACTACTTCATGGTGCAGGTCAGTGCCCAGCTCGGGTGGTCAATGATCAACCCCCGGATAGTTGTGCTCTGTACTGTGGATCTTGTGGGTCCACTATGTCAGGTTCATGATGCACTGGGTGTCCACTCCAATACAGTTCAATGACCTCCCAGACCGAAGTATCTGATGTTTGGAGTGGCCACACCATAATATGACCTGTCTATCCCTGTCGGCATCATGTCTTTTTTTTTATGTCTTGGTCTCAGGAGGAATTGGCCTTTGTCTTTGAGATGCTACAGCAGTTTGAGGATGCCTTGGTCCAGTATGATGAATTGGACGCCCTCTTCTCCCAGTATGTTCTGAACTTTGGTGCCGGCGGTGAGTAGACATGGGTGCAGGGGCTGTGTGTACTTCATGCTGGGGTTCTCCTTCAGAGATGTGTCCTGTGGTTAGTGGTCACTCTCTGCCATGCTTACCCGACCTTCCCCTTGACCATGGCATTCATGGCAATGCTGTGTCTTTATAGATGGGGCGAATTGGCTCAGCTCCTTCTGTCAGCCAGTGCAGAGCTGGGATGGCCTCGCTCTAAGAAAACCCATTGACATGGAAAAAAGAGACTTGATCCAGCGTCGTTCGGCTAACCTGCTGGAACTGCGAAGTTACCTCTTCTCTCGCCAGTGCACCCTACTCCTCTTCCTGCAGAGACCCTGGGAGGTGGCAGCCCGGGCACTAGAACTTCTCCATAACTGTGTCCAGGAGCTGCGGCTGTTGGAGGTGAGCTGGTGTTGTCTACAGGTCACATATAAGCTGCCATAATGAGTGCTGCATACTTATATTCACCTGTGCTATGGGCCTACAGGTGGCCGTTCCCCCAGGAGCTCTGGACTGTTGGGTGTTTTTGAGCTGTCTGGAGGTTCTGCAGAGGATCGAAGGCTGTTGTGAGAGAGCTCAGATCGAGGCCAATGTCTCCCACACGGTGGGGCTTTGGAGCTACGCAACTGAGAAGGTCAGTCTGGCTTGTGGATCACTTTAAGAGGTTGTGGTGGTGGGGCTGGTCTGTTGTGGGGGTCATTGTATCATGTTGTGATGTGAAGGTTATTATTAGACATGCGCGAATACTATTCGAAACGGCCGTTTCGAATAGCATGCACCCATAGGAATGAATGGAAGCAGCCAGCACGCAGACTTTGCTAGCGGCCGGACGCTTATCCCCCTGTGTGCCGGTTGCTTCCATTCATTCTATGGGTGCGTGCGATTCGAAACGGGAGGTTCGAATAGTACTCGCTCATCTCTAGTTATTATATGAGGTTGGGGTGGAGGGGCTGATCTGGAGTCATTGCATGATGTGGTGGAGGGGCCAGTCTTGGGGTCATTGTATGAGTTGTTGGCAGCCATTACATCTTGGATCAGACCAGATCTTTGTGCTTCCAGTTGCAGGCTCTCGGATCCCTGTGTGGTTTGGTGTCGGAGTCTGGCCCATGCTCAGAGGACCTGCAGAGGACGGTGGATTTACTGGCTGGGTTAGGAACAGAGAGACCAGAGACAGGTGAGGGGCCTGGGTGTAGGGGGCGCTCTTTCCTCCCTTTCTTGCCCCTCATTGTATTTATCTATTGTTTCTTCTGCAGCAAACACAGCACAGAGTCCTTACAAGAAGCTGCAGGAGGCGCTGTCCTCAGAAGAGTCGTTTGAAAAGCATTATCTGGTAAGGGGTCTACTGTACTGATACACCTGACCCATCCCCTCATACCCCACCCACCATCTCTCACCCTCTGTCTCTCTGCAGGACCTGGCCCATGCCACCATAGAAATGTACAGCAGTATCGGGAGAAGCCGATCTGCCAAACTGGTGGGGAAGAACCTGGCTGACTTCTACATGTAACTACCGAAACCTCCCCCGATCCCTGCTCAGCAACACAGATCTCTGTGCCCTTCTCTATATCTGTTATTTTCTGCTCTCTTCTCTGTTCTACTCATCCCTCTCACTTCTCTGCTCTCCAGTCTTCTCTGCGCTCTTCTCTACTCAGCTCTCCAGTCTTCTCTGTGCACTCTCTGCTCAGCTCTCCAGTCTTCTCTGCGCACTCTCTGCTCAGCTCTCCAGTCTTCTCTGCGCTCTCTCTGCTCGGCTCTCCAGTCTTCTCTGCTCTCTCTCTGCTCGGCTTTCCAGTCTTTTCTGTTCTCTCTCTCTCTGCTCGGCTCTCCAGTCTTCTCTGCTCTCTCTCTGCTCAGCTCTCCAGTCTTCTCTGTTCTCTTCTCTGTTCTTTTCTTCCCTCTCTCTGCTCGGCTCTCCAGTCTTCTCTGCTCAGCTCTCCAGTCTTCTCTGTGCACTCTCTGCTCAGCTCTCCAGTCTTCTCTGCGCACTCTCTGCTCAGCTCTCCAGTCTTCTCTGCGCTCTCTCTGCTCGGCTCTCCAGTCTTCTCTGCTCTCTCTCTGCTCGGCTTTCCAGTCTTTTCTGTTCTCTCTCTCTCTGCTCGGCTCTCCAGTCTTCTCTGCTCTCTCTCTGCTCAGCTCTCCAGTCTTCTCTGTTCTCTTCTCTGTTCTTTTCTTCCCTCTCTCTGCTCGGCTCTCCAGTCTTCTCTGCTCAGCTCTCCAGTCTTCTCTGTGCACTCTCTGCTCAGCTCTCCAGTCTTCTCTGCTCTCTCTCTGCTCAGCTCTCCAGTCTTCTCTGCTCTCTCTCTGCTCGGCTTTCCAGTCTTTTCTGTTCTCTCTCTCTCTGCTCGGCTCTCCAGTCTTCTCTGTTCTCTTCTCTGTTCTTTTCTTCCCTCTCTCTGCTCGGCTCTCCAGTCTTCTCTGCTCTCTCTCTGCTCAGCTCTCCAGTCTTCTCTGTGCACTCTCTGCTCAGCTCTCCAGTCTTCTCTGCGCTCTCTCTGCTCAGCTCTCCAGTCTTCTCTGGTCTCTCTCTGCTCAGCTCTCCAGTCTTCTCTGCTCTCTCTCTGCTCGGCTTTCCAGTCTTTTCTGTTCTCTCTCTCTCTGCTCGGCTCTCCAGTCTTCTCTGCTCTCTCTCTGCTCAGCTCTCCAGTCTTCTCTGTTCTCTTCTCTGTTCTTTTCTTCCCTCTCTCTGCTCGGCTCTCCAGTCTTCTCTGCTCTCTCTCTGTTCAGTATGAGTATGTGCTGAGGGAGCCTCCTGAGGTTCGCTCAGTGGTTTCGTTTGGATCGAAAACCCAGCGTGAACTGTAATTGTTCTTATATTGTGGGGTCTCCTTAGAGACCTAATATAACAAACAGTGTTACTCACCTCTCTTGGGCTTTGGTGCGACTCCCTGCTGTCTTCTAACTCATGACAAGGACCTGTGGGTCTCGTGGGTCATGCAGCATCATGACGCTTGCGTCTGTGTCATGAAGCCACGTGACCAACTGAGGTCCAATCAAAGGCCATCGGTCGCTGATGTCAGTGAGGAGCTTAAGATAGGAGGAAGTTTCACCAAAGCCCAGGATAGGTGAGTGACACTGGTTTGTATGTTTTTTCCCTCCCCGGGCCCTCTGACCATTATACTCTGCAGGTTGAGGAGACCCCACACTATACGAGTTCATTGTGAATGAAACTGCAGGTAGAACCTCGTGAATATTGTAATAACCAAACCGAAATAATGTGTACAAAATCCGGTTATCTGGGATGGTTTTGGTGATTTCTCCATGAATCGCCCATCCCTAATGGAGATAGTCAGGGTTATGGTGGGCAGTTCTTGAATTTTCTTCTTTTTTCCCCTCCTCAGGAAGAAGTCTTTGCCGCAGAAGGCGGAGCCCTACTTACAAGGGGCGCTTCGCATGTACCAGGCCGAGGGCTGGGCACTGCCCCTCACTCACACCCGAAAGCAGCTAGCGGAGTGTCAGAAGCTGCTGGGGCAGACTGAGCCGTATCCTTTTGGCGGCAATTCTTTATCTATTGAGCTGCTCCTGGTCTTCCTGGGGGTATAGCTTTTTGGGTACGCCTGCACCCTCTCGCCTTCTCCTTAACTCTGCTGTAGATACCTAAAAACCTGCAGTCTGCTGGCCACTGATGGAAACCTATCCCAAGAGGAGCGCGTCAGATATGGCCACGAGATCCTTCGTCTTTCGACACCGGACACCAGTACTGGAGGTATAGCATTGGAAAAGGGGGGAGGGGGTGTAACATTAAGAACAAGCAGAGGACAAGATAACAGATTTATCCTCCTACTCCTTTCCTCAGGTAACCCTGTCAACCTCCCGTTCAGCTCTTTTGCTCAGTTGACCTCTCTCCGCTTCGATCCCCCCAATGCAGTGGTTCATGTTGGGGGGTCCCTGTCCATAGAGCTGACGCTCTTGTGCCACATGCCGGAGCCGTTCCATCTGGAGCATCTCTCAGGATTTTTCCATTATAGTCTGGACAAAAACAGCTACCGTAAAACTGCAGAGTGGCTCACCCGACACAAACCATCCGGGGGTACTGTGCATTTTCAGCCTGAGGCTCCTTTGGGAGTTCGAGTATCACCACCCGTCCTGGAGCTGTCAGAGATGCATGAGAAGAGTCCTTCTGAGGGCTGCCTGGTCAGCACAGGTGTCATCTGCAGGAATGTGCACATGTTACTGCGGCCGCAGGACTCGAGCGTCTCCTCTCCCCTGGACAGACACTCCGGCCTCAGTCTGGATGATGACGCTCACAACCTCCGCTGCAACAATGTCATCCTGCAGCCGGGTCTCAACCATGTGACCTTTCATACTCAGGTACTGAATGTCTTCTTATGGCTACCCCTGTGTAAGCGGGCTCTAGTGCATGTCAGACAGCCAAGCAGAAGACATTGTGGCCATGTATCCCTCTCCTCCAGCGGCAGTGATGCCCTGTACTCCCTCCCGTCTCTTCCATTCTCTGGCAGTGATGCCCTGTACTCCCTCCCGTCTCTTCCATTCTCTGGCAGTGATGTCCTGGACTCCCTCCTATTCTATTCCTCCTCTCCACTGTAGTGATGCCCTGTACGCTTTCTTATTCTGTTCTTCCCCTCCACTGGCAGTGATGCCTTGTACTCCCTCCCACCCCTCCAACTCTCTCAATAATTCCCTGTACTCGCTCCTATTCTTTTCCTTAATTACCAGTGATGCCCTTTACTCCCTTCCACCCCTCCAACTCTGGCAATAATTCCCTGTAATCGCTCCTATTCTTTTCTTTCACTGCCAGTAATTCCCTTTACTCCATCCTATCCATCCCCTCCATTGGCAGTGATGTCTTGTACATCCTCCTGTCTGTCACTCTCTGGCCGTGATGTCCTGTACTCCCTCCCATCCTTCCACTTTCTGGCAGTGAGTTACTGTACTCTCTCCTGTCTCTCCCACTCTTTGTCACTGATGTCTTATAATTCCTCCTATTCCTCCCCTACACCAGCACTGATGCCCTGTACTCCATCCTATTCTTTCCCTTTATTGGCAATGCCCTGTACTCCCTCGCGTCCCTTCCATTCACTGTCAGTGATGCCCTGTACTCCCTTACATTCTCTGGCAGTCATGCCCTGTACTCTCTCCCGTCCCTTCCATTCTCTACCAGTCATGCCCTGTACTCTCTCCCGTCCCTTCCATTCTCTACCAGTCATGCCCTGTACTCTCTCCCGTCCCTTCCATTCTCTACCAGTCATGCCCTGTACTCTCTCCCGTCCCTTCCATTCTCTACCAGTCATGCCCTGTACTCTGCTGTCCCTTCCACTCTCTACCAGTCATGCCCTGTACTCCCTTCCATTCTCTACCAGTCATGCCCTGTACTCCCTTCCACTCTCTACCAGTCATGCCCTGTACTCCCTTCCACTCTCTACCAGTCATGCCCTGTACTCTGCTGTCCCTTCCACTCTCTACCAGTCATGCCCTGTACTCCCTTCCATTCTCTACCAGTCATGCCCTGTACTCCCTTCCACTCTCTACCAGTCATGCCCTGTACTCCCTTCCACTCTCTACCAGTCATACCCTGTACCCTCCTGTCCCTTCCATCCTCTGGCAGTCATACCCTGTCACCAGTCCTCAGGGGTCACTTCTGATTACATGTTTTTCCTCCTTTGTTAAGGCTCAGGAGCCTGGCACCTACACCCTGCGCCAACTTGCTGCATCGTTTGGGTCGGTGCAGCTGCTGCTTCCCCATGTGTACCCCATAGTACAGTATGATGTTTATTCCCAGGAGCCTCAGTTGAAGGTGGAGCCGCTGAGTGGTGAGTAAGATGGGAGCTGTGAGTCCAGGTACACCATGACAGTGGGCAGGGAGCAACACTCCCAACATCTTTTGTCTCCACACAGATTGCCTTCTTGCTGGGGTACCACAGAAGTTAAAGTTTACGGTGACAACTGGACATTATCGTGTTAAACCCGGTGACACTCTTCAGCTGAGTAATGCGGACACCATGCCGATTATACCGGGAGTGGACAACACGGCCTCCATTTACCAGAACAGCCATGGTGAGTCGAGCTTCTGCAGCGCCTCCCCAAGGTAGGGGCCTGAACAACCTACAGACTGTATGTAGGGCCTGCTGACTTCACTCATGTAGCTTCTGTCTTCAGATCGGCCCTATTAATACTCCTGGTCCCCGTCCGATTACATTTGCTGGCAACTTCTGTGTCTTTGTTTCAGGTGAAGCGTCGGTCAGTGCTTTTAATATTCAGCGCTCTGATAAAGTGACCAGTATCTCCCTCCCACTGGCCCCTCCGTACCATGTCATGGAGTTTGAGCTGGACGTGGTCTGTCTACTTCCTGAGGGTGGACGTTTAATGAATGGCGAAATCCCACGCCGAGGGAAGGATCCTCAGAATTCTCTCAGCAGTGCTGCTAGTGGCATCCTGGAGCAGCGGGTGGGTAGTGTTGTCCATGGGGCCATGGGGGGGGGGTAGTGTTGTCCATGGGGCCGTGGGGGGGAGTAGTGTTGTCCATGGGGCCGTGGGGGGGAGTAGTGTTGTCCATGGGGCCGTGGGGGGGGGGTAGTGTTGTCCATGGGGGTGGCGGGTTGGTTAGAGTTGTCCATGGGGGCGGCGGGTGGGTAGAGTTGTCCAAGGGGTGCTGCGGGTGGGTAGAGTTGTCCATGGGGGCGGCGGGTGGGTAGAGTTGTCCAAGGGGTGCTGCGGGTGGGTAGAGTTGTCCATGGAGCGGCGGGTGGGTAGAGTTGTCCATGGGGGCGGCGGGTGGGTAGAGTTGTCCATGGGGGCGGGTGGTGGGTAGAGTTGTCCATGGGGGCAGCGGGTGGGTAGAGTTGTCCATGGAGCGGCGGGTGGGTAGAGTTGTCCATGGGGGCGGCGGGTGGGTAGAGTTGTCCATGGGGGCAGCGGGTGGGTAGAGTTGTCCATGGAGCGGCGGGTGGGTAGAGTTGTCCATGGGGGCGGCAGGTGGGTAGAGTTGTCCATGGAGCGGCGGGTGGGTAGAGTTGTCCATGGGGGCGGCAGGTGGGTAGAGTTGTCCAGGGAGGCGGCGGGTGGGTAGAGTTGTCCATGGGGGCGGCGGGTGGGTAGAGTTGTCCAGGGAGGCGGCGGGTGGGTAGAGTTGTCCATGGGGGCGGCAGGTGGGTAGAGTTGTCCAGGGAGGCGGCAGGTGAGCAGTGTTGTCTGGGCTCAGACTAGAGAGGGGTGTAGGCCCTTCTTCTGGCCGCTGCAGGTGGTTATTGACTCTCATCTCTACCTTTCAGGTTTCTGTTGACTGCCCGTGGTCCATCTATTCCACCATTATCAGTCTGACGTTCCACCTTCCTCTGAAGGCTCAGCACGTGCTACTGTCCTCAGGCACCAGGTGATGGCGCCATGTGACTGTGTGGAAATGGTCTGCTGCACCCTGTTTTCTCTCCTAATTGTATTCTCTCTCCTCTCTAGAAAGTACATCCAGGTCTGCGTGGAGAACACGTGCGATTATAGTTTCCAGTTGTCGGATGGCTGCCTCAGCTCCACCCGAGACCTTCAGTTCCATCCTTTGCACACAATGGAGAGCCAGGTATCACCCACAATACTTTGCTCCATAGGAGGAGGGATGGTTGGATGAGACAGGCCTCAGTGTTCACATCCTAAGCGATCTGTGCTGGTTATGTAGGTGTGGACTCTGATTAGGTGTAAACCCCCATGACGAGACTGAATTTAGGCAACAAGTGTTGTCAGGTGAATATAATTGCAGCAAGTGTAGGGTTAAGAGGTGACGTTATAAAAGGCAGCTGACCTGAGGTCACAACAGAGGGCGGGGCTGTGACTACTTTGTTACTGTTATTGTGTGTCTCTTATGGAAATAACTATATAATTTGGCTGCTCAGGAGACGCCTGTTGTAGACAGTAGCAGGCTGTTCTCTCATGTTGGGGGTCTCTCGCATGGTTTGGTCTCTCTCTGCCGCTCTCTGGGTATATTGCCATCTTTGTACAGGTTTCTGACTGGGTTGTGTTCCTCGCAAGCTCTCCATAGTGACTAGTGCCTGTTCTATTTGTGGGAGGTGACGTGGTGCCAGGCTCTGGCCCCATGACTTCCCTGCAGCTTCTCTCTCTCTCTTTTTTTCACTCGCTGGGTGTGTTACCGTCTTTGTACAGGTTTCTGACTGGCTGTTTTGTTCCTTTCAGGCCCTCCAGAGTCAGCAGTGCCTGTTCTACGTGTGGGAAGTGACGTGGTGCCAGGCTCTGCCCCCATCACTTCCCTGCAGCTTCTCGGTCAGCTTCTTCCCATTGCCTCTCCCAGAGTCCTGCGCCCATCTCCAGCCTTTCACCTACTTCTTCCACTTGGAGCACTTTTATGTGAGTAGTCCCCATCCAGGTGCTGACTGAGCTAAGTAACGTCTTGAGCAGTGCAGAGGCTCCTGGTCGCTCCGGTGCCATAAATCATGAGCCTCATCTGTACTTCAGAAGAACCCGATGAAACTGGAGCTCTGGTGTCCTCTGGTTGCAAGGCAGAGTACATAGTAGTAGAGATGAGCGAGTACTGTGTGGATCAGCCGATCCGAACAGCACGCTCCATAGAAATGAATGGATGCACCTGGTACTTCCGCTTTGACGGCGGCCGGCCGCTTAACCCCCCCGCGTGCCGGCTACGTCCATTCATTTCTATGCGAGCGTGCTGTTTGGATCGGCTGATCCGAACAGTACTCGCTCATCTCTACATAGTAGTAGTTGATGCGTTTCGAGTATTACTTGCCCATTGCAGTAACTTTTAGCCAGCTTGGTATAAAGTCCTTACGTCTTCCTAATCTGAGCTAGAAAAATTGCTACAAGGACAGAGTCCAGGCGCAAAAAAATTGTCAGGGATGTGACAAGCCCACACTGAGCTGTCATGGCCGCCGGTGCCTGTAGCCAGCTTCAAACGTCATGATAATTATCGGGGAGCAGGAACACCCATAATATTCCAGTGTTGGTAAGTGATCTCGGGGTGACCCCATCATCTGTAGTAGAAGCTCTCGTCTGGACGGATACTCCTCCATAAAATACTGGAGGCATTTTGTTTCTAGTCTGTCCATGTAACGCTCTGCATTCTCCATTACCAGACCCTATACACTGTACGTGCTGAAATCTCACCCCCGGCAGAGTCGAAGTTCTGTAAAATGGGGTCACTCTGTTCACTGGAAGTTTGCATCACTCGATTGTGTGACCCCGCAGAGACCGACAAGGAAGAAACCTTAACAGATTGTGAGGGGTACACCAGCACTCAGCTCTTTTACCAGGGTAAGGAGATGTAAATAATATCCAATGTAATGGGTAGGGGAGCAGGGTTTAGGGTCCTTTAAGATCTCTTAATGATGTCTGTGTTTTGTAGTGGTTGATGGTGGAAGTAACTGGGCGGTGTGTGGGAGAAGCTCTGGCGTGGTCCTGATGCCACTTAAACATGGGGCGTGCCATACTGTTCGGATGGAGGTCATGCCTCTCTTTGCTGGATATCTGCCCTACCCGGATGTTCAGCTCTTCAGATACCTGCCTCATCACTCGCACTCTCAGCAGGTGGATGCCGGTGAGTTATATACACCACGTATTATTGGGTCCTCTCTCCATGTACATGTGTGCCCCAGGCATTGCAGGGAAAGGAGTACTTGCAGCATTTTCAGGGTTTCTTCTTGCGTGATGATGGCATTCCATCTGTGGTAAGGAGGCTTCACTCTGCAGAGTCTTGTATTCATTCCTGCCTTATATTACGGAAATATGGTCTGCCTGTTTCTCTGATTTACGGCCTGATTTTTTTTGTGTTTCTACAGACAGCTGGATTGAGAATGATTCTGTGTCTATGGAGGATCCGTGTGAGGCCCCAAGTGGGCGATCTCAGAGCACCTCGCTTTCTCCAGGGGCTCTCAGTAATACAGCGGAACAGAAAGGACTTCCAATGCCACGACTGCAACCTTTCCACGCTGGACAAGTCAGCAACAGCAGCGCAGGCCGGCAAATCCTGGTTATTCCCAGTATGGACGACCATGTGCTGGAGGTCAACGTCACATGACACCGTGCCCTGCTCAGAAGCCAGTAGTGTATTATATATATATGTACAGCTGGGTGCGGGGCCTGGACTGAGGCCCTGTATCACTTTTCATGATGCCTGGATGAATTGGAAGTTTTGGATGACTGCAGCAATGCTGATCATAGTGCAATATTCTGTGTTACCCTGCAGCCGGGCACTAGACATAATGCTGGGTGTATATAAGGGGGATGGGCACTCACTGAGGGTGTTGCCAAACTCTGGTTCTTGCATGTTATTTTTTGCTGCATTGTCATCAGCAGTGACCCCCCACCCCCCAGGGCCTAAGTGTGTGGCAAGGGTCATGGTGCAGGGGCTGGAGAGTAGCATGGAAAGGAGGGTTAGACACTACATCCTTGTGAGTCACCTGACCTCACTGCCTCATACTGACCATTGTCCGCTCAGTGCTCAGAGCTGTGTTTCTTTTCCAGATCATTCACCAGAAAACTACTGTGGCCCATGGTCTGACCTTATTGTACTAGGTTTCTCCACCACTGGTCAGTACCAATAACACAGACCTGATGTGAGAGCTGTGGCCCTAATTGACATTGTATCAGCCCACCCTGTTCATTGGCCAGTATGAGGTCCATGTCTGTAGCTTCTATTCTATCGGCCCATCCTGGTCAGTGGCCGGTGTGTGCTTTGTGGCTGTAGCTCCTGTTATATCAGCCCACCCCGGTCATTGGCCTGTATGTGGTCCATGGTTGTAGTTCCTGTCCCAGTTATTGGCCGGTATGATGGTCACTCCGAGAGCTCTAGCCTCTGCACTACACACTTGAGCTCCCTTCTGGAATCTTCCTTGCTGCTATAGAGAAATCTTCTGTCCCAGCCTATAATATAGCCCGATGGGATGGAGAGATATGAAGCACCCCTGACGGACAGCGATCCGTTCAGCACGTTGCCTTCATGTCTTGTGACTGCTGGAGCCATCATGGCGGGGTTTGTCTTGTAGACATTTGCAGCTGTTGCTGTATTATGGGATTTTAAGGTAACAGCACTATTTATTTTTTGGTATATTATACCTCTAAAATAAGGTGGAAGCTTGTATTAAGAGAAGCCAGAAATACATGTGTTTTACCACAGTGTCGTGTCTTCATTGTGCTGGGGAGGTTCATGTAAGAAAAGCAGATCTCATAGACCAGTCCTGTGTGTACATAGAGTCCACCTGTGAACAACACATCCCATGGACCTGTCCTGTAGGTCCAGATAGAGCCGACGTATGAAGAGTCCATTTGTTTGACATGTCCCATGTGCCCGTCCATCCCTCCATTACTGCTCAGGCCAACCACTGCCCGTCCATCCCTCCATTACTGTTCAGGCCAATCTCCGCCCGTCCATCCCTCTGTTACTGCTCAGGCCAACATCTGACATCCATCCCTCTATTACTGCTCAGGCCAACCACTGCCCGTTCATCCCTCCATTACTGTTCAGGCCAATCTCCGCCCGTCCATCCCTCTGTTACTGCTCAGGCCAACATCTGACATCCATCCCTCCATTACTGCCCAGGCCAACCACTGCCCATCCATTATTGCTCAGGCCAACCTCTGCCCGTCCATCCCTCCGTTACTGCTCCGGCCACCCTCCTCCCGTCCAATCCTGTGTTACTGCTGAGCCCACCCTCTGCCTGTCCATCCCTCCATTACTGCTCAGGCCAACCTCTGCCGGTCCATTACTGCTCAGGCCAACCTCTGCCGGTCCATTACTGCTCAGGTCAACTTCTGCCCGTCCAGCCCTTTGTTACTGCTGAGCCCAATCTCCATCTGTCCATCTCTCCATAACTTCTCAGGCCAACCTCTGCCTGTCCATCCAACCATTATTGCTAATGCCAACCTCCACCTGTTCAGTCCTCCGGTACTGCTCAGGCCAACCTCTGCCCATCCATCCCTCTGTTACTGATCAGGCCAACCTCCGCCTGTCCATCCCTTTGTTACTACTAAGGCCAATGATGCAATGATGTTTGTGACATGGACCTTGAGTGTTATTTTCCAGGTCTTCTCGTAGTAGTTGAAAGACAGATGGAATGACTTCACGACTTGTGTAAATGGGGGAGCACCCGGATTTATTGATACTTACACTTTATTCCATACGGAGACGGTAGAACGTCTTCCTGCAAACCTCCAAATTACTACTACAGTATCCACATGGACAGATTTTTTTTTTTTATATACAGTCCTATGAAAAAGTTTGGGCACCCCTATTCATCTTAATCATTTTTATTTCTAAATATTTTGGTGTTTGCAACAGCCATGTCAGTTTGATATATCTAATAACTGATGGACACAGTAATATTTCTGGATTGAAATGTGCAATATGCATTAAACCAAAATTTGACCGGTGCAAAAGTCTGGGCACCTCAACAGAAAATTTAGTAGCCAGTAATATTTAGTAGATCCTCCTTTTGCCTCTAGTCACTTCCTGTAGCTTTTAATCAGTTCCTGGATGAAGGGATTTTGGACCATTCCTCTTTACAAAACAATTCAAGTTCAGTTAAGTTTGATGGTCGGACTGACCGAAGGAGGATGGAGTTTATTTGATGGAGGATTTCCTATTCCCCTGTAATGCTCAGAGCTCCAAAGAGTGACCACTATTTAGTGTGGAAAACTTCTCCGCGGAACCTGTAATGATATGGACAAGATAAAAGCTCAGACCCCTCCTGCTGGAGGTAAAGGAGATCTGTGCACCATAGCTCAGATTTTGTAGGATTTGCTTCCTTCTGGAGTTGACGGCATTATGGCGCTGCCTACACCCTGTTAGTAAACCATAAACTGTGAAGCAACAGAATATCCGCCTGAGAAAAGCAAAGCCCCCCCCCCAAGAATTATTCATCTACAATACTGTACTAGCAGTATTAGGGGGTTACTCCGCTTATACAAATGTGATCTAAAGTGCCTATTGGCAGCATTAGGGGGCACCCGGCCTCTACAGACACTTCTGATTATATCCAATAGAGCACCACATTTTATTTTCTTGTGGTGCCTGAAATACATTGATTTAGCCAACACGGAAAGCCTCAGCTCTCGATCCAGCCGAGATGGCTACTGTACAAGCAGATGCAAGTTGTAAAATATATATATATATATATATATATATATATATATATATATTAATATACACATACATATAGAGACCTGCAAAGAAAGGAGAGAAAAAAATCACTGTAGGAAAATACAGAATACTCCGATAATACAGAAATCAGGAGGTTCATTACAGGAACTGGATCCCACTGACTGACAAATTGTGGATCCGTAGATTTAAATCCTACTCCTTCCTCAGAATTCAGGGAGGATAAAGTGAGAACCTTCTCTCTAGAAAAACTGGACACTGTCCCAGATACAGAACAGGCACAGTGAATAATAACATACCCTGTTGTCAGACGGATTGTATCCACACCATTATAAGAAGTGGAGGACCCAAATTTAGCCTTATACAAGTAGAATCCGCCTAGGACTTAAACATATTATATACTCGTATATATGTTAGATCTCATTTCAAAAAAGAGAAAGTAAGAAAAGAGAGTCCTGCCTCTTCCAATGTTTCAAGAGAAATAAAAAATACTGAGGCTGAGTAGGGCGGGGTTCCTCTTATAGGAGGGCCTTAATTGTTTAATGACTATTGCTTGTTAACCTGTCTCTTCTAATTGAATCTAGGGGGATAATATGCCATGTGTGTGTACTGCCGACGGATGAACAGGAAATGGAGTAGGCAGTACTATCTGTCCTTCAGTGATCTATATGGAGTAGGCAGCACTGTCTGTCCCTCAGTGATATATATGGAGTAGGCAGCACTGTCTGTCCCTCAGTGATATATATGGAGTAGGCAGTACTGTCTGTTCCTCAGTGAAATATAAGGAGTATGCAGTACTATCTGTCCCTCAACAATATATATGGAGTATGCAGTACTATCTGACCCTCAGCTATATATATATATATATATATATATATATATATATAGTGTAGGAGTAGGCAGTACTATCTGTCCCTCAGTGAACTATATAGAGTAGGCAGTACTATCTGTCCCTCAGCGATATATATGGAGTAGGCAGTATGGCCTGTCCCTCAGCTATATATATGGAGTAGGCAGTATGGCCTGTCCCTCAGCTATATATATGGAGTAGGCAGTATGGCCTGACCCTCAGCTATATATATGAAGTAGGCAGTACTGTCTGACCCTTAGGTATATATAAGGAGTAGGAAGTACTATCTGTCCCTCAGCTATGTATATGGAGTAGGCAGTACTGTCTGTGCTTCAGCTCTATATATGGAGTACGCAGTACTATCTGTCTGTCAGTTATGTATATGGAGTAGGCAGTACTTTCTCCCAGCTATATATATATGGAGTAGGCAGTACTATCTGTCCCTCAGCGATATATAAGGAGTAGGCAGTACTGTCTGTGCCTTCAGATATATATATATATATATATATATATATATATATATATATATATATATATATATATATATATATATATATGAAGAGCTCAACGGAAAAATGGCCTAAGTCCACATTTTGTCATATTTCAAATTATTACCTAGAAAGCTTCTTTGTACCTCGTTCTATGCATTGGGTTTACAAGGTACCTAGGATTAATGACCTAAGTCCATATATTTCAATGCAGAAGAATTTACATTCAATGGAATAATGGCCTAAGTCCAATACAAACTTACTTACTTCACTCTCGTTGGTCATTTTTTCATTGAAATCGTGACTTCCGGTCTGTTGTTTATATTAGTGTAAAAACTTTGTCTTATTGTTTAAAAGGCTCTAAATCGACTTTTACACATATTTAGCGCCGAAAAGGGAGGCAGGTAATTATTATTCTTCATCGTTTAATAATTTTTACGGTATATTTGACGATATTAGCATAAGATTGCACTTAAACCGACTGCTGCGGCAACCATAAAGATACGTGTCTATATATTAACGGTGTTCATTAGCTGATTACATTGGATAGATATATTCCACAATAATGCCCGTTTGCTTTAGGCTAAAACTTTAAATTTCGTTTTTCTAACAATATTGATTTTTGGACTTAGGCCACTGTCCCTCAGTGGTATATATGGAGTAGGCAGTACTATCTGTGCCTCAGCTATATATATGAAGTAGGCAGTACTATCTGTGCCTCAGCTATATACAGTCCTATGAAAAAGTTTGGGCACCCCTATTAATCTTAATCATTTTTAGTTCTAAATATTTTGGTATTTGCAACAGCCATTTCAGTTTGATATATCTAATAACTGATGGACACAGTAATATTTCAGGATTGAAATGAGGTTTATTGTACTAACAGAAAATGCGCAATATGCATTAAACCAAAATTTGACCGGTGCAAAAATATGGGCACCTCAACAGAAAAGTGACATTAATATTTAGTACATCCTCCTTTTGCAAAGATAACAGCCTCTAGTCGCTTCCTGTAGCTTTTAATCAGTTCCTGGATCCTGGATGAAGGGATTTTGGACCATTTCTTTCTACAAAACAATTCAAGTTCAGTTAAGTTTGATGGTCGCCGAGCATGGACAGCCCGCTCTCAAATGATCTGAAAACAAAGATTGTTCAACATAGTTGTTCAGGGGAAGGATACAAAACGTTGTCTCAGAGATTTAACCTGTCAGTTTCCACTGTGAGGAACATAGTAAGGAAATGGAAGACCACAGGGACAGTTCTTGTTAAGCCCAGAAGTGGCAGGCCAAGAAAAATATCAGAAAGACAGAGAAGAAGAATGGTGAGAACAGTCAAGGACAATCCACAGACCACCTCCAAAGAGCTGCAGCATCATCTTGCTGCAGATGGTGTCACTGTGCATCGGTCAACTATACAGCGCACTTTGCACAAATAGAAGCTGTATGGGAGAGTGATGAGAAAGAAGCCGTTTCTGCACGTACGCCACAAATAGAGTTGCCTGAGGTATGAAAAAGCACATTTGGACAAGGCAGCTTCATTTTGGAAACAAAAATTGAGTTGTTTGGTTATAAAAAAAAGGCGTTATGCATGGCGTCCAAAAAGAAACAGCATTCCAAGAAAAACACATGCTACCCACTGTAAAATTTGGTGGAGGTTCCATCATGCTTTGGGGCTGTGTGGCCAATGCCGGCATCGGGAATCTTGTTAAAGTTGAGGGTCGCATGGATTCCACTCAGTATCAGCAGATTCTTGAGAATAATGTTCAAGAATCAGTGACGAAGTTGAAGCTACGCCGGGGATGGATATTTCAGCAAGACAATGATCCAAAACACCGCTCCAAATCCTCAGGCATTCATGCAGAGGAACAATTACAATGTTCTGGAATGGCCATCCCAGTCCCCAGACCTGAATATCATTGAACATCTGTGGGATGATTTGAAGCGGGCTGTCCATGCTCGGCGACCATCTAACTTAACTGAACTTGAATTGTTTGTCCAAAATACCTTTATCCAGGATCCAGGAACTGATTAAAAGCTACAGGAAGCGACTAGAGGCTGTTATCTTTGCAAAAGGAGGATGTACTAAATATTAATGTCACTTTTCTGTTGAGGTGCCCATACTTTTGCACCGGTCAAATTTTGGTTTAATGCATATTGCACATTTTCTGTTAGTACAATAAACCTCATTTCAATCCTGAAATATTACTGTGTCCATCAGTTATTAGATATATCAAACTGAAATGGCTGTTGCAAATACCAAAATATTTAGAACTAAAAATGATTAAGATTAATAGGGGTGCCCAAACTTTTTCATAGGACTGTATATGGAGTAGGCAGTACTATCTGACCCTCAGCTATGTATATATGGAGTAGTACTATCTGTCCCTCAGTCATATATATGGAGTAGGCAGTACTATCTGTGCCTCAGCTATATATATGGAGTAGGCAGTACTATCTGTCCCTCAGTGATATATATGGAGCAGGCAGTACTATCTGACCCTCAGCTATATATATGGAGTAGGCAGTACTATCTGTCCCTCAGCTATGTATATATGGAGTAGGCAGTACTATCTGTCCCTCAGTGATATATATGGAGTAGGCAGTACTATCTGTCCCTCAGTGATATATATGGAGCAGGCAGTACTATCAGTCCCTCAGCTATATATATGGAGTAGGCAGTACTATCTGTGCCTCAGCTATATATATGGAGTAGGCAGTACTATCTGTGCCTCAGCTATATATATGGAGTAGGCAGTACTATCTGACCCTCAGCTATATATATGGAGTAGGCAGTACTATCTGTCCCTCAGTCATATATATGGAGTAGGCAGTACTATCTGTCCCTCAGCTATGTATATATGGAGTAGGCAGTACCATCAGTCCCTCAGCTATATATATGGAGTAGGCAGTACTATCTGTGCCTCAGCTATATATATGGAGTAGGCAGTACTATCTGTCCCTCAGTGATATATATGGAGCAGGCAGTACTATCTGACCCTCAGCTATATATATGGAGTAGGCAGTACTATCTGTCCCTCAGCTATGTATATATGGAGTAGGCAGTACTATCTGTCCCTCAGTCATATATATGGAGTAGGCAGTACTATCTGTCCCTCAGTGATATATATGGAGCAGGCAGTACTATCAGTCCCTCAGCGATATATATGGAGTAGGCAGTACTATCTGTCCCTCAGTGATATATATGGAGCAGGCAGTACTATCAGTCCCTCAGCTATATATATGGAGTAGGCAGTACTATCTGTGCCTCAGCTATATATATGGAGTAGGCAGTACTATCTGTGCCTCAGCTATATATATGGAGTAGGCAGTACTATCTGACCCTCAGCTATATATATGGAGTAGGCAGTACTATCTGTCCCTCAGTCATATATATGGAGTAGGCAGTACTATCTGTCCCTCAGCTATGTATATATGGAGTAGGCAGTACCATCAGTCCCTCAGCTATATATATGGAGTAGGCAGTACTATCTGTGCCTCAGCTATATATATGGAGTAGGCAGTACTATCTGTCCCTCAGTGATATATATGGAGCAGGCAGTACTATCTGACCCTCAGCTATATATATGGAGTAGGCAGTACTATCTGTCCCTCAGCTATGTATATATGGAGTAGGCAGTACTATCTGTTCCTCAGTCATATATATGGAGTAGGCAGTACTATCTGTCCCTCAGTGATATATATGGAGCAGGCAGTACTATCAGTCCCTCAGCGATATATATGGAGTAGGCAGTACTATCTGTCCCTCAGTGATATATATGGAGCAGGCAGTACTATCAGTCCCTCAGCTATATATGTGGAGTAGGCAGTACTATCTGTGCCTCAGCTATGTATATATGGAGTAGGCAGTACTATCTGTGCCTCAGCTATATATATGGAGTAGGCAGTACTATCTGTGCCTCAGCTATATATATGGAGTAGGCAGTACTATCTGTCCCTCAGTGATATATATGGAGCAGGCAGTACTATCTGTGCCTCAGCTATATATATGGAGTAGGCAGTACTATCTGACCCTCAGCTATGTATATATGGAGTAGGCAGTACTATCTGTCCCTCAGTCATATATATGGAGTAGGCAGTACTATCTGTCCCTCAGTGATATATATGGAGCAGGCAGTACTATCTGTCCCTCAGCTATGTATATATGGAGTAGGCAGTACTATCTGTCCCTCAGTCATATATATGGAGTAGGCAGTACTATCTGTCCCTCAGTCATATATATGGAGTAGGCAGTACTATCTGTCCCTCAGTGATATATATGGAGCAGGCAGTACTATCTGTCCCTCAGCTATGTATATATGGAGCAGGCAGTACTATCTGTCCCTCAGCGATATATATCTATATGGAGCAGGCAGTTCGTTAAGAGCCTCCCGTTTGCTCTGTGAGCCTCACTTATATACAGGTCCTGTAACTCCGCCCACATCCACGCGCTCAGTCTCCAGTCATATTCTCGGAGCAGTAGTGTAAGATAGTGACGGAAGTGACGTCATGAAGCGGAAGTAAGCGGGACCACGTGGATTACATGTGAGAACGGAGCCGGGACGATGAAGTATTCTTATAAGGTAAGAGCCGGTGCTGGTGGCCGCTGACTACGGTGTACAATAATATCCTGTATATATGTATAGCATGTGCCCTATAGACCGCAGTGAGGATAGGTGTGAATTGTAGGTGACCTATAGGTGCACAGTGAGGATAGGTGTGTATTATAGGGGCCCTATAGATTGTAGTGAGGATAGGTGTGTATTATAGGTGCCCTATAGGCTGTAGTGAGGATAGGTGTGTATTATAGGGGCCCTATAGATTGTAGTGAGCATAGGTGTGTATTATAGGTGCCCTATAGGCTGTAGTGAGGATAGGTGTGTATTATAGGGGCCCTATAGGCTGTAGTGAGGATAGGTGTGTATTATAGGGGCCCTATAGGCTGTAGTGAGGATAGGTGTGTATTATAGGGGCCCTATAGGCTGTAGTGAGGATAGGTGTGTATTATAGGGGCCCTATAGGCTGTAGTGAGGATAGGTGTGTATTATAGGGGCCCTATAGGCTGTAGTGAGCATAGGTGTGTATTATAGGGGCCCTATAGGCTGTAGTGAGGATAGGTGTGTATTATAGGGGCCCTATAGGCTGTAGTGAGGATAGGTGTGTATTATAGGGGCCCTATAGGCTGTAGTGAGGATAGGTGTGTATTATAGGGGCCCTATAGGCTGTAGTGAGGATAGGTGTGTATTATAGGGGCCCTATAGACAGCAGTGAGGATTGGTGTGTATTATAGGGGCCCTATAGGCTGTAGTGAGGATAGGTGTGTATTGTAGGTGACCTATAGGCTGTAGTGGGCATAGGTGTGTATTATAGGTGCCCTATAGGCTGTAGTGGGCATAGGTGTGTATTATAGGGGCCCTATAGACAGCAGTGAGGATTGGTGTGTATTATAGGTGCCCTATAGGCTGTAGTGGGGATAGGTATGAATTGTAGGTGACCTATAGGTGGCAGTGAGGATAGGCTTGTATTATACGTGACTGGTGTCTTATAGACAGGCTGTGAGGATAGGTGTGTATTATAGGAGACCTGTACCTTTATAGACTGTTGGTGAGCATAGGTGTGTATTATAGGTGACCTATAGTTAGGCAGTGCACATATTTGACCTACCGTGTTTCTCTTAAAAAAAAAAACACCTACCCTGAAAATAAGCCCTAGCTAGATTTTCCAGGACGCTGGGTCCTTAAAGATGGCGGCTGTGCTGCTGCAGAGCGGCCATAATAACTACTGTACCGGGTCTCCACTGTAATATACAGCCCAACACCAGTGTCTACTCTGATCACGGGCATTGCTGAGTGTGACACCTCCCCCTAAAGTACCACAACCACCATAGCTGCCGTACATTACAGCAGAGACCCGGAGTCAATGCCCGCAATTAGAGTCCACTACGATTGCGGACATTGTTGAATGTGTCAGTCCGTGATTCCCCCCCACCCCCAAATGCAGGGTAACTATCCCCAGGGCTGGTCCTCACTGGCCCCGTACTTTTCATGGTGCAGGTAGGCTCCTGGATAGCAATATCACAGGAGCCTACCTGTTCCTTTGACAGCAAGGAGCCTCAATAGTAATGAAGGTAATCTTCCATAGACTGTAATATGTTGCATTGCAACCTATGGGATGATTGCAGGTTCAAGGAAAGGTTAATCGTAAGAATAAAAAAATCAACAAGCCCCCCACTTTCACCAGAATACATAAAAAACTAAAATATTAACGTGAAACACATTCACATTAGGTATCCCTGTGTCCGAAAACGCCCGCTGTACAGACTTATAAAAATCAATAAAAATTGAAATAAAAAGCGATCAAATGTGTGAGTGTGAAAAAATTAACTTACCCCGAAAATAAGCCCTAGCCCTTTTTTTCAGAGAAAAAAAAATAATATAAAACTCTGTCCTATTTTCAGAGAAACACTATATCAGTGGGAAGTGAGGATAGGTGTGTCTTATAGGTGACTTGTACCTTAAAAGACGGGCGATGAGGATAGATTTGTATTACCGGTACCTTATAGACCTGCTGGGGCTCTTATCCGTTATGTCTCCTGTCGTCTTGCAAGGTTTCCTTGACCAGTTATGATGGGGATGTTTTGCTGATTGATATCATATCAGTCATGTGCTTCACTATCTTGTGTAAAATCTTCCTATTTCTCATGTTCTGCCTCTAGTTCAGTAATCTCCTGGGGACGTTTTACCGTCGCGGGAACCTGACCTTTACCCCAGATGGGTATTCGCTTATCAGTCCTGTGGGGAATCGAATCAGTGTCTTCCATCTGAAGAAGTGAGTTCTGTGTAGGGGTGAATGTATAATCCCAGGGATTGCCTTGTCGTGTCTGCTGTGTGGAGGTGAATGTATAATCCTGGGGATCGCCTTGTCGTGTCTGCTGTGTGGAGGTGAATGTATAATCCTGGGGATCGCCTCATCGTGTCTGCTGTGTGGGGGTGAATGTATAATCCTGGGGATCGCCTCATCGTGTCTGCTGTGTGGGGGTGAATGCATAGTCCCGGGGATCGTGTTGTCGTGCCTGCTGTATGGGGGTGAATGTATAATCCCGGGGATCACCTCGTTGTCTCTGCTTTGTTCATGATGGAGTCCAGCGCAATGAGCAGACATCTCAAGGTGCTTCTGCTGGTGACGCTGTTTCCTTGTCCCTCATCAGTAATCGTGCGGAGACCCTTCCTGTGGCGACCCGATGTAACATCACCTGTGTAGCCCTGTCTCCTGATGGCTCTCTGGGGATCCTGGTGGATGAAGGTGAGGTGCAGTCCTATCATGGCTGATTCTAGGGTGCTGATGCTTTATGTGATGCTACTGCCTGCTTTCTCCACAGAGGGCGCCGCGCTTCTTGTGAGTTTCGTTACTAAGGCCGTCCTCAATAACTTCCACTTCCAGCAGCCTGTGCACGCTGTCAGCTTCTCTCCGGACGGCAGGTGAGTGGTCTATATTATTGTGGGTTGGTGCCCTGTTCTGACCAATTCCTGACATTTCCCCCATGTTGTGTCCGACAGGAGGTTTGTGGTGTGTAAGAGCTCGGTGGCCCTCCTGTATCACGCTCCCGGGAAGAGACGCGACTTCAATGCTTTTGTTTTGGATAAATCATTCTATGGTCCTTATGATGAGACAACATGCATCGACTGGACGGACGACTCCAAGTATGTGCTGTAGTGGAGGAGTTCAGTGTTATGGGGCGCTCTGGTCCTACCCTTCCCTGCCCTGGGCTTTATGGCTCCGCCTCTCCCCCTCCTTTGGTCCCGCCTCTCACCCTTGCTCTGGCGCTTTTTTCCAGGTGCTTTGCAGTTGGCAGTAAGGACATGACCACTTGGGTGTTTGGAGCAGAGCGCTGGCAGAATCTCATCTATTACTCACTTGGGGGCCACAAGGATGCCATCGTATCATGCTTTTTCCAGGAGGACAGTCTGGATGTGAGTGATGCTGGGTGAGGGGATGGGCAGCAGATCACCACTACCCCCTGCCCCCCATTCACTACTTGTCTTCTCCCACACAGCTTTACACCATCAGTGCTGATGCTACGCTCTGCATGTGGCAGTGTGATACTGAGCTCGCTGAGCTCTTGCCTCGAGAGCCCAGGAAAACACCCGAGCCAGAAGAACCAGGGGAGGAGAAAGGAGAGGAAATCCGTGGGTCTGCCAATCCCAGTGCGGAGGAGAAGAGACGCAGGGTGCAATATAAGAGAGCCCTCAAGTAAGTCTGCTCTGCCTGTATTGGGCAGCAAATTGTGGACCTACTGCGCTACTAAACTGGTATGACTGGAGAGTTGATAGAGGTGTGAAAAGATTCATATGGCAGGGAGAGAATAGAGCAATACCGTGTTTCCCTGAAAATAAGACAGTGTCTTATATTAAATACTCGTCCTAAATTTATGACCTGTCTTATTTTCGTGGGGTGTCTTATGGAGCAGCTGACAACCGGTAGTCGTGCCGGCATGACCGCCGGTTGTAGGTGTGTGTGTGGGAGGGGTATGCTACTTACCTTTCCCATCTTTGTAGCAGCGCTGGTGCTGCTGTTTGTGGTGGGCGGGGCTTAGCGAGGCTTCCGGAGGTTGCGCCGGAGAGCCTCACTTTGTGGGTATTGCAGCCGGCTGAACGGTGTGCTCCGTGTGCACAGGTATGCCGGCTGCTGCCTCTGCTGTTGTATCCACTGTTCTGGTTCCTGTGGGATGAGCTGGGAGAGTGGACTCCCCGCCGCATACGATGCTTAGTGTATGCACAGCGGGAATCTCCCAGCTCATCCTACAGCAGCAGGAACAGTGGATACAACAGCAGAGGCAGCAACCGGCATACCTGTGCACACGGAGCACAGCGTTCAGCCGGCTGCAATACCCACAAAATGAGGCTCTCCGGCGCAACCTCCGGAAGCCTCGCTAAGCCCCGCCCACCACAAACAGCAGCAGGAACAGTGGATACAACAGCAGAGGCAGCAGCCGGCATACCTGTGCACACAGAACATCGCGCACAGTGTTCAGCCAGCTGCAATGGTTTTTGGGGATGCAAAGAACAAAGTAGTCAGCGGCACTACTGCGACAACGCTCGTATTCACAATCTTGTGTCAGTATTGGCAAATCTTCCAGCTGTAACAGCCAAAAAAACATGGAATAAATTAAATCCCAGGGTGGTGCTCACTGTGAAAAAACCTAGACAGGCAGTGACATATCGATGTGAAATGTAGAAAACAGGGCACTCACCCGCCACGGGATACATAAAACATTCGTTTTTATTTCATCCTCTTTAAAAAAGGTCAAACCTTGACCATCGGGGTACAGAAGACGGAATGATGCAAAGAAACAAACAGCCTTTTTTAAAGAGGATGAAATAAAAACGAATGTTTTATGTATCCCGTGGCGGGTGAGTGCCCTGTTTTCTACATTTCACATCGATATGTCACTGCCTGTCTAGGTTTTTGGGGATGTCTTATTTTCCACGGGAGTCTTATATTAGGCAATTCAACGAAAACCTCCCCCCATGCCTTAATTTCGGGGGTGACCTATTTTCAGGGAAACTCGGTAGTTCAGACACACATACAATAGAATATGAATACTCCAGCAGGACACAAGTCATAACTTACAGGAATACAGAGAGAAACTGAAGGCTGCACAGACACAGATGGAAGAACATGATTGCACACAGGAATACACAAATACACATAGACAGAAGGATGTGAGTGCACACAGCTATACACAGACAGAAGGACATGAGTGCACACAGCAATACACAGACAGAAGGGCGTGAGTGCACACAGGAATACACAGACAGAAGGGCGTGAGTGCACACAGGAATACACAGACAGAAGGGCATGAGTGCACACAGCAGTACACAGACAGAAGGACATGAGTGCACACAGCAGTACACAGACAGAAGGACGTGAGTGCACACAGCAATACACAGACAGAAGGGCGTGAGTGCACACAGGAATACACAGACAGAAGGACGTGAGTGCACACAGCAATACACAGACAGAAGGACGTGAGTGCACACAGCAATACACAGACAGAAGGGCATGAGTGCACACAGGAATACACAGACAGAAGGGCATGAGTGCACACAGGAATACACAGACAGAAGGACGTGAGTGCACACAGCAATACACAGACAGAAGGACGTGAGTGCACACAGCAATACACAGACAGAAGGACGTGAGTGCACACAGCAATACACAGACAGAAGGGCATGAGTGCACATAGGAATACACAGACAGAAGGGCGTGAGTGCACACAGCAGTACACAGACAGAAGGGCGTGAGTGCACACAGGAATACACAGACAGAAGGGCGTGAGTGCACACAGCAATACACAGACAGAAGGACGTGAGTGCACACAGCAATACACAGACAGAAGGACACGAGTGCACACAGCAGTACACAGACAGAAGGACGTGAGTGCACACAGCAATACACAGACAGAAGGGCGTGAGTGCACACAGGAATACACAGACAGAAGGACACGAGTGCACACAGCAGTACACAGACAGAAGGACATGAGCGCACACAGCAATACACAGACAGAAGGACACGAGTGCACACAGGAATACACAGACAGAAGGACACGAGTGCACACAGGAATACACAGACAGAAGGACATGAGCGCACACAGCAATACACAGACAGAAAGACATGAGCGCACACAGCAATACACAGACAGAAGGACACGAGTGCACACAGGAATACACAGACAGAAGGACGCGAGTGCACACAGGAATACACAGACAGAAGGACATGAGCGCACACAGCAATACTCAGACAGAAGGACACGAGTGCACACAGGAATACACACTTAGACAGAAAGACAGAGAGCGTGTCAGATTACCTGTATTTCACAGAGCAGCTCCACACAGCAGGTCAGTTTATGGAGCCAGAAGCGTTGTTCAGGCTGGACATGGCTAGGTTAGTGGAGCGTATATATATATGGACATATAGCGATGGGCAGAGGGTAGCTCAGCCTGCTGGGTAAGGTAGTACAATTTGTAGTGTATCCCGGCACATTGTTCTGTGACCTCCTCATCACATGGCGTCTCTCTACAGACATTTCTTCAATAAAGAAGGAGACTTCACCTCCCTGACTGCCGCCGCCTACCACAAGAAGCTGAATATCCTGGTGACCGGCTTCTCTTCTGGAGCCTTCCACATCCATGAGCTGCCGGAGCTCAGTCTCATCCACTCGCTCAGGTGACTGCGCCGCTGCCATGTTATTGAGGCGCCCTGTTGTGTATTGTCGCTTTCTGCTGGTGGTAACGCTGCTATCTCCTCTAGTATTTCAGATCAGAGCATCTCCTCCATCACTATAAACAACACGGGGGACTGGATCTCATTTGGTAGCAGTGGTAAGTAGAGCCCTGCCCCTGCGGTGTTTGGTGTGCGCCCCCTAGCAGCTAACAGTTGCCTTCTCCGGCAGGTCTGGGTCAGTTGCTGGTGTGGGAATGGCAGAGCGAATCGTATATCCTGAAGCAGCAGGGACACTTCAACAACATGGTGGCGCTGTGTTACTCTCCGGACGGCCAGCACATTGCCACTGGTGGCGATGACGGCAAGGTAGGAGGCGGAGCCTGTGTGATTGTGGGCTGGCTGTTTTGTCATGTGACCAGCCACTTGTGCTATACGATCTGGTCATTCCACCTGTCGTCTCTCCACAGGTGAAGATTTGGGACACGAGCAGCGGCTTCTGCTTTGTGACCTTCACGGAGCACACGAGCAGCATCAGCGCGGTCACCTTCACCAGTAACGGGCAGGTGGTGCTCAGCGCTTCGCTGGATGGCACCGTCAGAGCTTTCAGCTTACTCAGGTAGGTGGAACTTGTAGGTAGCGCCCTCCACCTGCCTGCTGTGGGATTGCGGCACTCACTGGTCAGTCTCATTGCAGGTATCGTAACTTCAGGACGTTCACGTCTCCCCGGCCAGCCCAATTCTCTTGCCTGGCTGTAGACGGCAGCGGCGACATCGTGTGTGCCGGGGCCCAGGACTCCTTTGAGGTTTATGTGTGGAGCATGCAGACCGGGAGACTTCTGGACGTAAGTGCAGAAAATGTACCAAATATCCCAGCGTGTCCTCTCCCTAATCTATAGACAGGACATCGCTGCCATCATGGCCCCTCCCCACTCAGCCTGTACTAGCCATGCCCCCTAACTTTAGCCACACCTCTACTCATGGTCACTGATATCTGTAAGACTAGTATCAGGCTCTATATCTGCGTCTCTCACCATCAGGTCTTAGCTGGACACGAGGGGCCGGTCAGCGGCGTGGCGTTTAACCCCTGGAAATCTGTTCTGGCCACCGCCTCTTGGGACCGGACTGTGAAGCTCTGGAACATGACGGACAGCTGGAGGACGACGGAGACCCTGAGTCTGACTGCAGACGGTAAGTAGAAAATGAGTGAGATGGTTTATACACTTCCATGTATCGTTCAAGATGTCCGCCTCCTTGGCGCCGACCTCGGCTCAGTAGCTGCTATAAAAACTTGTATGTAATGTTAGTCTAGATCATGTGACCTTCGTACACCTTTATTGTCCGTTACATGACATGGCACGTCTCCCATCATGTATGATGGTGGGAGAGGCAGAGCCACAATTTAAGTATTCAGTCTCCTCCCACGGCCGCTCCTCTGTATCACTGTAAATGGAGACAGCTCGCCATGACAACTAGATGGCGGTGATCATTGTAGCGGGCGGGTGCTCCAAGCAACCAAACTCATGGTGATGACCACTAGTCCTGTCTCTTATACAGCCCTAGCGGTCACTTTCCGTCCGGATGGCAATGAATTGGCGGTGTCTTCTTTGAACGGTCAGATCACCATGTGGGACCCGGAAAAAGGGATTCAGACGGGATCCATCGAGGGAAGACATGATCTGCAGTTAGGACGCAAAAAGACGGATAAAATTACTGCCAAGCACTCCTCAAAGGGAAAGTGAGTAAGCGTGCAGCCCCCTCCCCCCCCTCCCCACTCTCTGGACAATGGTAGCCCCGCCTCCTCATGTCCAGCCGCTGGCAGCCCCGCCTCCTCCTCTTCTCCAGCCGCTGGCAGCCCCGCCTCCTCCACCTCCTCTTCTCCAGCCGCTGGCAGCCCCGCCTCCTCCTCTTCTCCAGCCGCTGGCAGCCCCGCCTCCTCCACCTCCTCTTCTCCAGCCGCTGGCAGCCCCGCCTCCTCCTCTTCTCCAGCCGCTGGCAGCCCCGCCTCCTCCACCTCCTCTTCTCCAGCCGCTGGCAGCCCCGCCTCCTCCTCTTCTCCAGCCGCTGGCAGCCCCGCCTCTTTCTTTCCTGACGCCTGTGTTCCTTCCTCAGGGCCTTCACCACGCTGTGTTACTCAGCAGACGGACAGGCTCTCCTCGCCGGCAGCTCCTCCCGTTTTGTCTGTATTTACCACGTACGCGAGCAAATCCTGGCCAAGAAGTTCGAGATCTCCTGTAATTATTCTCTGGATGCCATGGAGGTGAGGGGTTAATGGAGGGAGGGTGGAGATAGCATCTCCACCGGACACGCCCTCTTGTCTCCTTTATTTTTCCTTCCTTTTCTTCTCTCTCTTTTCCATTATTGGTCTTTGTCTTGTCATCCTTGCTGATTTGTTTTTGTTTTTCTTTCTTTCTCTTGCTCCTTTCCTGTCGCTCACTTGTCTGTATGTCTCGGTCTCTCTCCTCCTGTTGTTCAGTTGTGTCTCTCTCTCGTCGCTCACTTGTTCCTCTTGGTCTCTCTCCTCTCACTTGTTTGTGCGTCTCTCTCCTCTTTTCACTCACGTGTTTATGTGTGTCTCTCTTTCTCCTTCTGTCGCTCACTTGTTTGTGTATATCTCTCTCTGTCTCGCTCTCCTCCTGTCACTTACGTGTGTTTCTCTCTCTCCTCTCCTGCTGCTTACTGATGTGTCTCTCACCTCTCCTGTCGCTCACTTACGTGTGTGTCTCTCGGTCTCTCCTCCTGTCGCTCATGTCTCTCTCGGTGTGTGTGTGTCTCTCTCTCCTCCTGTCACTTACGTGTGTGTCTCTCTCTCTCCCCCCTCCTGCCGCTCACCGATGTGTCTCTCTCTCCTCCTGTCGCTCACGTCTCTCTCTGTGTCTTTCGATCTCTCTCTCCTCCTGTCGCTCACTTGTTTGTGTGTATCTCTCTCTTGCTCTCGCGCTCTCCTCCTGTCACTTACGTGTGTGTCTCTCTCCTCTCCTGTCGCTCACTTACGTGTTTGTGCGTCTCTCTCCTCTCTTTTCACTCACGTGTTTGTGTGTCTTTCTCCTTCTGTCGCTCACTTGTTTGTGTGTATCTCTCTTGCGCTCTCCTCCTGTCACTTATGTGTGTGTCTCTCTCCTCTCCTGTCGCTCACTTACATGTGTGTCTCTCGGTCTCTCCTCCTGTCGCTCACGTCTCTTTCGGTCTCTCTCTCCTCCTGTCGCTCACTTGTCTTGGTTGTCTCTTTCCATCAGGAGTTTCTGGACCGCCGCAAGATGACAGAATTCGGGAGTCTCTCTTTGGTTGATGATGGGACTGGGGATGCTGATGGGGTCAAGTTGAGTCTTCCGGGAGTCAGAAAAGGTAGCGTGCGGTGTGCAGAGGGATTTGGCTCCTTGTAGAGATGTCGTCTGTGGTATTTACTGATGGATTTCTTACAGGTGATTGGAGCTCCAGACACTTTCAACCTGAGATCCGAGTCACATCCTTACGCTTCTCTCCAACCGGTGAGTGATGAGCTGAGAGACACTAGAGGGCACCAGATAGTATAAATGGGGAGTATAGAACCAGAGACTGGGGATAGTATAGATGGTCAGTATAGAACAGAGATGGGGGATAGTATAGATGGTCAGCGTAGAACCAGAGACAGGGGATAGTATAGAAAGTGACTGGGGATAGTATAGACGGGGAGTATAAAATGTGGCAGGGGATAGTATAGAATGTCTTGTCCTTGCCTTTTCTGAACGTCGTCTTTCCCGCTCAGGACGTAGTTGGGCCGCCACCTCCACAGAGGGTCTCCTGATCTACTCCCTTGACTCCAGTTCGGTGTTTGACCCTTTCCAGCTGGATGAAGAGGTGACTGCTGGCAGTGTGCACCGGACATTGCGTAAGGGCGAGTGGACTCGGGCTCTTGTGATGGCCATGAAACTCAATGAAGAGCGGCTTCTACAGGAGGCGCTGGAGAGGGTGCCGCACACGGACAGTAAGTACCATGCCGGCGCTGGCCGTTGCCCTGCATGGCCTCTATTATATCACTCGCTGTGACGTCACTTTCTGTCTTTTTCCCTGCAGTTAAGGTTGTTTGTTCCTCGCTCCCGGAACTGTATGTGGAGCGCCTCCTGGTGTTTTTGGCAGCTCAGATTGAAGGTTCCCGTCACTTGCAGTTCTACCTGATCTGGGCTCATGAATTATTGATGCAATATGGCCAGAAGCTAAAGGCTCGGTAAGAGGCAGCGGACTCTCCACGCTGCATACACTCGGGGCTTCTACCATCCGGGATGTATTTGAGCGGCAGAAACTTTCCTACAAGATGTCAGCCGAAATCTCGATATTGATCCTCTTACTTTTCTGTTTACAGATCAGTTTCCTTAATGCCGGCTATTCACTCCCTGCAGAAGAGTATTCAGGGGCACTTCTCATATCTCGCCAAGCTGTAAGTACAAGAGGATTCCTAAGTGCATAGATTGTGCTGATCGCAGTCTTTTCATCCTCTTAGATCAGAGTCCCTTATGGTGACCCGTCTTATCCTAATCCTTATCTTAGATCATACCTTCTTTATGTCATCTTACTTCCAGACCCCAATGGTGATCCTTCTTTTTGATCCCAGACCCCTAATATAGACTATCCTTATAGTAATGGCTGTTGTTTGGTAGCCTCATATGGACGAGCTGCAGCCACCCCCGCGGGCCCATAGTCACAGTTGTCACCTATAACATTTAGTCATTGGCCTCTGCGGGGGTGGGGATTCGTCACGTGGTTTTTCATCCTTTGTTTCTACCTTCTAGATGTGATTGGAATCGGTACAACATGAAGTATGCCGTCTGCCTGTCTAACCAGCGAGGGATGAAGCGCACCGCTACAGAATGTGACAGTGACATGGACTCTGAGGTGGAATCTATGGGTGACATCCCTGCAGAAGTGGAGGGTGACGAGTGATGACAACGGGGATCACGGAGATGTTGGATTGTTGACTTTGTACCTCTCCCCACCTGATAGGAGAGAGGATTCTGTGGCCTTGTCTCATCCCATTCCCAGGGAGAGGACGTCCATGTTGTGAGACAACTGGATTGTTGATGTGGACATAATGGCGACCTCCAGGATTGTTATAAATCTATAGTAATATAATTTGATATTGGGAAGAATAATAAAGTGTCACGTGACCACACCGGACAATATGTCTCACATTCAAAGTTGGACTATCGAAGTTACACAAAACTAAACAGTCCCATGACCGCGAGCTCGGGGGCAGAAGAAGGTGCTCTCCTTTTATGGATGTCTTTGTACTGTGGCCACAACAGGCGGGCACTCTATACACCGCATCCTCCAGGCTGGCACTCTATACACTGCATCCTCCAGGCGGGGCGCTCTATACACCACTTCCTCCAGGCGGGCGCTCTATACACCGCATCCTCCAGGCGGGGCGCTCTATACACCGCATCCTCCAGGCGGGGCGCTCTATACACCGCATCCTCCAGGCGGGGCGCTCCATACACTGCATCCTCCAGGCGGGGCGCTCTATACACCGCATCCTCCAGGCGGGGCGCTCCATACACCGCATCCTCCAGGCGGGGCGCTCCATACACCGCATCCTCCAGGCGGGGCGCTCCATACACCGCATCCTCCAGGCGGGGCGCTCCATACACTGCATCCTCCAGGCGGGGCGCTCTATACACCGCATCCTCCAGGCGGGGCGCTCCATACACCGCATCCTCCAGGCGGGGCGCTCCATACACCGCATCCTCCAGGCGGGCGCTCCATACACCGCATCCTCCAGGCGGGCGCTCCATACACCGCATCCTCCAGGCGGGGCGCTCCATACACCGCATCCTCCAGGCGGGGCGCTCCATACACCGCATCCTCCAGGCGGGGCGCTCCATACACCGCATCCTCCAGGCGGGGCGCTCTATACACTGCATCCTCCAGGCGGGGCGCTCTATACACTGCATCCTCCAGGTGGACACTCCGGGATGGTGTATATATACTATGCACTTCAGGAATGGGAGAGAGTTTCCATCCCACTAACAATGGAAGTGTCATATAAAGTGAAGTCGACCTCCCCTGCCCCATGTACACCAGGATGTTGCGAGTCCCCCAGCTGTGCTCCAATAAAGGGTTTCTGGTTTTTTATACAGTCTTTGTCTGCATTTCTTGGGTTGTTCCTGTCCTAGACGTCTTGGCGTCCTGTAAGAGCTGACCACATCTAGGCCCCATCCCCTAGATCAGTGCGGGGCATTATGTGAGTCTAGCAGCTTAGGAGGGCATGTATGAGTCCTGCAAAACCCTTTTAGCAGTGATTTCTGGGTTCTCTGGCGCTCCCGGCAGGCTGTTTTGTGGCTGTACTAGAAGTCCCATGATTTCTTGGGCTGCGCTCAGAGCTGACTCTCCTCCCTCTCACACCTTTCCTTTCTCACTTATAACCGGCCCCGCACCCTGTTTCCCTACCAGCCTGCCTATCATACCCACAGCCGCCATTTTTAGAGTCTTGCACATGGTTGGACTGATCTCCACGCCTGCCCCTCCCCATGGACACCCCACATGATGAGTTAGGGTTTCTTTTGAGTTATCTTCTAAGAGTCTTCTGAAGCTTTCTATGTTTCTCTAGCCCTCATCTTCCTCACTCTGACATGTTGGAGGTTTCTTTCTCCAGATTTTTTTCTGTAAATATAAATATAGAATTTTCCGCCTACGCCCAACAGCAGCACAACTGGGGTATTTCTGCCCCTATGAGCTGTTAGGACAGGTGGAATTTTTAATTACCTAACAGCTTTGACCTCTATAAGAGGCCGGAAGACCTGCTCCTCCTTTTGTTTTTTTTCTGTCCTGTGGGACAGGACAGGGGGGGGAGATGAGGTGTTCCAGCCTCCTATAGGGGTCCCTCTCCACCCAGTTTTCTTACCTTTCAGCTCCTGTTCCTCTTCTGTGGCCGGCTTCCCCGTCCCCTGGAGTGCTCTGCCTATTGTCCAAGGGACGCTCGCGTTTCTGGAGGGAGGGGGGAACCTTTCTCTCCCGGCTGCTAGGAGGAACCTTCTGCATGGCTAGGGTTTCCGGCTCGGTCCCAGCCTTGTCGCTTCCGGCTTGCCGCGTTCTGGGCCGCGGCCGCGATTTGTTTTCCTTCTTCTTTAAGGGGATCTTAATCCCCGCTCCTTAAGGGAGCAGTGTTCTGTCTCCCTTGATCCCCCCCCCCCCCGTCTCCTATGGATGGGAGGGGGGGGGGCTTGCTTAGCTCCGTCCCTCCTCTTCCTGTAGACAGAAAGATTATGAATGATAATCTGTTTTCCCTTAGCCCAAACAGCAGCACAACTGGGGTATTTCTGCCCCTAATGAGCTGTTAGGACAGGTGGAATTTTTAATTACCTAACAGCTTTGACCCCTATAAGAGGCCGGAAGACCTGCTCCTCCCTTGTGTTAGTATCAAGTATAGCATACAAAGTGGTACACACACATAAAGAATCTGTACAACAGTACCTCCTAGGGAGGGAGCCTTGTGCTGCTGTTTGGGCTAAGGGAAAACAGATTATCATTCATAATCTTTCTTTCCCCCATGCCCAACAGCAGCACAACCGGGGATTTAGCAAGTATTGTTTCCCCTAGGGCGGGTCCTCCTGGCAGGCTGATGCCAAGACGGAGTGCCCAAATGCTGTAGCATCGGCCGTACGCCAGTCCAATCTGTAATGTTTGGCAAAGGTCAGCTGTGAGCTCCATGAGGCTGCAGCACATATCTGCTCTAGAGAGAGGAACCGTGTCTCTGCCCATGATGTCGCCACTGCTCGGGTGGCATGGGCTCGTAAGAAATCTGGAACAGGAAGACCCCCAGGGACCGGAAATAAAGTCTTAAATCGCTTGGATGGCGCAAAGGGTTTTTCCGGGTGCCTCCATTCGCTCTCCATCAGGCGAAGCATTTCCGAGGACGGTCTGAAGGTAAAAGACCTTCGACTTGGGCCTTCACCACCTTCCCGGTCTCTGATCCTAAGTGTCTTGAACACCCTGGACATCTTCTCTAAGGGGAAGATCTCCTTTTCCTCCTCAGAATCGGATGATGACTCCACGTCCCTAAGGCACAGGGGCAGAAGGGACAACTCGCAGTCCAGCCGTGGTCTTTTGGCTGAGGACTCCATCCTTTTCATGGGGTCCTGGACGAAGCCCTTCACCCAGGATACCATCTCCCGCATGGGGGTTGCCTCAGAAGGGGGGGCTCTACATCCTGGACAAAAACGAAACTGGGAGTCGTCAGGCAGTGGGACTCTGCAGATAGCGCATGAAAGATGTTTCCTCTTTGCCACGGACTTCCTCCGAGGAGGAACAGTAGAGGAGGAAGAAGAAGACATTCTGAGAAGGAACAAAGAAAAAGAATACTAACAACCTTTGCCCTCCCATAGTGGGAACCGCTACCCCCCCCTTCCCCCTGGCCGCCTCCCCCAAACCTGAATCAACGGAGCTGCTTTCTAGGACAAATTGACCAAGGAGCTTCTCTAGTTGAGGTGCCAGTAACCGGAGCAACTGGCACTGAAAGATGGTTTTGGAGGGGATATATAGGCCAGGGGGCGGGACTAAAAAAGGGCACGCCCCTTCCTTCTTTGGGGCAATCTTTTTGGGGGGCAAAGGCAAAAACTCACAGAGGGGGGGGCCCTCAATACTGACAGGATCCCCAGAAACTGGAGGGGGCCCCCCCTCAGGAACCCCGGCATCCGTTCGTCTCCAGGGGGTTTCGTTCGCCCGCCGCGCGAACCGCATACCGCGCATGCGCGGCGGATGAGTAGGGCGGACCCGGGGAACCAAAAAACGGTTCCCAGGAGAAAGGGTCCTAGCCGCGCAGGGAAGCCTGGCTCCGGCGCGGCAGCACTCCAGGCGCACGCATGAGCTGGCGGGCTCCCCCGGCGGGGGAGGAAGCAGCAGAGGCTCAGAAGAGCAAAAAGAAAGGAAAAATATAGCAAAGTCTTCCGCTTGTCAGGTAAGAAGGAGGGGGGGAGAGAGAGTAGCAGACCCCTATGAGAGGTCAGAACCCCTGCTCCCCCTACCACCTGTCCTGTCCCACAGGACAGAAAAAAACACAAGGGAGGAGCAGGTCTTCCGCCCCGAAGGAAAACTACCTCGAGGAGAGGAAACATCTGGCCTGCGCCAAGTGCAGAATTCCATTGCCCGATGGATGCGGAGGGTGCAGAGCCCCCCCTCCGAGGCTACCCCTATTCGGGAGGTGGTCTCTTGTGTGAAAGATTTTGTTTCCCACTCTATGAAGAGAGTTGAGGACACCGTCTCGCACCTGGGTAAGAGGCCCCGGTTGGGTTGATCTGTTGGCATAGCAAACTCCTGTTTTTTCTCCCTTACCCCATACCCACCCTTCCCCCCGTTTCATATTTGTCATAACAATTATATTAGATGAAAATAACAACTTTTGTTCCACATTAAGTGACTGAGAGATGTCTAATTTAGCTAAATCAAGATCGAATACCAGTAGTAGTAGTAGTAGTAGTCGTCTTCCTAATAGGACAGAACTCAAAAAACCACTATGATCCGTTTCTGAAAGGCTCTTCTGTACAATTTGCATCTGTGAACTCCATTTCTTGTAAATTGTCACTCTTAAAGGGCTCCTCCTTATCTGGGCAATCCACAGGATAGGGAGTAACTTGCAAATTAGTGGGGATCCGACTGCTCAGGTCCCAACGTATCAGGAGAAAGTGGGATTTTTTCCCACCAGTCTGAATGGAGCGCTGGTATGAGCTCAGCTTCATTCATTACATTGGGAGTGCTGGGTATAGTGGAACTACAAGGCTTGCATTGAAATGAATGGAGTGCCCGATCATCTGCCCAATCAGAACAATGGAAAACAAATCAGACCCCCAGCTGATTTACACGTTTACCCCCCCCCCCATCCTGCGGCAATGATATAGTCACGTGTTATAGATGTTACGTCTACGGGATATCACATCTTTATACCGTGGCCAAATTTTGACATTCTTGGAAAACCCCCTAAAAAGCCTCATAACCTTGGTAATATATCCCGTAATATCCCACCACTCATAATAAAATCAGTAATATCAGCACATTATAGAATAATTCAGATTTATTTGTGCAAGCTATACAATATCCTAGAAACGGTGTGGTAAAATGGTGAAAATTTACTAAAAACATCAACAATACATAAAAAAAAATCATAGTAGCGGAACTATTTATTGTATTTATGGCCTTAGAGCCAAGAGATCTGGGTATCTACCCAAATCCGTGACACCCGATGACATGACACATCTTGCATCTATCAGTAGCGATAGGCCTTATTCACACAAACATCAAAAAACAACCGTGTGATGGTCATTTTTGTAATGTTTTCCTATTGGGGGAAATATATGAAGACTGGAGTTCTGTACGCCAGTCTTAATCAAGTCCCCACTTGTACAAGAAACTGGTATAGATGGGTAAGAAAATTCAACGTGGCTCGTATCCATCCCTCAGTAGACCGAAGTGAAGTATCGAAAACTTCATGATTATCAAGACCCCCATAATCCGCTATACCCGTACCCATCTCCAGGGAACCCCCGTACCAAATCATACAAACCCTTGACCTATGGCATGACTAAAGCTCTTTACTAATATATATAAATATATGCTTTAACAGAACACAGTACTGTCCTATCAGGGCCAGATTATAGAGAGGCCAAAGGGGCAAATGCCCTGGAGCCTCCACTGTACTCCTCGAGATAATTCACATCACACGTCAATTCCTACAGTAGTCTCAGATGACTGCCTCAGTGCTATCTGAGCACCACGACCTTATAGCGGTATTATTAGTGCACAGCGCTATAATATAGCAGTATTATTAATGCAATGTATTGCAGTATTGATTTGGCATTATTTGCAGGCAGATATATGATTTTTCAAAGGCATTTTTTCTTTGACCCAAAGCAGAATTGATGCCCCATACTTTCTCCCCACATGGTAAGGAAACTCCCTTATTGCCCCTGTCATAGTAAGGATGCTCCCTTTGTGATCCCCACACTGTAAGGATGCCCCCTTGACCCATACAACACAAGGATATGTGTTCCACCCAAAAATAGCGACCCTAGTGATGTCCACTTATTGCGCCCCACATAGACTGATAGATCCTTAGTGGCTACCTATACAGAAGTAGTGCCCATAAAAGTTGCAAAAGTGATACCAAAACCTGTTTCCATGATGAACAAAGAAGGTCATAGTGTAGGCCTCCTCTGATCTCTGCCGCCGGCTGCTTGGCACAGGTGTAATGATGGGCGCCCCTCTGCCCTCAGCTTCCCAGGGTGGTGGTCTCAGAGTGAATGGTGGGGCTGGGAGTTACAGATGAGCAAATGGACATACATAGGAGTGTAACACGGTAAACAGCATACAAAAGGAAAAGCGGAATGGGGTCTATGGGGTGAGGCCAAATACAGACCCTGGGGTGCCAATAGTTGTTCATCCCTCCTCTAAAAATGGCACTTCATACAAAAAAATCTAGTTTTATGCAGGACTGTGGAGTTGTAGTCGGGACAAATTTTGGGTGGGTTCATAGAAAAATGTTACCAACTCCAACTCCGGCTTCAAAATAAAGTCATTTATTTTGAATTCTTTTTTAGAATTATTCATATTTACTTTCCTAGGAATCAATCGCCAGGTTTTTCATGACTTAGAGAATCTTTACTGCTTGTGGCTGACCATGGTTGTCAGCCATGTTGGAGTTGGAGTCGGCTGTAACAAAGTAGAGAGTGGTTTGGCCTACTGACTCCACAGTCCTGGTTTTATGATTTCCGGTCATTTAAAATTTTTGCAAACGTTCACGGGCCAATCTGAGCCGCTGAATCTGGTCCTTGAGCTTCTGTCTCTCTCCAGACAGGCCATCTCTTTCTTCGAGTAAGTCCGTCTTGTTTCGTTCTTCCAAAAGACGGATCATTTGATAATGTAGGCATTCCTTAAACTCATGTAGAATGTAATGCTGAATAATCAGAGGGATTTGATTGGCTAAACGATTGGCCGTGCTCTGAAAGTGAAAGTCAGACCGATTAGTATAAAAACTCAGATCTACAGTCCTCAACCGGACAACAGTAAATGTTCCGAAACCTGCACAGTCACCATAACATTCAACTAATGTGAAATTGTAATTAGTAAACTTCTCATTATAATGTCCCACAGTGGCCCCTTCCCACAGTATAATGTCCCATAGCGACCCCTCTACACAGAATAATGTCCAACAGTGGTCCCTCCACATAGTATAATTACCCATAGTGTCCCCTCCATGCAGTGCAATCTTCCATAGCAGCCCCCACACAGTATTATGTCCCATAGTGGCCCCTGCACACAGTATAATGTCCCATAGTGGCCCCTGCACACAGTATTATCCCCCATAGTGGCCCCTGCACACAGTATAATGTCCCATAGTGGCCCCTGCACACAGTATAATGTCCCATAGTGGCCCCTGCACACAGTATAATGTCCCATAGTGGCCCCTGCACACAGTATTATCCCCCATAGTGGCCCCTGCACACAGTATAATGTCCCATAGTGGCCCCTGCACACAGTATAATGTCCCATAGTGGCCCCTGCACACAGTATAATGTCCCATAGTGGCCCCTGCACACAGTATAATGTCCCATGTTGGCCTCTATACCGTTTAAAGTCTGACAGTGGCCCCTACACACAGTATAATGTCCCACAATGGCCCCTCCATACAGTATAATGTCCCATAGTGGCCCCTCAATAAAGTATTATGTCTCTTAGTGGCCATTACATTAGTAAAATAAAAAAATCCCCCTAAATTTTGTTGGTTTGTCATCCACGAACTACTATTATACTTTGGGGTCTCTTCTGACCTTAGAGCATAATAAGCGCAGGCCCAGGGGAGGTGACACACATAACAATGTTACTCACCTCCCCTAGGCTCTACTGCTGCTCCCACTATTAGAGGCAGGGAGGGGTTCTCATCATGGTGCGTAACCCTGAGCAGTGGCATAACTAGGAATGGCGGGGCCCCGTGGCAAACCTTTGACATGGGATCCCCCCTCCAAAGACCCAGACCGACCGCCCATTTTCCAACACATTCCTGCAGGCACTATTATGCCCCATAGTGGCCCCTGTACACAGTATTATACCCTATAGTGGCTATAGTGGCTCCTGTATACAGTATTATACCCTATAGTGGCTCCTGTATACAGTATTATACCCTATAGTGGCTCCTGTATACAGTATTATACCCTATAGTGGCTCCTGTATACAGTATTATACCCTATAGTGGCTCCTGTATACAATATTATACCCTATAGTGGCTCCTGTATACAGTATTATCCCCCATAGTGGCCCCTGCACACAGTATTATCCACCATAGTGGCCCCTGCACACAGTATTATCCACCATAGTGGCTCCTGTATACAGTATTATGCCCCATAGTGGCCCCTGCACACAGTATTATGCCCCATAGTGGCCCCTGCACACAGTATTATCCCCCATAGTGACCCCTGCACACAGTATTATGTCCCTCAGTGACCCCTGCACACAGTATTATGTCCCTCAGTGACCCCTGCACACAGTATTATGCCCTATAGTGGCCCCAGTAGCACAGTATTATACCCCATAGTGGCCCCTGCACACAGTATTATGTCCCAATAGTGGCCCCTGCACACAGTATTATGCCCCATAGTGGCCCCTGCACACAGTATTATGCCCCATAGTGACCCCTGCACACAGTATTATGTCCCCATAGTGGCCCCTGCACACAGTATTATGTCCCATAGTGGCCCCTGCACACAGTATTATGTCCCCATAGTGGCCCCTGCACACAGTATTATGTCCCATAGTGGCCCCTGCACACAGTATTATGCCCCATAGTGGCCCCTGCACACAATATTATGTCCCTCAGTGACCCCTGCACACTGTATTATACCCCATAGTGGCCCCTGCACACTGTATTATACCCCATAGTGGCCTCTGCACACAGTATTATGCCCCATAGTGGCCCCTGCACACAGTATTATGTCCCTCAGTGACCCCTGCACACTGTATTATACCCCATAGTGGCCCCTGCACACAGTATTATGTCCCTCAGTGACCCCTGCACACTGTATTATACCCCATAGTGGCCCCTGCACACTGTATTATACCCCATAGTGGCCCCTGCACACTGTATTATACCCCATAGTGGCCCCTGCACACAGTATTATACCCCATAGTGGCCCCTGCACACAGTATTATGTCCCTCAGTGACCCCTGCACACAGTATTATGCCCTATAGTGGCCCCAGTAGCACAGTATTATGTACTGTAAATCATAATACTGTAATAAGTTCACTGCCTGGGAAAGAAGGGGTTACAATGCTGTGTGCTGACAGATTGCCCTGCACACATAGGTTAAACTCACCAGCCTGAACTCACTCAGTGCTGCTCCCCCCCCCCTCCCGGCATCGTGATATCTCCGCCCCTCCCCCACTGTCAGGATGCAAGCCGACTCTTCACCACCCGGAACCCGACACCTTAAGTGGCGTCGGGCCTCAAAAAGTAAAATTTATTGTTTATTTCTTTTTTTGGCATATTAACTAGTGAGGGGGCCTGGGCCCCCTGAGGTGTCGGGCCCTGTGGCAGCTGCTACCACTGCTACCATGGTAGTTACGCCACTGCCCCTGAGCATAGCTGTACCGACCCCCAGGGGTACATGTACTGTGCCTTGAGAAACACTTCTCTATACTACGCCACAAAGAATTATTGCATGATTGCCTCTTAGGTCATATTGTGGGTCTCATTTTGTACTAATTTTTGTATTATTTATCTGTTGCATACACAGGTGACTTACCTGAAAATAAGCCTCCAGGTGACAGGTGAGTTCATTCATTGACAGCTGCCTCTGGTCATGCAGGATATTCCCTGCCCCCGCCAATTTGCTCATTGACAAAGCCTCGCAGTACAGAGTATCCTGACAATGGATGATTCTCTCCATTTTGAACTGTAGATTAATAATCTGCTCGGCCTCCTTTTTCTGCTTGTGAGAAATATCTTCAATATTGTCCTTGGAGAATAAAAGAGATTGAAAATATCAATCAATTTTCTATAATATTTACAGGAGGATCAAGAGATTCCAGAGCGAACTTGTGACGTCATGCAGGAGTGTGGCGTCACCAACGCCATACCTCCCAATTTTTAAAGAGTAGAAAGAGGGGTAAAATGTGCGGCGCGCTCTGCGCGCCGTGGCAAATTTGGCTCCACCCACTTTTATGTTGATTCCACCCATTCTCATTCATTTATCATGTGCTCCCACACAGTATAATCCTCCTACAGTCACCCATAAATTATATGTCCCCCCTCCATCTCTCCCCCATTTTCATATACACCCTTCATCTACCCCTAGTTTCATGTCCCCCCCTCTATCTATGTCCCCAGTTTAATGCCATTCTACCCCTTTATCTGCCCACAGTTTCATGTCCCCCCCGTCTCTGCCCCAGTGTCATGACGTTCTCCCCCCTTCATCTGTCCCAATGTCATGCCATTCTCCCCCCCTTCATCTGCCCCAGTGTCATGCCATTCTCCCCCCTTCATCTGCCTCAGTGTCATGCCATTCTCCCCCCCCTTCATTTGCCCCAGTGTCATGCCGTTCTCTCCCCCTTCATTTGCCCCAGTGTCATGCCGTTCTCGCCCCTTCATCTGCCCCAGTGTCATGCTGTTCTCCCCCCTCCATCCACCCCAGTGTCATGCTGTTCTCCCCCTCCATCTGCCCCAGTGTCATGCCGTTCTCCCCCCTTCATCTGCCCCAGTGTCATGCCGTTCTCTTCCCCTTCATTTGCCCCAGTGTCATGCCGTTCTCCCCCCTTCATCTGCCCCAGTGTCATGCCGTTCTCCCCCCTTCATCTGCCCCAGTGTCATGCTGTTCTCCCCCCCCTTCATTTGCCCCAGAGTCATGCTGTTTTCTCTCCCTTCATCTGCCCCAGTGTCATGCCGTTCTCCCCCTTCATCTGCCCCAGTGTCATGCTGTTCTCTTCCCCTTCATTTGCCCCAGTGTCATGCCGTTCCCCCCCTTCATCTGCCCCAGGGTCATGCCGTTCTCCCCCCCCTTCATTTGCCCCAGTGTCATGCTGTTTTCTCCCCCTTCATTTGCCCCAGTGTCATGCCGTTCTCCCCCCTTCATCTGCCCCAGTGTCATGCCGTTCTCCCCCCGCCCCCTTCATTTGCCCCAGTGTCATGCTGTTTTCTCCCCCTCCATCTGCCCCAGTGTCATGCTGTTCTCACACACACACACACACACACACACACACACACACACGCGCTCACCTTTCCTCGTTCCCCCGCAGCTCTCTCCCTCATACACATATTGTAGCCGCGATGTGATGACGTCATCACATCGCGACTACAAATGCCGGAGCTCAGCGTTAAAACAGGAGCTGAGCTGTGACAGCTCCTGCTTTAAACGCCTATGTATTCAGCTCATCGGCGTCCTACGGATGCCGATGAGTTGAAATCGGGTCATGCTGACCCAGGGCTGGCTCCAGGTTTTTATGGGCCCTTGGGCGACAGAGCCTCAGTGGGCCCCCTTGTAAAGGAGGCGGGGGGGGGGGGGGTCGAGACACTGTGCGTCGCAGATGAAGCGAGTGACGTCATGCAGGAGTGTGGCGTCACCAACGCCATACCTCCCAATTTTTAAAGAGTAGAAAGAGGGGTAAAATGTGCGGCGCGCTCTGCGCGCTGTGGCAAATTTGGCTCCACCCACTTTTATGTTGATTCCACCCATTCTCATTCATTTATCATGTGCTCCCACACAGTATAATCCTCCTACAGTCACCCGTAAATTATATGTCCCCCCTCCATCTCTCCCCCAGTTTCATATACACCCTTCCTCTGTCCCCAGTTTCATGTCCCCCCCTCCATCTCTGTCCCCCAGTTTCATCACGTTCTCCCCCTTCATCTGCCCACAGTTTAATGTCCCCCGTCTCTGCCCCAGTGTCATGCCGTTCCCCCCTCCCCTTCATTTGCCCCCAGTTTCATTGGGCCCCCTCCACCTCTGTCCCCAGTTTCATGCCGTTCTCTCCCCACCCCCTTCATCTTCCCCAGTGTCATGCCGTTCCCCCCTCCCCTTCATTTGCCCCCCAGTTTCATTGGGCCCCCTCCATCTCTGTCCCCAGTGTCATGCCGTTCCCCCCTCCCCTGATCTCACAGCTCCTGCTTTAATCGCGTATGTATTCAGCTCATCGGCGGACGGACGCTGATGAGCTGAAATCGTGACAGGCAAGTGCCGGGGGGCCGCCAAACTGCGACATTTTAATATTTGTTAATGATCTTACACATATATTTCAAGACTTTTGCACCATTCTTGAGCAGTTTTACGCCAAACTATGTAATGCAAAAGTTGAATCATATATTTGATCATATATTTATGACCTAAAATCCTAAAACCTGGACAACCTGCTAAGGAATTGCCAGTTGAGCAATTCCCCAGTGTGGCTGCTGAAACCTTGGTGGAAGGGAAGACAGAAACAGTGAGTCCTAAACTTAACCCAGCCCCTGTCCCTGCCTACTTACCTCACTGTCCTAATAACAGGGACAACTGGGTGACAGTCCCTTCTCTAGATATGTGTACACAGAACAGGACACGATAATACAACACAGAAGAGGAGTCCGCAAACCAAGAGACAAAGCCAGAGAGACAAACAGTACCAAATTGCAGTTTGAATGGGTGCGGAAGTAACACAACCCCTTTAACTCAGCACTGACCAATAATACTATGAAAACAAATGTTCTGTATAGGACAACCCCTTTCAGATTATAAATGAGAAGATAAGTATATATACATTACCAAGGCAGCGTTATAAAGATTTTCAAACTGAGCGAAACATTTTGAAGCCACGTCTGTAAAACATTTCTGGATGAGCTCTAGAAAAACCAAAGAAAATTCAGATCAGGGCGGGTTCACATCTGTGCCCGGTCTCTGCTTTCAGGTTTCCGTCTTCCGCCCTGCGAAACTGGACAGGAGACGGAAACCCGGCAGTCAGTTTTCAAACCCATTCACTTGAATGGGTTTGCAAAGTGACCGCCCGTGTGCATCTTCTGGTCTCCGTGGGGAAACCGTTTTTTTTAGTCGGACATGCAGGACTTTGTGTCCGGTTAAAAAAACCAGTTTCCCTGTGGACAGGCAGAAGATGCTCACGGGCGGTCACTTTTGCAAATCCATTGAAGTGAATGGGTTTAAAAACTGACTGCCAGGTTTCCGTCTCCTGTCCAGTTTCGCGGGGCAGAAGACAGAAACTGACCAGATTAGCTAAACCGGAGACCGGGCGGAGATGTGACCCTGGACTAAGTAAAGATAATGACAAGAACACTTATTTTCACCCTGAGATACAGAATATGTGCCCAAGCAACTTCATACAATTACATGTAAAACCTTCTTAAATGGTGTGTGCGCTGCTGCAAACAAATTTTGTATTCTATCCCTAATATCCCTGACACTGGTCTATAGTCTGTCACTCTGCCAAATCAGTATCCCTGCACTATGCTGAGGAGGCCCAATAGGCCGAAACAGTGCTGTCCATGGCTGGGAATCTGTTCCTTTTGGAATAGGAATACTAATTTGGCAATTAAATCCACATCATGATTAAATAGACTTTTTAACTGAGTCATGCATGATGTTAAGGATGCTGCCCTCTAGAGGGCCCCATACAGAGGCACTGTTCTCCTAATTACATCCTGGAGAATAGATTTGCATATTTTTTACCCAGAATCCCTAGCGGAGCAGGAATGACTTTTAAGTCTCCATACTGCCTATGTAGGCACACACTCTCCCTGATGTGTACGATTATCCCCCGATCCCTAAAATAAAAAGTGAAGCAGCTTAAATAGACTTAATTATTGATCGTTTATAGAGATGGGCGAGTAATGAAATATTCGAGATTCGGTATTTGTTTCGAGTAGAGCCTCAATATTTGACTACTCAATCGAATATCGAATCCCATTACAATCTATGGGGAAAAAACGCTCATTTCAGGGGAAACCACTAATCGACTAAAGGAGAGTCACCAAGTCCACGAGTAGCAGGAGGAGAGTTTTTAGGAGGAGCGCTGTGCAGTTAAAGTGCACGGACCCCATTATAGTCTATGGGGTCCGTGCGCTTTAACTGCACAGCGCTCGCAGTTACGCTGAAAAAAAGTAAGCTCCCTCGTAACTGCAAGCTGCTAGCTCTATCGACTAGCAAAGACGAGCCTGCGGCAAATCAACGCTGGTTCTGCAGCAGGCTCGTCCGGAGAGCTGGCAGCTTGCTGTTACGAGGGAGCTTACTTTTTTGTCATAGGAATGCATCGACCATCGTTGATTGGCCAGTGTACAGCATTCGGCCAATCAACGCTAGTTCTGAATTGAATATTTACTGCGAATAGCTAGTAGTATTCGATCGAGTACGAATATTTTGAATACCATAGTATTCGATCGAATACCTACACAATCAAATACTATTCACTCATCTGTAATTATTTAGATCTGTCCACCTCCATGGTAACAGACTACAAACAATTCCTGTGTAGTCTGAGTCTGTCTGTTATTTTTAGTTGATAAAGGGATTTTCCGAACGTATTTTTATGATAGAGAATCAATTGAAGATTGGCAAGGTCCGACATCACATGTCGTGTGCAGTGGAAACAGAGGGCTGCTATTGCTTCAAACAGACCCCTTAGGGGGTCTAAAAGTTAGAGTACGAAAATAAATAAATAAAATAAATAAAAATAAATAAATACATTTAAAAATATTAAAATTCCAATCATACCTCTATCCTAGAATACATATAAAAGTACTTAATAAAATGTAGTTACTTACCAATGACTTGGTGCAGCAGATGTAGAGCTGGCTCTAGAAAAGTAGCTATATGCTTCCTCATAATGTTCTCAAATTTCTGGTAGTTGATGAATCCAACAAGCTCGCGGCCTCGATAGCGATTCTCGTACACATCCTTTTCTTTTCTCATCTCATCCACAACTGGAATGTAAAAACTTTCTATTATTCTGAAGCTATTGTTATATCTATTAATAAATACCAGGGCTGAGAATGTAGACTTAGCTTTATCAAGGATTTTCATTAGCCATTTTTGGCACAATCAGTTGAATTTCTTGGAATATGTACAGAGATGGGCGAACTGACTCGTAGGGAGCCAGGTTCAAACCAAAAATTCTAAATTGGTCGTTTTTTTTATGAAACTGAACAAAATGAGAATCATCTTGGGCGAACTAAGATGGTCACAGTATTATACCCTAGGTTCTCTTAATCTGCGATTGCCTTAGAGAGCTAGACATTGGATAGATAGGTTCCTAGGAGCCCTGACAGTGTTATACACTATGTATTATAGATAGGTTCCTAGGAGCCCTGACAGTGTTATACACTGTGTATTATAGATAGGTTCCTAGGAGCCCTGACAGTGTTATACACTGTGTATTATAGATAGGTTCCTAGGAGCCCTGACAGTGTTATACACTGTGTATTATAGATAGGTTCCTAGGAGCCCTGACAGTGTTATACACTATGTATTATAGATAGGTTCCTAGGAGCCCTGACAGTGTTATACACTATGTATTATAGATAGGTTCCTAGGAGCCCTGACAGTGTTATACACTATGTATTATAGATAGGTTCCTAGGAGCCCTGACAGTGTTATACACTGTGTATTATAGATAGATTCCTAGGAGCCCTGACAGTGTTATACACTGTGTATTATAGATAGGTTCCTAGGAGCCCTGACAGTGTCATACACTATGTTTTATAGATAGGTTCCTAGGAGCCCTGACAGTGTCATACACTATGTTTTATAGATAGGTTCCTAGGAGCCCTGACAGTGTCATACACTATGTTTTATAGATAGGTTCCTAGGAGCCCTGACAGTGTTATACACTATGTATTATAGATAGGTTCCTAGGAGTCCTGACAGTGTTATACACTATGTATTATAGATAGGTTCCTAGGAGCCCTGACAGTGTTATACACTATGTATTATAGATAGGTTCCTAGGAGTCCTGACAGTGTTATATACTATGTTTTATTTTAAATATGATTTTTATTGAAAAGAAGAAAGCTTTTACAATACAATAAAAAAGCAATTACAAACATAAGAAGAATCGGCATACGTCCAAGCAGTAGAACAGGAATCGCAAGCTGGAACTCCGGGCTGTAGCTCAAATACATGAATGACACAAACATGACCGAACATACAAAGACCAAAGGACCAGATACACAGACGCTACAAAGACACCAATTCTACAAAAAGACAAGAAAGGAATGAAAAGGGGAACACAACCAGAAGGGAACAGGAAAGAAACAAGAAAAAGGGAAATAGGGGAGACGGAATAGGAACAGAAAAGAACAAGAAAACCAAACAATGACATAAACAACATAACCACATACCTGAATACAATACCAGAAAAACACAAAATACATCCGAAAAATTGAACACGATAAAATAAAATAAAATAAAGCCACCTGGGATAATAACATAGTAGGTAAATAGTAATCAAGGGGACCCCCTGGGGGTGGCCTGAGGCCGAGGAGATAGAACACCCTTATTAGACTCCACATACGAAATCCAGAGAGACCACTGGGATCGAAACTTGGCGTAAGTATGGTTTTTGTTAGACAACAAACGTTCCAAGGTACATGCCAAGTTCACATGGTGAAATAGTTCAGCTAAGGTCAAACAAAGAGCGGACTTCCACTGGCGAGCGATCATGGCCCGAGCTGCGAGCACGATCTGACCCAGGACGACCTGCATCTCCGAGGGGAAACTACCAATATCTAAGAAACAAAGGGCGAGACCAGGAGAGGGACTGATATCAAAACCAGCTATGGCGGACATGAAATGAAATACCGCTATCCAGAAGGTTCGTACCGGAGGGCAGTCCCACCACAAATGCAAGAATGAACCCACTTGGCCGCATCCCCTCCAGCAGAGTCTAGAACAAGAAGGATCAATATGCGCCAACTGGGTCGGAGTCCTATACCACCTCAGCATAATTTTCAAAGCCGTTTCCCAATGTGCCGCCCCCTTAGATACGCGCTTAACAAACCCAGCTGCCGTATACCAGTCAGACAGAGGGATGGTTCTGGCAAGATCCGTCTCCCAACGAAGCAGGTGAAGAGGCTTGACCCGCTCCGGGGGAACAGAGAGAAAGCCATAAAACACAGATAACCCACCTCTAACAGGCGCGGACCTATTCCACAGCTTTAAGGCTAGCCTGGGAAAGGTCAATCTAGAGGGTTCGTAGGATTGAAAAAAATGACGCAACTGCAAAAACTTAAAGAAATCCGTTTTAGGGAGCTGGAACTCTTCCTGTAACATGGAGAACGATTTAAACCCGTCGTCCGTAAACAGCTGTGTCACTCTATAGAGACCCCTAGAGACCCAACCACGGAGTCGCAGCTGGGGAAGAAAAGAGGTTAAATATAGTACGGGTAGCTTTGATAAAGGGACCAGGTCTTCTCTGGAGGTATATGACAAAAAATAACGCCAAGCGGACACCGTGGCCCTAATACTCAGTAAGGGAGGGGAAGTGATGGGCAGACTTGAATCCTTAGGGCGTAAAATACTCATAAGCGGGGCATCCAGAAGGCATTCCTCAATTTCGGCCCAGCGCCATTTAGAAGTCTCATCCCACCCGACCCTAAGTTGATCTAGGACAGACGCCATATAATATTTTTTAACATCTGGGACACCCGCACCCCCATGGGACCAAGGGCGCGTCATCACCTTAAGTCGGACCCTGGATCTCTTACCCTCCCAAATGTAGTTGGAAAGAATGGACTGAAGTTTGGTAAAATATGAGTCAGGGAGGGGGATGGCAACTGTACGGAACATATACAAGATTAAGGGTAACACCATCATCTTGACAATAGCAATTCTGCTCGCCCAAGACAACATTGGCTGTGAGAAAGAGGCAAGAAGAGAAGTAACTTTGGTCAGAAGGGGGATTTAATTGACAGAAAACAGATCAGAACTAGGGGCCGTCAGGGAGATGCCAAGATAAGCTATACGGGAGTCATTCCATTGGTAGGGGAATTGAGAACAGAGATCCCGTCTCAACGAGGGAGAAAAGAGAACAGGCAATATCTGTGATTTGGAGGAATTTACCTTATAATAAGAAACTTTACCAAATCCCTCCAAGACCTCCGTAGCAGCACTCAAGGAGGAACCAGGGGAAGTCAGGGCCAGTATGACATCATCAGCATATAAGCCGATTTTATGCTGCTGGCGACCCACAGTAATACCCTCGATATTTCCCGCCGACCGAATGGACTCCGCCAGAGGCTCCATCACAAGCGCAAAGATAATAGGGGAAAGAGGGCAGCCCTGGCGAGTACCATTCGAGATCCGAAAGGGCTCAGACAAAAAGCCCGATGAGAGCACACGAGCCGACGGGTGGGAGTACAGAGCCAGAATAGCAGATTTAAAGACTGACCCCATACCAAAGCTATCCAAAAGGCAGTCTAAGTATCCCCAGTGGACCCTATCGAAAGCCTTCTCAGCATCCAAAGCCAGAAGCAAAGAAGGCGTACCATCTTTTTCGGCTTTCTGAATAAGATCTATAAACCTCCGTGTGCCGTCTGGCGCCTGCCTACCGAATACAAAACCCACCTGGTCAGGACTAACCAACTGGGGGAGAAGGAGGAGCAACCGCTCAGCAAGGATTTTAGCGTACAGTTTGATATCCGTGTTCAGGAGGGAAATAGGTCTAAAATTAGCCGGGACAGTGGGAGATTTGCCGGGTTTAGGGATGGTCACTATAGTGGCCGACAACATTTCCTCCGGGAAGCATTGCTCCTCCGCTGCCTTCTGGAACACAGCTAGAAGATAAGGGGACAAAATATCTGCATATTTCTTGTAGTAGATCCCTGAGAAGCCGTCAGGGCCAGGAGATTTTAGTGGTTTCAGTGAGGCTATAGCTTCCGTAACTTCAAACAAAGTGATAGGCGAGGCTAGGGAGGCAGACTGCGCAGGGGAAAGGCGGGGCAGGGCCACAGAATCTAAGAATCGATCGATTTCTTCCCTAGATGGCTGGTACGTCTGAGGATCATCCCTAAGATTGTATAACGACTTGTAATATAAGCGAAACTGCTCTGCAATAAGGCGGGGGTCAATTACTTTAGTACCCGAGTCATCCACAAGGTGAGCAATACGGGTTTTGGGACGCGACTGTTTGATTTTTCTAGCTAAAAAGGTGCTAGCCCTACTATTATGCACATAGGCCTGACATTGAAAACGCTTAAAAGCTAAGTCCTGTTGACAAGCCAGAAGGCCCTGCAACCGGAGTTGACATTGCCTAATCTCAGCAGAGACAGTGGGAGTAGGGTTAAGCTTATTAATTGCAGAGAGGGAGGATAGGGAGCGAAGTGTAGCATCTATGTCTTTAGATCGTTCCTTTTTTGCCCTCGCGCACGCCTGAATAAGCACCCCTCGCATATATGCCTTATGAGCATTCCAGAGCACATGAGGGTCTGATACGGAGGGGGAGTTGAGGGAAAAATATTCCCTCAGGGCCTCACAGAGGTGCTCAGCATAAGAGGGGTGATCTAGGATATACTCATTCAATCGCCACTGGGTAGGCATGGCAGTGGAGAACTTCTCATGTAGAGAAAGGGACACCGGAGCATGATCAGTCCAAGTGATCAGCCCAATATCCGTAGATTCTGTCTGCATCAGCCCAATTTTATCAGTGAGAAAAAAGTCAATACGGGAGTAAGAGGAGGACGAAGAGGAGAAATAACTATAATCTCGTTCCCCGCCATGTTGACAACGCCAGACGTCATAAAGGCCCTGGTCAATCAAAGAGGAAGACAATATAGGGGAGCATCTCTTGGGGTTGGAAGAGTCTAGAGAATTATCAACTAAGCAATTAAAATCCCCCCCAATGATCAACATACCAGTAGCAAAAGTCCGAATCCTGGAAAGCACAGATTTCCAATACTGCGCCTGGGAACGATTCGGGAGATAAACAGTGACTAAAGTATACTTAACATTGTTAATAAGGCAATTAAGCCCCAAAAACCGACCCCCAGGATCAACTAAAGTGGATTCAAGGGAAAAGGCTACTGAATCCCGCACAGCAATAAGAACACCCTTACGCTTAGCATTACAAGAAGCCTGATATATATGAGGGAAAGAGGGATTAGAGAACTTAGGGCTTTTGCCAACACAAAAATGAGTCTCCTGGAGGAAGAGTACATCGCAGCGAAGGCGACGGGCCTCCCTCCAGACAGAACTCCGTTTACAGGGGCTATTCAAACCCCTAACATTAAGTGAAGAGATACGGAGTACCATAGTGATAATCTAAAGAAAAATGGCGGAAGACCCAGGTGGCTACACAGAAAAACAAGGATGCATAAAATATGTGTGAACAGGCATAATAGGCATACAACATTCCAGGTATGAAACAAGAACAAAGAATGCGAACAAAATAACATAGTGTCAAAAAACACCGAATAACCAAAAGTAATCAGCTGGGGGGGGGGGGGAGAAAAACAGGTCAGTAATAGAGATGAGCGAACACTAAAATGTTCGAGGTTCGAAATTCGATTCGAACAGCCGCTCACTGTTCGAGTGTTCGAATGGGTTTCGAACCCCATTATAGTCTATGGGGAACATAAACTCGTTAAGGGGGAAACCCAAATTCGTGTCTGGAGGGTCACCAAGTCCACTATGACACCCCAGGAAATGATACCAACACCCTGGAATGACACTGGGACAGCAGGGGAAGCATGTCTGGGGGCATAAAAGTCACTTTATTTCATGGAAATCCCTGTCAGTTTGCGATTTTCGCAAGCTAACTTTTCCCCATAGAAATGCATTGGCCAGTGCTGATTGGCCAGAGTACGGAACTCGACCAATCAGCGCTGGCTCTGCTGGAGGAGGCGGAGTCTAAGATAGCTCCACACCAGTCTCCATTCAGGTCCGACCTTAGACTCCGCCTCCTCCGGCAGAGCCAGCGCTGATTGGCCGAAGGCTGGCCAATGCATTCCTATGCGAATGCAGACTTAGCAGTGCTGAGTCAGTTTTGCTCAACTACACATCTGATGCACACTCGGCACTGCTACATCAGATGTAGCAATCTGATGTAGCAGAGCCGAGGGTGCACTAGAACCCCTGTGCAAACTCAGTTCACGCTAATAGAATGCATTGGCCAGCGCTGATTGGCCAATGCATTCTATTAGCCCGATGAAGTAGAGCTGAATGTGTGTGCTAAGCACACACATTCAGCACTGCTTCATCAAGCCAATACAATGCATTAGCCAGTGCTGATTGGCCAGAGTACGGAATTCGGCCAATCAGCGCTGGCTCTGCCGGAGGAGGCGGAGTCTAAGGTCGGACCTGAATGGAGACTGGTGTGGAGCGATCTTAGACTCCGCCTCCTCCAGCAGAGCCAGCGCTGATTGGTCGAGTTCCGTACTCTGGCCAATCAGCGCTGGCCAATGCATTCTATTAGCCCGATGAAGTAGAGCTGAATGTGTGTGCTTAGCACACACATTCAGCTCTACTTCATCAGGCTAATAGAATACATTGGCCAATCAGCGCTGGCCAATGCATTCTATTAGCTTGATGAAGCAGAGTGTGCACAAGGGTTCAAGCGCACCCTCGGCTCTGATGTAGCAGAGCTGAGGGTGCACAAGGGTTCAAGTGCACCCTCGGCTCTCCTACATCAGAGCCGAGGGTGCGCTTGAACCCTTGTGCAGCCTCGGCTCTGCTACATCAGAGCCGAGGGTGCGCTTGAACCCTTGTGCACACTCTGCTTCATCAAGCTAATAGAATGCATTGGCCAGCACTGATTGGCCAGAGTACGGAATTCGGCCAATCAGCGCTGGCCAATGCATCCCTATGGGAAAAAGTTTATCTCACAAAAATCACAATTACACACCCGATAGAGCCCCAAAAAGTTATTTTTAATAACATTCCCCCCTAAATAAAGGTTATCCCTAGCTATCCCTGCCTGTACAGCTATCCCTGTCTCATAGTCACAAAGTTCACATTCTCATATGACCCGGATTTGAAATCCACTATTCGTCTAAAATGGAGGTCACCTGATTTCGGCAGCCAATGACTTTTTCCAATTTTTTTCAATGCCCCCAGTGTCGTAGTTCCTGTCCCACCTCCCCTGCGCTGTTATTGGTGCAAAAAAGGCGCCAGGGAAGGTGGGAGGGGAATCGAATTTTGGCGCACTTTACCACGTGGTGTTCGATTCGATTCGAACATGGCGAACACCCTGATATCCGATCGAACATGTGTTCGATAGAACACTGTTCGCTCATCTCTAGTCAGTAACACTCAGTGAGAGTGAGTATTAGAAAGGCACACAGGTCACCTAAATCAAAGAATAAAATTATAACATTAGGCAAGGCAAGTCAGTCCGCCGAAGCGGCTAACGGATTCACTTACGACCGCCCACCACAGTCCATTCCTTAGTAAGATGAGAAGGCCGCACTGAGGATTCAGGCACAGATGAATGAGAGTCAGCAGGGGCAAGCTTCCATTTTCGGAGGAGGGACATGCCCGCCTCCACATCAGGGACAGAATGGAAAATCCCATTGCGGGGAATCAGCAGCTTGGTAGGGAAGCCCCAACGATACCGTACGCCCCGGTCTCTGAGGATCTTGGTGATGGGAGCCAGCTCACGCCTGGCCTGCATAGTAGCTGCGGATAAATCGGGAAACAGGGAAATGGATGCAAACGGAGCTGGGAAGGTGCCACATTTTCTGGCTTCTGCAAGAATCGAGTCTTTAACTTGGTAGAAATGGACCCTTGTTAGCACATCTCTCGGGACATCCACAGGAGCAGAGTTCACTTTTGGAATATGATGGGTTCGATCCAAGGTGAGCTCCAGCTCAGTAAGTCGCGGGAGAATTTTCTTGAAGAGGCGTTGAACATAGGCCGCCAAGTCCTCCGATGCCACATCCTCGGGGACACCACGGATCTTAATATTGTTGCGTCTAGACCGATCCTCAGCGTCAGCTGCTTTAATTTTCAGCCATCTGACCTCCGCTTCCAGGGTGTTATGAGCGTCAACCAAATCATTATGAGCAGTCGAAAATTCCTCCATTTTATTTTCAAGATGGTCAGTCCGCTCTCCCAAAGCATCAATATCCTGTCGCAATTTGCCCACCGCAGAGGAGACAGTCTTGTTAATCCCCGCCTGTAGCAGGACAAGCATCCCTTTCAATGTATCACATGTGACAGGGTCTGAGGAGGCCGGGAAATCAGAAATGTCCGAATGAACAAAATCAGAGGTAGCAACAGAAGCAGGTAGGACATCAGCGACCCGCTTACACATCGGTTCCTTGCCAGATGGAGAACCCTGAGGAGACACAACAAAACTTCTCTTACCACCATCAGCCAGCAGGGGGAGACGATCGGCTGAGAGAGAGCCCTCTTCAGGCAGAGAGTCCGCTAATTCAGACCGTGGAGGCGACTTCGCTGGAGAGCGGGAACCTGAAGGTGAAGAAGGCATCGAATGCGACATGGTGCTCGAGAAGAAGTCAGATAGCTTCCTAGGGGTTTTGGAGGAGGATGGTTTCTTCCGAGGCATAATAGAGACAGCAGGAAAGGTCAGGGATGCAACCGAAGTCGGTAAGGCCGGAGGGCAAACTTATGCGACAGGGACAAAGTTCGCGGAGCAGTGCAGGAGGTCAGACAGCAGCAAATTCCAACAGGGCGGTAGGGGCCATATAACAAGAAGCCTAACAATCAGCTGAGAGCCGCCAGAGGTGACACTGTTAGCGATTCAATCCAACATGGTGAGATAAGTAGCCAGCGGTGGGGACACACAGGCAATTATAAATCCACGGGAGCCCAGTGTGAGGAGCCCCCCCTGGTGGTGGAGTAGGGGCTCTGCACTCACAAAGGGCTCAACCAGAAGAGGCAGGGAGCAGGCCAAGTAATATGTAAAGTCCAGTCCAGGTGGCAGGTGAGGAGCCCCCCCTGATGGTGGTGTAGGGGCTCAACACTCACTGAAAGTAATATCACTCAGGCAGGGGAGCAGGAGGCAATGTCCAGAAAAGTCCAGGGGGAAGGAGAGGAGCCCCCCTGATGGTAGTGTAGGGGCTCAACACTCTCCCAACCCCCCTGAAGCCGCAGAGCACAGGCGCTTCACAAGATGGCCGCCGCCACTGCCAGTCCCAATAGAACAGTATGAAGGCCGCACAGCAGGTTCCAGACAGGCCAGGAGCAGACACCGGACTCCGGAGGCAGCACACAGGGGGTCAGAAGAAGTACCGCTCACCTCCGTACAGCAGCCGCTGCCACAGCGCAGGGATGGAAGACGGGAGCCGGCCGCCGCGATCCACAGGAGGGAACCGGATGTGGAGATGGCGCAGCAGGACAGGCCGACGGGTAGGCCGCAAAGCCTCCGAGGCCAACAGAACCGGGATGGAGGCCGAAAATGAAGGTCCAGAAGGCACCGCCGGGATCCAGGGACTCACCGCCGGGCGTCACCGACCAGGAGCAGGTAAGTAGAAAGGAGATGCCGAAAGGAGAAGGCCGCAGATGCCGGGAGCTCCAGCAGACGCGTCCTCTCCCCTTGCCGGCTACGTTATATACTATGTTTTATAGATCGATTCCTAGGAGCCCTGACAGTGTTATACACTATGTATTATAGATAGGATCCTAGGAGTCCTGACAGTATTATACACTATGTTTTATAGATAGGTTCCTAGGAGTTCTGATAGTATTCTACACTATGTTTTATAGATGGATTCCTAGGAGTCCTGACAGTGTTATACACTATGTTTTATAGATAGGTTCCTAGGAGCCCTGACAGTGTTATACACTATGTTTTATAGATCGATTCCTAGGAGCCCTGACAGTGTTATACACTATGTATTATAGATAGGTTCCTAGGAGTCCTGACAGTATTATACACTATGTTTTATAGATAGGTTCCTAGGAGCCCTGACAGTATTCTACACTATGTTTTATAGATCGATTCCTAGGAGTCCTGACAGTGTTATAACTATGTTTTACAGATAGGTTCCTAGGAGCCCTGACAGTGTTATACACTATGTTTTATAGATAGAGTATTCTCTGTTATGTTTTAAGCTGTGGTTTGTACCAAACTTGCTCGACCCAAAACAAATCTTGGACTTCAGCCATCTGAACCTGAAAGGAATCCTGAGAGATCCACCCATCTCTAGTATTGTACAGTATATTGGATATACATTATAGTGACTCTGGCTCCAAAAGGATCCAATGTTGTGCAGATATTTTTACTGCTCTCCTCACAAAACACTTTCTTGTGTAGGATTTATTATGGACATTGACATGTTGATCATTTATTGTTCAGTCACTAGAGCACTACCAGTGCAAAGGGGAACATTACTTTTTGTTTGCTGAGGCCATTGCAATTCTGTCTGCGGACCTGAACAAACTGGGGACACATCACCCAAACCAAGACCTTTTATGATTTGGCGGCTAGCACCAGAAGAAAAGTTATGTTAGCAAAATGTGTTGCTAAAGCTACATAAGAAGATGCAAGAAATAAAAAAATTCTATTTGTGGCTTCATACTTACAATCGGCATATGATTTCCTAATCGTTGTTTCCCAAGAGTCAAAAAGTTTCCTTAAGTTTTTGAAAAGTTTTAAGTCTTCGCTGTCTCCTTCTTCATCCCCGTTCACTACTTTCTGTATTCCGTCATCAAAATCTCTGGTTTTCTGGTAAAAAAACAAACAAAAAAATGCCAACAGAACAAATATTTCCACCTATCGAGGAAGATTTATTATGGCTTGTATGGCAGTCTTCTGGTGTATAGGGCGTAAAACACATTTCAAAATTTTGGGGCAAGTTGAGCAAAAAAAAAAAGTAGATTTCAGTGTGCAGGTGCAATGTCCGATGGAGGGTGCACCAGATTTATGAAGAGTCGTGTGCAGGGGATATGATGCCTGGCGTTGCATATGCCAGTTTTCAGAAATCTCCCCCCAATATTCATAGGAATACATTAAATTTTGGAGGTATCTGACAGCTAGGGTTCACTTTCCCCGCAGCACCACCAAAGGGCAAATTAAGTAACATGTCTACTGAAATAAATTGCTGGAGTTCAGAGTATTCAAGAGATTTTCTTAAATCCACTGTATTTTAGGCAAAGGACCGAAATGTAGGCAGGGCCGGTTTTAGACAAACTGGGGCCCTGGGCAAAATTAAAAGCAGGACCCCAAATGCTGTTATACAACCAACGCCAACATACACTATGTGATCAAAAGTATCCAGACACCCCCAAAACATAGGTTTTTCCTATTGGGTGCATTGTCCTGCCACCTACTGCCAGATCCTCCATATCAGCGATCTCAGTAGACATCGTGAGAGAGCAGAATGGGGCGCTCCGCGGAACTCACGGACTTCGAACGTGGTCAGGTGATTGGGTGCCACACATCACGCAGGTCAATGCCAAACGACGCCTCACTTGGTGTAAGGAGCGTAAACATTGGACGATTGAACAGTGGAGAAACGTTGTGTGGAGTGACGAATCACGGTACACAATGTGGCGATTCGATGGCAGGGTGTGGGAATGGCGAATGCCCAGTGAACGTCATCTGCCAGTGTGTGTAGTGCCAACAGTAAAATTCGGAGGCGGTGGTGTTATGGTGTGGTGGTGTTTTTCATGGAGGGGGCTTGCACCCCTTGTTGTTTTGCGTGGCACTATCACAGCACAGGCCTACATTGATGTGTTAAACACCTTCTTGCTTCCCTCTGTTGAAGAGCAATTCGGGGATGGCGATTGCATCTTACAACACGATCGAGCACCTGTTCATACTGCGCGGCCTGTGGCGGAGTGGTTACACCACAATAACATCTCTGTAATGGACTGGCCTGCACACAGTCCTGACTTGAATCCTATAGAACACCTTTGGGATGTTTTGGAACGCCGACTTGGTGCCAGGCCTCACCGACCTACATCGATACCTCTCCTCAGTGCAGCACTGCCGTGAAGAATGGGCCGCCATTCCCCAAGAAACCTTCCAGCACCTGATTGAACGTCTGCCTGCGAGAGTGGAAGCGTCATCAAGGCTAAGGGTGGGCCAACACCATATTGTGTCCAGCATTACCGATGGAGGGCGCCACCAACTTGTAAGTCATTTTCAGCTAGGTGTCTGGATACATTTGATCACATAGTGCATTTTCAGTGCCAGCCCATTAATAACGCCCCTTTTCTGTCCCCCAAAAAGTAACAACAAACCCCCGTAATGACCACACACAATGGAATCTGGAGCATCAGGCTAAAAGTCTAATACTCTGAATCCTGGGGCCCCCTTGGGGATGAGACCCTGGGCAATTGCCCAGTTTGCTCCCCCCCTAACACCGGGCCTGAATGTAAGAACTTCTCTGTTAACTCAGAATTCTCTATTGGAGCAGACCACTCCTTTAACTACTTACTTCTATAATAAACTGCATCTTCTCATCGTCTGAGTCCGGTACGCCTCTGCCAATCTGGCTTAGCTGCTCCTCGGCCTCCCGCAGCTTACTTCGGATCTGTTGATCTATATTAGGTATTGATTTCTAAAATAGGAAATGTATGTTTTAGTCAAAAAGAGAATAAAAACAGTAAGGCTACGTTCAGATCCATTGGAGTCTCTGTCACATCGTCAGACGTAAAAGTCTTGCACTTTTCCCTCCACCAGTTTCAGTTTAAAAATGGGCCCATTATAGTGATCCCTGGTTCTACATGTTTATGGCTTCATCATATTTCGCATTTCTCTGTGAGTACAATACAGAGCAGTCTGTCCCCCATACATTATTACTACTCCGGGTTTCTGCCAGAATTAACTGTACAATAGCAAAGAGATACCTGAGAAAAGCCGAAGTGACCATAATATAGGAGATCTAGGGACCCTGAACTACAAATCCAGGTTATGACACAGCTAAAAACTTCCATTCTGCCTGTCCCAGCCACCACTAGGGGGAGTCTAGGAGCGCACTGCATACTGCTTTATTATTCAGTTCAGTATACTGGTATACAATAAAGAGCTCTTCAGCCAGCTGATCGGCAGGGGTCCTGCTTGTTGGGCCCCATTGCTCACATATTGGTGAACTATCCTAGAATAGGTGATACAAGGGAAGCCATACATATACATAATACACGTTGCATACTTACAGCGATATGGTACACTAGCTCTTTGGTGAGTTTTTCTGCCAGGTGGGGTATGGTGGCCTGTCCACGGGTCAGAAGAGTGCTAGAAATATAATAATGTTACAGCCATAAACAATATGATACAAATAATGAATAATCCATCCAATGACAGGTATTCCCATATACAGTATATATATACACAGTATATATATATATATATATATATATATATATATATATATATATACAATATATATATATATATACTAGCTGGTACCCGCGACTTTGTCTGCGGTGATTGTAGGAGTGGGTATATACAGGCGCGGGTAAGGTTTTCGTACTGTGTATAAGGTATGGGATATGAAATGTAACTTTGTATCTTGTTTTTGCTGTAATTCAGAGAATACGTGAGACTTTTGTGTTGAAGTTACTTTGTATTTGAGCTGCTATATATTCAGTGTTCTGAGAAACTTTACATAGTGACTTTGGGACAGAAGTATTTGAAGTTAACCGTTTCCCGTCGATGGCATTTTTTGATTTTCGTTTTTCGTTTTTGACTCCCCTCCTTCTAAACCCCATAACTATTTCTCTGCTCCCAGAGCCATATGAGGTCTTAATTTTTCCTGGGACAAATTTTTCTTCATGATGCCACCATTATTTATTCTATATAATGTACTGGGAAGCAGGGAAAAATTCTGAATGGGGTGGAATTGAAGAAAAAATGCAGTTCTGCGATTTTCTTACAGGCTTTGGTTTTACAGCGTTCACTGTGCAACCAAAATGACCTGTCCCCTGTATTCTGTGTTTCGGTACGATTCCAGGGATACCAAATTTATATGGTTTTATTTACATTTTGACCCCTTAAAAAAATCCAAAACTGTGTTAAAAATTTTTTTTTGAAGAGTCGTCATATTCCGACTGCCGGAACTTTTTATACGTCCGTGTACGGGGATGTATAGGGCGTCTTTTTTTGCGGGGTCGGGTGTACTTTTTAGTTCTACCATTTTCGGGAAATGTTATTGCTTTGATCACTTTTTATTCAAATTTTTATCAGAATCAAAACAGTGAAAAAACGGCGGTTTGGCACTTTCGACCATTTTTCCCGCTATGGCGTTTACCGAACAGGAAAAATATTTGTATAGCTTTGTAGAGCAGGCGATTTCGGACGCGGGGATACCTAACATGTATGTGTTTCACAGTTTTTAACTACTTTTATATGTGTTCTAGGGAAAGGGGGGTGATTTGAATTTTTAATCCTTTTTATTTGTTTTTATATTTGTTTTACTTTTTTTTTAAACTTTTTTTTTGCATTTATTAGACCTCCTAGGGGTATTTTTTTTTTTTTTTTAAAATGTAGATTGTGAGCCCCACGTAGAGCTCACAATGTACATTTTTCCCTATCAATATGTCTTTTTTTTGGAATATGGGATGGAAATCCATGCAAACACGGGGAGAACATACAAACTCCTTGCAGATGGTTTTCTGTCCTTGGCGGGATTTGAACACCAGGACTCCAGCGCTGCAAGGCTGCAGTGCTAACCACTGAGCCACCGTGTGGCCCCCTCCTCCTAGGGGTATTGACATGGGTGGGCGGTGTCGCGGATTGTCAGAGCGGTGGGGGTCAGCAAACATGGCTGCTCCGGAGCATTAAAGAGAACCTCCTGGAGTATCGTTAAGGTGAGGGGCAAAGTGGTAAAGTATATGTATATGTGATTGTGTGGGGTTAGGGGCGAGGCTGCAGAGGGCAATAGGAATTTTGGGGCTTGCTATGGTCCAAAGTGTGTGAGATTGCAGAGATGGTGGTGTGAGTTTGGGTTTTGTGGGGGTCCTGGTACAAACGTATGTGCGCTATTGTGACGAAAAGTAGCCTATTGCGCAATCGGGTGTATTAACTATGTTTGTGGAAACTTTCAGCCAAATCGGTCGAGCGGGTTTTGCGTGATTGACTAACAAACATCCAAACTCACAAACTTTCACATTTATAATATTAATAGGATATATATATATATATATATATATATATATATCAAAATTAAGCGAATGAAGAAAAGAGAAATGTAAATCCCATCAATATTTGGGGTGACCTTTGCCCTTTGGAGAAGTCCTGGAAGTGATGATCCCCTCCCCACAAATACAGCCCCGATCTCAACATCATCCAGTCTGTCTTGGATGACATGAAGAGACAGACGGATTGGAGCAAGCAACATCCACAGAAGATCTGTGACTAATTCTCCAAGATGGCGGCGGGAACAACCTCCCTGCCCAGTTCTGCCAAAAACTGTCTGCAAGTACCGAGAAAAACTCGGTACCTGATACATTTTATACCAGTTGAAACCTTTACCTGAAGTGCTCATGGTTTTCAAAGAAAGTCTTCTCGTTGTGTGTGGCTTCCTCCAGGGAGATGTTACTCTGTATCTCCCTCTGTCCCCGACACTTGACCATCATGTAGCCCTTCCTAAGGCTGTACACTCGGTTTTGGGCTACTCGTACAACCTCATGTTCTGCCCCTATGTCAACCAGGTCTGGTTTGGTCAGGACTCCTATATGAGAATGAAAACACAAATATACGTTACAGATACATTGTATAAATAAGCGCTATCGGGTCTTAAAACGGATCTGATCGGCGCTGTCACCCTGAACATTTGGGTGATTTGTTTATCCAAATCTGTTCAGCTATTCTAAAGCTATAAGCTCTTTTAAAGGGGTTGTCCCATCACAAGGATCCTATCTATACTGCTTGTTAATGTGGATTTAAGACTTTTCCTAAATACACTGCTTCAGCAAAACTGCTTTGTTTGTCCACTATATCACTTTATTCAATTCATTGTGGCCACAGCCCTGACTTATCTGCTTAAAAGTCAAGTGATGTATCTGCTGCTCTCAGGGGGGAGGGAGGAGGGGCTAAGTGCAGGGGAGCGAGCCTGTGTTTCTAGCTATTCCTGTGTCTACACCATGTGATCTTCCTGCTATCAGATAGGGGAGAGGAGCTGCTTTCATTTCTTCTGTTCTCCCAGTTATCAGGCTAGCTAATTCAGTTGTGTTCATTATGGCAGAGACAGGCAGTCTCTGTATGTAACACAGAACGGAGTTGCTCCTGCCTGTACTTCATAGTCCAATATGGGTGGGCGGAGCTACACGCTAATTTGGGGGCAGAGCTAAACAGCAGGTTGCATGTGAAACCCCGCCCACCAAATGATGCAAGAAACCAGGAAGAAAGAAGATTTTACAGCAGTGAAGACTGATGAGTATGTGACGTGGGAATACCCCTTTAATATTGATACAAATTGAAGTCTACTAGCCAAGTGGAGATCATACACAGATACCCCGTCCCCATAAAAAACGCAGAATTACCGCCCACTTGACTAATAGACCCTAATTTACATCAACACTAACAGGGCTTATAGCTTTGGAATAGCTAAACTGATTTGGATAAACAAAGCACCAAACTGTTCAGGGTGACATCACCGATCAGATGAGGTTTGTTATCGGTTTACCACACAGTTCTGGCAGCGGCCGCTCTCATCACAAACAAAAGGAGAGGGCAGATGGATTTCCATCTAACTGACATTTATCTACCTTTGCATTTGCTAATTTTTATTGATTCGATATGTTTCTTTTTTCAATATGGCTTCTCTTCTACTGTCTATAGGTCATGATGAATAGAGCGCCCAGGATCTGACTACACAGTGATTCGTGGTAGTCTATAACCATGGAGATCATGAGTACAGAACGGTCCATCAACACTCGCCATAATGTCTACTTTTATGTCCTTTCAGCTGTTACAAAGTCGGGGAGACTCCATAAGGAACTATATACATTACCTATAGTTCGGTCTCCGGTTGGATCCACCTCTCGGGCCATTTCCAGAACTTCAGTCGTTGCTATATCCACATTACTGGGGACCACGGCCAGATTGATGGTTTCTTGTCTTGTTATGTATTTTTTTATGATCTGCTTGATCTGGAGATATAGGTATAAAATAAGAATTTATCTGAATGGGATTATTGTCATGGCAAACTCATAGATTCCTGTAATCTGCCTCAAATGAATGGGATGGATGGATTCAGGCAGGTGTAATATTTGTCTCCTACAAAGGACAAAAAAACCAAAACAAAACAGAGTAAAAAAAATCCTCCAAATAAAATAGATTAAAGTCTGTGAATCCCAATGCCTCCTCCGAGACGGCCTAACAGTGAGTGTCCACCCTTGAAGATAATTCTGAAGTTATTCATTTATTTTAGCAGTTTTTTGTGTTTCAAATGATAAATTTCTATCTGTCTGCAGTCACCACTAGGGGGAGCTCAAAGGAGTTGTCCTGCAGTGATGAGAATGAAAACTACTATAATGTAAGTTCTGGTTCCCACCTGGTTTCCAATGTCTTGGGGTTGATTGGGTAAAGCAATCCTTGTGATCCCCGGAAGATCAATCAGAGTCAGATCTGGCACATTTGGAGAGACGATTTCCAAACTTATAAGTTCCTGACTGATTCCCTTTCCAGAACCAGCTATACAGTCTTGTGCTAGGAAGAAAAATAGGAAGGTAAATCTTCACAGTAATATTGGAATCATCTAATCCTATAGGGACAAAATCAGGTTTTTTATTTTTGTAATTTATCGAAACGGGGGCCAAATTTTTGTGCTGATTAAATTTTTTAGCGATCCGCGCTCTGTCTGCCGTATTCAGCGTGTACAATACTTGCTGAGGATGGATTTTCCTTAGCAAAATTCAATTAACACCATCTTTACTCTCCACCTCTAACTTTTTTATTTTTTTATTTTTCTGTTCACGAGCTGTATAAGGGCTTATTTTTTGCGGGACAAATTGTACTTCGTAATTGCACAGTTTAATATTCCATCCAATGTACTGGAAAGCCACAACGAAAAATCCAAAATTCAAAAGGGTCAAATTGGAAAAAAATTGCATTTGGTCCAACAGCTTTTGTTTTTACAGCGTTCATGTTAATTATATTCTTCAGGATGGGTAAAATTAGGGCAATACCAAATTTATGTAGTTTCTAAGTTTTCGACAAAAATTCAAAACTTTACAAAATAAATATTACTTTGAGTGTTCATATTCGGACACCTGGAACTTTTTTATATTTCTGTGTACGGAGCTGTACACTGGCATTGTTGCCCCAACCAGTGGCGTAACTACCGCAGAGGCAGCGGAGGCTGCTGCCACAGGGCCCGGGCCATTAGGGGGCCCGGTGACAGCCGCTACCGCTGCGTTTTTTTTTTTTTTAATAGGCCGTTAAGGGCCCTATTTACTTGCCGATCCTGGCTGGGCCGGGATCGGTAAGTGACACCGCGAGCCCCACAAATACTATCACTATACTCGGGGGTCTTTGCAGACCTCCGAGTATAATGATCGGTGGACTGGGAGAGGTAGGGGAACGTAACAAACACAGTTACTTACCTCTCCACGATCCTGCCAGGTCTCCGTCATTCGTGTCTGACGTCACATGAACCCAGCCTGCTTCCTGGGTCATGTGACGTCCAACGTCATAGAAGAAGGATGGCAGCGGAGAGCGGAGAAGACAGCGTAGGAGCCAGGGGACAGGTAAGAAACAGTATTTTTTTATGTTTTTATTCCCCCGGGTCTCCGATTATTATACTCTGGGGTCTGAAAAGATATATAGAGTATAATAATTGTTTATGGGTATCCACTATGGGGGATAATACTGTGTGCAGGGGCCACTATGGGACATAATACTGTGTGCAGGGGCCACTATGGGGCATAATACTGTGTGCAGGGGCCACTATAGGGGATAATACTGTGCAGGGGCCACTATGGGGGATAATACTGTGTGCAGGGGCCACTATGGGGCATAATACTGTGTGCAGGGGCCACTATGGGACATAATACTGTGTGCAGGGGCCACTATGGGGGATAATACTGTGCAGGGGCCACTATGGGGGATAATACTGTGTGCAGGGGCCACTATGGGACATAATACTGTGTGCAGGGTCCACTATGGGGGATAATAATGTGTGCAGGGGCCACTATGGGGGATAATACTGTGTGCAGGGGCCACTATGGGACATAATGCTGTGTGTAGGGGCCACTATGGGCGATAATACTGTGTGCAGGGGCCACTATGGGGGATAATACTGTGTGCAGGGTCCACTAAGGGACATAATTCTGTGTGCAGGGTCCACTATGGGGGATAATACTGTGTGCAGGAGCCACTAAGGGACATAATACTGTGTGCAGGGTCCACTATGGGGGATAACACTGTGTGCAGGGGCCACTAAGGGACATAATACTGTGTGCAGGGGCCACTATGGGGGATAATACTGTGTGCAGGGGCCACTATGGGACATAATGCTGTGTGTAGGGGCCACTATGGGGATAATACTGTGTGCAGGGGCCACTATGGGGGATAATACTGTGTGCAGGGTCCACTAAGGGACATAATACTGTGTGCAGGGTCCACTATGGGACATAATACTGTGTGCAGGGTCCACTATGGGACATAATACTGTGTGCAGGGCCCACTATGGGGGATAATACTGTGTGCAGGGGCCACTATGGGGGATAATACTGTGTGCAGGGTCCACTATGGGGGATAATACTGTGTGCAGGAGACACTAAGGGACATAATACTGTGTGCAGGGTCCACTATAGGGGATAATACTGTGTGCAGGGGCCACTATGGGACATAATACTGTGTGCAGGGGCCACTATGGGACATAATACTGTGTGCAGGGCCCACTATGGGGGATAATACTGTGTGCAGGGCTTACTAAGGGACATAATAGAGTGCGGAGAGGGGGGTCGGTCGAGGTCTTCGGCGTCGGTTGGGGGGGGGGGGCATGTCAAAAGCTCGCCATGGGGCCCCGCCATTCCTAGTTATGCCACTGGCCCCAACCCTTTCTTTTTGGTTGCTATGGTCAACAAACTCTTAGGCTGTTTTTGTAAATCGGGCACTTTTTTTTTTGTTACCTTTTCTAACTTCATTCTCCACTGCGTCCGGTCCCTGAATCGTTATTTTTGCTTTTCTGTAAGAAATTATTCCAGACCACGGGGTCTCAGGAGCAGATTTTTTCATCTTTAGTTCAAGGGGGCAGCGTGTCACAATACCTGTAAAGAAAAAAAAATTAGCTAAAAATGTTAAAAACTTGTAAGATTCGATATAATAGTAAGATTGTTCTTGTCCTTTCTAAAACTCTAAGTTGAAAAAGCTATAGTGTAGGATCACCCAAATATAATGACATAATTAGGGTTGAGCCAATCTTGAGATTTCAGGATCGAATTTAAAATCCAATTTCCGATCCCGATTGTGAAATTTGCTCGATCGCCGATCGGAATACGATCTTTTCTGATCCCAATCGCTCAACCCTAGTCAATGCTTCTTTATGGGAAAAGTCACTTTTAGGGTTGAGCCGATCTTGAGATTTCAAAATCCGATTTCCGATCATTTTCCAGCCGATCATGAAATTTGCTCGATCACCAATCGGGATGCGATCTTTTCCGATCCCGATCGCTCACCCCTAGACATAATACTATGGCAACAAACAAACTGTGGTTTTTCCATTATCTTAAACCACCATAAAAGCAGGAATTAACACCTTAATTACCTATTTAATCCCTATACTATCCTAAATCACAAGGGAAGCAGATAGTAACCCCTTCATTACTCTATAGTTCCTAAGCTGGTGGCTTTAATTCCTACGCTACCCAAAAGCTGCTATTATCACCTACACGACCCTAGGAATATGTGGTCCCTTGCTGATTCTTAATGACCCAGTGTTTACAGTCTCATCTTCCCCAACCTTCCTCTGTTGCCCAGAAAATATTTTAAGTTGCTCGACTATGCTGAGCTATATTGGTTCATAGCTTACTAGTTCCTGACAAGGTCTTCTTGACTTTTCGATGTTTTGCCCCTTCCATTGTTTCTGACCTTGCTTTGTCTCTGACTTCTGAACCCGTGCTGCCTACCTTGACCTGATTTTGACTTCCACCTTCCCACCTTTCACTACCCTGTTACATCACACCTGGTACGTTGCCTCTCTGGTAGTCTCCCTGTAGTGATGTAGTGATCCCCATATGGGGTTAACCCTATAACAGATACAAAAACACTCACCAGTGCCTCTGGGAAGTGTGACACCAGACAGGGCCTCCAAAACAGAGCTTTTACCAGAACTTTGATCACCAATGACTGCGATCGCGGGTAATGCCAGATCCTTTTCTACCCCAAATGACCGAAGTGAGTCAATGAGATCAATGCATGGACGGACTTTCTCTTGGAATTGCTTATCCATAAGCTTGACTGACAGTGGCTTTAAAAAATAAAATAAAAAAATTAATATAATAAAAATTATATATATAGTTTACATATACCCAAGATAGAACATTTGGCCGCAATGGTCCCTTTGATGGCCGGCCCAGTGCAGTAAAGGAGGAGAGGATGCAGATAGGTATAAGCACATATTTGTTTTATGGTCCTCTCCTCCTGACTGCATGAATTTTTTTTAACCCTTTAATTCAGGTGCTCCTTACCGTACTATCTTGATGTGCATTGTTGGGGGATTCAGCAGGAGGTTCAAATCCTAGAATATATAAAAAAAATACTAATCAATAATCTCAATTTTAGATTTTATACACATCTACTTTTTTGGATACTGTTTACAATTTTTGCTTTAGCACTCCACTATGCAAGGGACCATGGGAAGAATATGCAAATCTGTCTTCCATGATGTAATTAGGAAATCAGGTGCCTCAGTGTTGCAAACCAATAGAGGGCGCTCACTGGAATGTGCAAGCCTGTCTTCCCTGATGTAATTAGGAAGACAGAATCTCAGTGAAATAACCCAATAAAGGCTGCTCCCTTTCGCATTATGCTCGACCTTCCAAGAGGCCTTTGTTTTGCAATGATGCTGGGATTATTACCAGGTATAGTCTCTCAACCTCTATTGGTTTGCAACACTGAGGCACCTGACTTCCTAATTACATCATGGAAGACAGATTTGCATATTCTTCCCATGACTTCTATGGGTGAGACTTCTAGACAGGCTCTGTGACCTGTACAGAGGTCACTGTGCAGCTAGGGGGCGTAGGTGAGCTTTGTCCATCACCTATTGTGAAAGTTGGATCCTGTGTTATCTGCCAATCATTGTTATCCTGTCTGTGCTGAAAATGAGGTGACTGCTGCAAAGAAATCGTTTACAGAACACGTGTAAAACATTCCCATGCAGGGGTTAATCTGCAAACATATCAGTCCACACACTTTACCTTGAGGAATTGTAAAATGTCTCCCTTCTGGGTACACATTTATGTTTGGGTTCATGTTCGGGTTCATTTTCGGGTTCATGTTTGGGCTCATGTTCATGTTGGGGTTCATATTCGGGTTCATGTTCCTTGAGGGCCCTGGCATTTGATCTGGCATTGCTTGAAAAGAAAATGTATTTGGCCGATGCTGAGAAGAAAGATAAAATACAATATTAATTGGACATTAGACATAATGATTATATCCTATTAATATTATAAATGTGAAAGTTTGTGAGTTTGTGGGTTTGTGTGTTCGGATGTTTGTTCCTCAATCACAGAAAAACCGCTCCACCGATTTGGCTGAAATTTTCCACAAACATAGTTAATACACCCGATTAAACAATAGGCTACTTTTCGTCACAATAGCGCACATACGTTTGTGCCAGGACCCCCACAAAACCCAAACTCACACCACCATCTCTGCAATCTCACACACTTTGGACCATAGCAAGCCACAAAATTCCTATTACCCTCTGCAGCCTCGCCCCTAACCCCACACAATCACATATACATATACTTTACCACTTTGCCCCTCACCTTAACGATACTCCAGGAGGCGCTCTATAACGCTCCGGAGCAGCCATGTTTGCCGACCCCCACCGCTCTGACAATCCGCGACACCGCCCACCCATGTCAATACCCCTAGGAGGTCTAATAAATGCAAAAAAAAATTTAAAAAAAGTAAAAAAATCTAAAAAAAATAATAAAAAGGATTAAAAATTCAAATCACCCCCCTTTCCCTAGAACACATATAAAAGTAGTTAAAAACTGTGAAACACATACATGTTAGGTATCCCCACGTCTGAAATCGCCCGCTCTACAAAGCTATACAAATATTTTTCCTGTTCAGTAAACGCCGTAGCGGGAAAAATGGTCAAAAGTGCCAAACCACCTTTTTTTCACTGTTTTGATTCTGATAAAAAAGGGGTCAAAAGGTAAATAAAACCATATAAATTTGGTATCCCCAGAATCGTCACAAAACACAGAATACAGAGGACATGTCATTTTGGTTGCACAGTGAACGCCGTAAAACCAAAGCCCGTAAGAAAGTCGCAGAAATGCATTTTTTCTTCAAATCCACCCCATTCTGAATTTTTTCCCTGCTTCCCAGTACATTATATAGAATAACTAATGGTGGCATCAGGAAGAAAAAATTGTCCCAGGAAAAATTAAGACCTCATATGGCTCTGGGAGTGGAGAAATAAAAAAGTTATGGGGTTTAGAAGGAGGGGAGTCAAAAACGAAAATCAAAAAATGCCATCGGCGGGAAAGGGTTAACTTCAAATACCTCTGTCCCAAAGTCACTATGTAAAGTTTCTCACAACACTGTATATATAGCAGCTCTAATACAAAGTAACTTCAACACAAAAGTCTCACGTATTCTCTGGATTACAGCAAAAACAAGATACAAAGTTACATTTCATATCCCATACCTTATACACAGTACGAGAACCTTACCCACGCCTGTATATACCCACTGCTACAATCACCGCAGACGTAGTCGCGGGTAACAGCTAGTGGTTTCATAAATTCTACCATCTGCAAAATTTGGTGCACTCCATCTTTGCATAAAAACGTGGCCTTGCATGCCCTGCTAAGAATTCTGGGTAAGGAATACAAATAAGACCTTATTGGTGAAAAAGGAGAATTTGCTTCTAGCGCCCCCTGTTGGAAGGTACCTTCACATAGATGAATACCTAGCTTTCAAAGAAACCTAACGGCATTACCTTGGAATAATAACCAAGCCAGTAAGACTCCTACGGAAGGTTTCTTTGGAAACCTGGGAGCTATCTTCCCCTAGGTGGCACTAGGAGCAAATTCCTCTTTTTCACCAATGAGGTCTTATTAGTATTCCTTATCCAGAATTCTTAGCAGGACAGACATGGTCTAATACGTCCCTGTACCAGTCTCATCCTAATAAGAGACATTAGCCCTTCTGACCCACATCGAGACCTCTCACACAGCCAGTGAGTACCTACTCTGCACCAATGAGAGGCCAAAACCTTCTAACTCTACCTTCTACTCTACCTCTACCTTCACTGCTATCTACAGCTCTGTGGTCAGGGCAATCAAGTCAGCGAATTGCAGTTGGCTCCAGGAGAGTCCAGTCTCTCTGAAGGCATGGTAATTGTTCTATGCAAACCTGTGTAATGTAATATACATTAACTGTGCATATTATTTGAACTGCATTTATATTAAATTTCTTGTAATCATAATAAATAATCTCTCATGGTAAAGACAAAGTGTAATACCCCATTATGGAGTATTCAAACAGATAAAACTGCCTCCCCCCAGCTTGCTGAAGAATACAGGAAGTGTACAGGAGACAGGAAGATGAGAAAACTTTTTTTGAGTTAGTTAAGAACTGTTAGTTAAGAAGTATGTGTCTCTCATGAGAAGAATGAGAGAAGATGGAAAGAAAAAGTAACTTGAATTCTTCTTTGTGACAGATTTTGTAGATACCTCTAATTCAGGGCCGACTCCTCCAAGGGACTAATGAACCCCCCAACAGCAGCGTCACAACAAAGTCATGGGGCAAGGCCTACATTGCTTGTCTGTGGGAGGTGCTCAATGTGGTACATCTCTCCTGATAACCGAATCATGAGGGGTTCAGGTGCTGAACAGGAACTCAGACGTATCGGAACTGCCATTGTTTTGAACTATATTTTACTCCTGTTCCTGGAAGTGAACCAACATCTGATGCAACTGGCCCTGGTACACAAGTTCAGCCCTTTGGCAGCCCCAGTCTGAAGCTAGTTGTTCTTGTTTAGCAGAATAAACACTGTCTTTCCATACTCAGAACACAGATCACTCCTCTGGGATCCCCGCGGGACCTGGGCAAGTGCTGATTTGTTTGTTCTAATTCTATATACAGAAGGATATTGCTCTATGAGAACTGTGTTGCCTTTTGTTTGTTACATCAACATAAGAAACTTTGTAGGATATCTTATCAGAGGAAATCACTTCTATCTGCTACCAGCTCCTCTCCTGCCCGCCAAGCTGCGCAATTCACTGAGAGACTGCCTATAATGTAAAGAATTAGTAAGGTGGAAGTCGCCATCTCCTATTCCTTATGATGTCACATACTGTTCCCTGACCCAAACATTTCTCTTTTTCATTGGTCAAGGTTAGAAAGAGGAACCTTTAATAATGTTATCAAACCCCTTTGGACCGACGTCTGTACCCAGGGTGTCCTGTAGTTCTCATCCCATGATGGCTCCACCTGAATCTTACTACAATGTCAATGTGCAAGAGAGATGGAGCTCAGCTGGGGGTGTTCTTACACTACTAAGTTCACACTGCTTTCCGTACTTCGGGTCCACTTGGAGACCTGGAAAATGGATAACCAATCCGCTTAAAAAGCGACTAATGATTTCCGCCTTGTTTCTGCCCAAGAAATGTGGAAAAATCTGCACAAGACCTGCACAATACATATCCGCCCTCCCAGCATTCGGACCCCCAGTCATCTGACAACTCCTATCCTGTAGATTAGAGATAAGTGTCTGTAAAGAACCCCTTTAAATAAAACCCATTTGCACCAGTACCCCATTGTTGTTCTTATGTCCCCTCATGGTTATAGAGTGTTGAACAAGTTTTCTCACTTACCATTTTGGCGCTGGTTGGCAGAGGGATATTGGACAAGTCAACAGAAAACCCTGAAGATACAAGACACAAGTGTTACCGACATATGGGGCAGATTTACCATTGCGGTTACTATCTGAAACTGGTGTAAAATGTGCCAAAATACGAGGCAGCTTCACAGGAAAGGGGGTGATGGACAAAATGTAACAAAATACATCAAATTGTACTAAAAATTGGTTTAACATTCTGATCCTAAGAAAGTTAACTTCCCCTTCTGCGTCCTCTATCATGTCTCTGGGGTTCCTTGGAGGGCAGAAAGGGAAATGGATGTAATGGTGAGCAGGAACGGGGATCGATAAATGAGGCTGCGGGTCCGCGAACCCCAACAAATACTGCTATCATTATACTGTGAGCTCTTTTCAGACCCCAGAATATAATGATTGGAGACCCAGGGGAGGAGAAGGAACATAAAAACCAGTGTTACTCATCTCTCCTGGGATCTAGAGTGAATCCCAGCAGTCTTAGGACCTCTTAAATTTTGTGATGCTGGCCTGCCAATGTGACATCTGTGCCAACGTTGAAGAGAGCCGAAAGCAGCAGGGAGTGCTGCTATAATATAATCCTACTAATATTATAAATGTGAACGTTTGTGTGTTTGGATGTTTGTTCTTCGATCACACAAAAACAACCAAACAGATTTGGATGAAATTTGGCACATAGATAGATTGTAACTTGATTAACACATGGCTTCACGACTGTTATGAATTTATGTTCATATACTATATTAAACTGGTCTTGCCAGCAGCACTATCAGCTAATTGCAGGTTGCTGATAAAGCCAGCTCTGTTATCTCTCTGTGTAAACACACAGTTAACACCGAGTCCATTGTATGCAAGCATCTGGATATTATCTGATGTGTTCCAGGAAGTGCTGGCAAACTGAGATGGGAAAACCTCTTTAATCCAACTTGCCAATTTGCCAATTTTAAACATTCTGGGAAAAATAAAATCTAATTTGTTGCAAAATTCTAAAACAAGGAGAGCTATGAAGGAAGCCAGAAGTCACAGACTTCTCCTCAAGTGGAGTTCAGGGGGATTGAGCAAGCTAGGCATCCAGTGGCTCTTAGGGCAGCTGAAATGCTGGAGCAGGTGGATCATTGAAGCCAACAACATGCATTGTATGGTGTCCCAGACAGTTGCTGAGATGCCGGAACAATCTCAGGCACGTCGCAAGGAACAAGTTCAGCAGCAGGACAGTTTGAGAGCTGCCGAAACGCTGGAACAGGCGGCTCATCGACGCCAACAACACTCTCATTATATGGCGTCCCAGCGAGCTGCTGAGATGCCGGAACAATCACAGGCATGGTGTGAGGAACAAGTTCAGCAGCAGGCCAGCTTGAGAGCTGCTGAAATGTCGGAGCAGGCGAAGCATCAACAGCAGCAATTTGATGAATATAGGCGGATTGTCAAAGCAAACAACACACAGACAAAGTCTGTTCTTGGGGGAATAATACTGTTTTCAGAGGCCACTGTGGGACATAATATTGTGTGGAAGGGCCGCGATGATACATTATACTATCTGGAGGTTACTTGGGGACATTACAGAGCGTGTAAATGGGGCGTTATACTGTGTGTGGTCCAGTCTTTGCTAGTTATGCCACTGGCCTCATCCTAAAACTACATTCACATAGCGGTACAATATGTACAATATGGCCGTAAAGAAGGGACTAGCGGTTCTATTGCAGCTTAGGTCAACTGAATAGGAGCTGAAATGCAATAGGTCAGCTGCGCCAGTATACAGTGTACAGAGCTGTCTATACACAGAACACCTGAACATTGCAAGGGCTGGGTGTCGGACCCCACCAAATTCCAAACAAGGCTAAAAGCCCCACATTCTGGGATTAGCCAGAATCTCATTCACCTTGCTGGTTGTGTAGAACATTGTGTTTCCTTTTCTGTTGCGTTGCGTACTGATGGTCTATCCAGTGGATAGGTCTTCAGTATATGCGCGATGGGGCTGGATTACCTCCTTAACTATACATCCACTATTTCCAATTTACTTTCATCCATAACAATACGAAAAGTAAAATAGGGGGCATCCACATACATACCATGATTAAAACCGGATTGACCAAAATTTGGCATTTTCTTCTGTGACATGTGATCAGTGAGTGGAGGATTCCTGAGGTGAAGAAACACAAGACATTTGTGGATTGAGCTCTTTCAAGGGGTTGTCCAGGAGTATACTAGAGATGGCTGAGATGGCTTATCTATATGATAGGTCAGCAGGGGTCCGGATCCCGGCACCCCAGACAATCAGCTATTTAGCAGAAGTAGCACAGCCACATTACTGTCAGCTCAGTCCCACACCAGCGCCTGTACTCCCTTTTCAGGTTTCCGTCTTCTGCATGCAGAAGATGGAAACCTGTCATGCCGAGTTTGGCCGTGAGCACCGGTGAGCGTTTTGAGCTCATCGCGGCGAAACCGTTTTTTTTTTTAAAACCGGACACAGAGTACGACTCTGTGTCTGGTTTAAAAAAAAAACGGTTTCGCCGCGGAGAGCATAAAACGCTCACCGCCGCTCACGGTCGGAGACTTTTCAAGCCCATTCAAATGAATAGGATTGAAACATGCCGGCAGGTTTCCATCTCCTGCCCCTGTTTTCTGCAGGAAATGGAAACCTGCAGAACGGAGTCCCGGGCGCAGATGTGAACGAGCCCTTAGAGAGATGTATAACAGCATAAGGCGGCTAACAAAGGCTAAAGCCTTCGAGTTGAGGAAACGCAGCTTTTTTTTGTTGCAGATTTTGCGATTTTTGAGCCAAAGCCAGGAGAGGATTGATAAAAAGGCAGAAGTATAAGAACTGCCGAGATATTTCCCATTCATCTCGTAGCCATTCTTAGCTCACAAAATCACAGAAAAACATGCAACAAAAAATCTGCAATCTGCTGTGACGTCAGGTCCGTCCCTATAAGGAGCGCAGTCTGGGGCAATGTCTTTAACCCATTAACAATGTCGGCTTTCTGGTTTCACTCCCCTGCCCTTTAAGTAGAATGACGTTCAGTGACGTGTGACCTTTATTAGGTTTTAGGTGACTGCATATTTAATGCCTTAGGGGCATTCCAGGACTTCTGCTCCTTAGTATACAGATGTAGCAGAGTTCTGCTCCTTAGTATACAGATGTAGCAGAGTTCTGCTCCTTAGTATACAGATGTAGCAGAATTCTCCTTAGTATACAGATGTAGTAGAGTTCTGCTCCTTAGTATACAGATGTAGTAGAGTTCTGCTCCTTAGTATACAGATGTAGCAGAATTCTCCTTAGTATACAGATGTAGTAGAGTTCTGCTCCTTAGTATACAGATGTAGCAGAATTCTCCTTAGTATACAGATGTAGTAGAGTTCTGCTCCTTAGTATACAGATGTAGTAGAGTTCTGCTCCTTAGTATACAGATGTAGCAGAATTCTCCTTAGTATACAGATGTAGTAGAGTTCTGCTCCTTAGTATACAGATGTAGTAGAGTTCTGCTCCTTAGTATACAGATGTAGCAGAGTTCTGCTCCTTAGTATACAGATGTAGCAGAATTCTCCTTAGTATACAGATGTAGTAGAGTTCTGCTCCTTAGTATACAGATGTAGTAGAGTTCTGCTCCTTAGTATACAGATGTAGCAGAGTTCTGCTCCTTAGTATACAGATGTAGCAGAGTTCCGCTCCTTAGTATACAGATGTAGTAGAGTTCTGCTCCTTAGTATACAGATGTAGTAGAGTTCTGCTCCTTAGTATACAGATGTAGCAGAGTTCCGCTCCTTAGTATACAGATGTAGTAGAGTTCTGCTCCTTAGTATACAGATGTAGTAGAGTTCTGCTCCTTAGTATACAGATGTAGTAGAGTTCTGCTCCTTAGTATACAGATGTAGCAGAGTTCTGCTCCTTAGTATACAGATGTAGTAGAGTTCTTCTCCTTAGTATACAGATGTAGCAGAGTTCTTCCCCTTAGTATACAGATGTAGCAGAGTTCCGCTTCTTAGTATATAGATGTAGCAGAGTTCTGCTCCTTAGTATACAGATGTAGTAGAGTTCTGCTCCTTAGTATACAGATGTAGTAGAGTTCTGCTCCTTAGTATACAGATGTAGCAGAGTTCTTCCCCTTAGTATACAGATGTAGCAGAGTTCCGCTCCTTAGTATACAGATATAGCAGAGTTCTGCTCCTTAGTATACAGATGTAGTAGAGTTCTGCTCCTTAGTATATAGATGTAGCAGAGTTCTGCTCCTTAGTATACAGATGTAGCAGAGTTCTGCTCCTTAGTATACAGATGTAGTAGAGTTCTGCTCCTTAGTATACAGATGTAGCAGAGTTCTGCTCCTTAGTATACAGATGTAGTAGAGTTCTGCTCCTTAGTATACAGATGTAGCAGAGTTCTTCCCCTTAGTATACAGATGTAGCAGAGTTCTGCTCCTTAGTATACAGATGTAGTAGAGTTCCGCTCCTTAGTATACAGATGTAGTAGAGTTCTGCTCCTTAGTATACAGATGTAGTAGAGTTCTGCTCCTTAGTATACAGATGTAGTAGAGTTCTGCTCCTTAGTATACAGATGTAGTAGAGTTCTGCTCCTTAGTATACAGATGTAGCAGAATTCTCCTTAGTATACAGATGTAGTAGAGTTCTGCTCCTTAGTATACAGATGTAGTAGAGTTCTGCTCCTTAGTATACAGATGTAGCAGAGTTCTGCTCCTTAGTATACAGATGTAGCAGAATTCTCCTTAGTATACAGATGTAGTAGAGTTCTGCTCCTTAGTATACAGATGTAGCAGAATTCTCCTTAGTATACAGATGTAGTAGAGTTCTGCTCCTTAGTATACAGATGTAGTAGAGTTCTGCTCCTTAGTATACAGATGTAGCAGAGTTCTGCTCCTTAGTATACAGATGTAGCAGAGTTCCGCTCCTTAGTATACAGATGTAGTAGAGTTCTGCTCCTTAGTATACAGATGTAGTAGAGTTCTGCTCCTTAGTATACAGATGTAGCAGAGTTCCGCTCCTTAGTATACAGATGTAGTAGAGTTCTGCTCCTTAGTATACAGATGTAGTAGAGTTCTGCTCCTTAGTATACAGATGTAGTAGAGTTCTGCTCCTTAGTATACAGATGTAGCAGAGTTCTGCTCCTTAGTATACAGATGTAGTAGAGTTCTTCTCCTTAGTATACAGATGTAGCAGAGTTCTTCCCCTTAGTATACAGATGTAGCAGAGTTCCGCTTCTTAGTATATAGATGTAGCAGAGTTCTGCTCCTTAGTATACAGATGTAGTAGAGTTCTGCTCCTTAGTATACAGATGTAGTAGAGTTCTGCTCCTTAGTATACAGATGTAGCAGAGTTCTTCCCCTTAGTATACAGATGTAGCAGAGTTCCGCTCCTTAGTATACAGATATAGCAGAGTTCTGCTCCTTAGTATACAGATGTAGTAGAGTTCTGCTCCTTAGTATATAGATGTAGCAGAGTTCTGCTCCTTAGTATACAGATGTAGCAGAGTTCTGCTCCTTAGTATACAGATGTAGTAGAGTTCTGCTCCTTAGTATACAGATGTAGCAGAGTTCTGCTCCTTAGTATACAGATGTAGTAGAGTTCTGCTCCTTAGTATACAGATGTAGCAGAGTTCTTCCCCTTAGTATACAGATGTAGCAGAGTTCTGCTCCTTAGTATACAGATGTAGTAGAGTTCCGCTCCTTAGTATACAGATGTAGTAGAGTTCTGCTCCTTAGTATACAGATGTAGTAGAGTTCTGCTCCTTAGTATACAGATGTAGTAGAGTTCTGCTCCTTAGTATACAGATGTAGCAGAGTTCTGCTCCTTAGTATACAGATGTAGCAGAGTTCCGCTCCTTAGTATACAGATGTAGTAGAGTTCTGCTCCTTAGTATACAGATGTAGCAGAGTTCCGCTCCTTAGTATACAGATGTAGTAGAGTTCTGCTCCTTAGTATACAGATGTAGTAGAGTTCTGCTCCTTAGTATACAGATGTAGTAGAGTTCTGCTCCTTAGTATACAGATGTAGTAGAGTTCTGCTCCTTAGTATACAGATGTAGCAGAGTTCTGCTCCTTAGTATACAGATGTAGTAGAGTTCTGCTCCTTAGTATACAGATGTAGTAGAGTTCTTCCCCTTAGTATACAGATGTAGCAGAGTTCCGCTCCTTAGTATACAGATGTAGTAGAGTTCTGCTCCTTAGTATACAGATGTAGTAGAGTTCTGCTCCTTAGTATACAGATGTAGCAGAGTTCTGCTCCTTAGTATACAGATGTAGTAGAGTTCCGCTCCTTAGTATACAGATGTAGCAGAGTTCCGCTCCTTAGTATACAGATGTAGTAGAGTTCTGCTCCTTAGTATACAGATGTAGTAGAGTTCTGCTCCTTAGTATACAGATGTAGCAGAGTTCCGCTCCTTAGTATACAGATGTAGTAGAGTTCTGCTCCTTAGTATACAGATGTAGTAGAGTTCTGCTCCTTAGTATACAGATGTAGTAGAGTTCCGCTCCTTAGTATACAGATGTAGCAGAGTTCCGCTTCTTAGTATACAGATATAGCAGAGTTCTGCTCCTTAGTATACAGATGTAGTAGAGTTCTGCTCCTTAGTATACAGATGTAGTAGAGTTCTTCCCCTTAGTATACAGATGTAGCAGAGTTCCGCTCCTTAGTATACAGATGTAGTAGAGTTCTGCTCCTTAGTATACAGATGTAGTAGAGTTCCGCTCCTTAGTATACAGATGTAGCAGAGTTCCGCTTCTTAGTATACAGATATAGCAGAGTTCTGCTCCTTAGTATACAGATGTAGTAGAGTTCTGCTCCTTAGTATACAGATGTAGTAGAGTTCTGCTCCTTAGTATACAGATGTAGTAGAGTTCTGCTCCTTAGTATACAGATGTAGCAGAGTTCCGCTCCTTAGTATACAGATGTAGTAGAGTTCTGCTCCTTAGTATACAGATGTAGTAGAGTTCTGCTCCTTAGTATACAGATGTAGTAGAGTTCTGCTCCTTAGTATACAGATGTAGTAGAGTTCTGCTCCTTAGTATACAGATGTAGTAGAGTTCTGCTCCTTAGTATACAGATGTAGTAGAGTTCTGCTCCTTAGTATACAGATGTAGTAGAGTTCTGCTCCTTAGTATACAGATGTAGCAGAGTTCTGCTCCTTAGTATACAGATGTAGTAGAGTTCTGCTCCTTAGTATACAGATGTAGTAGAGTTCTTCCCCTTAGTATACAGATGTAGCAGAGTTCCGCTCCTTAGTATACAGATGTAGTAGAGTTCTGCTCCTTAGTATACAGATGTAGTAGAGTTCTGCTCCTTAGTATACAGATGTAGCAGAGTTCCGCTTCTTAGTATACAGATGTAGCAGAGTTCCGCTTCTTAGTATACAGATATAGCAGAGTTCTGCTCCTTAGTATACAGATGTAGCAGAGTTCCGCTCCTTAGTATACAGATGTAGTAGAGTTCTGCTCCTTAGTATACAGATGTAGTAGAGTTCTTCCCCTTAGTATACAGATGTAGTAGAGTTCTGCTCCTTAGTATACAGATGTAGCAGAGTTCTTCCCCTTAGTATACAGATATAGCAGAGTTCTGCTCCTTAGTATACAGATGTAGTAGAGTTCTGCTCCTTAGTATACAGATGTAGTAGAGTTCTGCTCCTTAGTATACAGATGTAGTAGAGTTCTGCTCCTTAGTATACAGATGTAGCAGAGTTCCGCTCCTTAGTATACAGATGTAGTAGAGTTCTGCTCCTTAGTATACAGATGTAGTAGAGTTCTGCTCCTTAGTATACAGATGTAGCAGAGTTCCGCTTCTTAGTATACAGATGTAGCAGAATTCTCCTTAGTATACAGATGTAGTAGAGTTCTGCTCCTTAGTATACAGATGTAGTAGAGTTCTGCTCCTTAGTATACAGATGTAGTAGAGTTCTGCTCCTTAGTATACAGATGTAGTAGAGTTCTGCTCCTTAGTATACAGATGTAGCAGAGTTCCGCTTCTTAGTATACAGATATAGCAGAGTTCTGCTCCTTAGTATACAGATGTAGTAGAGTTCTGCTCCTTAGTATACAGATGTAGTAGAGTTCTGCTCCTTAGTATACAGATGTAGTAGAGTTCTGCTCCTTAGTATACAGATGTAGTAGAGTTCTGCTCCTTAGTATACAGATGTAGTAGAGTTCCGCTCCTTAGTATACAGATGTAGCAGAGTTCCGCTTCTTAGTATACAGATATAGCAGAGTTCTGCTCCTTAGTATACAGATGTAGTAGAGTTCTGCTCCTTAGTATACAGATGTAGCAGAGTTCCGCTTCTTAGTATACAGATATAGCAGAGTTCTGCTCCTTAGTATACAGATGTAGTAGAGTTCTGCTCCTTAGTATACAGATGTAGTAGAGTTCTGCTCCTTAGTATACAGATGTAGTAGAGTTCTGCTCCTTAGTATACAGATGTAGTAGAGTTCTGCTCCTTAGTATACAGATATAGCAGAGTTCTGCTCCTTAGTATACAGATGTAGTAGAGTTCCGCTCCTTAGTATACAGATGTAGCAGAGTTCCGCTTCTTAGTATACAGATATAGCAGAGTTCTGCTCCTTAGTATACAGATGTAGTAGAGTTCCGCTCCTTAGTATACAGATGTAGCAGAGTTCTGCTCCTTAGTATACAGATGTAGTAGAGTTCTGCTCCTTAGTATACAGATGTAGTAGAGTTCTGCTCCTTAGTATACAGATGTAGTAGAGTTCTGCTCCTTAGTATACAGATGTAGCAGAGTTCCGCTCCTTAGTATACAGATGTAGTAGAGTTCTGCTCCTTAGTATACAGATGTAGTAGAGTTCTGCTCCTTAGTATACAGATGTAGCAGAGTTCCGCTTCTTAGTATACAGATGTAGCAGAATTCTCCTTAGTATACAGATGTAGTAGAGTTCTGCTCCTTAGTATACAGATGTAGTAGAGTTCTGCTCCTTAGTATACAGATGTAGTAGAGTTCTGCTCCTTAGTATACAGATGTAGTAGAGTTCTGCTCCTTAGTATACAGATGTAGCAGAGTTCCGCTTCTTAGTATACAGATATAGCAGAGTTCTGCTCCTTAGTATACAGATGTAGTAGAGTTCTGCTCCTTAGTATACAGATGTAGTAGAGTTCTGCTCCTTAGTATACAGATGTAGTAGAGTTCTGCTCCTTAGTATACAGATGTAGTAGAGTTCTGCTCCTTAGTATACAGATGTAGTAGAGTTCCGCTCCTTAGTATACAGATGTAGCAGAGTTCCGCTTCTTAGTATACAGATATAGCAGAGTTCTGCTCCTTAGTATACAGATGTAGTAGAGTTCTGCTCCTTAGTATACAGATGTAGCAGAGTTCCGCTTCTTAGTATACAGATATAGCAGAGTTCTGCTCCTTAGTATACAGATGTAGTAGAGTTCTGCTCCTTAGTATACAGATGTAGTAGAGTTCTGCTCCTTAGTATACAGATGTAGTAGAGTTCTGCTCCTTAGTATACAGATGTAGTAGAGTTCTGCTCCTTAGTATACAGATATAGCAGAGTTCTGCTCCTTAGTATACAGATGTAGTAGAGTTCCGCTCCTTAGTATACAGATGTAGCAGAGTTCCGCTTCTTAGTATACAGATATAGCAGAGTTCTGCTCCTTAGTATACAGATGTAGTAGAGTTCCGCTCCTTAGTATACAGATGTAGCAGAGTTCTGCTCCTTAGTATACAGATGTAGTAGAGTTCTGCTCCTTAGTATACAGATGTAGTAGAGTTCTGCTCCTTAGTATACAGATGTAGTAGAGTTCTGCTCCTTAGTATACAGATATAGCAGAGTTCTGCTCCTTAGTATACAGATATAGCAGAGTTCTGCTCCTTAGTATACAGATATAGCAGAGTTCTGCTCCTTAGTATACAGATGTAGTAGAGTTCCGCTCCTTAGTATACAGATGTAGCAGAGTTCCGCTTCTTAGTATACAGATATAGCAGAGTTCTGCTCCTTAGTATACAGGTGTAGCAGAGTCCATTTCTTTTTGTGTCCCCGCACAGTATACTGCTCCAACAGTCACCCTAACATTACAAGCCCCAACATTATAATGTTCCCCTACAATTGTCCCACAATATAAAGTTCTTCTCCATTTTTAGTTCTTCTCCTTTTTATACTGGGGACAACATTACTGTCCCTCCAGCTACCCCCATGTTTTAAGAGCTCAGACATGTCCTTACATTACATCATCCCCTGGAACTAAACAATGAATAATCCCACTGAATGAAAGGAAACAGAAATCTTAAAAACTGTAAAACATTGATACAGAAAATGTTACATAAAATATGATAAATATAAATATGCTAAAAACAACATGATTGCGACCCCAGGGTCTGTGAGAATCTCTACGTACCTGTGTCTTGTTGATCCTTTCTGATATGATAGTCGTGAAGTTCTCACCTGCTGTTGTTTGTGCAGAGCTCAGTGACCGAGCAGCAGAGCAGACGTAGCAATAAGCTAAGGAAAAGGCTTCATGTACGTCAGGGCTGGAGGAGGAGGAAGATCATCACTACAGGAAAACAAAACCGAAACTTCTGCCTTATGGAGAAATGAAAGTGTGCCAAGCCCTAGGATTACCGCAGACTCATCAAGGTAGACAACTCTGTATAGGGAATATTCTGGGAGTTGTAGTTCCATGGTGACTATAGAGGGAGAGGAGACAATCCAATGCATTCCACTCTTCCCTTAAATCTGTTATGTTCCCGATAGGGTTGACCCGATCTTGAGATTTCAGGATCGAGAACCGATCGTGAAATCTGCTCAATTGACATCCGATCTTTCCCGATCCTGATCGCTCAACCCTATTATTGATATATACATGGGTAGGGTTGAGCTGATCTTGAGATAACCTCTGACCTCAATCCCACCGGAAAGATTGGGATCGGAACTCTGAACGCAATCATGAAATTTACTTGATCACCGATCCAAATCCGATCCTGATCGCTCAACCCTACTTAAAGAGGACCTTCGGTGTCCCCGTAGATTAGTGGTCTTATATACGCTAGAAAACAGAGCTGGTCAGATTTGCCGGTATACAGATATCGGTGCCGTTAGTTTTGACCCCAATATTCACCTACCAAAATATGTATTTTTTTGTTAGTGAATCTGCTGAGGTTCTTGGTTGGGCCACAACCTGTATACATAGTGGCCAATAGTGACATGACTTTAAGGATGTGACTCTCATGGGCCCATTCTCAGGTACGACTATGTCCTTCTTTATGGTGAGCAGGTACCCGAGTCCTTATCATTACCTGGAATAACGTATCCCCTAAAAGAACTAAAAGGTGACAGGGAAAGATTTGGAATCTCTACAGCGGGGGTGAAGCAGGACACAGGGGAGGGAGAGAGGGATCTGTCACCAGAACAAACCACAGCAATGGGTCGTCAGGATCTTTATTCTTAAATGAAGTCCCTAGTGCAAGAATTCGAGGCTTATAAGGGATTAGATCAATGGTTTATGGGAATATTACATATTACTTTGCTTATGGATCTATCTATTGAATTACAAAGTTTATAATCTGGTTTGCAAAGAAACTCTCTAGAAAGAGGATGCAGTGAAGGGGTGACAACAATATTCAGGAAGTTTGGTAAACCTAAGAAAGGATGTTTATAGAAGATGAAACTTTGAATATTGAAACATGGAGAAATGTGTTATTATACGTAAAGGATGGTTATCAGGGACAGGTATGACGAGCAATGTCTTGGTTGAAAGTGCCCGAGGTCTGATTTACATCCATTGAGAACACACAAAGGATTTGGTATCAGTGTTTCAGTTATGGTATGTGGGAGGAAGGGTGTAGCCCAAATACCTCAGCGCCTTCTTTAGTCTACGTACCCTCACCGTATACTGTAGGTGACCTGTTCTAGATGTAGACAGTTGTTGTGCATTGTGTTCTTTTGTCATGAACCTTGACCAATAAATCAGGGCTATTGCTCATTATACTAAGATTTACAGGGAGAGGTATGTACGTGTCTACATGTGTATATGTATGTGTGTATATGTGTATGTACGTGTATATATGTATCTGTGTATGTAGGTGTGAATCAAATCAAATAATGCTTTATTGGCACGTCCGAATAGGTATTTGGCATTGCCAAAGCTAGTAAAGTGGGCGGGGGGGGGGGGGGGGAGTTGGGTTGGGTGGGTGGTGGGTATGGGGGGGTGGTTTGGGTTATAACAGTCCATGGAGTCTCATCTTCCTCTTCATTGGTGACCGCTATATGGGGGGCTGGGGTTGAAGGTGGGGGTGGGGTGGGTGTATTGGGATAAATATAACAGTCCATGGAGTCTCATCTTCCTCTTCGTTGGTGACTGCTATATGGGGGGGTTGGAGGTGGGGGGGGGGTAGGTGTATTGGGATAAATATAACAGTCCGTGGAGTCTCATCTTCCTCTTGTTTGGTGACAGCTGGACACATATTGGGCAGCGATCTCCACAGTGGCCTCTTCTTCTCCCAGTAGGATGTAGAGTTTCCTCTTCTCGTCTGCAGATATGAAGTCTGGGATGTGGGCAGAGAGTCTTTGGTAGTAGACGGCCCTCACAGCTGAGTATTTGGTGCAGTGTAGCAGGAAGTGGGTCTCGTCTTCTAGGGCCCCCTGGTCACAGTGCTGGCACAGTCTGTTCTGTATATGTGCAGTGATCAAAAGAAGACGCAGGAGCTCCCAGAGAAACCCAGAAATCACCGAAAACACAGCTAAAGGTATTTGGTTGCATTTATTAACCCATTAATAGCACTCACCTTTTTTGAAAAATGATTTTTTTTTTTTTTTGCCTGGAAAACCCCTTTATCTTCTTTCCTCTTCTCTGACCCATATACATATTAACAAGTATCCTCCAAAACTTACAGAGATGCTTTACAGTGAAAAATAGTCTTTAGAAAAAAATTAAAAAGCGAAGAAGTTGCAAAAAAGAAAAATGGTAACAACATGTTTCAACGGCAGGAAAATCGGGTGATTCTTTGTGGTCGAGAGGCCTGAAGATCATTTGGAAGATCGTGGGGGTTATGGGAACAAAATAGAGCAGCGTCGCCTGGCTGTTCCTGTAATGTCTGATCGTAGAGATTGGAACAAGGAGCCATTATTCCTATCACATCAGCGATATGCCAAGATTGCAATAACTCTTTTAGGCTGGGGCTCCACGGGATGTAAACGCCGCGATCTCCGCTACGCGAAAAATTGCGGCGTTGTACAGTGCAGGCAAAGTGGATGGGATTCATGCGAATCTCATCCCCACTTTGCAGAAAAGATTGCATCACGGACACACTACGATTTGCAAAGCCGTTGCAGCTTTGTAAATCGCAGCATGTCAGTTATATCTACAGAAACTCTGGCGGCTTTCCCGTAGATATAATGTTAAGAGAAAGTCCGCGGAGGAAAACTCTGTGAACTTTCTCTTCAAAGTGCTGCAGAAAGAACCACAATGTGATCACGCCGCGGTTCTTTCTGCAGCGCTTTAACGTTGCGATTACAGCCCGTGGGGCCTTAGCCTAAAGCTGAGGCCCCATGTCTGTGATAATCTTCCAGTTGTCCACTTCCTCTCCATCAGTTGTCTGTCTCGTGTCACCTTGTACTTACTGCTCATCATTGAATGTCTGGCTCATAGCTTGTCACGTGCCTGGTGTGCTAAATTCCATTGCTGACTCCATTTCTTGCTTGCAGTGGGACAGGCATCGCAGGTTGACACCAGATACGGAATAGCAGGGACTCCTTCCTCCACACACCTTTGGGACTTGGCTTTCAGACAGCCATGCAGTTGATTGATCATTCCTTGGATGATAGCGACTGGAGAGCTTATAAAGGGTTTGGCAAGATTGGAGGATCCTTAGCCAGGGCCTCATCAGTTGCCCCTATTTTGTTGTTATTGTATTGGCTTGGGGTTAGCTTTTCTAGATGTTTGTCAAAAACAGCAGTCCAGAAGAGCCTTGTGGCCTTGTCTTTTTGGCTAGAATTCTTTAACCAAATGGACACCACCAAGAATTTCATGATCCACCAAGCTCTGAAGGGATCTGCTCCTTCCCTAGATATCAGAAGACTGGTTTCATTTCAGTGAATGGAGGACCTCTCCCTTAAAGGGGTTGTCCGGCATAAATTGTAAATGAATCCCTATACTAAACCCCCTCTCCCGCCTAACGTCTATTTGACTTCATGAAAAAAAAATTATATATATATATATATATATATATATATATATATATATATATATATATATTTACCTATATACAGGGGCAGTCTTGTGACCACCTCAGGCAAATTTTCTGATGATCCGGTGACGTTCTGTTTCCGCATTTCCAGAAACAAATCATCACCAATACTCCCATCATACTTACTTATCTTCAGTCTTCAGCAATGACTACACTGCCTGGCCAAAAAAAAAGTTGCGAGTGTTAATATTTAGTTGAGCCACCATGAGCGTGAATAACAGCACGCATCTGTCTCAGCATGGAGTCTATAATGTTCTGTAGTGTAGACTCAGGGATTTTGATCCAATTCTCGAGTATCAGGGAGCCCAGGTTACGCAGATTTGTTGGGGGTGGTGACAGCGCAGGTTCCTTTCCAGCACATTCCAGTGTTTCGTGTGCTTTTCGTCGCACCTGGACATGACCATCACTCTGGAACAATGTGAAACGTGATTCATCTGACCACATGACCTTTCTCCACTGCTCTAGGGTCCAATCCTTATGGTCTCTTGCAAATGACAGGTGCCGACGTCTGTTGGTCTCTGTCACCAATGGCTTTCGTGTGGCGACACAACTGTTGAGACCCATTCCTTTGAGTTCTCATCGCATTGTTCGCTCCAAAATGTGTCGCTCCGCGAGTTGAACATCTGTGTGAGCTCAAAGGTGGTTTTCCGGTGGTTATTCTTCACCAGTCGCTTTAGGGACCTACGACCTCGAGTTTCGAATATAGTCTTACGCCCACACATTCCACGGTTGGAGGGGGGTTCTCCACCATCTCGCCATGCTCGTATGATACACTGAACAGTTCTCTGTCTGATACCAGTTACTTCGGCTATCTCCTTGGTCGATTTGTTGGCCTGATGCAATCCAATGACTTGCCCCTTCTTGAAGGCACTAACATCTCTTCCTCTGGTAGCTCTTCCGTTGGTAGACATTGCTTCGCACCTCTAATTATGATCTGCACTTGACAGGCTACAGCTCAATTATATATATTCAAGAATATATGCAAATTCCTGTCATGAACAGTTCATAATGTATCAGGGGTGGAACAGTACCTTGTTGCACAACGCAACTTTTTTTTTGGCCAGGCAGTGTATCACTTTCTTCGCTTCTGCCGGCGCCTGCGCAATACAGCTTTATTGTCCGTAGAAGAAGATGCTGGTGGGACCAAAGGAAATGATCTTCAGGACACAGAAGACAGGTAAGTATGATGAAGGGGGGTTGGGGTAGTTGGGGGCTGAGTTAGGTAGGTAGATAGGGCTAGGAGTCCGCGGGCTTGCTAGGGAAACCGGGAGGGGTTGTAAGAGGGGGATCATGGGAGCTGAAGGCTAAGGAAGCATGTAAACAAATGCACAAGATGCCAAGAGCTCCCAGAATAAGCCAAAAATCACTCAAAACACTGATAAAGGTATTTCGGTGCAATTAGTAACCCATGAATAACCCTAAAATGCCTTTTTTTTTTTTTTTTCATTCAAAGTTTTTGTGTCCAGAAAACCCCTTTAAGTTGTTAGAGGTTTGCAAAGTTGCTTACGAAGCCGTGTAACGCAGCATTTTCTCTTGCATCTTATGGGGTTTTCCAGGTTAGTGAACTAGTCAGCTCCTCCGGAATAGCTCATGATGGTGCGGGAGCATGTGACAGTGCAGAGACATACATTACTCGTCGCTCTCAACGTTGTAAAACTGATCAAGATGGTAAAGGGTCCATTTTTCGGCTATTTCAGGTTACAGGTTCATGGTCTTCCCCAGTTCAGTCAGTATGGGAATTCTTACCAATGCAGCACTATTATATTCTATACTATTATATTGACACATAATTCTGGCAGGGCCCTCTCCCATTTTCAATTTACTGCAGTTTTTTTGCAAAGTTTTGAGAACACTGATTATAATTCACACTCCTACCGCATTAGTTCAGAAACCGTGGCGGCTCGGTGATATTTCCCAGAGTCAGTGGTTATGTGGATTGGTCACCATGAGTCCAGGCAATATTGTCTTTATGTCCATCCTCAGTTGCTGTAACGCCATCCTCTTTTTTGTGTTTTCTGTTTGGTCTCCAGGTTGTCGGCTTCGTGGACCCTTTCTTTCAGATTCTGCCATGTGTCTGGATCCTAGGGCACTCCTATATTGACCGGGGAGCTATTGGGATGGATGTTAGGCCCAGCGATAGTCAGGCTTTTCTCGCAAAGATGCATTGCTATGTTGGATAGGAGTGAGGGGCAAGTTATGGAGGGGGTTATTCTCAACTAATCCACCCACTGATGTCCTGGTTATCCATGCAGGGGGTAATGACCTCAGCATGCATGCATCCCAGGAATTAATAAGGGACAAATGTGATATCCTTCTGGTGTGGTCACTGCACCCTGTCATTGTCTTGTCTGAAATTGTTGCTCTAATGTTCTGGTGTCACGTCAGAACAAATGAAACAAAGCCAGGTGCAAGATTAATAACGTATCCCGCTTTTCTGCAAGTAATGAGAGTTGGTTGTCCCTTCTGGCTGGACAGGATTATTCTCCTGGTTCTGATCTGCCCTGTAAGGTAAGTTCTGGTTCGGTTTCAGTTTGTAGAGAATTTATTACCTGTACAGTTACTGGTGGTGACAATTCAGACCGTCAGATTCTGCAAAGTCCATCTGGCCTTGCAGACAAGGCCCTCAATCCTATTGCGCCAGCTGCTCACTGTTTTGCATATTTTGTGTATTCTATAAACCCTCAAATGTACAAGTGAAAAAACTGTAAAAGTCCAAAAGCCACATCAAACAGCATCATGCATTTTAACTATACCATGTGAACGTGCCCTTACAGCTGCCTCTATGAGATACTCTGGCTCAGCACCAGATTACGAATTTCCCGACTTGAAACTGAGTCCCCGCGTGGCGTTACCGTCCCTGCAAAGTGGACACATTGTAGAAAAATCCGTGGTGTAGGAATGCTGTGATTTGTAACTGTTGCTTTCTTGGAAACTGCAGCATGTGCAATTATACAAGTGGAAACGCCAGTGGTTTCCTCTGTGGTTTTTCCCGCAGCACTTTTTCGCTGCCGCCTGCTACATGGGGTCTTAGGCTAAAGGCAATCAGGCTCACCTTTCCCCAGCGCTTGGTTGTGCATTCGCGATCGTGCCAGGGGCTCATTGCAGTCCTGGGCCTCATGTGACCGATTAGTAGAGGTCACCGATTGATCTCAGCAGTCATGTCAGGTGAACGACTTCCAACAAGGCCCCAGCACAAGCCTGAATGAACACTGGCGGACAACGGAGAGTGACAGGCAGGTCATTTTTTTTTCCCTTTACACAAGTTGCTCAAATGTCTAGAGAACCCCTGTAAATAAAGGAGACAAAACAAATTCCAGGACTATGAACATACTCTGATATAGTCATGAACTGCCTCACTATAGGACACCAGACAAACACATCTATCTATCTATCTATCTATCTATCTATCTATCTATCTATCTATCTCCTATTTATCTATCTATCTATCTATCTATCTATCTATCTATCTATCTATCTCCTATCTATCTATCTATCTCCTATCTATCTATCTATCTATCTATCTATCTATCTATCTCCTATCTATCTATCTATCTATCTATCTCCTATCTATCTATCTATCTATCTATCTATCTCCTATCTATCTATCTATCTATCTATCTATCTATCTCCTATCTATCTATCTCCTATCTATCTATCTATCTATCTATCTATCTATCTATCTCCTATCTATCTATCTATCTATCTATCTATCTATCTATCTCCTATCTATCTATCTATCTATCTATCTATCTATCTATCTATCTATCTCCTATCTATCTATCTATCTATCTATCTCCTATCTATCTATCTATCTATCTATCTATCTGCTATCTATCTATCTATTATCTATCTATCTATCTATCTATCTATCTATCTATCTATCTATCTATCTATCTCCTATATCTATCTATCTATCTATCTATCTATCTATCTATCTATCTATCATCTATCTATCTATCTATCTATCTATCTATCTATCTATCTATCTATCTATCTATCTATCTATCTACACACACTGTATATTAGGTTATTTACAAACACAACCATTACTGCCACCTGGTGGTCAGTGAGAACACTGCAGCTGCCCTCTGACGTCATCAGCACTATTACAGGGAAGATGAGGTCACAAGGGTTGTTGTCTGGGTTTCTGGCTGGGTTGGGCAGGTCTTCACCGCACCCTTTATGTGACAAGTTGTCGGTGCTCCTCTCGTGATGTTTCATGTGTCTCTCCATCCATACACGGCTCTGTGGTACTTGTACTCCCGGACAATGTCTGCCATGAAGGGTCCTCCGGGTTAGGTTCTGGATGTAGATGAGGACGGAGCACAGGTTCATGGCGGCTTCAGGATGTCCCGATGTATCCTGCCAGCCGTGTCTGTGTTCTGGTAGTAAATGGGGATCTCTGAGTGGTACGACCTCATAGGACGCCCAATGCACAGGAGCTGCGGCTCCCACTTCAGCTGTGACTGCCTCTGCTTCTCACAAAATGGCGGCTGATGAGAAGGACAGGTCCTGTCAAAAAGCCCGCCAAGCTGATCACGGGCAGCATGCGCAGTAGCACGCGGCTTCTACTACGGCTACTGCGCGTGCGCCCGGGCTATTTTTTTTTTATCAGTGTCCGCGAGCAAGCGCTGGAGGAGGACGGGACCCAAAGACGTCAGAGGAAGAAGAGGCGGGGAAGAAGATGAAGACACACCCAGAATGCCCGCCCAGGGTGCACGTTCCGCAAGTAGAGAACATTCTTTTTTAAGTTATTATTTTAAAACGGGGGGGTGGGTGGGTGTAGTTTAATTTAACTTTTACGGTGCCTGAATAGCCTTTTTAAAGGCTATGCACGCATATGTAGGGCTCTATCTGCAGGATTTTGCTGATAGAGCCCCTTTAAGTTAATTATGTTGGATTCAAGCCTTCTATTTGTATTTGCTATAAGAGAGACCATTTTATTTTTCACTTTTCTGATATTCTATCTTCTGATACATCAATAGGATAATGTCTTCAGTATGAAGGTGACCTTAAAAGAGTTGTCCCATCTCAAGGATCTTATCTATACTGCTAGTTTATGTGGATTCAAATCTTTTCCTAAATACTTTGCTTCAGCAAAACTGCTTTGTTTGGCCGCTATCTGAGATTATTCACTTCATTGTTTACACTGCGTTTCCATAACCACAGACCTGGGGATGATCTTATCTCTCCGGCCAGGACAAGTGACATAGCTCCCTGTTCTCAGGAGGGAGGGGGAGCTGAGTGCTCAGAGTGAGCTGCTATTTCTGAGCTGTTTATCTCCGGCTCTTCCAGCTATCAGGTTGGCTAATTGATTTTTTCGGATAAGGGCTGAGACAGGGAGTCCGTTACCTCTGTATGTAAGCACAGACCTAAAACGGAGTTTATTGCAAGCTGACTCTTGGTCCTGCAGCATGTAAGTTTGTTTTTCTCTCCCACCCTTCTCATTCTCATCACCTATCAAATCCAGCTCTGCTACATCAGCTTCATATTGTGCATCTTCCAGTGATACTGTGCTAATTCATTTACAACCATCCCTCGTTACTGACTGCAATCATGTACTGCTATGAAGAGAGCTAGCAGAGCTGGCTTTGTCTATGGGACTGCCCACCAATTTGCAGAGAAAACCAGGAAGTGAACAGAGCATACAGCCTGCATGTTGGTGAACAGGCGAGTTGGGAAAACCCCTTTAATGTTATGTATTTAAAGTGTGTGTGTGTGCATCAGGTAGATGCTTGGTAGCAGTGCAGGAAACGGACACAGAGGCTGGGTTGCACTCAAGTTTAGTATTTATTCACTTGTGCATAAACTGCCTTTGCAAAGGCACAAATAAACAAAACAAAAGCCTTCTTGGCTGAGAACTAACTATAACAAAAGAAACTGTTACCTGAGTATACAGGAGCCTGTTTGCCAGACTCTCTATCTGGTAACTACACGCAGGTTTCACAGTACCTGGTTTGTGGGTTCAGTTCACACAGGTCAGCTTTGTCAGTGTGGTGCCACTGCTTCTAGCACTAATACACAACCTAATATCAGGCCTTGATTACACAGCTGACCTCCTTGGTGTGGGTCTTTACCATACACCCTTTAGCTGCCTGGCTTCAGCTACATAACCATTTTCAATCAAAAGATGTCTGGACTGTTGTCCCAAACAAGCTCTCTGACCTCTTGTGTCTCCCCATCTCCTCATAGAGTGTACGCTCTTGTACCCAGGCCCTCACTCCTGGGCATCATTTATATCAGAAAACTGGCATAAATGATAAATCTGATGGGGCGCCTGTGACGCCTGTAGCGGTAGGGTGGGTCCCTACAATCAGTTCCACTGATGGGCCCAAGACATCCCATTCCGACACTGTATTGATATCAAATGAAATCAAAAAAAGCTTTATTGGCACGTCCGAATAGATATTTGGCATTGCCAAAGCTAGTAAAGTGTGTGTGTGGGGGGATTTGATCTCGGGTGGGTGAGTGGTGGGGGTGGGGTGGATGGTTTGGGGTATAACAGTCCATGGAGTCTCATCTTCCTCTTCGTTGGTGACCGTTATATGGGGAGGTGGGTCGATGCGGTTGGTTTGGGGTATAACTGTCCGTGGAGTCTCATCTTCCTCTTCGTTGGTGACTGCTATATGGGGAGGTGGGGTGGGGTGGGGCGGGTGTTTTGGGATAAATATAACAGTCCGTGGAGTCTCATCTTCCTCTTATTTGGTGACAGCTGGACACGTATTGGGCAGCGATCTCCACAGTGGCCTCTTCTTCTCCCAGTAGGATGTAGAGTTTCCTCTTCTCGTCTGCAGATATGAAGTCTGGGATGTGGGCAGAGAGTCTTTGGTAGTAGACGGCCCTCACAGCTGAGTATTTGGTGCAGTGTAGCAGGAAGTGGGTCTCGTCTTCTAGGGCCCCCTGGTCACAGTGCTGGCACAGTCTGTTCTCCCGTGGCTTGTACGTCTGCCTGTATCGCCCCGTCTCTATCTCTAGGTTGTGGGCGCTCAGTCTGTACCGGCTCAGGGTCTGTCTGTGCTTGGGGTGGCGTATTCTCTCCAGGTAGGTGGCCATGGTGTAGTCCCTTTGTAGGGATTGGTACACGGTGAGTTTCTTGGAGTTATTTATTTCGTTTCTCCATTCTTCAATGTACCGCTCTCTGCGGTCGCCTTTATTTCGGCCTTGGTTATTGTCTGTTGGTGTTTTTGGTTTGGTGGTTGGCTGTTGTTTGGTTGGTGAGTGTCTGGTTTGCTCAGGTGGCTTAGCCATGCTTGGTGGTGGTAGGAGTCGGGCTTGCTCCCCTGGATGTGTGCCTGGAAAGCTAGCACCCTCTTCTGTATGGTGAGCCATAGGGGGAGTCTGCCTAGCTCTGCCCTGCAGGCCATGTTGGTGGTGTTGCGATGGACATGGAGCAGGTATTTGCAGAACTCCAGGTGGAAGTTCTCTGTTGGGCTGGAATCCCACTTTGACTGGTCTGGGTAGGTGGCTGGGCCCCAAACCTCACTGCCATAGAGAAGGATCGGGGAGATGACAGCATCAAATATCTTCATCCAGACCCTCACCGGTGGTTTGAGGTGGTACAGTTGTCTTCTGATGGCGTAGAAGGTTCTGCAGGCTTTTGCTTTCAGGGTTTCTATTGCTGCTTTGAAGCTTCCTGATTGGCTGAGCTCCAGCCCCAGGTAGGTGTAGCTGTTGGTTTTCTCCAGTGTGGAGCCATTCAGTGTGAATTGTGGGGTGGTGGAGGCTTTATTGTGGCCCTTCTTCTGAAATACCATGACTTTGGTCTTCTTCTGGTTGATGGGTAGGGCCCATGTGGTGCTGAATTTTTCCAGCACTGACAGGCTTTCTTGGAGGTCTTTCTCGGTGGGGGCCAGGAGTAGGAGGTCGTCGGCGTATAGCAGGAACTTCACCTCTCGATTGTTCAGGGTGAGGCCTGGGGCTGGTGAGGCCTCCAGGGCTGTAGCCAGTTCATTGATGTAGATGTTGAAGAGCGTTGGGCTCAGGCTACAGCCTTGTCTGACCCCTCGGGCCTGTTGGAAGTATGCTGTCCTTTTCCCATTCACCTTCACACTGCACTGGTTTCCGGTGTAGGAGCTCTTGATGACGTCGTACGTTCTTCCTCCTATTCCACTCTCTAAGAATTTCAGGAGCAGGCCTGGGTGCCATACTGAATCAAACGCCTTCTTAAAGTCTACGAAGCAGGCGAATATCTTGCCTCTTCTGGTGTTGTGGACGTGCGTCTTGATGAGGCTGTGCAGGGTGTAGATATGGTCTGTGGTGCGGTGGTTTGGCATGAACCCTGCTTGGCTCTTGCTGAGGACCCCGTGTTGTGTGAGGAAGGTGAGGATTCTGTTATTGATGATGCTGTTGAACAGTTTCCCCGGCGTGCTGCTGACGCAGATCCCTCTGTAGTTGTTGGGGTCATATTGGTCCCCATTCTTGTAGATGGGGGTTATGAGGCCTTTGTTCCAGTCTTCGGGGAAGTGTCCAGCATTGAGCACGAGGGTGAATAGCTTTGCCAGTGCCGCGTGTATTGCTGGAGGGCTGTATTTGATCATCTCTGGTAGGATGCCGTCAGGGCCACTGGCCTTTTTGCCTTTCAGCAGGGCAATTCTTTCCTGTATATCTTTTATGGTGATTGGCGAGTCCAGAGGGTTCTGGAAGTCTTTGATGACTTTCTCCATGTCCCTCAGTTTGGTGATTATCTGTTGCTGTTCTGGAGTTAGTTCTTCTTCTGGGATGTTTTTGTAGAGACCTCTGAAGTAGTTGAGCCAGATATTGCCATTTTGGATGTGGAGAGAGTTTTTCTTGGGCTTTGTGCCCATGTGGTGCCAGGTCTCCCAGAATGAGCTGTCCTGGAGGGAGTCCTCTAGTTGCTCTATTTTGTGGGAGAGGTACCTCTGTTTCTTCTCTCTGAGGGTGCCCTTGTATTGCTTGCATAGATTGTTGTAGGCTTCCCTCGACTCTCTGTTGTTGGGGTCTCTGTGTTTCTGGTTGGAGGCTGCCCTTAGAGAACGGCGTAGAGCCTTGCAGTCGCTGTCAAACCATTTGTGAGACTGTTTGTTAGTCGGTCTCTTGGGCTTTGTCTGTTTCAGGCCTGCTAGTTCTGCCGTGGTGTACAGGATGTATATTAAGCTCAAAAAAGTTTGATGGTGGGACAATCCCTTTAAGCTCCTTCCAGTCTCCTCATGAGTGGTGAGTGATGTTTCCTCAGAGATTCCAGGAGATGATCCTTGTCTTCATTTCCCCAGGATTCAACGTAACTGAGGAGCTCCCGCATCTTCTCCTGAGAGGTCTTCAGGCTGCGCACTCTGTCATAGGCCTCACGTATCAGCAGCTTCCTCTGATAGAGATCATCCAGGATCGGATCCACCAAAGTCACCCGTCTGATCAGGTCAACGCGATGTTTGTCCACAAAATGCTCCTTCGACATCTTCGTGCTGCTCCCTCGCTCATATAATTTGTGTATCAGCTGATAGAATTGATATGAGATCGGAGTCATCATATTGAACAGGTCTTCAACAATCTTGTGAGCTGTAATAAGAACATAGAACATGTGAGATTTTCTATCATACGTGTTTTTTATAAGCAGCCTTTATCTATCTGTATGTGCAGACATCGGTCAGGATGGAGTTGTGCACCAGTCACCTGTAAACCTTCCACAATGATCTACAAGAGAATCTCAATAAATTAGATCATCCAAAAGTTTTTTTTAGTAATTGAGTCATTACAAACAGAGGTAACTTTTTCAAGTGTTTCTTTCTGTTCATGTTGAGGATTATTTGTTACAGCCAAGGAAAACCCAAAAGTCATTATCTCAGAAAATTAGAATAATTAACCCAAAACAGCTGCAAAGATTTCCTGAGCGTCTTTAAAGGTTCCTTAGGCTAAGGCCCCACGGGCCGTATCCGCATCACTAAAGTGCGGTGGGAAGAACCATCACTGATAGGACCTCCCCCAGACTCAATAACTCCTAAGCATAAAAACGACACAAATACATGTCAAGTTATACTGAATCTCTTGCCATAAAAGTATAAGTCAATCTGCTCGGCTCCTCCTGCTCTATAAGATACTGCCTGCTATTGCATTTTCATGGTGACCGGTTCTCTTTAATGGTGGGACAGTCCCTTTACGTACCTTCCAGAGACATGATGAGCAGCGGATTATGTCTTCTCAGAGATTCCAGGAGCTGATCCTTGTCCCGCATCTTCTCCTGAGAGGTCTTCAGGCTGCGCAGTCTGTTATAGGCCTCACGTATCAGCAGCTTCCTCTGATAGAGATCATCCAGGATCGGATCCACCAGAGTCACCCGTCTCATCAGGTCAACCAGATGTCTGTCCACAAAATGCTCTTTTGAGGTCTTCGTGCTCCTTGCTTGCTCATATACTTCGTACATCAGCATGCTTCTCTCAAAGTGATTCCACAAGACCAGATTCATCAGATGTAAAGAGTATTCAAAATTGTCAACTGTAATAAGAACATACAACACGTGAGATTTTCTATCATACGTGTTTTTTATAAGTAACATCAATTTATCTGTATGTGCAGACATCGTTCATGATGGAGTTGTGCACAAGTCACCTGTAAATCCTCCACAAAGATCTGTATATACAGTTCTGTGTAAATGTTTTAGGCAGGTGTGAAAAAATGCTTCAAAGTAACGGACAGTCACTAGTACAGGGAGTGAAGGGGACGTTGTAATAACATAGTCGGTTATTTTATACAGCTCTGCTGTCCGTCTGTCTCCCGCTCTACACTGTGGTCCCCACTGATGTGCCGTCTCCTCTTGGGGTCCTGACTGAATCCATCCCTGGCTGCAGCACAATACAGCAGAGGGGGAGTCAGGGTGGAAAAATACTTGGTACCCCACACACTGTTAGCTACATAAATTTAAAGGGATTCAATCATTAAAATTCAATTTTTTCTCCCTAACACATAGGAATGCCCTTTCTCTCCCCAATGCTGCAAGAAATCTCCTGCATCACCTCCATCTTCGCCTGGAATAGCCTCTCGCTGCGTCTTCTTCGGACACTGGCTTTGAACATCCAGGCATGTGCAGTCGGCTCTGTCGTCGGGTCTCGGGCAGAGCTGACTGCGCATTCCTGCGGCCATTTTCCTGTAGCAAATTACACAGTAAACTGGTGTAAGCGGCCATTTTCTTGTGGTTGCTTACATAGTAAGCTGGGGTAAGCGGCCACAAAAAAATGGCCGCGGGCATGTGCAGTTGGCTCTGCCCGAGGCCTGATGGAAGAGCCGACTGCTCATGCGTAGAAGTTTGACTCCCAGTGCCAGAAGAAGACGTGCTGGAGATTTCTCTTGCAGCATTGGGGACGCCCCCAGTGCTGCGAGATAACTCATTTGCATACCAAAGAAAACCGGGATTTCTACCGAACGACAGTGCGGAGAAGACAACTAAAGGTAGGAGAAGAATGGAGGATTATATACTGTAGATATTCTGTTTTCCCTTAGCCCAAACAGCAGCACAAGATGGAGTAGTCCTGCCCCTGTGTACTGTTAGGACAGATGGAAGTTTAATTAGCTAACAAGCTTTTCCCCCCCTATAAGAGGCCAGAGAGACCTCCTTCCCCCTCGTGTTAGTCAAAAAGTATAAAAATACATAGGCAATATAAACATACATCAATCACCATCAATACAGGGAGGGAGCCTTGTGCTGCTGTTTGGGCTAAGGGAAAACAGATTATCTATATAATCCTCCATTCTCCCTATGCCCAACAGCAGCACAAGATGGGGAATTAACAAGTAGATATCCCCTTAGGGATACAGCAGAGGCACGGTGATATGGTAGCCACTTAGGTCCTGAGCAACTCTCATGGTTAAAAACTTGATATGTTGGAAAAGGGTTAAAGTATATTACAATTTTTTTACTGTCACCTGTAGTATTGATTTGTGACATAAATAAAAATGGTAAATCTTTAAAGGGAACCTGTCACCATGAAAATGCAGTTTAATCTGCAGGCGGCAAGTTATAGAGCAGGGGGAGCTGAGCAGATTGATGTGTAGTATTATGGGGGAGGATTCAGTATAACTTCTATCACAACAATGACATTTATCCATCTATTTGTCTGTTCTTTCTATGCTTAGAAGGTGTAATGGAGTCCAGGGGGCGGTGCTAACAGTGACTGACAGCTTTCTCTGTATGCCCGGTCACAGATGGAAGGCTGTCAGTCACTGATAGGACCTCCCCTAGACTCGATAACTCCTAAGCATAAAAACAACACAAATACATGTCAAGTTATATTGAACCTTTTTGCCATAAAACTATAAATCCATCTGCTCTGCTCCTCCTGCTCTATAATATACTACCTGCTGATAGCATTGCACTTTCGTGGTGACGGGTTCTCTTTAATGGCAGGACAGTCCCTTTAACTACCTTCCAGAGTGTTGATGAGCAGCGGATTATGTCTTCTCAGAGATTCCAGGAACTGATCCTTGTCTTCATTTCCCCAGGATTCAACATAACTGAGGAGCTCCCGCATCTTCTCCTGAGAGGTCTTCAGGCTGCGCACTCTGTCATAGGCCTCACGTATCAGCAGCTTCCTCTGATAGAGATCATCCAGGATCGGATCCACCAAAGTCACCCGTCTGATCAGGTCAACGCGATGTCCGTCCACAAAATGCTCCTTCGACATCTTCGTGCTGCTCCTTTGCTCATATAATTTGTGTATTATCTGATAGAAATTATATGAGATCATATTGAACAGGTCTTCAACAGTGTCATCAACTGTAATAAGAACAAACAACATGTGAGATTTTCTATCATACGTGTTTTCTATAAGCAGCCTCCATCTATCTGTATGTGCAGACATTGGTCAGGATGGAGTTGTGCACCAGTCACCTGTAAACCTTCCACAATGATCTACAAGAGAATCTCAATAAATTAGATCATCAAAAAGTTTTTTTTTTTTTTTAGTAATTTGATTGAAAAAGTGAAACACACATATTACATTGAGCATACCTCCCAACTTTTGAAGAACCGAAAGAGGGACAAAATGTGCGGTGCGCATGTGTGCCCCCAGTTTCATGTCCCCCCTCCATCTCTGCCCCCAGATTCATGTCCCCCCATCTCTGCCCCCAGATTCATGTCCCCCATCTCTGCCCCCAGATTCATGTCCCCCCATCTTTGCCCCAGAATCATGTCCCCCCATCTCTGCCCCCAGATTCATGTCCCCCCATCTCTGCCCCAGATTCATGTCCCCTCCATCTCTGCCCCCAGATTCATGTCCCCACATCTCTGCCCCCAGATTCATGTCCCCCATCTCTGCCCCCAGATTCATGCCCCCCCATCTCTGCCCCAGAATCATGTCCCCCCATCTCTGCCCCCAGATTCATGTCCCCCCATCTCTGCCCCAGATTCATGTCCCCTCCATCTTTGCCCCCAGATTCATGTCCCCCATCTCTGCCCCCAGATTCATGTCCCCCCATCTCTGCCCCAGAATCATGTCCCCCCATCTCTGCCCCCGATTCATGTCCCCCCATCTCTGTCCCCAGATTCATGTCCCCTCCATCTCTGCCCCCAGATTCATGTCCCCTCCATCTCTGCCCCCAGATTCACGTCCCCCATCTCTTCCTCCAGATTCACGCCCCTCCATCTCTGCCCCCAGATTAATGTCCCCCATCTCTTCCCCCAGATTCATGTCCCCCCATGTCTGCCCCCAGATTCATGTCCTCTCCATCTCTGCCTCCAGATTCATGCCCCTCCATCTCTGCCCCCAGATTCATGTCCCCCCATCTCTGCCCCCAGATTCATGTCCCCCATCTCTGCCCCCAGATTCATGTCCCCCCATCTCTGCCCCAGAATCATGTCCCCCCATCTCTGCCCTCAGATTCATGATCTCCCATCTCTGCCCCCAGATTCATGTCCCCTCCATCTCTGCCCCCAGATTCATGTCCCCTCCATCTCTGCCCCCAGATTCATGTCCCCTCCATCTCTGCCCCCAGATTCATGTCCCCTCCATCTCTGCCCCCAGATTCATGTCTCCTCCATCTTTGCCCCCAGATTCATGTGCCCTCCGTCTCTGCCCCCAGATTCATGTCCCCTCCATCTCTGCCCCTAGATTCATGTCCCCCCATCTCTGCCCCCAGATTCATGTCCCCCCCATCTCTGCCCCCAGATTCATGTCCCCCCATCTCTGCCCCCAGATTCATGTCCCCATATCTCTGCCCCCGATTCATGTCCCCCCCCATCTCTGTCCCCAGATTCATGTCCCCTCCATCTCTGCCCCCAGATTCATGTCCACTCCATCTCTGCCCCCAGATTCATGTCCCCCATCTCTGCCTCCAGATTCATGCCACCCCATCTCTGCCCCCAGATTCATGTCCCCCATCTCTTCCCCCAGATTCATGTCCCCCATCTCTTCCCCCAGATTCATGTCCCCCCATGTCTGCCCCCAGATTCATGTCCTCTCCATCTCTGCCCCCAGGTTCATGTCCCCACATCTCTGCCCCCAGTGTCATGCCGTCCTCTCCTTCATCTGCCCCCAGTTTCACGTTCCACCTCCACATTAAACTTACCTTCTCCTCGTTCCCCCGCTGCTCTCTGCGCGCCTCTCTCTCTCACTGGCACACAGTTGTAGACGCGATGTGACGTCATCACATCACGTCTACAAGCCAGTAGCCGGCGGCGGCCGGCGGCTTGCTTCAGCCGCGTATGTGTTCAACTCAGATCTGCGTCCTCTGGACGAGGATCTGAGTTGAAATCGGGGCATACCTCCCTCCAACCGGGACCGCGGGACATGTCACCGGAATCGTGAATGTGCCGCGGAAAACGGGACGGTTGGGAGGTATGCATTGAGTCATTATAAGCAGAGAGAACTTGTTCAAGTGTTTCTTTCTGATAATGTTGAGGATTATTTGTTACAGCCAAGGAAAACCCAAAAGTCATTATCTCAGAAAATTAGAATAATTAACCCAAAAACAGCCACAAAGACTTCCTGAGTGTTTATAAAGGTCCCTTAGTCTGGTTCAGTAGGTGACACAATCATGGGGAAGACTGCTGACGTGACAGATGTCCACAAAGCCGTCACTGACACTCCACAAGGAGGAGAAGCCACAAAAAGTCATTACTAAAGAAGCGGCTGTTCACACAGCGCTGTATCCAAGTATAGTAATGGAAAGTTGAGTTAATACACAGGTACCTACTGGGCCTATTACTCTGCCTATTAATGTCAGGGATTTGGGGTTATTAATTTAGTTTTAGTAACTCCATGTGCCTCACATTAATAGCAGTTAACCCCATCATGTCCCTCATATTAACCTCTGTGTCCCCCATATAAGGGTTACTAATATGTGAGACATATGAGGGTACTAATGAAGGGCCTTAATTATAAAGATACCTAATTATTACCTCCATATGTCCCACATATCAGTAACTCTTAAGGCACACAGGGGGTTAATGTGAGGGACATGATGGGGTTAACTGCTATTACTATGAGGCACATGGAGTTACTGAGCTGTAATGTACATGACCAGACTTTATATCTGTAATGGTGGATTTCCTCCCCTAGGCTTATACTCGAGTCAATTTGTGGTAAAATTAGGGGCCTCGGCTTATATTCGGGTCGGCTTATACTCGAGTATATACGGTAATATAATATAATATGAATTAATATCTTTTTGATGATATTCTAATTATTGAGATGCACTTGTATATGTTATATATATATATATATATATATATATATATATATATTTGTTTATTCTTATGTGTAATCTGGAGGGGGGTGAGGTTAATTTTTGTTTCTTTTTTTATTTTGTGTATATATATATATATATATATATATATTACTTTTAAACTCCTATACTTCTATTACAGGCTGCTTGGCCTTCAATAGGCTCCAAACTGTCTAGGCAATGGATCACCGCCCCCAGATCTCATTACAAAGGATCGAGACCCTAGCCAAAATGGTGGTGCCATTGGCATCTATAGGGCTAGTGCTCACAATCAGTGTAGGCACTGATTACAGAATTGCTGCAGAGTCTGACCTGCAAAATACAGCAGAGGCACGGTGACTATGGTAGCCACGTAGGTCCTGAGCAGCTGTCATGTTTAACCCCTTCAGGATCAGGCCTAAATGTGCCTTAAGGACCAGGCCTAATTTTTCAAAACTGACATGTGTCACTTTATATGGCAATAACGCTTTAACTTACATAAGCGATTTTGAGATTTGTTTTCTCGTGGCACATTATACTTCATGTTAGTGGAAAACACAAATATTTTTGTGTTTATTTATAAAAAAAAAAAAATAGGAAATTTGATAGAAATTTGGAAAAAATGGCAATTTTCAAAACGGATTGGCCATTTTGGTGCCCAATACGTTGCACCCACTTTGTGTCATCAGAGACATGCACTCCTAAAACTATTAAGTGGGTTATCCCGGGTACAAAAAAATTATATATGTGGGTGTAAACTGCTGTTTGGGTACAAAGTAGGGCTCAGAAGGGAAGGAGGACTGCGCTTTTTAGTTTTCGGATAAAGATTTAACGGGACTTTCTGGGCACCATGTAGTTTTTACAGATCCTGCAGGTGTCAGTAAATTGGAATTCCCCAAAAAGTGACCACATTCTGTCGGGGCAATTTTAGGGTATCTTCAAATGTCCGAAAGCACATAGGGCTCCTTCACATCTGCGCCCTGTTATGTGCGAAAACGGCAGTGTATGCCCACATGTCTGACACTGATGTACCCAGGATAATGTACTTAATGCCATATGTGGGTATAAACTGCTGTTTGGGCACATAAGGGAACAGAAGGGAAGGAGCGCGATGAGGCTTTTGGAGAGCAGATTAAGGGTTTGGTATCTGGACGCCATGTCATGTTTGTCATGAGCCTGTAAGGTACCAGAAAAGTGGAATTCCCAAAGAGTGACATTTTGAAAACTGCACCCCTCAAAGAATTTATCGGGTAGTATAGTGAGTATTAGTATCCCAGACGTCACTGCACAGCGGACGGTGAAGAGGGAATATATAAGCAGTGCGGAGGAAATTGCAAACACCAAATTCCCTACTATGTCCCAGTAACTCCTATAAACAGGAAGGGGGGGGTCACTTCTGATATATTTTCCTTCTAAATCTGGGGTTCCCCCGATATACCACTTATATATTCGCTTCCTGCCGCAGCCAATTGTGTTCTAATGATTTAGTGATTTTTGGGGGTTTTTTTGTCTTCATATTGCTAGATGTTATATTTTTCTTAATTTTCTGGTGATGTGGCCATATAAGGTTTTGTTTTTTGCAAGATGAGATATATTTTGTAATGACACCATTTTTGCGTGCCTACAACTTATAGAATACATTTTATTAACTCTTTCTTGGTGGATTAAAAACCCCCCAGAAATTCTGGCATTGCTTTTTACCTTTTAATTTTTTTTGCCATGCAGCGTACAGTATAAGTAACATGTGACCTTTATTCTGCGGGTCGGTACAGTTACAGCGATACTTCATTTATATTATTTTTTTATGCGTTAGTAATTCTGCAGAAGAAAAACACATTTGGTGACATAAATCAATGTTTTTTGCATCGCCATCTTCCGAGATGTGTAACGTTTTTATTTTTCTGTTTTCAAAGTTGGTTGAGGGCTTATTTTTTGCGGGACAACCTGTGCTTTTCATTAGTACTGTTTTGGGGGTATATATGAATTTTTGATCACTTTTACAGCATTTTTTTGTAAGGCAAAATGTGCAAAAACCTTTATTTCTGGTGTTTTTTTCCGTTTTTTTTTCTTCCTGTCGTTCACCATGAAGGTTAAATATTGTTTCAGTTCTATTGTACAGGTTGTTACAGAAGCGGTGATACCAAACATGTATTTTTTTTTTATTAATATTTAGTGTTTTTTTTTTTTTTATATAATGCATTTTTTATAAGAAAACTGAATTTTTGGGGCTTTATAACTATATAATTTTTTTTCACACATTTTATTATTATTATGATTATTATTATTACTATTTATTTAACATTCTTTCTTTGTCCGATAAGGACACTAGAACCAGCAATCAGAGAGGATTGTTGGTTCTATACTAGACTCGCAGTACTATACACTTGTACGCATAGGCTCACTTCCTCCATTGCAAGGTAAGATCAACAGGTAACAGGAGGTCTTAGCAGCCTGGGGTCACTGGCCAGACCCTAGGCTGCAAATTCTAGCTGTTGGTACCCCCCATCTCGCTGTGGGAGGGTGTGTGTGTGTGTGTGTGTGTGTGCTGGCAGCAACAGACAGAACTCATTGGATGCCGCTGTCATGTTTGACAGAGACATCCAAGGGGTTAAATCCCCCAATCGGAGCAGAGCTCGGATGGGGGGTTAAGGAGCAGAATGTTAGCTGTAAGTTACAGCTAACACCCACTCCTGATGCCGCCGGCAGCATTCATTGTCACTGACAAACCCTTAAGATGCTGCAATCTCTATTGATCATATCATCTTACTAGTTAAACAGTGGGGATCGGTGTAATAACGGTCCCCGCTGTTGCAGCGGGAGCCTGACTGTCGGATACAGCCGGGCTCACATGGTGATCGCATGGGCTCTGAGACTGTGCGATCTCTCTCACGTACATGTACATGAGAATGCGTGAAGGGGTTAAAGACTCGATATGTTGGGAAAGGGTTAAAGTATATTACAAATTTTTTTACTGTCACCTGGTGACAGGTTCTCTTTAATGGTGGGACAGTCCCTTTAATTACCTAGCAGATTAATGATGAGCAGCGGATTATGTCTTGTCAGTGATTCCAGGAGATGATCCTTGTCCTCATTTCCCCAGGATTGAGAGTAATTGAGGAGCTCCCGCATCTTCTCCTGAGAGGTCTTCAGGCTGCGCACTCTGTCATAGGCCTCACGTATCAGCAGCTTCCTCTGATAGAGATCATCCAGGATCGGATCCACCAGAGTCACCCCTCTGATCAGGTCAAGGCGATGTCTGTCCACAAAATGCTCTTTTGAGGTCTTCGTGCTCCTTGCTCGCTCATATACTTCGTACATCAGCTTGCTTCTCTCATAGAGATTCCACAAGGCCAGACTCATCAGATGGCAAAAGTATTTAAAATCGTCATCTGTAATAAGAACATACAATATGTGAGATTTTCTATCATACGTGTTTTCTATAAGTAACATCCATTTATCTGTATGTGCAGACATCGTTCATGATGGAGTTGTGCACAAGTCACCTGTAAATCCTCCACAAAGATCTGTATATACAGTTCTATGTAAATGTTTTAGGCAGGTGTAAAAAAATGCTTCATAGAGGGGCCACACGGTGGCTCAGTGGTTAGCACTGCAGCCTTGCAGCGCTGGAGTTCTGGTGTTCAAATCCCACCAAGGGCAAAAATCCATCTGCAAGGAGTTTGTATGTTCTCCCCGTGTTTGCATGGATTTCCATCCCATATTCCAAAAAGATATACTGATAGGGAAAAATGTACATTGTGAGCTCTATGTGGGCTCACAATCTACATAAAAAAATTAAAAAAAATGCTTCATAGTAACGGACATTCACTAGTACAGGGAGTGAAGGGGATGTTGTAATAACATAGTCAGTTATTTCATACAGCTCTGCTGTCCGTCTGTCTCCCACTCTACACTGTGGTCCCCACTGATGTGCCCGTCTCCTCTTGGGGTCCTGACTGAATATACCCCTGGCTGCAGCACAATACAGCAGAGGGGGAGTCAGGGTGGAAAAAAATGCATGGTACCCCACACACTGTTAGCTACATAAGTATATGTATGGGGTAGATAAAAAAGATATGGGGTAGACAAAAAATGAACCCCAGATCGGAACCCTAAATTAATTTTAAAAAAGTGATTTAAAAATTCATAACAACCTGAAATTAAACAAAAACAATATTTGAATGGAATGGTGAATATTGTAAAAAAAAAATAAATAAAAAATAAATAAATAAAAAAAACGTCATAAGTAGTGATCAAACAGTGACTTATAACCAATAATGGGGCCAAATAAGTCCTAAGTCAGTTCCATAGAGAGAAAACAGAAAGTGAAGACGGTGATGCAAAAACAATTGCTTTTTTTTCACAAAATAGGTTTCTGTTTTCCAACAATTACAAATGCAGAGAAAATGTATAAATGAGGTATCACTGGAAAAACAGCTTCGAGAAATTTTTTAAAAAAATGTTAAAAAGCATTGCCAGAATTGATGTTTTTTTTTCTCCCTCAGAAAGAATGTAGTCAAGAACGTATAGGCAGCCCAAAACGGTGTCATTAGAAAACGCATCTCATCTGTAAAAAACAAGTCTTCCTATGGCTAGAGCGCCGGAAAAAAAAATACAGTGCAATGCAACAAGGACAAAAACAAAACCAAAATTGTCACTTTAAGGGCAAAACTGGCTAGAGAAGGAAGGACAAGGGGTTAACGGTGGTGCAAGTGTCTATCAGGTTATATCCCATATTTAGAGATTATGGGAGAAAGACCCCAGAATACAACCCCAACCCTAGCGCATTAACATCTGGGAAATGCTCAATACATCCTTGATAAATTCTTTAAGATTTTTTTTTTTTTTAAATAGGGTCACTCCATAGGGAATCCCACTTTACTGGCTCTTCAGAGGCTCTGCAAATAGGACATGGCTTCCAGAAACCAAAAATGTAAGTCTGTGCTCCAAAAGGTCCCTATATGGGGGTTAAATGGTCAAAACCGGAGCGTCTGCTGGGATAAGGCCCTTAGGGGCTGTTCACACATGGAAAATGAAGAATTCCTACTAATTTTCTGACCGCCATCACCCTGAAGAGCATCAGCGTTCTGTTTCAGCTTTCAGCAGCTGATTGGTCCCAGATGAATTCTCTCCCAATGACCCCAGCCACGTTTCCAGTGCCCACTTTCTCCTACGTACCCTCCACGAAACTAGCACCACTGTCTGGGTTAACCTGCTTGAAGATAGACTCAGCCTCCTTTTTCTGATCTTTGTCCAGGGCGTCTTGCTCTGTTTTTACCATCTACAAAAAGACATAGATATAATACAACGGGTGCAAAGGTGGTCACAATAATGGTGGGGGGTCTACAGCATAAAACATATCAGGAGAGGCTTAAAAAATATTGGTCATGCGGCAGGATTCCTTAATATAAACAAATCACTAATATATATCATGTTTAGCTGATTTATCTTCAGGCCACATGACCTCATGTGTGACGTTTCATCTGCAGGATCCACACAAACATTGAGGCCTTCAGTCGAAACGTCACTGTGGTGTGTGACCTGTGCTGAGCCATTGCCCTCTATTACATCATTTGTAACCACAAACAAGTATTCTCTAATTTCATTTATTAAACGCTTATAAAAACCCGTTTGCCTTCACCCCCTTATATTAACCCCTTCCCGCCATGGGCATTTTTCGATTTTCATTATCTGTTGTTGACTTCCTCCCCTTCCAAACCCTATAACTTTTTTTTATTTCTCCACTCTGAGTCATATGAAGTCTTAATGGGTGCGGAACCAATTGTTCTTCATGATGCCACCATTAATTATTCTGTACAATGTGCTGGGAAGGTGGAAAAAAAATTCGGAATGGGGTGGATTTGAAGAAAAACTGCATTTGTGCGACTTTCCTACGGACTTCGTTTTTACGGCATTCACTCTGCAGCCAAAATGACCTGTCACCTGTATTCTATGTTTCGTTATGATTGTGGGGATACCAAATTTGTATGGTTTTATTTACATTTTAACCCTTTAACAAAAATCTAAAACTTTGGCAATAATGTTTTTTTTCTTAAAGTCGCCATATTCTGACACCCGGAACTTTTCTATACTTTCGTGTACGGGGATGTCTAGGAAATGGTGTTCTACCATTTTGGGGAGTGTCTATTACTTTGATCACTTTTTATTTAAATTTTTATCAGAGGCAAAGCATTGAAAAAACGGTGGGTTGGCACTTTTGAACTTTTTTCCCGCTACGTTATTTATTGTATGGGACAAATATTTTTAGAGATATGTAGTGCGGGAGTTTTCGGACACAAGGATACCTAATGTGTAGGTGTTTCATAGTACTTAAGTACTTGTATATGTGTTCTAGGGAAAGGGGGGTGTTAAATGGTTATTTTTTTTTTTTACTTTTTTTGTTTTGTTTTGTATTTATTAGGACCCCCAGGGGTTCTGATCACTAGTGCAATGTATTACAATGCTAATGCGTTGCAAAAAAAACGTCATTTCTATTGCAGGTTACATAGAGTAGCCTGCAATAGAAAGCATAGAATGACAGGCTGGGAAGTCTTCACAAGGCTCCCGGCTGTCATAGGAAGGGGATGCAGGTCCCGGAGCTTGCTCCAGGTGCCTGTGATTGCCAGAAAAATGGCGGCTGTTGGTATAATGGTGCCTCAGTCAGCTTTGACTGAGGCGCCAGAGGGGCTAATGCCTGCCAACATTGTGGGCACTGACCGCAGGCATTAGCACATGGGGCTACTTCTATTAATGTCAGGAATTTGGGGTTATTAAACTAGTTTTAGTAACTCCGTGTGCTTCACATTCATAGCAATTAACCCCATCATGTCCCTCACATTAACCCCTATGTGCTTCACATAATGGTTACTGCTATGTGAGACATATGCAGGAACTAATAAAGGACCTCAATGATGAAGATAATTATTACCTCCATATGTCCCACATATCAGTAACCCTTATGTAAAGCACACAGGGGTTAATGTGAGGGACATGATGGGGTTAACTGCTATTAATGCGAAGCACATGGAGTTACTAAGCTGTAATGTACATAACTGTAACACCCCCTTTGGCCACACCCCCTGGTAGCGGGGCGTTCGGATAAGTATTAGTTGCCGTTCTACCTTGCTTAGCGCAGTGCCTCCACCCTTGTCGGTGATATTCTGGTGCTTCCGGGTTGACAGTACCTTTCTTCAGATCTCTGTCCGGGGCTTGACAAGGGAAAGCCCCGCCCACACCAACACGCCAGAGAGGATTGTGGTATAAACAAAGAAACCTTTATATGGAACTTAATAAAGTAATGATGAAGTACAATATGCAATAACATTCACAGCATCAGTAAGGTATAATACTTTAAACGATAAACCTATCTAGAAAATGGCAGGTCTATATGGCAAAGCCCAAGGACAATGTATAACAATCACAAAGCTCAGTCTTAATACAAGGCCTGTTGCCGCGGTTCTGGAAAGAATCTTCTTTCGTTGGTGCACATGAAATATGTCAGAAATGAACAATGCTCCTTTAATTCCTAGCAGGGTAATATTCCTTAGTCCAGAAGATTTGGTACACTGCAGAAAATCCAGTACTGGCTACAATCATCTATCAGCAGGCTCTATCCCTTACAATAGGACATGGCAGCACAGCAGGTGCCTGGATGCATCAAGTCTCTTTTACTCCTTCTGCAGTGCTCAGCTTAAAAAGTTATACTAGACAAGAACAACTCACTCCTGGATCATAGGATGCAGTCTAAATAAGAATGCTGGTGGTAGGTACACTTACAGTTCCAGAGGAATTAATGCTGTCCTGTCCAACAGGCTGCCAAAGGGTTAAGTCTGGAAGAAAGTTCCGGTGTAGCAGGGAGGCGCCTCCGTCGGTTGTGGAGAGTATGAATACCCTGTATTTTCGGCAAATCGTCCTGTGGAGTTGGTAACCTTTTCTCTGAAGGAATTAAATCCTCTTTCTTGTTGCTTTCAGCCTCTGGGAGCTCAGGAGATCTTATTCCTGCATCCACCTGTGATCCCTCTCTCCTGCAGACTGCCTGAGCACATGGTCTCTCCTGCCAAGCAGCCCCTCCCATCCTCCAAGGATTTGATAAACAATCACAATTGCTTTCATGCTGCATGCACAATGTTTGCAAACTGTTAACCCCTCGTTGCCTTGAACTGCACACAGGGGTTACATAACCATACTTTTTATTCACAACTAAGGATAAAAGTACGGACCCAGTGGCATGAGGGCGGCGGCTTCACACCTGCGCCCGGTCTCTGCTTTCAGGTTTCCGTCTTCTGCCCAAGAAACTGGACAGGAGATGGAAGCTGGCAGTCACTTTTTAAACCCATTCATTTGAATGAGTTTGCACAGTGTGCACTGGGGAGCGTCTTTTGGTCTGCGCAGCGATCACCCCCATGCTTAACCCCGTCCCCCCAACCACACCCCTTCCCCGCCCCCACTGGGCAATAAAAAAATTGTCTTGCTGAAACTGGTCCCTGGTGGAAAAAAGGTTGGGGACCACTGCCCTAAGGTATCCTACGACTTCCTGCTCTACCTGTGGTTCAGGGTTAGGTCGGGGCACTTATTCTCCGAACCAGAGGTATTTTTTATCACCTGCACTTGGTTCTCCCGACAGGACATCTGGATAAGATCACACAACGTCCTGTTACACACTGGCCCAGATTTACTATCATAGGTAAGACTAAACACAGAAACGTAGCACTTCTTTTTGTTTCTAACATACAGTACTTGTACAGATGCAGCCTTCAAGAACATGGACCCAAACAGGTGTCAAAAAAATAGTCAACAACTTGGTGTCCTCTCACCTTGAAGAGCTCAATGTTGCGTCTCTCAGTTGGAAGACAAGTTAAAGGGATTGTTGAGCTTCAGGCCACATCGACAGCATCAAATCTCCATCCAGGTGGTTCCCATGGGGCTTTGTGAGAATAAATTCTGAAAAGAAAGTGACAACTTGTGCCAGCGCCGCTCAGAGATACCAGATACAGAAGAAACTTGTCAGGGAGTGAGTGAAGTGAAGGGTTCTGTATATACTGTATATGTGTATATAGTAATGGGCGAGGGAGCGGAAAACATCATAAAAAAACACAATGCACACTGGTGAAAAGCAATCAATAAATCCATAAAAACTGTGATAAGGATATAAAGGTAGAAGAGAATAGATACATGACATGTAATAAACAAAAAACTTCATGCGTACTTTAACCTCTGTCCTCCATTGACTTCTGCAGACAAATAGACGTCATCATTGACCTCATTCACTTTCACTTTTATGTTTGTTTCAATTTCAATGTTTATTCCATTTCTCTAAGCTGTATTTTTTTCTTGTTACATTTGTATACACATTTGAATCATTCATGCGGGCAGTGTGCTGCAAGGACACGGACCCCGTTATAGTCTATGGGGTCCATGCGCTTTAACTGCACAGCGCTTGTAGTTGCACTTGTATTCTGTCCGGGGGGGGAGGGGGGGGGGGTCTTCATGCGGACTCCTTCTGGACGGAACACATAAGCTACTGTGAACCGGGCATGAGGCAAAAGATTTTAAATGCATTTTGCAAAAATGGTCACAATCAGGTCTTATAGGGTATATCCACACAGAGTTTTTTTGCAGGCTGATTTTGCGGCGGAATCCGCCTCAAAAATGCCTCCTATTCATTTCAATGGAAGTCAGTAGAAGTTTTTTCCTCTACTTGATTTATTCAGCTAGAGCAGGGGTGCCCGATAAGTCGATCGCGATCTACCGGTCGATTGCGGAGGACGTATGGGTCGATCGCAGGATGCAGCCTGGGATCCCTGGTATCTGCTTGTTCACAGTGCAGGATGAGAGTCGACTATCAGCCTGCGCTGTGAACAAGCACTCCGGACACTTGCAGGCCGGGCAGCAGCAGCTCCGGGGGATGAGGCCACAGCCCCAGCCTGACAGTGTTCAGAGATAACTCTCAGCCTGCGCTGTGAACAAGCAGACACCGGGGATCCCTGGGTGGCCACAGAGCGCCGCTGTCTCCTGTAATAGTACAGCGCATGTCGGGTCTGTAACTATGGCGACCACCCGGGAGCCGGGCGGCCGCCATAGCCGCCAGGTGTCTACTGCTTTAAGCAGTAGACAACCGGCTCTAATGCCTCCGATCGGTCCCCGGACCGATCGGAGGCATTAACCCCTCTGGCACCGCGATCAAAGGCGCCGGAGGCGCCATTGCATTTTGTCCGGGATCGCCGGCTCCTGGAGCATGCTCCAGGGCCGATGTCATGTTGCCATGACAGCCGGGAGCCTGTACAAGGCTCCCAGGCTTGTCTGCAAATCCTCTCTTTTGCAGGCTGGTCTATGCAGCCTGCAAAAGAGAGGATGATTTTTTGCAATGCATTGCAATGCATTAGCATTGTAATGCATTGCATTAGTGATCAGACCCCCTTGGGTTCAACACCCCTAGGGGGTCTAATAAATGCAAAAAAATAAAATAAAAAAAAAAGTAAAAAAAAATATAAAAAAATATAAAAAGTATTAAAAGTTCAAATCACCCCCTTTCCCTAGAACACATATAAAAGTAGTTAAAAACTGTGAAACACATACATGTTAGGTATCCCCGCGTCTGAAATTGCCCACTCTACAAATCTATAAAAATACTTTTCCTGTTCGGTAAACGCCGTAGCGGGAAAAATAGTCAAAATTGCCAAACCGCCGTTTTTTCACTGTTTTGATTCTGATAAAAATTTGAATAAAAAGTGATCAAAGCAATAACATTTCCCGAAAATGGTAGAACTAAAAAGTACACCCGGCCCCGCAAAAAAAGACGCCCTATGCATCCCCGTACACTTACGTATAAAAAAGTTACGGCCATCGGAATATGGCGACTTTTAGAAAAAAATTTTTTTAACACAGTTTTGGAAATTTTTTAAGGGGTCAAAATGTAAATAAAACCATATAAATTTGGTATCTCTGAAACCGTACCGAAACACAGAATACAGGGGACATGTCATTTTGGCTGCACAGTGAACGCTGTAAAACCAAAGCCCGTAAGAAAGTCGCAGAAATGCATTTTCTCTTCAAATCCACCCCATTCTGAACTTTTTTCCTGCTTCCCAGTACATTATATAGAATAAATAATGGCGGCATCATGAAGAAAAATTTGTCCCAGGAAAAATTAAGACCTCATATGGCTTTGGGAGCGGAGAAATAAAAAAGTTATGGGGTTTAGAAGGAGGGGAGTCAAAAATGAAAAACGAAAATCAAAAAATGCCATCGGCGGGAAGGGGTTAATTGCATAAAATTTAATTGAGTGTGAGGTGCAACACGGTGGCTCAGTAGTTAGCACGGAAGCTTTGCAGCACTAGAGTCCTGGGTTCGAATCCCCCCCAGGAACAACATCTGCAAGAAATTTGTATGTTCTCCCGATGTTTGCGTTGATTTCCTCCCATTCTACAAAGACATACTGATAGGGGAAAATTTTATATATGGGGCTCACAATCTACATAAGAAAAAAAAAAAAAAAAAAGGTATTTTTTTAACTTAGTGTCTAATAACAGGCCCACAAATGTTGCAAGCGTGTAAACAAGAGCCAAAATACAACTAGCTCAAGATGCCAAGGCAACAGGCATACAGAAAAAACTTCTAAAACTCCTTTTGTCTGTCTTAATAGATGAAGTTATTCAGAACTTTTTCTGTATACTTGTTGCCTTGGTGAGCCTCATCAGGATTGTTTAGATGTTCTTTTGCAAACTTCTGACTCTGAATTTTATGATGAGGAGGTAGGAGAGGTTTTCTTCCGATGACTCTTCCATGAAGGCCATATTTGTGCAGGTATCACTGAACAGTAGAACAGTGTCCCACAACTCCAGAGTCTGCTGAATCTTCCTGAAGGTCTTTTGCAGTCATGCGGGGGGTTCTGATCTGCTACTCTGGCAATCCTAAGAGCAGCTGTCTCTGACATTTTTCTTGGTCTTCCAGACCTTACCTTGACCTCCTCTGTTCCTGTAGCGGCCACTTTTTAATTACACTTTGAACTGAGGAAAGTGAAACTTGAGAACACTTTGCTACTTTCTTAAAGCCTTCTTCTGCTTTGTGGGCTCCACCACGTTCATTTTCAGAGAGCTCGGCATAATACACTGATATTGCTTACAATTACAGAGAGATGAGTTTCATCTTTAACTTTACAATGTAATCTTCAACTTGCTTAACTCTGTCATTTTGACCAGGGGGTCTAAACTTTTGCATGCCACTGCCAACTATTCACACACATACATTCATATACAATATATACACACATACACACCTGTCTACAAGTGTACAGTATTCACACCGTATATAAGACACTGTAAACAGATATATATTTATTAAATATATATATTATACCCAAAAATACACTCACATTTGGCTGACTTGCTGGGTGCAGCGGACATGGAGGAAGCTCATGTGCAGCTGTGGCCGGCAGTAGCGAAGCTCTTACATCGGAACAGACTTCCTCTTACATATTAGGATGTGCGGGATGACTCACTGCTTATCACAAAGAGGGCGAGAGGGGAAGTTAGGGCCGTAGCTGCTTGTAAGTGCCTGCAACTACATAAGTAGTGATAACCAGGCTGTGTATCTCTTAATGCTTTTATTTACTTCCTTGCTATGCATCTTCTTGTATATAGTGATATGGGCCATGCTGGTATAACCTGGGTATCTCCTGTATATAATTCTATATGTACAGCTGGTATAACTCGGGTATATACTGTATATAATTCTATATGTACAGCTGGTATAACCCGGGTATATACTGTATATAATTCTATATGTACAGCTGGTATAACCTGGGTATATACTGTATATAATTCTATATGTACAGCTGGTATAACCTGGGTATATACTGTATATAATTTTATATGTACAGCTGGTATAACCGGGGTATATACTGTATATAATTTTATATGTACAGCTGGTATAACCGGGGTATATACTGTATATAATTTTATATGTACAGCTGGTATAACCTGGGTATCTCCTGTATATAATATACTAGAGGGAGGACCCGGCTTCGCACGGGTATATTACATTTTATGTTTGTGTAGTGAAACATAAAGACATAAACATAAGAAATTTCTTAAACATAAGAAATGTCCAATTTTGCACTGGTGTATTTTGTATGTTGTTTGTGTGTATGTCCATAAGCGTCATGTGATTGTGTGTATCTCATTTTAGATATCAGTGAAAAACCTATGATCAGTTGTTATGGATACCTGGAGTAAAGCTGCATCTAATCCTTCCCCGTGTAGTACTGTGTTTAGACGCAAGTATCTAATCCTTGTTGGTGTGGTACTGTTTGCAGATGCACATATCTAATCCTCCGGCGTGTGGTACTGTGTGCAGATGTGTGTATCTAATCCTCCCCTGTGTGGCATTGTGTGAAGAGGCACGTATCTAATCCTCCGGTAAATGAAACTGTGTGCAGACGTGCATATCTAATCTTACGGCATGTGGTACTATGTGCAGATGCGCGTATCTAATCTTCTGGCGTTGTGGTATCGTGTGCAGACAGGTGTATCTAATCCTCTGGCGTGAGGTACTGTGTGCAGATGCGCGTATCTAATCCTCCCCAGTGTGGTACTGTGTGCTGAGACGCGTATCTAATTATCTGACATGTGGTACTGTGTGCAGAGGCATGTATCTAATCCTCCAAAGTGTGGTACTGTGTGAAGAGGCGCGTATCTAATTCTACGGCGTGTGGAACTGTGTGTAGACACGCGTATCTAATCCTACAGCATGTGGTACTGTATGCAGATGCATGTATCTAATCCTATAGCGTGTACATCTGTGTGAAGACGTGCGTATCTCATCATCTGGCATGTGGAACTGTAAGCAGACGTGTGTATCTAATCCTACGGCATGTGGTACTGTGTGCAGACGTGCTTATCTAATCCTCTGGTGTGTGGAACTGTGTGCAGATGTGCGTATCTAATCCTCCCTTGTGTGGTATTGTGTGAAAAGGCGCGTATCTAATCCTACGGTGTGTGTAACTGTGTGTAGACGCGTGTATCTAATCCTACGGCATGTGGTACTGTGTGCAGATGCGCGTATCTAATCCTCTGGCGTGTGGTACTGAGTGCTGAGACGCGTATCTAATTCTCTGGCTTGTGGTACTGTGTGCAGAGGCATATATCTAATCCTCCAAAGTGTGGTACTGTGTGCAGACACACGTATCTAATCCTGCCCTGTGTGGTATTGTGTGAAGAGGCACATATCTAATCCTGAGGCATGTGGTACTTTGTGCAGATGCGCGTATCTAATCCTCCCCGTGTTGTACTGTGTGCTTAGACACGTATCTAATTCTCTGGCTTGTGGTACTGTGTGCAGACACACATATCTAATCCTCACCTGTGTGGTATTGTGTTAAGAGGCACGTATGTAATCCTGTGGCGTGTGGAACTGTGTGTAGACGCGCGTATCTAATCCTACGGCATGTGTTACTGTGTGCAGACACGTATATCTAATCCTCTGGCGTGGGGTACTGTGTGCAGACGCACGTATCTAATCCTCCCTGTGTGGTACTGTGTGCTGAGACGCGTATCTAATTCTCTGGCTTGTGGTACTGTGTGCAGAGGCATGTATCTAATCCTCCAAAGTGTGGTACTGTATTCAGGCACACGTATCTAATCCTCCCCTGTGTGGTATTGTGTGAAGAGGCGTGTATCTAATCCTATTGCGTGTGGAACTGTGTGTAGACGCGCGTATGTAATCCTACGGCATGTGGTACTGTGTGCAGACGCGCGTATCTAATCCTCTGGCGTGTGGTACTGTGTGCAGATGTGTGTATCTAATCCTCTGGCATGTGGTACTGTGTGCAGATGTGCGTATCTAATCCTCTCCTGTGTGGTACTGTGTGCAGATGCGCGTATCTAATCCTCTGGCATGTGGTACTATGTGCAGATGAGCGTATCTAATCCTCCCCCGTGTGGTACTGTGTGCTGAGACGCACATCTAATTCTCTGACTTGTGGTACTGTGTGCAGAGGCATGTATCTAATCCTCCAAAGTGTGGTACTGTGTGCAGACACACGTATCTAATCCTCCCCTGTGTGGTATTGTGTGAAGAGGCGCGTATCTAATCCTACGGCGTGGGGAACTGTGTGTAGACACACATATCTAATCCTGCGGCATGTGGTACTGTGTGCAGATGTGCATATCTTATGCTCTGGTGTGTGGAACTGTGTGTAGACACGTGTATCTAATCCTATGGCGTGTATAAATGTCTGCAGACGCGCGTATGTAATCCGACGACATGTGGTACTGTGTGCAGACGTGCATATCTTATGCTCTGGTGTGTGGAACTGTGTGCAGATGCGTGTATCCAATCCTTTGGCATGTGGTACTGTGTTCAGACGCATGTATCCAATCCCCCGGGGTGTGGTACTTTGTGCAGACACGTGTATCAAATCCTTCAGTGTGTGGAACTGTGTGCAGAAGCGCATATGTAATCCTCTGGTTTGTGGGACTGTGTGCAGACGCGTGTATCTAATCTTCTGGAGTGTGACACTGTGTGCTGATCTGTGTATCTAATCCTCTGATGCGTGTATCTCAGTTTGGATATCAGTGTTGTATTGTGCATGTGGAGTGACCGTGTGTATTGCAGTTGGAATATGAGTGAAAGACTTGCAGGTTTGTATTGGCTAAGGGGGGGGGCACTGTGTTTGGAATGCTGTATCTCAGCAACGGTACGTCCGAGTGAGTTGGAGTCTCGTCTTAAACCTTCCCGGATACCTGAAGTATCTCTGTACCAAATTTGGTGAAGATCGGTCCAGCCGTTTGGTTCGCATTAGAGCACAGACAGACAGACAGACAGATAGACAGACAGACAGAAATTCATTTTTATAATATAGATATGTACAGCCGGTATAACCTGGGTATACACTGTATATAATTGTATATGTACAGCCGGTATAACCTGGGTATCACCTGTATATAATTATATATGTACAGCTGGTATAACCTGGGTATATACTGTATATAATTGTATATGTACAGCCGGTATAACCTGGGTATCACCTGTATATAATTATATATGTACAGCTGGTATAACCTGGGTATATACTGTATATAATTGTATATGTACAGCTGGTATAACCTGGGTATATACTGTATATAATTGTATATGTACAGCTGGTATAACCTGGGTATCACCTGTATATAATTATATATGTACAGTTGGTATAACCTGGGTATCTCCTGTATATAATTATATATGTACAGTCGGTATAACCTGGGTATATACTGTATATAATTCTATATGTACAGCCGGTATAACCTTGGTATATACTGTATATAATTATTTATGTACAACTGGTATTCTATTCTTGCACGTATATATTGATATGACCATGCTTGTGACAACAAAGGAAAAGTCTTTTTGCAGTGATGTTAGTAACAGTTGCAGCCATTGTGCAGTCCCAACATTCAAAAGTCTACCAGGAGCAGAACTAGGGGAAGTTCGCGGGGCGCAGGTTGTAGACAGTTCTGTTGGTATCGGCAGCAGCAGTTACATGCAGGAATTTTTTTTGTACATTGTCAAATAAAAGATCCATGGCAGTTTGCAAGATCTAGCAGAAACCTAGCCATGGCCATGTAGGAATAAATGTAGGAATGACATCTCTACGTACTCACATGAGAAGGCATCACCATAATAAAAAAGATTTGGCAGAGGCAATGGCAGGGGAAGTGATCAAGACTGTTCTACTTCTCCCTATGATCTATCTTGTAGGCAGGCCACATCTACACCTTGCACATGATTGTTATTATCATCATCATCACCAACTGTTTCTCCTACCCCTCTTCTTCAACGCCAACAGCACTCATCCATAAGGGAATATGCGCTCAGGTGTGCAGCTCAACTCACACATGGCCAACCTGCTGGCAGTGCAGTTGCTGCCTTACTGCTTAGTTTTGTTGCAGCGGCTCGCTACGTTGGGCCTTAGCTTTAAAGATGCTGGAACATGTATGTGAGCAACAGTAGGCGGTGCTTGATTATTACATACAGCTGGCCACAGGGCCAATGTGCTATTTTGAGATGCGTCATTGCAGGTTCATAAGGAAAGTGTGTTAGCTTCTCAAGCCCTTTGAAGGGGCCACCAAATTTTTCAGTAGGCATGATTGCATCATCGGCAATGTCATCACTTTATTATAAATGTAATAAAGTATCTATATATTATACTTTAAAAAGTTTGGGCACACCTTCTCATTCAAAAAGTTTTCTGTATTTTCATGACTATATAATTGTAGATTCACACTGAAGGCATAAAAACTATGAAGTAACACATGTGGAATTATATACAAAAAAGTGTGAAACAACTGAAAATCTGTCGTATATTCTCGGTTCCTTTTGCTTTGATTCCTGCTTTGCACACTCTTGGCATTCTCTTGATGAGCTTCATGAGGTAGTCACTAGAGATGAGCGAACAGTGTTCTATCGAACACATGTTCGATCGGATATTAGGCTGTTCGGCATGTTCGAATCGAATCGAACACCGCGTGGTAAAGTGCGCCATTACTCGATTCCCCTCCCACCTTCCCTGGCGCCTTTTTTGCTCCAATAACAGCGCAGGGTAGGTGGGACAGGAACTACGACACCGGTGACGTTGAGAAAAGTAGGCAAAACCCATTGGCTGCCGAAAACATGTGACCTCTAATTTAAAAGAACAGCGCCGCCCAGGTTCGCGTCATTCTGAGCTTGCAATTCACCGAGGACGGAGGTTTCCGTCCAGCTAGCTAGGGCTTAGATTCTGGGTAGGCAGGGACAGGCTAGGATAGGAAGGAGAAGACAACCACAACAGCTCTTGTAAGAGCTAAATTCCAGGGAGAAGCTTGTCAGTGTAACGTGGCACTGACGGGCTCAATCGCCGCAACCCAGCTTTCCCAGGATCCTGAATGGAATACACTGTCAGTGTATTCCCGTATACCCGATATATACCCCCGATACCCGTTCCAACGGTGTGCCCCCCCACCTTCACCCCAGAAATACCCTGCAAGTCCCCTAGCAATAGAATTGGGGCTATATACACCCACTATTTTTGCTACTGCCATATAGTGCCATTGTCTGACTGGGAATTCAAAGAATATATTGGGGTTACGTGCACCCACAATTTTTACTACTGGTATACAGTGGCAGTTTCTGACTGGGAATTCAAAGAATATATTGGGGTTATAAATACCCTCATTTCTTGCTACTGCCATATAGTGCCAGTTTCTGACTGGGAATTCAAAGAATATATTGGGGTTATAAATACCCTCATTTCTTGCTACTGGTATATAGTGCCATTGTCTGACTGGGAATTCAAAGAATATATTGGGGTTACGTGCACCCACAATTTTTACTACTGGTATACAGTGCCACTTTCTGACTGGGAATTCAAAGAATATATTGGGGTTACAAATACCCTCATTTCTTGCTACTGCCATATAGTGCCAGTTTCTGACTGGTAATTCAAAGAATATATTGGGGTTACGTGCACCCACAATTTTTACTACTGGTATACAGTGCCATTGTCTGACTGGGAATTCAAAGAATATATTGGGGTTATAAATACCCTCATTTCTTGCTACTGCCATATAGTGCCAGTTTCTGACTGGTAATTCAAAGAATATATTGGGGTTATAAATACCCTCATTTCTTGCTACTGGTATATAGTGCCATTGTCTGACTGGGAATTCAAAGAATATATTGGGGTTACGTGCACCCACAATTTTTGCTACTGGTATATAGTGCCAATTTCTAACTGGGAATTCAAAATGCGCAAGGCTCCCGGAAAGGGACGTGGACGAGGCCGTGGGCGAGGTCGGGGGAATGGTTCTGGGGAGCAAGGTAGCAGTGAAGCCACAGGGCGTCCCGTGCCTACTCCTGTGGGGCAGCAAGCATTGCGCCACTCCACAGTGCCAGGGTTGCTTGCCACATTAACTAAACTGCAGGGTACAAACCTTAGTAGGCCCGAGAACCAGGAACAGGTCTTGCAATGGCTGTCAGAGAACGCTTACAGCACATTGTCCAGCAGCCAGTCAGACTCTGCCTCCTCTCCTCCTATTACCCAACAGTCTTGTCCTCCTTCCTCCCAAAATTCCCAAGCTTCACAGAACAATAACCCCAACTGTCCCTGCTCCCCAGAGCTGTTCTCCGCTCCTTTCATTGTCCCTCAACCTGCCTCTCCACGTCACGATTCCACGAACCTAACAGAGGAGCATCTGTGTCCAGATGCTCAAACACTAGAGTCTCCTCCATCTCCGTTCGATTTGGTGGTGGATGACCAGCAACCCACCCTCATCGACGATGATGTGACGCAGTTGCCGTCAGGGCATCCAGTTGACCGGCGCATTGTGCGGGAGGAGGAGATGAGACAGGAGTTGGAAGAGGAAGTGGTGGATGATGAGGACACTGACCCGACCTGGACAGGGGGGATGTCAAGCGGGGAAAGTAGTGTGGATGTTGAGGCAAGTGCAGCACCAAAAAGGGTAGCTAGAGGCAGAGGCAGAGGTCAGCAGCTTAGGCGAAGCCAGGCCACACCCGGAATCTCCCAAGATGTTCCAGTTCGTACCCAGCCCCGAAAAACTCCCACCTCGAGGGCACGTTTCTCGAAGGTGTGGAGTTTTTTCAAGGAATGCGCCGAGGACAGATATAGTGTTGTCTGCACAATTTGCCTCTCGAAATTGATTAGGGGCTCTGAGAAGAGCAACCTGTCCACCACTTCAATGCGCCGTCATTTGGAATCCAAGCACTGGAATCAGTGGCAGGCAGCAACGGCAGGACAAAGGCCGCCTGCCGTTCACGCCACTGCCACTGCCTCTGCCACTGCCTCTGCCTCTGCCACTGCCACTGCTGACTGTGCTGGCGATGCACTCCAGAGGACGAGCCAGGACACCACTTCATCTGCCTCCGCCACTTTGTTGACTTCTCCCTCATCCTCCCCTGTTCCTGTCTTATCTCCTTCTCCTGCACCATCAAAGGCACCATCAGGCGCTTCTTTACAACAACCCACCATCTCTCAGACATTGGAGCGGCGGCAGAAATACACTGCTAACCACCCACACGCGCAAGCCTTGAACGCCAACATCGCTAAACTGCTGGCCCAGGAGATGTTGGCGTTCCGGCTTGTTGAAACTCCCGCCTTCCTGGACCTGATGGCAACTGCGGCACCTCGCTATGCCGTCCCTAGCCGTCACTACTTCTCCCGGTGTGCCGTCCCCGCCTTGCACCAGCACGTGTCACTCAACATCAGGCGGGCCCTTAGTTCCGCGCTTTGCACAAAGGTCCACTTGACCACCGACGCGTGGACAAGTGCATGCGGACAGGGACGCTACATTTCACTGACGGCACACTGGGTGAATGTAGTTGAGGCTGGGACTGCTTCCCAAACTGGCCCGGTGTACCTCGTCTCCCCGCCTAACATTCCTGGCAGGGACACGAGAAGAACACCCCCCTCCTCCTCCTCCTCTACCGCCTCCTCCTCCGCCACCGCCTCCTCCTCCGCCACCGCCTCCTCCTCCGCTGTTAGATTGACCCCAGCTACGAGTTGGAAACGTTGCAGCACTGGCGTTGGTAGACATCAGCAGGCTGTGCTGAAGCTGATCAGCTTGGGGGACAGACAGCACACTGCCTCCGAAGTGAGGGATGCCCTCCTCGATGAGACGGCAATATGGTTTGAGCCGCTGCACCTGGGCCCAGGCATGGTCGTTTGTGATAACGGCCGGAACCTGGTAGCAGCTCTGGAGCTTGCCGGACTCCAACATGTTCCATGCCTGGCCCACGTCTTCAACCTAGTGGTGCAACGTTTCCTAAAGAGCTACCCCAATGTTCCAGAGCTACTGGTGAAAGTGCGGCGCATGTGCGCCCACTTTCGCAAGTCGACAGTAGCCGCTGCTAGCTTAAAATCTCTCCAGCAACGCCTGCATGTGCCACAACACCGGCTTTTGTGCGACGTCCCCACACGCTGGAACTCAACGTTTCAGATGTTGAATAGAGTGGTTGAGCAGCAGAGACCTTTGATGGAATACCAGCTACAAAACCCTAGGGTGCCACAAAGTCAGCTGCCTCAGTTTCTCATCCATGAGTGGCCATGGATGAGAGACCTTTGTGACATCCTACGGGTGTTTGAGGAGTCCACAAGGAGGGTGAGCTCTGAGGATGCGATGGTGAGCCTTACAATCCCGCTCTTGTGTGTTCTGAGAGAATCCCTGATTGACATCAGGGATAACTCAGATCACACAGAGGAGTCAGGGATAGCATCCGATCCGTCACAGCTGGAGAGTAGGTCCACACATCTGTCCGCTTCATCGCGTTTAATGGAGGAGGAGGAGGAGGAGGAGGAGGAGGAGGAGGAAGAAGAATTGTCCGATGATGTGATGGTGATACAGGAGGCTTCCGGGCAACTTCGAATCGTCCCATTGTTGCAGCGCGGATGGGTAGACATGGAGGATGAGGAGGAAATGGAGATTGAACTTTCCGGTGGGGCCAGAGGAGTCATGCCAACTAACACTGTGGCAGACATGGCTGAGTTCATGTTGGGGTGCTTTACAACCGACAAGCGTATTGTCAAAATCATGGAGGACAACCAGTACTGGATCTTTGCTATCCTTGACCCCCGGTATAAAAACAACATCTCGTCTTTTATTCCGGTAGAGGGGAGGGCCAATCGCATCAATGCTTGCCACAGGCAATTGGTGCAGAATATGATGGAGATGTTTCCAGCATGTGACGTTGGCGGCAGGGAGGACAGTTCCTCCAGTAGGCGACCAAGTTCTCACCGGTCCACACAAACGAGGGGCACACTGTCTAAGGTCTGGGACACCTTGATGGCACCCCCTCGCCAAAGTGCCGCCACAGAGGGTCCTAGTGTCACCAGGCGTGAGAAGTATAGGCGCATGTTGCGGGAATACCTTTCCGACCACAGCCCTGTCCTCTCCGACCCCTCTGCGCCCTACACGTATTGGGTGTCGAAGTTGGACCTGTGGCTTGAACTTGCCCTATATGCCTTGGAGGTGCTGTCCTGTCCTGCCGCCAGCGTCCTATCTGAGAGGGTGTTCAGTGCAGCCGGTGGCATCATCACTGACAAGCGCACCCGTCTGTCAGCTGAGAGTGCCGACCGGCTCACTTTGATAAAAATGAACCACCACTGGATAGAGCCTTCATTTTTGTGCCCACCTGTGTAAAGCACCCCAACATGAAACTCCATGTCTGTACTCAACCTCTCCAATTCCTCCGCATCCTCATACTCATCCACCATAAGCGTTGCACAATTCTGCTAATACTAGGCTCCCTCCAACATGATTTCCCCCAACTCTGCTGGTTAGAGGCTCCCTCCACCCTGATTTCCACCAACTCTGCTGGTTAGAGGCTCCCTCCACCCTGCTTTCCCACAACTCTGCTGGTTAGAGGCTCCCTCCACCATGAATTTGCCCAAACTGGGCTGGTTAGAGGCTCCCTCCACCATGAATTGGTCCAAACTGGGGTTTTTAGAGGCTCCCTCCACCATGAATTTGCCAAAACTGGGCTGTTTAGAGGCTCCCTCCACCATGAATTGGTCCAAATTGGGGTTTTTAGAGGCTCCCTCCACCATGAATTTGCCCAAACTGGGCTGGTTAGAGGCTCCCTCCACCATGAATTGGTCCAAATTGGGGTTTTTAGAGGCTCCCTCCACCATGAATTGGTCCAAATTGGGGTTTTTAGAGGCTCCCTCCACCATGAATTGGTCCAAACTGGGCTGTTTAGAGGCTCCCTCCACCATGAATTGGTCCAAACTGGGGTTTTTAGAGGCTCCCTCCACCATGAATTGGTCCAAACTGGGCTGGTTAGAGGCTCCCTCCACCATGAATTGGTCCAAACTGGGTTTTTTAGAGGCTCCCTCCACCATGAATTGGTCCAAACTGGGGTTTTTAGAGGCTCCCTCCACCATGAATTGGTCCAAACTGGGGTTTTTAGAGGCTCCCTCCACCATGAATTTGCCCAAACTGGGCTGTTTAGAGGCTCCCTCCACCATGAATTGGTCCAAACTGGGTTTTTTAGAGGCTCCCTCCACCATGAATTGGTCCAAACTGGGGTTTTTAGAGGCTCCCTCCACCATGAATTGGTCCAAACTGGGGTTTTTAGAGGCTCCCTCCACCATGAATTTGCCCAAACTGGGCTGTTTAGAGGCTCCCTCCACCATGAATTGGTCCAAATTGGGGTTTTTAGAGGCTCCCTCCACCATGAATTGGTCCAAACTGGGGTTTTTAGAGGCTCCCTCCACCATGAATTTGCCCAAACTGGGCTGTTTAGAGGCTCCCTCCAGCATGAATTGGTCCAAACTGGGGTTTTTAGAGGCTCCCTCCACCATGAATTGGTCCAAACTGGGGTTTTTAGAGGCTCCCTCCACCATGAATTGGTCCAAACTGGGGTTTTTAGAGGCTCCCTCCACCATGAATTGGTCCAAACTGGGCTGGTTAGAGGCTCCCTCCACCATGAATTGGTCCAAACTGGGTTTTTTAGAGGCTCCCTCCACCATGAATTGGTCCAAACTGGGGTTTTTAGAGGCTCCCTCCACCATGAATTGGTCCAAACTGGGGTTTTTAGAGGCTCCCTCCACCATGAATTGGTCCAAACTGGGGTTTTTAGAGGCTCCCTCCACCATGAATTTGCCCAAACTGGGCTGTTTAGAGGCTCCCTCCACCATGAATTGGTCCAAACTGGGTTTTTTAGAGGCTCCCTCCACCATGAATTGGTCCAAACTGGGGTTTTTAGAGGCTCCCTCCACCATGAATTGGTCCAAACTGGGGTTTTTAGAGGCTCCCTCCACCATGAATTTGCCCAAACTGGGCTGTTTAGAGGCTCCCTCCACCATGAATTGGTCCAAATTGGGGTTTTTAGAGGCTCCCTCCACCATGAATTGGTCCAAACTGGGGTTTTTAGAGGCTCCCTCCACCATGAATTTGCCCAAACTGGGCTGTTTAGAGGCTCCCTCCAGCATGAATTGGTCCAAACTGGGGTTTTTAGAGGCTCCCTCCACCATGAATTGGTCCAAACTGGGGTTTTTAGAGGCTCCCTCCACCATGAATTGGTCCAAACTGGGGTTTTTAGAGGCTCCCTCCACCATGAATTGGTCCAAACTGGGCTGGTTAGAGGCTCCCTCCACCATGAATTTGCCCAAACTGGGCTGTTTAGAGGCTCCCTCCACCATGAATTGGTCCAAACGGGGGTTTTTAGAGGCTCCCTCCACCATGAATTTGCCCAAACTGGGCTGGTTAGAGGCTCCCTCCACCATGAATTGGTCCAAACTGGGCTGTTTAGAGGCTCCCTCCACCATGAATTGGTCCAAACTGGGTTTTTTAGAGGCTCCCTCCACCATGAATTGGTCCAAACTGGGTTTTTTAGAGGCTCCCTCCACCATGAATTGGTCCAAACTGGGTTTTTTAGAGGCTCCCTCCACCATGAATTGGTCCAAACTGGGGTTTTTAGAGGCTCCTTCCACCATGAATTGGTCTAAACTGGGGTTTTTAGAGGCTCCCTCCACCATGAATTTGCCCAAACTCTGCTGGTTAGAGGCTCCCTCCACCATGAATTGGTCCAAACTGGGGTTTTTAGAGGCTCCCTCCACCATGAATTGGTCCAAACTGGGCTGGTTAGAGGCTCCCTCCACCATGAATTTGCCCAAACTGGGCTGTTTAGAGGCTCCCTCCACCATGAATTGGTCCAAACGGGGGTTTTTAGAGGCTCCCTCCACCATGAATTTGCCCAAACTGGGCTGGTTAGAGGCTCCCTCCACCATGAATTGGTCCAAACTGGGCTGTTTAGAGGCTCCCTCCACCATGAATTGGTCCAAACTGGGTTTTTTAGAGGCTCCCTCCACCATGAATTGGTCCAAACTGGGTTTTTTAGAGGCTCCCTCCACCATGAATTGGTCCAAACTGGGTTTTTTAGAGGCTCCCTCCACCATGAATTGGTCCAAACTGGGGTTTTTAGAGGCTCCTTCCACCATGAATTGGTCTAAACTGGGGTTTTTAGAGGCTCCCTCCACCATGAATTTGCCCAAACTCTGCTGGTTAGAGGCTCAATCCACCCTGATTTTCAAAACAAATGTTGGTGCCAACCTCAACTTACTACAAGGGCCAAATTCACTGCTGATGACAAGCTCTCCTCACTGCAAGTGCCAAATACACATGTTTCAAGGTGTTTTCCTACTGTCAGAGAGGTGGTATTGAGTGTGTAAAGTGTGTAGTTGTTAGGCTGTGATGTTGGAGTAATAGAGGGTCTTTGGTGTGTTAGATGCCCCCAGACATGCTTCCCCTGCTGTCCCAGTGTCATTCCAGAGGTGTTGGCATCATTTCCTGGGTTGTCATAGTGGACTTGGTGACCCTCCAGACACGGATTTGGGTTTCCCCCTTAACGAGTATATGTTCCCCATAGACTATAATGGGGTTCGAAACCCGTTCGAACACAAGAACAGTGAGCGGCTGTTCGATTCGAATTTCGAACCTCGAACATTTTAGTGTTCGCTCATCTCTAGTAGTCACCGGAAATGTTTTTCACTTCACAGCTGTGCCCTGTCAGGTTTAATAAGTGGGATTTCTTAACTTATAAATGGGGTTGGGACCATCAGTTGTGTTGTGCAGAAGTCAGGTGGATACACAGCCGATAGTCCTACTGAATAGACTGTTAGAATTTGTATTATGGCAAGAAAAAAGCAGCTAAGTAAAGAAAAACGAGTGGCCACCATTACTTTAAGAAATGAAGGTCAGTCAGTCAGAAAACTTGGGAAAACTTTGAAAGTGTCCCCAAGTGCAGTTGTGCTACAAAAAAACTGGCTGACATGAGGACCGCTCCAGGAAAGGAAGACCAAGAGTCACCTCTGCTGCGGAGGATAAGTTCATCCGAGTCACCAGCCTCAGAAATCGCAGGATAACAGCAGCTCAGATTAGAGAGCAGGTCAATGCCACACAGAGGTCTAGCAGCAGACACATCTCTACAAGAACTGCTAAGAGGAGACTTTGTGCAGCAGCCGGCCTTCATGGTAAAATAGCTGCTAGAAAACCACTGCTAAGGACCGGCAACAAGCAGAAGAGAACACAAGGAATGGACATTAGACCAGTGGAAATCTGTGCTTTGGTCTAATGAGTCCAAATTTGAGATCTTTGGTTCCAACCAACGTGTCTTTGTGCGATGCAGAAAAGGTGAACAGATGGACTCTACATGCCTGGTTCCCACTGCTAAGCATGGAGGAGGAGGTGTGATGGTGTGGGAGGGGCTTCGCTGGTGACACTGTTGGGGATTTGTTCAAAATTGAAGGCATACTGAACCAGCATGGCTACCACAGCATCTTGCAGCGGCATGCTATTCCATCCGGTTTGCGTTTAGTTGGACCATCATTTATTTTTCAACAGGACAATGACCACAAACACCTCCAGGCTGTGTAAGGGCTATTTGGCCAAAAAGGAGAGTGATGGGGGGCTACACCAGATGACCTGGCCTCCACAGTCACCAGACCTGAACCCAATCCAGATGGTTTGGAGTGAGCTGGACCGCAGAGTGAAGGCAAAAGGGCCAACAAGTGCTAAGCATCTCTGGGAACTCCTTCAAGACTGTTGGAACACCATTTCAGGTGACTACCTCATGAATGCCAAGAGTGTGCAAAGCAGGAATCAAAGCAAAAGGTGGCTACTTTGACGAACCAAGAATATAAAACAGATTTTCAGTTGTGCCACACTCTTTTGTTAAGTATATAATTCCACATGTGATACTTCATAGTTTTGATTCCTTCAGTGTGAATCTACAATTATATAGTCATGAAAATACAGAAAACTCTTTGAATGAGAAGGTGTGTCCAAACTTTTGGTCTGTACTGTGTGTGTCTAGTTATGTTTTAATTTTTGTGTGTATTGTTGTAGTGGAATTTTCACTTCAGTAGGTATGTGCTAAACTAGTATATTTCCCATGTAAAGTAATAATAACGAGCCATCTGAAGCCCAGGTAACACGGGAAGGATAAAGTCACAGGTCTTACCTCAATTGTGGTCATTCTAGGTAACAAATACGTTTTGCAGACAGTGCAACTCTGGATAATCTGAAAGCATGCTGATCAAAAAATTATAACAGTCCTCTCAAAGGTGGGAGGTTATAGAAAGTAGGTAGGCGTGAAGGGGTCCATAAAAAGTCATGAGGCACAGGAGCTCTTGGTCAGATTTTGGAAATACTATTTAAAGAAGATTTTTCATGTCCTAATGAATATGAGGTTTTATATACCGCTAGAAAGCCGACTGTGCTGAATTCAGTGATTTCCGCCATCTTGTTAGTGAGACTTCTGGCATTAGTATCCATGTATTTTATATGTTCTTATCCCTAATCCTTCTCTCCATGCTGACTGTCCTCAACCCAACCCCCGCTCCACCCCCAGTTATAGTATTAAGCCCTAGTACCCCGTCCACACTATCTTGCCCTCTACATCTGTTATTCCCCACCTCCATTTCTAGTCTTTCCTGCCACCGCCATCTTTTGATTTTCATTTTTATTGCCTTTCAAAAGCCGTAACTTTTTTTATTTTCCATCTATAGAACTTTATGAGGTCTCAGTTTTTGTGGGGCAAATAGTACTTTGTAATGGTACCATATAATATTCCATATGATGTAAAGGGAACCTGAAAAAAAATCAGAATGGGGTGAAATTAGAGAACATCTGCTTTTGCTTGACTTTCTTAAGGCTTCCTTATTAAGCCGGATTCACACAGAGTTAATGTAGATGGTGAGCCCCACATAGAGCTCACAATGTACATTTTTCCCTATCAGTAGGTCTTTTTTTTGGAATATGGGATGGAAATCCATGCAAACACGGGGAGAACATACAAACTCCTTGCAGATGGTTTTTTGCCCTTGGCAAGATTTGAACACCAGGACTCCAGCGCTGCAAGGCTGCAGTGCTAACCACTGAGCCACCGTGTGGCCCCCAATATGTATTTAGTTTTATGGACAGATTAAATGTTAACTTTTAATTCAACCTTTTAAATCAGATCCCTTATTGGACTGCTGGATTATTGAGGTAGTTTGTTCCTTTGCTGCACACTTTGCTTCCGGCTGAGGAAACGCATATCCGAGTACCAGAGGTGGATTATACTTCTTGGACTGTATTACAAATGAGTTTGGGCTGTGTGTTGCCATATTGTTGTTTGTTTTGGATCCCATAATAGTCTGGGGTCTGCGGGCGTATCACATTTTTAGCAGACGGGCTCTCCATCCTTTGGGTCCCCATGCGGACCGATCTGAATGACAGAGACAAATGCTAGTGTGGACCTAGTGTAAGTAGGCTACTCCATGAACATCAACTGCTCCATGAACATCAACTACTCCATGAAATCTGGTGTATATGATGCTAGAAATCTATATCTGGCTTAGATTTCTCTCCAGTCACATGGCCCGGCAGCGGGTTCACCTCATTTATTAGGACTGCTCCTCATCACAAATAAGATGCCCCCTAGTCTGCATACATGTCTCATATTGTTGACTATTTTTAATACACTAAGCACCGCCATGTTGACGTGTTTTACGGATTCCAATATCATGACCATTGAGAACACAGTGACTATTTGAGGATCTTCGTTGGGCTGTGCCGCACTTTAAAGGGTGAAAAATGCCCTAGAAACGGCAAGATAAAAATGGCAATGTGTGTTCAGGGCTTTATATTTAGTAATACAGACTAACCTGTAATATCTTCTCATCTTCTCAATAGAACAGGATTGGATGTGACATATTAAGAATATGTAGAAAAGACACAGCGTCACATGGGTTAAATCCTCTTTATTATATTTGCGGCACAACTAATAATTGTGTCCTCAGGAAACCTCACATTCTGGTGACATTTCTATGGAGTTTAACCTCGACCACATGGTAGAACTGGAATGCCTGTATAATGTATTAAATTTTTTATACTACGGGGTCCACTTCTCACGGCTTCCTCAGTTCCGTCTTCTTCTCCCTCTCTTTTCCTGTGTAAGGAGACAATGGACACTTAATCACACATGACACTAAATCTTCCTTCCTGATCTATCAATAATATCTCATTACTAGCCCCTTCCCATTGATGGCATTTTTTGATTTTCGTTTTTCGTTTTTGACTCCCCTCCTTCTAAACCCCATAACTTTTTTATTTCTCCGCTCCCAGAGCCATATGAGGTCTGAATTTTTACGGGACAAATTTTTCTTCATGATGCCACCATTAATTATTCTATATAATGTACTGGGAAGCAGGAAATAAATTCAGAATGGGGTGGATTTGAAGAAAAAATGCATTTCTGCGACTTTCTTACGGGTTTTGGTTTTACGGCGTTCACTGTGCAGCCAAAATGACATGTCCCCTGTATTCAGTGTTTTGGTACGGTTCCAGGGATACCAAATTTATATGGTTTTATTTATATATTGACCCCTTAAAAAAAATCCAAAACTGTGTTAAAAAATTTTTTTTCTAAAAGTCGCCATATTCCGACGGCCGTAACTTTTTTTAATACGTAAGTGTACGGGGATGCATAGGGTGTATTTTTTTGCGGGGCCAGGTGTACTTTTTAGTTCTACCATATTTGGGACATGCTTTTGCTTTGATCACTTTTTATTCAAATTTTTATCAGAATCAAAACAGTGAATTAATGGCGGTTTGGCACTTTTGACTATTTTTCCCGCTACGGCGTTTACCGAACAGGAAAAATATTTTTATAGATTTGTAGATCGGGCGATTTCCTACACGGGGATACCTAATATGTATGTGTTTCACAGTTTTTAACTACTTTTATATGTGTTCTAGGGAAAGGGGGTGATTTGAACTTTTCTTTTTATATATTTTAAAAAAATAAAATAAAAAATTCTGCATTTATTAGACCCCGTAGGGGTGTTGAACCCCAGGGGGTCTGATCACTAATGCAATGCATTACTATGCTAATGCATTGCAATGCATTGCAAAAAAATCATCCTTTCTTTTGCAGGCTGCATAGACCAGCCTGCAAAAGAGAGAATTTGCAGACAAGCCTGGGAGCTTGTACAAGGCTCCCGGCTGTCATGGCAACGTGACGTCGGCCCTGAAGCATGCTCCAGGAGCCGGCGATCACCGGCAAAATGGCGGCGCCCATGCGCCGCCGGGAAAATGGCCCCTCCGGCGCCTTTGACCGTGGCGCCGGAGGGATTAATGCCTCCAATTGGTCCCCGGACCGATCGGAGGCATTAACCCCTCCGGCGCCACGGAGCTTAAAGCAGTAGACACCCGGCGGCTATGGCGGCCGCCCGGCTCCCGGGCGGTGGCCATAGTTACAGACCCGACATGCGCCGTACTATTACGGCGCATGTCGGGAAGGGGCTAGAATAAATGTGTTTATTGGATCTACTCCCCACGTGTCCAGGACGCCAATCCACGCTAAGTCTGATACACTTTGGAAACATGAAATCTCCTGTCCTAAGCAGCGCCGCACCTGCCATGAGGTGACCTGAAGCGACCGCTATGCCAGGGCCCTGGAGGGGGGTGGCTTGGACTGGCTTAGTGTCACTGTCTCGGCAGCCCGGCACAGGAAGCGAGCGGTGGATTGGGGGGGCCCTGTGGACGCAGCACTGCTCCAGTGGCCTCCCCTCACGCTCAGGCAGAGAGAAGGTCCTCTCCCTGCCTGCTCTCTGCCTGCTAACGCCGCTCCTGCACGCACCCCTTCGCTTTGCCCTGCCCCGTCCCCTCCTCCCGGGGGTGGGGGGCTTTCTGTCGTCCGCCTCGGGTGGCAAAAAAGGTAGGTTCATCCCTGGTCCTGAGCAGCGCTGTGGAGGGTCCGGCCTTACCTCTAACACTTATCTTTAATTTGTGGGTATTCTCATTCTAATTGGAGGAAGGTGTAGGAATTACACCACATAGTTAATTGGACAATTATCTCAAAAGCTATATGATGGGCTACATTGGCTGTTCCCTCAATAAGCCATCCTAAATTAAGCAGAAATATATCTTTGTACCGTCTTAGCCAGTGGAGCTAACTTAAAAAAATGATGACATGTTGCGAGCTTTCAGGATACTAAAGCGATCCCTTCATCAGGCCGGTATAACACAATATCTGAAGGCAGGTATATTTATACAGGAATGGAGTGTTACATGCAAAATAGATGGAAAGCAGAACATGCAAATAGACAGTCTAAAAACCATATATATCAGTTCACGTAGTTCATGGACAAAAGAGTAAAATTGGTTTCCAGATACACAACTATGTATTGTAGGGCGTCAGTGATGAAAGCTCCGGTATAGTCAGAAATAATGACAATCTTATTATCAGGCGGTTACCCTACCCTGACCAATATGGCTGCACAGTAAGGCTGCTACACTACAGTAACACTACAGTCTATGGGCTGTGGATTCTACATCTCCATAGACTTCTATGGAGCCTGCAAAATTCACAGCTTTGTGCACAAAGAAGTCTATGGAACTGCCAAATCCATGCCCTGAAGGCTCGTGAAAAATACTGCAGTGTACAAGCAGCCACTAAGGATAGCAGACATGTTTTGTCAGTACATGTGTGCATGTACATGTGTGTGATCCACGTGTATGTATGCGTGTGTGCATGCATGTGTGTGGTCCGTGTATATGTATGTGTGAAGACAGCTGCAGACACAGCACATGGAGAGCTGAAAATGGCAGCCAATTCTGAGAGTACTTCCAACAAAGATGTCTTTTCCTCTGTATTCAAAATTCTCCTCAGAGAGTGTTTTCCTCTCAAGCTCCAAGCCTAGAAGCACTAAAGTTGACGGACCTGTCTTTTCCATACATCTAGGAACCTCACACGTATCTCTCTATTCAAGTAAGTCTTTGGGACAAATCTATTTTTAAGAAGCCCATAGCTAGTCCGGCAGAAATTGAGGGTCTCCCGCTGCTGGCACTTCTAGTCACTACCCTACATACGTGTACCCAGTTGTTGAGGACTAAGCCCCTGGATACAGGCCATCTTTACAAGTATATACAAGTTAACTACCCAAGTAACTACTAATTAATCTATCCAAAGCATTCTGCCTCCATCACCTGCTAACTGGACACTACCTACAAAGATCGCTGTATTGTATGTGAAGAATTCCTCCATATGTACATTTATATTACTTTGTCCTGCTAGTAAAAAGAGCAACGGCTACCCCCGAAGCCTGTTTGTCTGTTGTCATTGTCAGATATCAGAGCGGGGGTGGGTAGTCGGGGACATCAAAAAGGAGATTTCGTGCACATTTGGGACCCAGGGACCCCTGAAAGCCAGCCACATCTGATATATTACCCGTGATACCAGCCCTGGCCCTCCTGAGTGTTGCATCTCTCTTTTCCTTTTCCATACCCACCACTCACCCACCCGAATCCAACTCCCCCCCACTTTACTAGCTTTGGCAATGCCAAATATCTATTCGGACGTGCCAATAAAGCTTTTTTTTATTTGATTTGATTTGATTTCTGTGTGTGTGCACGAGCATGTGTGTATTTGTGTGCGTGTGCATACGTGTGAACCCTGTGTATGCATGCACGTTTGTGGTCTGTGTATATGTATGCGTGTATGTGCGCATGTGATCCATGTATTTCTGCGTGTACAGAGCAATTGCCCATGCGTGCAGTAGTTGTGTGTGAGTTTGCATGTGCTCTGTTCGTCCGTGTATGTAGTGTGCATCCATCTGAGTGTGTTTGCATGTGTGTGTGTGTGTGTGTGTGTGTGGTCCATGCGTGTGAGTGTGTGGTGTACATGTAGTATTTGTGGGGTGGTGTTTGTGTTGTGTGTGTCTAGAGTGGTCTGGTGTTTTTGTGGTGTGTTGTGGTATTTGTGTGGTGTGCTTGTGGGTTGGTGTATGTGCGCTGTCTGTGTGATGTTTATATGGTGTTTGTGTGTTGTGTGTGGTGTTGCGGCCCCTTTAGCAGCGACTCTTTGGCGCCGTCGCTATAATCTGTCCCTGTCAGTCACAACTGTTGTTTTCCCCTCAGCACTTTCACATTTCCCCATTATATGCATAGGGCCTAAATTTAGCGGCCCCAACCTCATGACGGGGGGACGCTAACAAGATGTAACCTGCGCAGTATTCTGCTCCTGTGGGTGGAGAGGGGGCGTGCCAAATTTCACCCAAATCTGTGAGAACTGTGGATTTGTATAGAGCAGACTACTACAGATACTATGCAATGTAAATAGTGAAGGAGTTACGGCGCTCACAAAAGCACCACAGTATCTACAAACAGCTGACCAGCAGGGTCTCCAGGTGTTGGACCCCACTGACTGATCCCTTACATCTCTTAGGGTAAGTTGACACAGTGAATGGTGGGGCGGATTTGGGCACCGAAAGAGAGAGCCACGTCACTCTTGGGTCAAAAACCACCTGCCACAATTGTCACGGTCGCAGCCCCCCCCCCTTACCGGAGTTGGTTCAAATGAATGGGCCGACTCCGGAGGCTACTGCCACCAGGCGGACGCCGCTCATGGAAAAAAGTAGCCTGGCAGTCTACATAGACCACCATTGTGAGGGGGGGGGGGGGAGTATGACGTGAAGTACGCGCCATAATCCGCCTCCTCTGTGGCCCTTAGACTGATAGGAACCTGCTGACCAGCCTTTTGCCACAGCACGCAGCTCCCAGTATTGTTCACATGCCGGGCGCCGCGCTGCTCTATCACTTTCGAGTATTCGAGATATTGCTACAGCACCTGTAACCATCACTATCAAGAATTCGGTGTAAGGAGGGGGTTGTGGCCCTGAACCAAATTTTGCACCAGGGTCCACAAGAGTTAATTAACGCCACTGCTTTCTACCCTCAGCGCTTTCCTGGATGGAGGCATAGTGAGGGATATGGTATGGCCAGGACCACCAAATCTTCAGGATTTATGATCCTTTACACCAGATTACTGACATAAATGAAGCCTGAGATCTATAGTACCTGTGACCTGGTGTAGATTTCGGTGCAGGTGTACAGTCCGGTACAAGATTCACCTCCTCATAAATCAGGCGCACCCTCCGCCATCGCAGGAGAGATAAAGACTGGTGTTGACAACGATTCTTTATAAATCCGTCCCCTTGAGTTCTCTGCACCACTTATCTTATAGGGGACATGGTAGGGGCAGGGCCATTGACCCCACAAAATTTATCATAGTTTACGCCTGGAATAAACGATGCTAGAAATCTACACCAGTAAGGAGCTTGTATATTCCTATGTAGGTGCACGGACCCCCGAGGACACCCCTAATTTATCATGAGACAGGCGCCTTGTCATAAAGTAGGTGCAAACTGCAGCGGGCCAGCAAAGACAATGCAAGTCTTGATAAATCAGCCATATTGAGTTTTCGTTGCATTAGTACTTTGGCACTCAAGAAAATTTCCCAGGTAAAAGTATAGGAAATTTAGGAACATAAAGTATCTAGAAGAAGCTGCGACTGATCACGGCGACTTCTGACCAATACTAAGAGACAGTAAGAGAAGACATTGTGTATCCCGGCCCATCTAGTACTGTATTAGAATGGGGCGACATGTGATGGGCTCCATTCCCAGTAATCCCTGAGGCTTTGTGTTGTAGGAATAATCCGTCCTATAATAGTCATGTCTTATAGGTTCTTTAGTCTAATTGTTACAGGTTTACATAGTGACGGCCTACCCTAGTAATATCAGATGGAATATCCCTTTAATTCACTCTCCGGACATATAGGATGAGTACTTACTCTTCATCACAGATGGAAAGGGAGACCAATCCAAGGAAGAGGACGAGGAAAAGAGATTTCTTCAAGAAAGTCATGTTCCACCTGTCAGACATATATTAATAAGTCAGAAAATAAATTTTGTTTTTGTGATTTTTTTTTGTCCTTTTTTTGCTTATACTTACTAAATCCGGGGTCCCCCATTACTTATCTGCAGCCGCTAACCCACTGCGAGGATACAACGTGTGTCCCCAAACTTAGTAAGTTCTTATACATGAGAAGAGGATCCATCATGGAGATGACGGTATCACGTAGACTGAACCTATAACACTAGGCCGATGGTCTCTATAGCGCTCTATGGATAGTCCTATAACTATTTGCAGATTTGTAGAATTTCCCATCACCCTATAACATGTCTCTGTACAGGGGATTGTGCGGATATAAAGTACATGATACATAAAATAACAGTAAGAAGCAGTAACAGTATAAATGAAGATACGTACCGTGTGATTCCCAACGTGCTGAGTACAGGGGGGCAGAAGGCGACTTTTCGGGGTGTGTGCGCTGCTTTATATACCATTGGGTAATCTGTAGGGCAGATCGTTGTGTTTAATGTTCTCATATACATTGTGTTTATTCTGCATCTTGTGCTATAGAAATAATGAATATTTTTGTTGACTGAGAACACAAACACTTGTCAGGTCTTATGATGTTCCTCATGAGTCGGAGCCTTCAGCCCAAGTTACTGACACCAGGTTACTATGATTTATAGTATAGAACAATTATAGGGGCAAATTCTGACCTGGAGATTTCAGGATCAGGTTATAACTACTGATATAACATTATTATTCTTATCACGTGTGTTGCGGATCCGCTCTGCCACCCAACCAGGTTGGCTTCGGGCCAAACCCAAGGATGTTGTGTAAGGTGATGGGCAGCCAGCGGCCGGAGGAGACACCAATGTGCAGCCCCTGAGGGTCAGGTAATAGTATAGACAGAAACAGACTAAAGGTCAGGACACAGAAAATGTCAGGACAGGCAGTAAGGGAGCAATTGTCTGGAACAGGCTGAGTCAGCAAGGAGAAGAATGGAGGTTTAACTTAAGGCGCATTTACACAGCGTTTTTGGTGCGGATTTTGCTGTGGAATTCACGGCTACATCTGCGCATAAAAAATGCTTCCCATTGACTTCAATAGGTTCCTTTTTCCGTGAGCCGTGTGAATGCACCATTAAGGTTCAGGGGCAGTGCCGTACCTCCCATGAGGCAACCTGAAGCGACCGCTTCAGGCGGCGCTATGCCAGGGCCCCGGGGAGGGCGGCATTTTTGCTTACCTAAGCCAGTCCAGGACAAGCTGTCCTAGACTGGCTTAGCGTCACAGAGCGGTGGATTGGGGTGGCCCCGTGGACGCAGCGCTGCTCCCCTCACGCTCAGGCAGAGAGCAGGTCTTCTCCCTGCCTGCTAATACTGCTCCGCCACGCCCCCTTCGCTCCACCCTGCCCACCCTTCGCTCCGCCTCGCCCCCTCCTCCTGGGGTGCGGGGGCGGCTTTCTGTCGTCCGCCTTGGGCAGCAGAAAAGGTAGGTTCACCCCTGTTCAAGGGTCCTGGTGCAAAAGCTTAACTTGGTCCACGTCTCGGCACACCTGTCAGTCACGTCCCATCTGTACATTTTAGTTGGAGAGCAAGGGCTCATTGTCAGCAGAGACTGGAGATAACAAATATCTACAAAGTTTGGCCTCCGATTTCATTTTGGGCTGATCTACAATTGTTATCATTTGTGAATCTATTACATGGTCTTATATACTGTAATGTCGGTGATATTGTAGTCACTGAAGAAAAGGAGACATCAAGAAGAAAGATGGATCCATGTCAGTCACCTGAAGGGGCGCGCTAGAAAACATTGTCCTCTCTCTGTCTGTCCAGAATATCCCGACCATATGTTGTCCTCATCTCCTGCACTGAATGTGGTCTGGAGACCTGGACTCCTTGTATCATAGAGATCTACCATGGTAGGGGTCCCTGCCTCCTGGTGGCTCTACTATCTCCTACAATATATAGTATAGGAGTCCAGGACAGTAGAGTCACGAGGAGGTAGAGACTCCGCCATGATAGATCATGACATTGGCATCTGAGGATGAATGGCCTTTGCTCTATGACCAACAACCCTTCCCCCCCTTTTACTAAGCTGTGACCCCCATCTTTACCCCTAACATACCATCCCAACCTTCACCCCACATCAATTAAACCCCAAGAACGACACACACAGTGAGGTTGGATTAATTTTGGCCACAGCAGCCATTTTATTAAACAAATAACAAACAGTTCTTTAAAATACCAAAATATGTAAATACCTTTTAAATAAATAACCAATTATACGGTTAATTAATTATCAAAACATACCCCCCAAATATTAATTATCCTAACTAGCTAACTAATCAGAAGGAGAACCAATGAGGGAAGGTCCTTGGAGCTCCAAAATGTCTGGCCGCCAATCTGTTCACCACGCTAACATTACCCCCAGCCGTTTGTAATGGCTCTGAGGCACCATACTCACAGATTGACAGTTAAATGTAAATTACTCCTCGGGATACCGACCCAGCAGGAGTCCAAACACCACCAGACTACAATCTGAACTAAACACAGGGGGGAAAAAATATTACTACTAAGTTTCCCCCAGCACTGCAATTTAACATCAACTCCAAGGACCCCCACCCGCCACAGTGAGCATCACTTGAACACCTCAAGTATGCTCACCCCCACCAACAAAAGAGCCCGCTCAATCCTCCCTTGCAAACCTAACACCCACATATCAATACCCACAGCGTTCAAGTGCACCCCATCAGCTAACCAAAACCCACCCTCCAGGTCTTCCAACTCCGAATGCCGAACACACACCCCCTCATGACGGACCACAAACGCACTAACCACCCGATTCACTTTCGACCGGGCTTTATTAACTTTAGGGACCGACCAAGCACCACGCCAAGCATGCCGCGGCACAATATCGGACCACACAACAATCAGAGACGGATAGTCCAACCACAAACGAAGCAAGTCATGCTTCACATCTTGAATCAGCAAACGAAAAGGCCGTGCAGCAAGATCATTACCCCCAAGATGTAGAACCAAGACATCCGGGGGACGATCCAACCGGACAAAGCGGTGAAACTCACGCATCATACGCCCCCAAACCAAACCCCGAAACCCCAACCATCGCACCTGCACGGCCAAACGAGGAAAACCGAGCTGACGGCCATCCGGACGCAAATCAGCCCGGACCGCACCCCAGTGGACATAAGAATGCCCCAATATCCAGACCAGTCGAGGAGACGAATTTGCAAAAGAAAAAAAAAAAACAAGGAAAGAAACCAACAGTAGAAAAAACTACAACAAATGCGGACGAACATAAGACAAAAAACGACTAGACTCCCATCTACCTATGCGCCGAACCACATCCGGGCCCAAACCCCAAACAACCGCCTCTGTAGCCGCCCCTATTCGAAAAGAATGAGGGGCGAAGCCCCGGGAATCCAAACCCAGCCGATCCAGACACCTACGAAAAACCGCCGTGAACTGATAGCGGGACATGCAATCCCCGTTAAGGTGGCGCAGGACTGGGCCGGAAGAAAAAGAGCACATCTCGCGAAACCGACGACCACAACCAACCGGGCACATCGAGGAACCCACAACAGGACCCAAGCGAATCACCCTACCCCTACCCAACTGATCGGTCTTAGACCGACGAATAACAAACTCCACCCCCGAAACCCCAAAAGACACATCCTGCCAAAGAACTCCGCCAGGACGCGACCGAGTAGGAGACACCAGCTCCCCAATGCGAAGAGCCCCAAAAAATGCCCAAGAGAAAGCTAGCCGAAACAACTCACACTCAAAAGGAGACTCACAAACATCACCCAAAACCACACCCAACCTATCTAGCAAGCCAAAGGAGACAGGCCGCCGTCTATCCGGCTGCGACCTGCCCCTCCGAAAACCCCGCACAGCCTGGCGAACCAAAAAATCCTTCGTGACATCACACACCCCCCCGAACACGAAAACCAAAAGCCAGACCCGCCAGCAGACGAGAAAGCCGAGACACAGACGACCCACTTAAGGAACCCCGACCAATCAGAACCAAAACCGCCGTCCGACAAACCTCCACAGACAGCGAACCACCCAACTCACCCAACACCAGCTCAAACTCCCGCCACGCAGACTCGTAGGCCGAACGAGTACCTTCAGCCAAGGAGCAACGGATCAATTCACCCGCCGCCTGGAGACCACGTCCCATAGATGCGCTGGGCACGGATGACCCTCCACGTCCGCGTCCGGAGCCACCGCATGAAATCTCTCCCACTGAAACCGAGACAGAGAATCAGCGATAACATTCGACACCCCAGGGACGTGCACAGCAACAACCCAAGCATTCAAAGACAAACATTTCAGAATCAAATAACGAAGCAAACAAACAACCGGAGGAGAAGAAGCAGTGAGACTGTTAATAGCCGAGACCACGGACTGATTGTCGCAGTGAAAACGCACCTTCCTGTCCCGAAAGCGATCCCCCCAAACCTCCACCGCCACCACTATGGGAAAAAGCTCCAGAAGACAGAGATTACGAACCCACCCCAGCTCCACCCAGTCCGACGGCCACCGCCCTGCACACCAAGCCCCCCCAAAATATGCACCAAAACCCACCGAGCCAGACGCATCGGTGAACAACTCCCAATCCACCGTGCTAACCGCAGGAGACATCAACAAGGAGCGGCCGTTATAAAGCTCCAAAAAACTGGCCCACACCTCCAAATCATCGCGATGGTCCCGCGTCAGACGAATAAAATGTCGCGGAGAGGACACCCCAGCCGTTGCGCCCGCCAAACGCCGACAAAAAACCCTCCCCATAGGCATAATCCTACAGGCGAAGTTGAGTTTCCCCAACAACGACTGCAAGTCCCGGAGCATGATCTTACGCAGCCGACAGGCACGGCCCACTTCAGTACGAAGCGAAACCAGCTTATCCTCCGGCAAACGACATTCCATACGTACAGTGTCGATGGTAATACCCAAAAAACTAAGGCAAGACGAAGGGCCCTCCGTCTTGCCCGGCGCCAATGGAACACCAAAACGAACGGACACCCACTCCAAGGTCCGGAGCAAACTAAGGCAAAGCGGAGAGTCAGCTGGGCCAACACACAAAAAATCATCCAAGTAGTGGATGACGGATCCGACACCCGCCAGATCCCTCACCACCCACTCCAGGAACGAGCTGAAAGCCTCAAAATAGGCACATGAGATCGAACACCCCATAGGAAGGCAGCGATCCAGATAGTACGCCCCATTCCAAGTACACCCCAAGAGCCTCTGACTCTCAGGATGCACGGGAAGGAGGCGGAAAGCCGACTCGACATCCGACTTGGCCAGAAGAGCGCCCCGACCGTACCGATGAACCCACTCCAACGCCGCATCAAAAGAAGTATAAACAACAGAACTCAAGTCAGACGGAATACCATCATTAACCGACCCACCTTTTGGATACGATAAATGAGGAATCAATCTGAACTTGTTAGGCTCCTTTTTAGGAACAACTCCCAACGGGGAAACAACCAAATCCGGAACTGGTGGAAAAGCAAAAGGACTCGCCATACGCCTGAGCGCCACTTCCTTGTGCAACTTCTCCGACACCACGGCAGGATACTGCCGGGTGGAGACCAAATTACGAACAGACAAGGAAGAACCAACCTGAGACGAAGGGATACGAAAACCGACCGAAAAACCCTCCTCCAAAAGACGAGCCGCTACACGATCAGGGTATCTATTTAGATACGGTACCATCTCGTGCAGAATCACCGGCGTCAGACCCATGACTAGCGGACCCCCCTGACAGCTTCCCTTTTCCCCTCCTAAAGCAGCGGGAAGAGCCATGGGTGGCACCCCCACAGACGGAGCAGGAATGTTTAAACTTACAGGAGGCACCGAACTTACAGTGGCCCTCGTTGTACTTCCAGCACACCCCTTTTTGGTCCCCGCCGCCCTGGCCGGAGGAACCCTGGCCGGAAGAGCCGGACGAGCCGGCAGCTTCGGGAAAGGACTGGGAAGAACGAGAAGGGGCCGTAACCCTGAGCCACAAGGCAATGTCCTTCTGATCCCAGCGGATAGAAGGACGGATGGCCCGGCGCTGACGAAACTGTTCGTCATAACGCAGCCAAGACTGCCCACCGTACACCCTATAAGCCTCCCCAATAGAATCCTGGTAGCAAAACAACCCCGAGCAATGCTCAGGGAACTTCTCACCTATGACACTGGCCATAATAGAGAAGGCCTGCAACCAGTTCGTGAAGGTCTGAGGAATAAGGCGCCTACGCCTCTTCTCCTCCTCCTTCTTGGTATCATCCCGCTTACCCTTATCCAGATTAAACTTGGCAAGGGGGAGAAGAGAAAAAATCTCGACGTATTCGTCCTTCCAGATTTTTTCCCTCACCTCTTTTTTCAAATGCGCGCCCAAGGGGCCCTCATAACAAAGGTAAACCTCCCCCCTTGCCCTGTCGTCCAACCGAACACCGTCCCCCTCGCCCTCAGTCTGCACGGACACCGCCACCCCCGCTTCCTTACGCAACCGAGCATCAGACGGCAACAAAATGACCGGGGGAGAAGGAGAAGAGCCCACCCAAGCCGGAACAGGGGATCCCCCAGACCCGGGCCCACCCCCGGAACGCGCAAGGACCTCCCTCAAACTGCCCAAAAGCTCCCGCAGTTCCACCCCAACACCCTCCGTCGCGGCACCACCCCCGACCCCACTACCTCCACCGGCTCAACAACCACCCCCGACCCCTGAGTACGAAAGATAGCAGGTGTAGATGAGGACAAAGACAAACACTCACCTGGCTGCGCAGAAGCTGTGATTCCGCCAGCCGCCAATCCGGAATCCAGACGCAGGGGGCCCGACTGGCCCTCATCATCAGACAAGCCAAGATCCGCCACCGGTGAAGCAGGACGCGCGCCAGAGGAACAGGAGGGGCAGCCATGTCCGGAGGAGGGGAGACGATCAGTAGTGGACCGGCCGGACAACCGTCCGCTGGAAGCAGCCCCGGAGGCCCGAGGCGCCGACCCACGCCCAACCACACTAGCCAGCCGGTGTGCAGGACCAGGAACTCCAGTAGAATCATGCACATGCAGGCAAGGGGCCCCACCGACCGGCGCATCGCCAGGTGGGGTCCCCGGAACCACGTCGGAGGAAGCAGGGGGCGTGTCTGGCACGAAGGAGGCGGGCCGCAAGGACCTGTGACTCCGCCCCCTCACTGCCGTGGATCCGGCGGTGTAGGATGCCTCCCAGAGCGCGTGCGGCTACCCCTGGAGGTGGGGAGCGCCCGACGCTCTGGAGGGCCCCCAGAGGGGCTCCTTAAGCGTGGCCTGGATCGGGGAGCAGCATCAGGGCTCAAACGCTCCGGGGGCCGCGTCCGCCGCTGCACGCAAGACGAGGCCCCGCCCACCGGAGCGCATGGAGAAGTCGGAGCCGGAGCAGGCGCCGGCAGCAGGGGAGAGGGAGAGCGCCGAGACGCAGAGGCGGGAGCCTCAGGAGCAGCAGCCACAAGGGCCCTCACCTGCTCAGCAAGCCATGCAGGATCCGTGGAGCCAGCGGCAGCCCGAAGTTGCCCTAGGAGGAGGTCCAATTCAGCCATGGCGACGCAGGTACTAGGCGCAGCACCCACAACTTCTTCCCTGCGGCGGTCTGACCGCCAGGAAGGAGAACGGGAGATAAATAACCTCCCATAGCAACCCGCGCCATGCTAGCCCCTCCCCTAACTACCAGGACTAGTAGTAGACAGAGGGACAAAATGTGCGGCGCGGTAAATTTGGATTCGCCCACTTTTATGTTGACTCCGCCCATTCTCATTCATTTTTCACGTGCTCCCACACAGTATAATCCTCCTACAGTCACCAGTAAATTATATGTCCCCCCTCTATCTCTCCCCCAGTTTCATGTCTCCCCTCCATCTCTGCCCCCAGTTTCATGTCCCCTCCATCTGTGCCCCCAGATTCATGTCCCTCCATTTCTGCCATCGGTTTCATGTCCCCTCCATCTCTGCCCCCAGATTCATATCCCGCCCATCTCTGCCCCCAAATTCATGTCTTCCATCTCTACCATCGGTTTCATGTCCCCTCCATCTCTGCCCCCAGTTTCATGTCCCCTCCATCTCTGCCCCCAGATTCATGTCCCTCCATCTCTGCCATCGGTTTCATGTCCCCTCCATCTCTGCCCCCAGATTCATATCCCCCCCATCTCTGCCCCCAAATTCATGTCTTCCATCTCTACCATCGGTTTCATGTCCCCTCCATCTCTGCCCCCAGTTTCATGTCCCCCATCTCTAACCCCAGATTCATGTCCCCCCCATCTCTGCCCACAGTTTCATGTCCCTCCATCTCTGCCCACAGTTTCATGTCCCCCATCCATCTCTGCCCCCAGATTCATGTCCCCTCTATCTCTGCCCCCAGATTCATGTCCCCCCATCTCTGCCCCCAGAATCATGTCCCCTCCATCTCTGCCCACAGTTTCATGTCCCCCATCTCTAACCCCAGATTCATGTCCCCCCATCTCTAACCCCAGATTCATGGCCCCCAATTTTTGCCCCCAGATTCATGTCCCCTCCATCTCTGCCCCCAGATTCATGTCCCCCCATCTCTGCCCCCCAGAATCATGTCCCTCTATCTCTGCCCCCAGATTCATGTCCCCTCATCTCTGCCCCCAGATTCATGTCCCTTCATCTCTGCCCCCAGATTCATGTCCCTTCATCTCTGCCCCCAGATTCATGTCCCCTCCATCTCTGCCCCCAGATTCATGTCTCTCCATCTCTGTCCCCAGATTCATGTCCCCTCCATCTCTGCCCCCAGATTCATGTCCCCTCCATCTCTGTCCCCAGATTCATGTCCCCCATCTCTGCCCACATTTTCATGTCCCTCCATCTCTGCCCCCAGTGTCATGCCGCCCCCCCTTCATCTGCCCCCAGTTTCATGTTCCACCTCAATGTCTCGCTAACACAGTTGTAGGTGCGATGTGACATCATCACATCGTGTCTACACAGACACTAGCCGGAATGCAGCGGCAAAGCAAGGAGCTGAGTTGTGACAGCGCCTTGCTTTAGTCGCGTATGTATCCAACTGAGATCTGCGTCCGGAGGACCGCGGGACACGTCACCGAAATCGTGAATGTCCCGCGGAAATCGGGATGGTTGGGAGGAATGGATAGGTAATGGGGGACCCCAGATTTAGTAAGTATAAACAAAAAAAGAACAAAAACAAAATTTATTTTCTGACTTTATTAATACTGTATATGTCTGACAGGTGAAACATGACTTTCTTGAAGAAATCTCTTTTCCTTGTCCTCTTCCTTGGATTGGTCTCCCTTTCCATCTGTGATGAAGAGTAAGTACTCAGCCTATATGTCTGGAGAGTGAATTAAAGGGATATTCCATCTGATATTACTAGGGTAGGCCGTCACTAGGTAACCTGTAACAATTAGACTAAAGAACCTATAAGACATGACTATTATAGGACGGATTATTCCTACAACACAAAGCCTCAGGGATTGCTGGGAGTGGAGCCCATCACATGTCGCCCCATTCTAATATAGTACTAGATGGGCCGGGATACACAATGTCTTTTCTTACTGCCTACTATGCAGTATTTTTCACGGGCCTCCGGGCCATGGTTTTGGCGGTTCCATAGACTTCTTTGTGCACAAAGCTGTGAATTTTGCAGGCTCCATAGAAGTCTATGGAGATGTAGAATCCACGGCCCGTAGACTGTAGTGTAGCAGCCTTACTGAGCAGCCATATTGGTCAGGCGAAAACTACTTCATAGTAAGATTGTCATTATTGCTGACTATACAGGAGCTTTCATCACTGAAGCCCTACAATAGATAGTAGTGTAACTGGAAACCAATTTTACTCTTTTGTCCATGAACTACTTATAAATTACACTGGAGAGAGGGGGAAGGGTTGCACTATGTTATTAATTGGGTGTAAATCAGTGGCATAACTAGAAATGGCGGTGCCCCGTGGTGAACTTTTTGGCACATGGGCCTGCCGCGCCCTCCCCCCAGTGCTGAAGACCCCGACCGACCCGCCCGCCTGCATTCCTGCACACTATTATACCCTATAGTGGCCCCTGCACACAGTATTATACCCTATAGTGGCCCCTTCACACAGTGTTATCCCCCATAGTGTCCCCTGCACACAGTATTATGTCCCATAGTGGCCCCTGCACACAGTATTATACCCTATAGTGGCCCCTTCACACAGTGTTATCCCCCATAGTGTCCCCTGCACACAGTATTATGTCCCATAGTGGCCCCTGCACACAGTATTATGCCCCATAGTGGCTCCTGCACACAGTATTATGTCCCATAGTGGCCCCTGCACACAATATTATACCCCATAGTGGCCCCTGCACAAAGTATTATGCCCCATAGTGGCCCCTGCACAAAGTATTATCCCCCATAGTGGCCCCTGAACACAGTATTATGTCCCATAGTGGCCCCTGCACACAGTATTATACCCCATAGTGGCCCCTGCACACAGTATTATGCCCCATAGTGGCCCCTGCACACAGTATTATCCCCCATAGTTGCCCCTGCACACAGTATTATGTCCCATAGTGGCCCCTGCACACAGTATTATACCCCATAGTGGCCCCTGCACAAAGTATTATGCCCCATAGTGGCCCCTGCACAAAGTATTATGCCCCATAGTGGCCCCTGCACACAGTATTATACCCCATAGTGGCCTCTGTACACAGTATTTTGTCCCATAGTGGCCCCTGCACACAGTATTATCCCCCATAGTGGCCCCTGCACACAGTATTATCCCCCATAGTGGCCCCTGCACACAGTATTATCCCCCATAGTGGCCCCTGCGCACAGTAATATACCCCATAGTGACCCCTGTACACAGAATTATACCCCATAGTGGCCCCTTCACACAGGATTATGCCCCATTGTGACCCCTGCACCTAGGATTATGCCACATTGTGACCCCTTCACCCAGGATTATGCCTCATTATGGCCCCTTCACCCAGGATTATGCCACATTGTGACCCCTTCACCCAGGATTATGCCACATTGTGGCTCCCTACTCTGGGGGCTTTTGAGAACCCAGAGCATAATACAAACATAAAAAAACACTGTTACTTACCTATCCCTGGCTTCGCTGCACTTTCCGCTGATGGTGGCAATCTTCAATGATGTCCATGACGTCACGTGACCCAAGGGGCCTGCGCCTTTTGCATTGCAGTCATGTGAAGTCAGGGACGTCACACATGTAGGCCCGAAGCCTGCCCAGAGAGGTAAGTAACACAGTATTTTATGTTCTCTTACCTCTCTCGGGCCTCCAATCATTATACTCGGGGGTCTTTTCAGACCCTTGAGTATAATAATACTGTTTGTGGGGCCACGGTGTCACTTCCGCTGCCAGGATCGGTAAGTAAATAAGTAGTAACTCCAGCCACTAACGCCCTAAAAAAACAAAAAACAAAAAAAAAAAAAAACACAGCGGTAGCGGCTGTCGCCGGGCCCTTAATGTCCCGGGCCCTGTGGCAGCCACTACCCTGGTAGTTACACCCCTGGTGTAAATATTTTATATGTTTGTGTAAGGGGCATAAACTTTAATTTTTGATAAAAAATAGTTAAAAAAATAGTTGTAATAGATTATACTACATAATATGTATTGAATATATAAAATCAACAAAATTGTTGAAACGAAAAAAAAAGTTCTCATCAACGTTACGACAAATTAGTAAAATGCCAAAATAATAAAAATGTAAAGTGGAAAAAAAGATTTACTGTAGCTCTGAAAATATCAATTGCACTGTCACGCTGAAAATTTTACGTTAGCATAACCAATAATTTAACAAATTTTCCGCGAGCGAAGCCGCCGGGTATTCTACTGGTCTGTTTTATAATCACCATGCAATGTTATTACAGACTGTAATAATAGTGCACGGTTGCTATAAAACAAATGGTGTGTGATGTGAATATTGAAGGGGCCCCATACAATACAATATGCTTCGCAGTGTCCACCACACAATATAATATGCTCCACATTGACCTCACTCATTCTAATATGCTCCACAGTGACCCCACACAAAGTATAATATGCTCCCCTCAGTGGTCCCACACATTATAAAATGCTACCAAGTGCTCCCCTAGAACCGCATTAGGTGAACCCCTTGAAATTCAACGAATATTCGTGAGATTCGGCCCTCTACTCCGGTACTATTATTACACTCTGGAGTCTACTCAGCCACTCAGACCATAATAAGTAGAGGCCCAGGAGAACTGATTAAAAATAACCAAGACTTATACTCACCTTACCTCACCTCTCCTGGGTAGCCTTGCTCCTTGCAGCATCTTCGGTTCTCCTTTACTTGGCGACTGAAGGGAGGTGCACCAGACGTCATTGCTGGGGCTTGTGATTGGGCCACACCACATGACCTTAGTCACAGTCTGGAAGAGCCCTTGGAGAGGATGCTGAGGACAGTTAGAGGCCCAGGAGAGATGAGTTTAAGTATTTCTTATTTTTAGTCACCTCCACTGGGCTGGCTATTTCTGGGCTCCTTTCCATTAATAATATGTATAGCGGTTGGAGAACCAGGCTATTTCTCTAGATGACAGCGAACCCCTGGGACCACGATTGTTACATCACTAACGGGTCATACTCACCTTCTGTTACCTCTCTTAGGCCTTCTTCTTACGTCCAGTGCTCTTCTGTGACATCATTATCCAAATTCAGTGCTGAGGGCAGTGATTGGGCCTCAGTGGTGACCTGGGGGTGCCCATATGACAGCTTTTGGCCCAATCACAGGCCTCAGCTGTCACCCATGGACTGATGATGTCACATATGAGTGCAAGACATCACAAGGAAAGTGTTAAATGCTGTGAGGAGGCCCTAGAGAAGTAACAGATGTAACTTTTCACATTGACATAACTGTGACTACGTTAGAGAGCAAGACATTGGTAAAAAGATTCCTATTAGCCTTAAGAGGGTTCTATACTATGTTTTATAGATAGGTTCCTAGGAGCCCTGACAGTGTCATACACTATGTATTATAGATAGGTTCCTAGGAGCCCTGACAGTGTCATACACTATGTATTATAGATAGGTTCCTAGGAGCCCTGACAGTGTTATACACTATGTATTATAGATAGGTTCCTAGGAGTCCTGACAGTGTTATACGCTATGTATTATAGATATGTAGTCCTAGGAGCCCTGACAGTGTTATACACTATGTATTATAGATAGGTTCCTAGGAGCCCTGACAGTGTTATACACTATGTATTATAGATAGGTTCCTAGGAGTCCTGACAGTGTCATACATTATGTTTTATAGATATATAGTCCTAGGAGTCCTGACAGTGTTCTACACTATGTTTTATAAATATATAGTCCTAGGAGCCCAGACAGTGTTATACACTATGTTTTATAGATAGGTTCCTAGGAGCCCTGACAGTGTTATACACTATGTTTTATAGATATATAGTCCTAGGAGCCCTGACAGTGTTATACACTATGTATTATAGATATATAGTCCTAGGAGCCCTGACAGTGTTATACGCTATGTATTATAGATATATAGTCCTAGGAGGCCAGACAGTGTTATACACTATGTTTTATAGATAGGTTCCTAGGAGCTCTGACAGTGTTATACACTATGTTTTATAGATAGGTTCCTAGGAGCCCTGACAGTGTTATACACTATGTTTTATAGATATATAGTCCTAGGAGGCCAGACAGTGTTATACACTATGTTTTATAGATAGGTTCCTAGAAGCCCTGATAGTGTTATACACTATGTTTTATAGATATATAGTCCTAGGAGCCCAGACAGTGTTATACACTATGTTTTATAGATAGGTTCTTAGGAGCCCTGACAGTGTTATACACTATGTTTTATAGATAGGTTCCTAGGAGCCCTGACAGTGTTATACACTATGTTTTATAGATATATAGTCCTAGGAGCCCTGACAGTGTTATACACTATGTTTTATAGATAGGTTCCTAGGAGCCCTGACAGTGTTATACACTATATTTTTATAGATAGGTTCCTAGGAGCCCTGACAGTGTTATACACTATGTTTTATAGATATATAGTCGTAGGAGCCCTGACAGTGTTATACACTATGTTTTATAGATATATAGTCCTAGGAGCCCTGACAGTGTTATACACTATGTTTTATAGATAGGTTCCTAGGAGCCCTGACAGTGTTATACACTATGTTTTATAGATATATAGTCCTAGGAGCCCTGACAGTGTCATACACAATGTATTATAGATATATAGTCCTAGGAGCCCTGACAGTGTTATACACTATATTTTTATAGATAGGTTCCTAGGAGCCCTAACAGTGTTATACACTATGTATTATAGATATATAGTCCTAGGAGCCTTGACAGTGTCATACACTATGTATTATAGATATATAGTCCTAGGAGTCCTGACAGTGTTATACACTATGTTTTATAGATAGGTTCCTAGGAGCCCTGACAGTGTCATACACTATGTTTTATAGATAGGTTCCTAGGAGCCCTGACAGTGTTCTACACTATGTATTATAGATAGGTTCCTAGGAGCCCTGACAGTGTTATACACTATGTTTTATAGATATATATAGTCCTAGGAGCCCTGACAGTGTCATACACAATGTATTATAGATATATAGTCCTAGGAGCCCTGACAGTGTTATACACTATATTTTTATAGATAGGTTCCTAGGAGCCCTAACAGTGTTATACACTATGTATTATAGATATATAGTCCTAGGAGCCCTGACAGTGTCATACACTATGTTTTATAGATAGGTTCCTAGGAGCCCTGACAGTGTTCTACACTATGTTTTATGGATAGGTTCCTAGGAGCCCTAACAGTGTTATACACTATGTTTTATAGATAGGTTCCTAGGAGCCCTGACAGTGTTCTACACTATGTTTATAGATAGGTTCCTAGGAGCCCTGACAGTGTTATACACTATGTTTTATAGATAGGTTCCTAGGAGCCCTGACAGTGTTATACATTATGTTTTATAGATAGGTTCCTAGGAGCCCTGACAGTGTCATACACTATGTTTTATAGATAGGTTCCTAGGAGCCCTGACAGTGTTCTACACTATGTATTATAGATAGGTTCCTAGGAGTCCTGACAGTATTCTACACTATGTTTTATAGATAGGTTCCTAGGAGCCCTGACATTGTTCTACACTATGTTTTATAGATAGGTTCCTAGGAGCCCTGACAGTGTTATACACTATGTGTTATAGATAGGTTCCTAGGAGTCCTGACAGTGTCATACACTATGTTTTATAGATAGGTTCCTAGGAGCCCTGACAGTATTCTACACTATGTTTTATAGATAGGTTCCTAGGAGCCCTGACATTGTTCTACACTATGTTTTATAGATAGGTTCCTAGGAGCCCTGACAGTGTTATACACTATGTATTATAGATAGGTTCTCAGGAGCCATGACAGTGTTATACACTATGTATTATAGATAGGTTCCCAGGAGCCCTGACAGTGTTATACACTATGTTTTATAGATAGGTTCCTAGGAGCCCTGACAGTGTTATACACTATGTATTATAGATAGGTTCCTTGGAGCCCTGACAGTGTTATACACTATGTATTATAGATAGGTTCCTAGGAGCCCTGACAGTGTTATACACTATGTATTATAGATAGGTTCCTAGGATCCCTGACAGTGTTATACACTATGTTTTATAGATAGGTTCCTAGGAGCCCTGACAGTGTTCTACACTATGTTTTATAGATAGGTTCCTAGGAGCCCTAACAGTTTTATACACTATGTATTATAGATAGGTTTCCAGGAGCCCTGACAGTATTCTACACTATGTATTATAGATAGGTTCCCAGGAGCCCTGACAGTGTTATACACTATGTTTTATAGATAGGTTCCTAGGAGTCCTGACAGTGTTCTACACTATGTTTTATAGATAGGTTCCTAGGAGCCCTGACAGTGTTCTACACTATGTTTTATAGATAGATTCCTGTGAGTGCAAAATATCAAGCCAAAAAAGTGTTAAAAGTCATGTTAATGAATTATGCATTTGTATGTTGTAGACTTGCCCAAAAATTGATATATTTTGGAAAGAAGTAATCGAGGTACTATGGATTTATAAGATGGAAATACCTATAGATCATGTCCTGTTTTTCTAGTTGAGAGGTGTAAGGGGTTTGGGGGGCTCCTGGCAAGGAAGAGAGAATAGGCCAGGGGAATTAAATGATTGATGATTTTTTTTTCTTATAACATAATGTTTTTTACTTTTTGATACAAATGAAGAAATAACAATAAAAAAAGTACAGCAACTGCCACTTGATATTCCTGACGTCAGTTGATCCTTTGGTACCACTAAGTGGTCTTTAGTTTCAAAACCAAGTGCAGTGGAGACTTAAAGCGGCTCTGTCCAAGAGATTTGCATTTCACGCTTACAAAGTGGATTGGACTTGGCTTAGGACATGGATTGGACTCCTTGGCACCCGGGAACAAATCCAATGAAGACACAAACAGAGCAACACTTTATTATTCTAGTAATGAGGTATTATTGATAGGAAGGAAGATTTAGTGTCATGTGTTATTAAGTGTCCATTGTCTCCTTATACAGGAAAAGAGAGGGAGAAGAAGACGGAGAAGGAAAAGAAGAAGAAGAAGAGGAAGTAGAGGAAGAGAAGAAAAGTGATGATAAAAAATCTTTACCGGTGGCTTGGTTGTTTCTTGGTAAACAATGAGATTAAACAACATATAGATGTCACCAGAATGCAATGTTCCCTAAGAAAGCCCAATTATTAGCTGTGCCATAGATATAATAAAGCACATTTAACCCTTATCACGCTGTCTTTTTTTTGTAGTGTATAATTAATATGTCGCATCCAATCCTGCTGAATAGAGAAAATGCCGGCTTAGTTTCATGCCTTAGCCAATTTTCGTTTTTTCATTTCAGTCTTTCCCGCTCCCCATTCCGAGAGCCATATTTTTTTTTATTTTTCAGTTCACAGAGTCACATGATGGCTTATTGGAGGGGGTCGACAAACCCTTATACACGTGCCAAGAGTGGCGTGCTTGGTACATTTTATTGGCACAGCAGCCAGCATGGGTCCTGCAGAAGAGGGAGCGTCCCTTTAGTGCTCTGCCGCAGGACTGGTCTAGGACAGCAGAGGAAGCATGCCTGGGGGCATCTAACATGCCCAAGTCCCAGTATTACCCCAATATCACAGCCTAACAACTACACACTTTCCACACTCAATAGAACCTCTATGAAAGTGGAAAAATACCTGGAAACCTTCTTTCCTCCATAATAGTATGAACAGAAACACAAATTTACAGCTAAAGAAACATTAACAAGCACCCCTTTAAATCACATTGCCCATGACAATCACAGATGAAATAGGCAATGGGAAATCCAAAAGCCCCCACCCTTAACTGTCATTGTTGATGTGTGTGTGTGTGTGTGTGTGTGTGTGTGTGATGTGGTGAGACCTCCAAAAATTACTTTTCTGGCCCTTCACGTGAGCTCTTCCAAATTAAGTTAGAGGCCCTTAAGCTGAGCTACCAGCAGAGATTGAGGCCCTTGAGGTGACTTGAGCTTTTTACCAGCAGTGTTTTAGGCCCTTTAAGTGAGTTCAGCCTTGTACCAGCAGTGCTTTTGGCCCTTGGGGTGAGTTGAGCCTTTAAACAGCAGAGATTTAGTTTTTGGCCCCTTGGGTGAACTGAGCCTTGTACCAGCAGTGTTTTATTTTTTTGGCCCTTGGGGTGACCCCTAAAAAAATATATATTTCAGGCCCTTGGGGGGAGCCCTAAAACATTAATGGGGTTTTTTAACTATTTATTTACAGTGAAGGTGGTGGTGTTGGAGGAGGAGGACGAGGAACTTGAGTGCTAGCACAGACACATGGAACTGTGTCTCGTCCGTGCTATGGACGGGACATGCTGGTTGCGGGTCCACAATATCTGCTATCCACCCTGGTATGGGTTCCTGGTGCTCGGGCCTCGTCAGCACTACACCCTGCACCCCGCTTGATGTTGTGGCACTGATGGCTGCCCCTCTCCAGTATATAATTGGAGTCGAGCTACTGCGGCCTGAATCCCCTCGCCCTCGTCCCCTTGTGCTACTGACGAAGGGTACTTCTGGCAGCTCCTCTCCAGTACCCGGACTGTAGACTGGATTTCCACGTCCACGTGCCCGCCCCGTCCCTTGATGCTCCCTGGACGCATCTTTGGCAGGTTCACTGTATGTGTGCACTGTTCCTGCAGTGTAACTCTGAGAAGAGCTGTTGATTGTAATGTTTTCCTGCCTAGCAGTGTCTAAACTCTATCTCACCCTCAACACAACGTCTCTCCCTATCTCAGCAAAACGCATCTGACACGAATATGGCTGACACTATTCTTATAAATCCGAGGTCACCTGATTTCGCCAGCCAATGACTTTTTCCTATTTTATTTTATGCCTACGTTTTCCTGCTTCCTGTCCCACCTTCTCTGCACAGTTAATGGTGCAAAAAATGCACCAGGGAAGGTGGGAGGGGATACAAAATTTTACTGCGATTACCGTTTGGTAATTGGAAACGAATATGTTGAATACCTTAATATTCCATCAAATATCTACTCGATCGAACGGTATTCGCTCATCTCTAGTAAACACGTCCTCCCTGTGACAGGAGATCACTCGCAGCCATTTACTTTATCATATGAAATATTCCATTTACAAACAGAACGATGTGAATGCGACGCCTCAGATAAATACACCGAAGCCTAAAGGCAATGTGAACAATCCCTAATCAGGAGCCATTTACTGATGGAAATATTCCAGGAATTATAAAAATAACTTCCCATTCTGATGATTTATAAGTTTTGGTTTTCTGGCAGCTTTTGTGTCATTCATAAATGCTGGAATATAAGAAATTAACTCCTTCCTGCTACAGCCAATTTTTGCATTTTTGCACTAGCAAGGTGAGCTCACTATTATAGCAATAAGTCAATGGGTAAAGGGAAAAAAGGAAATGATACTCAGCCCAACTGCAGTCACATATCTTCTGGTTATACTCCAATTTGAACTTCCTTTGCACAGCCTTGCTCGGATATGCACTCCCACGGCCCGGAGGAGAAACCAGTAAATCCAAAGGTAAAAAAGTATCCAGCACAGCCGTGTACGTTGTAAAAAAAAAGTCTGGACGCACATTTTAAACGACACGTGTGTTTGATGTATTCATTTTATTTGGAATTTTGTATGGAATAAAGAATCAAGAAAAGTTTTTTTTACAACGTACACGGCTGTGCTGGATACTTTTTTACCTTTGGATTCACTATTATAGCAGTCTAGTTCAGGGTAGCTCACTATTATAGTAGTCTAGTTCAGGGTAGCTCACTATTATAGTAGTCTAGTTCAGGGTAGCTCACTATTATAGCAGTCTAGTTCAGGGTAGCTCACTATTATAGCAGTCTAGTTCAGGGTAGCTCACTATTATAGTAGTCTAGTTCAGGGTAGCTCACTATTATAGTAGTCTAGTTCAGGGTAGCTCACTATTATAGCAGTCTAGTTCAGGGTAGCTCACTATTATAGCAGTCTAGTTCAGAGTAGCTCACTATTTTATCAGTCTAGTTCAGGGTATCTCACTATTATAGCAGTCTAGTTCAGGGTAGATCACTATTATAGCAGTCTAGTTCAGGGTAGCTCACTATTATAGCAGTCTAGTTCAGGGTAGCTCACTATTATAGCAGTCTAGTTCAGGGTAGCTCACTATTATAGCAGTCTAGTTCAGGGTAGCTCACTATTATAGCAGTCTAGTTCAGGGTAGCTCACTATTATAGTAGTCTAGTTCAGGGTAGATCACTATTATAGCAGTCTAGTTCAGGGTAGCTCACTATTATAGCAGTCTAGTTCAGGGTAGCTCACTATTATAGCAGTCTAGTTCAGAGTAGCTCACTATTTTATCAGTCTAGTTCAGGGTATCTCACTATTATAGCAGTCTAGTTCAGGGTAGATCACTATTATAGCAGTCTAGCTCAGGGTAGCTCACTATTATAGCAGTCTAGTTCAGAGTAGCTCACTATTATAGCAGTCTAGTTCAGGATAGCTCACTATTTTATCAGTCTAGTTCAGGGTAGCTCACTATTATAGCATTTTAGTTCAGGATAGCTCACTATTATAGCAGTCTAGTTCAGGGTAGCTCACTATTTTATCAGTCTAGTTCAGGGTAGCTCACTATTTTATCAGTCTAGTTCAGGGTAGCTCACTATTATAGCAGTCTAGTTCAGAGTAGCTCACTATTATAGCAGTCTAGTTCAGAATAGCTCACTATTATAGCAGTCTAGTTCAGGGTATGTCACTATTATAGCAGTCTAGTTCAGGGTAGCTCACTATTATAGCAGTCTAGTTCAGGGTAGCTCACTATTATAGCAGTCTAGTTCAGGGTAGCTCACTATTATAGCAGTCTAGTTCAGGGTAGCTCACTATTATAGCAGTCTAGCTCAGGGTAGCTCACTATTATAGCAGTCCAGTTCAGAAATAGCTCACTATTATAGCAGTCTAGTTCAGAAATAGCTCACTATTATAGCAGTCTAGTTCAGGGTATGTCACTATTATAGCAGTCTAGTTCAGGGTAGCTCACTATTATAGCAGTCTAGTTCAGAGTAGCTCACTATTTTATCAGTCTAATTCAGGGTATCTCACTATTATAGCAGTCTAGTTCAGGGTAGATCACTATTATAGCAGTCTAGTTCAGGGTAGCTCACTATTATAGCAGTCTAGTTCAGAGTAGCTCACTATTATAGCAGTCTAGTTCAGGGTAGCTCAATATTATAGCTGTTTAGTTCAGGTTAGGTCACTATTATAGCAGTCTAATTAAGGGTAGATCACTATTATAGCAATCTAATTCAGGGTAGATCACTATTATAGCAGTCTAGTTCAGGATAGCTCACTATTATAGCAGTCTAGTTCAGAGTAGCTCACTATTATAGCAGTCTAGTTCAAGGTAGCTCACTATTATAGCAGTCTAGTTCAGGGTAGCTCACTATTATAGCAGTCTAGTTCAGGGTAGCTCACTATTATAGCAGTCTAGCTCAGGGTAGCTCACTATTATAGCAGTCTAGTTCAGAAATAGCTCACTATTATAGCAGTCTAGTTCAGAAATAGCTCACTATTATAGCAGTCTAGTTCAGGGTATGTCACTATTATAGCAGTCTAGTTCAGGGTAGCTCACTATTATAGCAGTCTAGTTCAGAGTAGCTCACTATTTTATCAGTCTAATTCAGGGTATCTCACTATTATAGCAGTCTAGTTCAGGGTAGATCACTATTATAGCAGTCTAGTTCAGGGTAGCTCACTATTATAGCAGTCTAGTTCAGAGTAGCTCACTATTATAGCAGTCTAGTTCAGGGTAGCTCAATATTATAGCTGTTTAGTTCAGGTTAGGTCACTATTATAGCAGTCTAATTAAGGGTAGATCACTATTATAGCAATCTAATTCAGGGTAGATCACTATTATAGCAGTCTAGTTCAGGATAGCTCACTATTATAGCAGTCTAGTTCAGAGTAGCTCACTATTATAGCAGTGTAGTTCAGGGTAGCTCACTATTATAGCAGTCTAGCTCAGGGTAGCTCACTATTATAGCTGTCTAGTTCAGGGTAGGTCACCATTATAGCAGTCTAGTCCAGGGTAGGTTACAATTATAGCAGTCTAGTTTAGGGTAGGTCACTATTATAGCAGTCTAGTTCAGGGTTGGTCACTATTATATCAGTCTAGTTCAGGATAGCTCACTATTACAACAGTGTAGTTCAGGGTAGCTCACTATTATAGCAGTCTAGTTCAGGGTAGCTCACTATTATAACAGTCTAGTTCAGGGTAGCTCACTATTACAACAGTGTAGTTCAGGGTAGCTCACTATTATAGCAGTCTAGTTCAGGGTAGCTCACTATTATAGCAGTCTAGTTCAGGGTAGCTCACTATTAAAACAGTGTAGTTCAGGGTAGCTCACTATTATAGCAGTCTAGTTCAGGGTAGCTCACTATTATAGCAGTCTAGTTCAGGGTAGCTCACTATTATAGCTGTTTAGTTCAGGTTAGGTCACTATTATAGCAGTCTAATTAAGGGTAGATCACTATTATAGCAATCTAATTCAGGGTAGATCACTATTATAGCAGTCTAGTTCAGGGTAGCTCACTATTATAGCAGTCTAGTCCAGGGTAGTTCACTATTATAGCAGTCTAGTTCAGGGTAGCTCACTATTATAGCAGTCTATTTCAGGGTAGCTCACTATTATAGCAGTCTAGTTCAGGGTAGCTCACTATTATAGCAGTCTAGTTCAGGGTAGCTCACTATTATAGCAGTCTAGCTCAGGGTAGCTCACTATTATAGCAGTCTATTTCAGGGTAGCTCACTATTATAGCAGTCTAGTACAGGGTAGATCACTATTATATCAGTCTAGTTCAGGGTAGCTCACTATTATAGCAGTCTAGTTCAGGGTAGCTCACTATTATAGCAGTCTAGTTCAGGGTAGTTTACTATTATAGCAGTCTAGTTCAGGGTAGCTCACTATTATAGCAGTCTAGTTCAGGGTAGCTCACTATTATAGCAGTCTAGTTCAGGGTAGCTCACTATTATAGCAGTCTAGTTCAGGGTAGTTCACTATTATAGCAGTCTAGTTCAGGGTAGCTCACTATTATATCAGTCTAGTTCAGGGTAGCTCACTATTATAGCAGTCTAGTTCAGGGTAGGTCACTATTATAGCAGTCTAGTTCAGGATAGCTCACTATTATACAGCCTGCAATGTAAGTGCTGATATTTTGCAGTATGTTACTGATCAGATCCTCTGGGATTCAAGGTCTACCTAATAAATGCAAACATTTAAAAAAAAACAACGCACACCTAAAATAAATATAAAAAATTCAAACCATAGAATTCCATAGAACACATATAAAAGTTCTTAAATTCTGTGAAACAAATATACATTAGGTATTCTTGTGTCCATAAATGCTCAGTCTACAGATCTATAAAACGATTTTTCTCGTACGGTAACGCCGTAGCAGGAATTTAAAAAATCTGAATTTCTAAACTCACGTTTTTTCACTGTTTCGCCTCTGATAACAAAGTAAATAAAAAGTGATCAAAGCAATAGCAATTCCCCAAAATGGTAGAACTAAAAAGTACACCCGGCCCCGCAAAAGTAGACGCCCTATACATCCCCGTACACGGAAGTATAAAAATGTTACAGGTGTCAGAATATGGCGACTTTCAGAAAAAACTTTCTTTTAGATTTTTAATAAGGGATAAAATGTAAATAAAACCAGATAACTTTGGTGTCCTCGGAGTCATACCGAAACATAGAATACAGGTGATTTGTCATTTTGGCTGCACAGTCAATGCCGCAAAATCAAAACTCATAAGAAAGTCGCACAAATGCACTTTCTCTTCAAATCCACCTTGAATTATTTTCTAGCTTCCCAGTACATTGTACAAAATAATAAGTGGTCCATTATGAAGAAGAATTTGTCCTGCAAAGATTAAGACCTCATACGGCTCAGAGAGCGGAAAAGTACAAAAGAATTAAATGAAGTAAAAAAAAAATTGTGAAATCATAATAACTAGAGATGAGCGAGTAGTATTAGATCGAGTAGGTATTCAATAGAACACTACAGTATTCAAAATACTCATACTCGTTCAAATACTATTCGCTATTCGCAGTAAAGATTCGATTCAGAACCAGCGTTGATTGGCCGCAGGCTCGTCCTTGCTAGTTAGGAGAGCTGGAAGCTTGCTGTTACGAGGGAGCTTATTTTTTCTCATAGGAATGCATTGACCAGCATTGATTGGCCAGTGTACAGCATTAACACATAGACTATAATGGGGTCCGTGCGCTATAACTGCACAGCGCTCCTCCTAAACACTCTCTTCCTGCTACTCGTGGACTTGGTGACTCTCCTTTAGTTGAAAAGTGGTTTCCCCTGAAACGAGCATTTTTTCCCATAGACTGTAATGGGATTCGATGTAATCAAATATTGAGGCTCTACTCGAAACGAATATTGAATCTCGAATATTTGACTACTCGCTCATCTCTAATAATAACACATTCATTCCAATAATAATAATAGTAATAATAATAATGATGATGAAACATAGCAGTCATATTGGCTATTGCCGCATCTGTGATGACCTAAGAAGTACAACTATAATGTGATTTTCCATGCAGCTCAGGGAATAGCAGAAAGAGGAAAATTTACTCACCGAAATTTTCATTTCCCGTAGTCCGTAGGCAGCACAATTACACAAGGGATTTCGTCCCCTAGGTACAACCAGAGAGACAGGTTAGTTAGTAATAGTGAACAACCAATTAAACAATTAACAAGGACCCCTCCTATAAAGGTAAGGAAGTCGGCTGGCCCAATTGTGTTTTTTTGAAGCAATAGACATTCAATAGGGAGGGTCGCTTGTGCTGCCTATGGACTACGGGAAATGAAAATTTCAGTGAGTAAATTTTCCTCTTTCCCGTATGTCCTATGGCAGCACAATTACACAAGGGATTTGAGAAGCAATGACATAATAGGGAGGGATGCCGGCCGCCACTCTTTTGCCAAATAAGGATCGCACCGCTGCCCGTGAATCGAGTCTGTAGAGTTTGATAAATGTGAATGAAGAGGATCCGGTTCCGCCATGTGCATTTGTTCTAGTGGAATATGTTCCACTTCTTCCCATGATGTGAACATGGGCCGAGCGGCATGAGCTCTGACTTTAGCGGAGATTGCAGATCACTCAGTTGGTAGCACATTTCAGCTGCAGACCTGAACCATCTTACCAGTGGGGCTTTTACTTGTCCTTTGCCCCCTTATTTGGGCCATAATGTTGCCAGTAATATTTCGGCTTTCCTGAAGCTATTGGATCTCTGCAACCAGACAGGAGTTCTCTTTAACATGTAAAGATGCCACTTTAGTTACTCCTCTCCCTAAGGTTTAGGGAAGACCCTGGCAAGGCAACTTCCGGGCTGATCTGCTTGAAAGAGGGACCTTAGGAAGGAACCCCGGGATGGCTCTCAAGAGAAGACAAACTCCTAGGAACTCCGATAGGACTCTTTGTAGTAGAGAGCCTGTAATACACTGATATGTCTGGTAGATATGACGGCGATTAAGAAGAAACTTTGAAGTTTAGCCATTTATTGAGACTTCTTGAAGTGGCTCAAATGGAGACTCAGCCCATTAATGACCCTGCAGGTCCCTAAAAGAGAATACTTTTTTTTTTTTTTTGTGACAAAACGAACTTAGGCTGTATTCACACAGAGTAACGCCAGGTGTTTTTTGTGTGTTTTTTGCACATAGCGCCGCGTTAACACGGCGTAGCTCCGCGTTAACGCCGCGTATACGCCGCGTTAACGCCGGTCAACGCCACCCCAAAATAGCGCGGCGTTAACACGGCGTATACGCGGCGTTAACGCGGCGCTATGTGCAAAAACCACACAAAAAATGCTTGGCGTTACTCTGTGTGAATACAGCCTTAACATTTGCAATGCTTTGAAAAAAGGGTTCTTATGAGGTGGAGACTAACGAGTATATTCAAAATAGGATATATGAGAACATACAATGAAAAATATCTGAGTATATACAATGGAAGATATGTGCACATATCCACAATAGAATATGTAAGTATATACAATGGGCGATATGCGAGTCCACACAGACTACATGTCAGTATATTCACCATACAGTATAGGACCATATCCTCAAGAGTTCATGAATGTATCGCTACAATCGAGTATATGAGAGTGCAACCATAAATAAAGCACATGCGAGTATATATACAACGGAGTTTATGTGAGTGTAAACATACTAGAGAGTATACACAACAAAGTATTTGTGAGTATATACACAGCAGACTGTATGTGAGTATACCCCCGTAGAGTGTATGTGAGTATATACACAATAGAGTATGTGAATATACACACAGTAGAGTGTATGTGAATATATACACCATGGAGTGTATGTGAGAATACACACAGTAGGGTGTATGTGAATATATACACGATAAAGAACATTTGACTATATACATGGTAGAGTGTGAGTATCCACACAATGGAGTGTATGTGAGTATATACATAGTAAAGTGTATGTCAGTATATACCCAATGGAGTGTATGTGAATATATACACAGTAGAGTGTATGTGATTATACACACAATGGAGTGTATGTGAGTATATACACAGTAGAGTGTATGTGAGTATATACCCAATGGAGTGTATGTGAGTATATACACAGTAGAGTGTATGTGAGTAGTATACCCAATGGAGTGTATGTGAGTATATACACAATAGATGATATATTCTAGGATCCTGTGGATACAGATTTTATTTTATGCAAATGAGTATCACTGAGAAATCTGAAGGATTCTCCATCTGTGTCAGTGCCCGGAGGGTTTCTGCCCTCGGACTCGTCTTCTAAATCTCTGATGAGATGAGCAAGCCGTATACATAGTGACCTGGCAACTGGAATCACTTACAAAGATGTATTGTAAACTCCTGGAGGATATAGAAGGTTTCTCCAAGACAGAATCTGTTGTTTTGTTTGTTTTAGCCAATGGAGTTAGTGATTCCCAGTCAGTCTCCTCCGCTGGCACTTGCCAGGCCCGGAGCGGACGATGGAGGCACTTACAGTCCACAATGATCACTGACATTTCAGTGACAGGAAGATCTAGCTTAGGAACCAATTCCCAATCATGAGTGGAGAAGATATCCCGGCTGTAGGTTGTTTTACATCTAGATCCAGATACACAGGTTTTTTGTTTTTTTTTCTTTACTTTCTCGGAGTCTCCTGGTCACATTGTAGCCATTCCTGCAGGACTTGGGTAAACCTTGCCTTTAGTTACAAGACAATAATAGAGCTCCTTTCTCAGGCTCCATCCTATGCTGTTTTAACGCATTAGTGGGCCCAGTGCAAGCTACTGCAGCACCTCATTAAATATAACATCCGTTTCTGCAGAATCTCCTGATAGACCTGTCCGCTTTATTCAGTGCGGTAGATTTATCCTTAGTCTGACACTTTCCATTTACACTATGGTGCGCGGCTTTACCACATAATCTATGCAACAGAAACGTATGGCGAGGACCCCAGTGCAGATTTTCTTGCCCAAAGTATACAGCGCTTACAGTGGTGTAAGGAGGCGTTCACATGTAGGGATTTGCGCCCCTAAACAGCAACAGACTTTGCCCAGACTCCACCTCTATTGTTTCCAATGGAAGGTGCAGGTTGTGGGAGGACACTGGAAGGAGAAACCGCTAACTGTCCTGTGCAAGACTCCTTATGGATAAGAATAACAACCGCAAAAAAGGTAAGTATGACATAAATATACAAAATACTAATAAAAATATCAAAAATCTTTATTGTAATAATTTACCACATATACAAAAATAGGACAATGTCAAGAAAACAGATGTACACATACAAAAAATGGGTGTAGTGGGATGCCACAGCTGATAGTGGTCCCTTTAGATACTGCTGATATTCCTCACAAAAACATAAGAAAATACAACATATACCCTCATATCATGTAATAAGATCCACCTAGGTGAGTGTTACCGTCAATTATGGTTATATAGAACCTAGATATAGACTTTTTTAAATCCCAATGCTATTTGTTCGCCCCATGAAGGGGAACAGTATATATATAGTATCAAGGTCTATAGGTTCTATTGCAATATATCTTGCTTCCTATATGCAAAAAGAGGCACACACATTGCCCTCAAAGATCAGTAACCAACATACATTAGGAAGACAGCATGTCTGTAGGTATCACTAAAGCATATCTCACTTCCTATATATAGTAAACAGCACATGCATTGCCCTCAAGGGTCCAATAGTCAGCATAGATTAGGAAGTAGACATGTTATAAATACAACAAGGCAAACCAGTATAACCACTCACCCATGGAGAGGATTGTAAGCAGATCACCAGGGACGGGGTTTGGGTTTGGGTGGTGGGTGCCCGTCCCTGGTGATCTGCTTACAATCCTCTCCATGGGTGAGTGGTTATACTGGTTTGCCTTGTTGTATTTATAACATGTCTACTTCCTAATCTATGCTGACTATTGGACCCTTGAGGGCAATGCATGTGCTGTTTACTATATATAGGAAGTGAGATATGCTTTAGTGATACCTACAGACATGCTGTCTTCCTAATGTATGTTGGTTACTGATCTTTGAGGGCAATGTGTGTGCCTCTTTTTGCATATAGGAAGCAAGATATATTGCAATAGAACCTATAGACCTTGATACTATATATATACTGTTCCCCTTCATGGGGCGAACAAATAGCATTGGGATTTAAAAAAGTCTATATCTAGGTTCTATATAACCATAATTGACGGTAACACTCACCTAGGTGGATCTTATTACATGATATGAGGGTATATGTTGTATTTTCTTATGTTTTTGTGAGGAATATCAGCAGTATCTAAAGGGACCACTATCAGCTGTGGCATCCCACTACACCCATTTTTTGTATGTGTACATCTGTTTTCTTGACATTGTCCTATTTTTGTATATGTGGTAAATTATTACAATAAAGATTTTTGATATTTTTATTAGTATTTTGTATATTTATGTCATACTTACCTTTTTTGCGGTTGTTATTTGTATCTTGGCGGTAAGGACATGTTTCTATAAGGCGTAGAGTACATAATGGAACTTATATATCAACTACTGTTATATTTACAGTGTGTTCCGATTTTGCTGTGTGTTTTACAATTTGATCCTTATGGATAAGGCCCCAATAGTGGAGGACAGACGGCAGCGGAATCCAGTGTCTGTCAGACATTGAGCTGCAGTAGCAGAAGGCTGGACAATGAAGAGGAGCAGTGTGAATGGCCCCTAACTGGGCACAGCAGAAAAACATTATCCAGATATGTCTCTACCAGCCCTGACCTACGCCTTGTATGCGGCATTCTGCAATTTTGGGCAGTGCAGAGTTTGGGGAGGGCCCTGGCGCAGAAGATAATCAGCCACTTTATGAAGGGATTATTATGGAATATATATCTGGCTATATTTGTCATTATAGCGGACACTGCACACCGCCATCCAGGGCTCCACCTAAACTTGAGCCCATCTGCAACAGTAAATCCACTGACTGTCACCCAGCTCTCCAGGAAACAGATTCAATGGTCTGACCACAGAACATGTCCGATCTCTAAGACAAGGATAGGAAAAAATGACCGTAACACAATCTGCTTTTGTAATGTCCTGGTACTGGTCGTCCCATTCCCTTTAATAGTCCTTGCAGACCGAGATGGTATGGACATTTGCATATAAGGTAAAGAGATTCCTCCCCCTTCATTCCTTCTATATATTACCAGAGTCCAGCACACAGGGGGTCTATTAATGCGCCATCTTGTGGATGTTTTTGTGAACTACACCCGCCTATACTTGCCATTGTAATTTGAGTTGCCAATGTGAAGGTGTGTCCATTATGATCAGGTGACCTTCAGGACCAATCAAGCTCCCTTGACTGGCCTGGAGGAGGAGGAGTTACAGCCCCCTCTAGGGGGGTTGGGGACCTTTTGTCTTTTTTCTTTTTGTGTGGGGCCATCGAGCACATGGAAAGCTGAAAATGGCAGCCAAGTCTCAGGGCACTCCAAGCAGAGATGTCTTTTCCTCAGTACTCAAGATTCTCCTCAGAGAGTGTTTTCCTCTGAAGCTCCAAGCCTACAAGCACTAAAGTTGACGGACCTGGTTATCCATACATCTGGGAACCTCACACGTATCTCTCTATTCAAGTAAGTCTTTGGGACAAATCTATATTTAAGAAGCCCATAGCTAGTCTGGCAGAAATTGAGGGTCTCCCGCTGCTGAAAAATTGTATTTGCTCTTCTACATACGTGTACCCAGTTTGTTGAGGACTAACCCCCTGGATACAGGCCATCTTTACAAGTATATACAAGTTTAACTATCCAAGCAACTACTAATTAAACTATCCAAAGCATTCTTGCTCCAAGCTCCATCACCTGCTCAATTGGACACTACCTACAAAGATCGCCGTATTGTATGTGAAGAATTACTCCATATGTACATTTGTATTACTTTGTCCTGCTAGTAAAAGAGCAACGACTACCCCCGAAGCCTGGTTGTCTGTTGTCATTGTCAGATATCACGTGGGGGTGGGTAGTCGGGGACATCAAAAAGGAGATTTTGTGCACACTTGGGACCCAGGGACCCCCTGAAAGCTGGCCACATCTGATATATTACCCGTGATACCAGCCCTGGCCCTCCTGAGTGTTACACCCACACAGGCGGGGCAGCGTACGCACTTCTCGCTGCCCCAGAGTATGGGCGCTGGTTCAGGACGCTCTGGACCTCTGAGAGCCGCCATGTTCTTGTGGATGCCGGCCGGCTGACAGCTCCGCCCACATAGAGAAGCGGCACCCATGCAGGTGAGCTGCTGATGGGGCTGGGATGACGTTATCCCAGGTCCTACAGCGTCCCAGGTCCTGCAGCGAATTCAAAAGTGAAAAGCACCGGTCACGGGAGTGAATTGCGGTGGTGTACGGGAATTCCATTTAGCCTATTGTTCAATCCGGGACCCAAGGTATGTATGTGCGCAATTTCAGCCAAATCGGTTTGCCTGTCTAGGTGTCATTGCGTCCCCTTTATTGCATCCCCTTTATTGCGTCCCCTTTCCAACCCCCCTTCCCCCCCTGACCCTTTGCACCCACCCCCGCAACCCCGGCCTCGACCTCCTCCCCTGCCTGGGGTCAGGAGCTAGGCCCGAGAGGGCAATAGAGAGTTTATGGCTTGCTATGCTAAAAAGTGTATGGGATTGCAGAGCTGGTGGCATGAGTTGTGGTTTTGTGGGGGTCCTGGCAAAAACATAAGTCTGCGATTATGACGAAAAGTAGCCTATCGTTCAATCCTGCCTAGGAACTATATTTGTTGAAAATTTGAGCCAAATCGGTTGAGCGGTTTTTGTGTGATTGAGGAACAAACATCTAAACATCCAAACACACATACTTTCACATTTATAATATTATTATTATTATTAGTAATAGTAGGATAGTCCTAGGAGCCCTGACAGTGTCATACACTATGTATTATAGATATATATAGTTCTAGGAGCCCTGACAGTGTCAAACACTATGTATTATAGATATATAGTCCTTGGAGCCCTGACAGTGTCATACACTATATGTTATAGATATATAGTTCTAGGAGCCCTGACAGTGTCAAACACTATGTATTATAGATATATAGTCCTTGGAGCCCTGACAGTGTCATACACTATATGTTATAGATATATATAGTTCTAGGAGCCCTGACAGTGTCATACACTGTGTATTATAGATATACATAGTCCTAGGAGCCCTGACAGTGTCATACACTATGTATTATAGATGTATATAGTCCTAGGAGCCCTGACAGTGTCATACACTATGTATTATAGATATATATAGTCCTAGGAGCCCTGACAGTGTCATACACTATATATTATAGATATATACACTCACCGGCCACTTTATTAGGTACACCTGTCCAACTGCTCGTTAACACTTAATTTCTAATCAGCCAATCACATGGCGGCAACTCAGTGCATTTAGGCATGTAGACATGGTCAAGACAATCTCCCGCAGTTCAAACCGAGCATCAGTATGGGGAAGAAAGGTGATTTGAGTGCCTTTGAACGTGGCATGGTTGTTGGTGCCAGAAGGGCTGGTCTGAGTATTTCAGAAACTGCTGATCTACTGGGATTTTCACGCACAACCATCTCTAGGGTTTACAGAGAATGGTCCGAAAAAGAAAAAACATCCAGTGAGCGGCAGTTCTGTGGGCAGAAATGCGTTGTTGATGCCAGAGGTCAGAGGAGAATGGCCAGACTGGTTCGAGCTGATAGAAAGGCAACAATGACTCAAATAGCCACCCGTTACAACCAAGGTAGCCAGAAGAGCATCTCTGAATGCACAGTACGTCGAACTTTGAGGCAGATGGGCTACAGCAGCAGAAGACCACACCGGGTGCCACTCCTTTCAGCTAAGAACAGGAAACTGAGGCTACAATTTGCACAAGCTCATCGAAATTGGACAATTGAAGATTGGAAAAACGTTGCCTGGTCTGATGAGTCTCGATTTCTGCTGCGACATTCGGATGGTAGGGTCAGAATTTGGCGTCAACAACATGAAAGCATGGATCCATCCTGCCTTGTATCAACGGTTCAGGCTGGTGGTGGTGGTGTCATGGTGTGGGGAATATTTTCTTGGCACTCTTTGGGCCCCTTGGTACCAATTGAGCATCGTTGCAACGCCAAAGCCTACCTGAGTATTGTTGCTGACCATGTCCATCCCTTTATGACCACAATGTACCCAACATCTGATGGCTACTTTCAGCAGGATAATGCAATGCCATGTCATAAAGCTGGAATCATCTCAGACTGGTTTCTTGAACATGACAATGAGTTCACTGTACTCCAATGGCCTCCACAGTCACCAGAGCTCAATCCAATAGAGGAGCATCTTTGGGATGTGGTGGAACGGGAGATTCGCATCATGGATGTGCAGCCGACAAATCTGCGGCAACTGTGTGATGCCATCATGTCAATATGGACCAAAATCTCAGAGGAATGCTTCCAGCACCTTGTTGAATCTATGCCACGAAGAATTGAGGCAGTTCTGAAGGCAAAAGGGGGTCCAACCCGTTACTAGCATGGTGTAACTAATAAAGTGGCCGGTGAGTGTATATAGTCCTAGGAGTCCTGACAGTGTCATACACTATATATTATAGGTATATAGTCCTAGGAGCCCTGACAGTGTCATACTCTATGTATTATAGATATATATAGTCCTAGGAGCCCTGACAGTGTCATACACTATGTATTATAGATAGGTTTCACAGGAATTAAAACAATATGGAGGTGAAATTTAGACATTTCATTTTTTTTCAATAATACATTTATTTAACCCTATAATTAACACAGTTCAGTTATCTGCTAATAAAGCAATGCTTGCTGTAACTTCTACTTATATTTTTTTTTCTCAACTATAAGTGCAAGTTGTCTCTATTCTAATAGACTAGACTAGGGAAGGTTACATCGCTGTTTGGCCAGGAGTCATACATATAGACTTCCCATGTTTAGCTATGGCTAGCAGCATATAGAAGATATTCTAGCGGTATTTGATGGACCCCCCCCAACCAATCCTCTTTAATGCCCTCAGAGATTTGTCACTTTAAGAAGATTGTTTAGCCTGGGAAGCGGAGTAGACGTTTATGGGCCTCTGACAACCGGTGGATCCTTTGCTTCAGGAAATTCCTGGTGCTTGCGAGATCTTTACTTTCTTTCAGAAGGGAATCGTGTGCTTCTCTTTGTTGTAGGAGTTGTAGCATTTCCTTCTGGAGCAGCTTCCCATATTCTTGTAGAATGTGAAACTGGATGATGAGAGGAATCTGATTGGCGAGCCGGTCTGTAGCGCCCTGTGTGATAAGAACAACAATGGTGACCAAGGCTGGCGCAAAATTCCAAGGAACTAGTCTGATACTAGTGCCCGCAGCCTCTAATGGAACTGCCGGAATTTTTCAATGCATTTCGATACATTATTATATAAGTGATCAAAACCACTAGAGTGGGGTCTAAAAATACACAGTACAGTAAGGTAAGATAAGATAAGATGTCTTGTGTCTGTCCAGGATGTGTAGCCCTAACATGTAGGATTGGGAATAGATATCAGGTATATAGAGAGGTGTCAGATTTTGCTTAAATATAAAACATTTTTTTAAATTTTTACCTTGAAATACGCCTCTACATGATGGGTCATCTCCTTGACAGAGCACTGGAATAGGTCCACCGCCTGTCTCTGCTGTGTCACGGGCTGTGCAGAGTTGTTCTGTCTATAGATACCCTGTCCAGAGATGTCAGGTTGGACAGTATTATTAAAGATACTCTCCAGATCGTATCGGTAACACTTGTCCTGGGAGTAGACCATTTGCTCCATCAAGAACTGGGTTTTGATAAGACTGTCGGCAGCATCTTCTTGTGACTGTCTCAAGTTTTCAATCTTCGTCTAGAGGAAAAAGAGAGGTCTTAAAGAGGTTTACTTATTGATGACCTTCCCTTAGGACAGGCCATGCACAGGGGTGTAACTATTGTGGTAGAGTGGCTGACACAGGGCCGGGACATTAGGGGGCCCGGCGACAGCCGCTGACGCTGCGTTTTTTTAAAAATAGGCCCTATTTAATTACCGATCCTGGCTCCTGCTCATGGTCGCTGTCACTTCTCCTTCTGCGGAGGCCACCGTGAGCTGGAGTCGGGATCGGTGAGTGACACTATTATTATACTTGGGGGTCTTTTCAGTTGGGGTCTTCGATGTCGGTTGGGGGGGAGCCATGTCAAAAGTTTGCCACGGGGCCCCGCCATTCCTAGTTATACCACTGGCCATGCAAATGTGATTGGTAGAGGTCTAATACCCGGGACCCCTGCTGATCAGTAGTTTGAAGTGACAGTGACACTTCTTGAAAGCTGCCTATACCACACAGGTCATGTGACATCACAATTATTAGTCAAATAGCCTGTGAACAGCTCAGCCCCATTTACGTGAATGAGGCCGAACTGCAAAACATGCATGACCCCTATACCATGTATGGCACTGTGCTTGGTTTTCAGTAAAGAAGTTGCAGGACTCATCTAAATTCTTTGGTCCCTTCAAACAGCTGATCAGCAGGGAGTCATGAGTGTCGGGTCCTGCCACTCAATGATTGATAACCTATCTTAATTACAAGCTGCCAAACCTTACACAACCACTAGGTGGCCACATAGTCACATATCGGATATCCCTTTAATGGCCCTTTAACTCTTTCGCTGCCAGGCACGTACACTGTACGTGCTCCCAAGGTGGCACTTCAATAGCGGAGGACGTACTTAGTACGTCCTCCCTACTAATGCCGATATCTCTGGACTGCATCAACCTATCTTGATGCTTTAAAATGCATTTTAAAGAAGAGACTCTCATCTTTAAAATGATACCAGGGACTTGATGATTATACTTATAGTTTTGTAGTGATTCACTGTTGAAAACACTATTTGGCATTGAGATCCAACTGCAGATCTCAATTCCCGACAGCGTTTCAACAGTGAATTGCTCCAAAACTGTACATCCAATCATCGAGTTCTTGATATAATTTTAAAGATGAGATTCTCCTCTTTAAAATGCAATTGAAAGCATATGTTGATGCAGTCCAAAGATATAGAGCTCCAAAGTGTCCCCCCCCCTCCTGTCTAAGCAAGCTAACAAGAAAGGAAGAGGGACACGGAGCAGTGCAGCAGAGAGAGAAAGACAGAGAAACGATCAGACTCCCTGCATAACTTGTATGTGACAGCAGGAGGGGGGTGGCAGGGACTCTATTGTCCCTATTAACCCTTCTTCTGCCAATCAGAGCGTATACTATACATTTGTCTCTGATTGTCACATACAGTTATAATGTAATTCCCCCCTGAGCTTTACTAGTGGGGTATTCTTATGTTATACCTCCTGAACATAACCAGGAAGTTTGTTGGCACTGTGATCCAGACGTTTACCATTGTCCAGGTCGCAGCACCAAAAAAAAGTCGCACCAAACACTTACACAACATATACATAAAGTCGCAAATAAAGTTTACATTTCACCCAATCCCTGTCCATATCTGAGCTTTCTACAGTAAAATACGTCTCTAGTGATGTCCGTTACACACTAAAATAATAGTAATAACGATTATCACTAGAGATGACGTATAGATTGCTAAAATTATTATAGGGGGATGGAAAATAACATTTTTATGTAAAGTCCTATTTAATTTGCATGCACAAAATGGGATGGCGCATTTCTGCGATTTTGGCGATTCTTTAACACCTGCCCCTGTAAATATATACATGTGTGGTATGTATGAACTCCTGAGAACCATAAAAAACCACCAGATACTGAAGTTTTAGACAAAAATACAAAGAATATTTTATTATATAAAAAATACATATAACAATACAACATAAAAGGAAATAAATAAAGGGGAAGCTGAAATACCCAATGAACGGAGTGGAGATGGAAATACAGATAAGTATGCACAATGCAAGATAAATAAGTATAACTAGTGTAGTAATGGGTCAATATATATCAATAAATGTACAAACGGGTGTACCACAACCACAACAAGAAAAAGGCAGAGTATAGTGCTAGGATTGCAGCAGCCACATATCACAGTTGCAAGTCACCCGTCAAGATATAATAAACATAAAGACCCATATATGATGTAAAGGTGAAAGGTTATGAAAACAAATGCATACAGACCGTATAGGCCCTAGGGCCAAATATCCAACTCCACACGACACCCGACAAAGCCCTAACGGGCGAAACGGGGCTTACAAATGTCTTAATGGGTCATCGATAGCCACATCCACCTTCATGCAACTTTGCGACCAACACAAATAATTTTTTGAAAAAATACGCTAAAACACATATTTGCACCTAAAACTCATGTTCAATCTCACATTCATATACAAAATACTTTTAAAATAATAGCTTATGGTATATACAATGTGTAAATATACTATATGTACCGCAAACATCAACTACAACAAGAGCTTGGACTCCCAAAAACACGAATACAGAAGACAAGCAGGATTTTGCTGTTGTTCACTAATATGTTAAAAAGCTATACTGCACCTACCAAACTGTGACTGTGATACCAAAATCGAACTTTTTTTCAGAGTACACAGCATACCGTATATAAAAACACAATTTAATAGTTTATATATACAACCACCTTCATTCAACTTTGCCGCAAACAGAGATTGCTAGCAAAAATTGCGCAAAAATTCAAATTTGCCACTAAAGTTCGGCTCAAGAAATCCCTTTCTGCAAACATAATGTACTGTCCATAAAACTGCAATATGTGAGGAGTTCATACATTAAATGTACAAAACTATACCACCTATAGGTATAATCTCTGGTGTGATTGAACAGAGAACCATAAAAAACCACCAGATACTGAAGTTTTAGACAAAAATACAAAGAATATTTTAACATTTCCAGCTTCAAAGCAGAATTTTGTTCCTTCCAGTTCTAGCGATTTTCTGAAGACACGTGCATGCGGGTGCAAGCCATAGTGATATGTATGAACTCTGCACATGTTGAACTCTTATTTTTAGGAGGTTTGGTGCATTTAATTTTTTGTTTGGTTTCCGCTTTTAACAACTAATATAAATTTATTTGCATTTTTTCATAAAACATTCACTTTAAATCAAAATTGCATGAAGGTGCCTGTTCGTATACAGTACCAAGTGGCATTCTGACAATGCTGCAGGTGTCTACTTTAAGAAAATATATAGGTATGGGGGGGGGGGGGGGGTGGATGCTTTTTTAATGTTGCAATTTAGGTTTGATTTGTCCATCTCAAAACTGTGAAAATTGCTCTGGCTACTGGAGGTGCAAAATTTCCAGAGACCCTTGGCAGCGAAAAGGTTAAATAACACCACTTACCTTAGTAACCTTGCAAAGATTATGGAAGTTGTGAAAATGTGTCCAGGCGATGTCACTGAAGGTTTTTCGTACAACGTCTAAAAGGAATAACAAAGTATTTGACAAATCGGAGAAAAATCAGATCTATCCTTACAGAGAATTCCTGGATAAAACCGTTATATAATAGGGTCAGGTAATACGGCAGAGACATTAATAAAATTGAAGGGGTTGACCAGGCAGGTTAAATTCATTTACCTGATCCGACAGATGATGACAGTGGGCAGCAACGCGATTAGAAGCAGAGCTCCAACCCCCAGGTCATGTGATCAGGAGCAGCACACCTCCTCCCAAGTCGCTTAGCCACCCCAACCTCCCTTCCCCAATTTGATAGGTATTTATTTCTATAGTCAGCCAGTCCCCATAGCTCAGGTAATGGATTACATGTTAGATCGGGGAAGGGCAGAGCAACCAGGGGTCAGAGTGCAGCTTCCGATCACGTGACCTGGGGGTCGTGACCAGTTCATCATTTTCCTCCGGATCAGGAAAGTGAATTTAAACTTTCTTTAATATAGAAGTAAGCCAGGAAATAAGTATTTGATTTCCCTACAGCACCCCCACAGGCGAAATAGAGAATTACACGGATCCCATTAATGAGATGAATGAATATCGGGTCCTCCAGAGATAATGACAGTCTTTGTAGCTAATAGATAAGGGTCCAATATCCAAGAGCTCCATCTACTAACTAGACCCCCTTTAGAGTATGAGTAGTCTGGTGAGGGATACATAACTAATTATTAGTTCCTGACCCAAAAAGTAAGTGGGAAATCGTATAACGTGTTACCCACACATCTCAGCCTCTTATTGATGGGACAGCTTATCTCAGACTTCAGCCTCCATGACCCAAGATGCAACGCTGCACACCAAAGTCCCCCATAAAGCCCCAGAATATCGCCCACCATAGACAATGACATCCTCACCCATGACATTTTTCAGCACGTCTCTAGCAGGATCTTCCATATCTCCAATCTTTTCTTTGACAATTGCTTCAAACGTCTTGTAATTGATGAACCCCGGGAGTTCTCTTCCTCGATGCAATTTCTCAAATTCTTCAATTTCCTCCTTTAGCACCGAATTATCTAAAGAAAATGATGACATACCAGTAGTTGGAATGAATTTTATGGGTTTTTTAGTAGTGTTTGGACAAAATGATCCTCCAGTTTGGTCCAAACTTGTTCAAATAGAAATGATAGGTGAAGTTATTATGCACTGGGGTCTCTGCAGACCCCATAGTACAATAGGTGGAGGCCCAAGGGAGGTGTAAAATAAAGCACCAAAACCTTCGTCTAATGTGATGTCATATGATGGGGTCAAACCTGAGGCCGTGATTGGGCCTCAGCATTGGCACGTTGAGTGTCATGACATCACAGAGAGCCCAGAGGTGGAAGACGCCAATCATTTTAGAATATTCAGGTTGAATCAGAATTGCCAAAAACTACAAGAGCCATTTTTGTATCTCCATCAATGTAACTTTTTAGGGGCTTGATTTTTGTGGTCTTGACATCATTTTGAGGTACATCTATCGCCACCATCAGTTTTTTTCAATTAAATCTACGTGGTAAAAGATAAAAAAAAAAAAAAACGTTGTAGGACCTTCTAAGATAATTGGATTGTCCAAAGTGGGCCCAACTTTGAAGAGGATCTATCACTACCTCCACCAGGTTAAGTTTTTAGCATCTGTTAATAGCTACCGCTCCATTGATTCCAGCACAGTTGGAATTCTCTCGCTAGCCCCCACCGTTCAGGAGTAACAAGCTCAGTTAGTTTTGGTACCTGATGTGCTATTTAAGCTCTGTAATGTCAGGTGGGTGGTGTCAGACAGGGATGAAGTGATTCAGACCTCCAATCAGAAGCAGCCAATGTCAGAGCTCAGAACCACACCCCTTGTCTGCTCTTGCCTGACACCGCCCTCCTGATAGTACAGAGCCTAAATAGTATATCAGGCACCAAAACTAACTGCACCTATTGCTCAGGAATGGTGGGGGCTAGAGGAAAAATTCTAACTGTGCCGGAATCACTGGAGCAGCAACTATTAAATGATGTAAAGGTGGTGAAGGGTCCTCTGTGAGTTCACAGACCTTTTTAATGTAGAAAGTGACCTTATAAAGTGAAGTTAGATTGAAAGTGAGGCCTTGAGAGCTTTTGGGTACTTGAGAAGAAGGCAAAACATGTGTCTTGTAATATAGTATGTTTCTCGCTGATCTGTACTTTGGAGGGGCCAATCAGATGCTGTCATTGGATCTTTCTCTAAGGGGGTCTCACCAAGAATAAAGAACTTACACATTTTGATAGCCTCATCCAGCTCGTTCTGCCAAGTATTGAAGAATTTCCGAACTTTGGCAAACAACTTGGGGGTCCTGGTAAGTGACACATACTCTTCGCCTTGGGTAACATGGGCAATGTCCAGATTAAATTGCTGAATTTTCTGTCATGGTATAAAATATATGTAAATAAAGTCAATACTGAAGAACAAGTGTATGTGTGCTGCTCCAGTCTACCAGGAGAACTTTACAGAAGACTATTATTGGAGACCATTGGGATCAGCCCCAATAACGGAGAGATCAGAAAAAAAAAATGCAACGTAAATAACCCTCAAAGGTCTGTTATAACCTTATGGAGTAACAATGGATGGGCAAATAAACAAAATAAAATTAAAGGGATCCTATCAGTAGAACTGCATTTTTTTTCTCCCTAACGCGTAAGAATAGCCTTAAGAAAGGCTATTCTTCTCCTACCTTTAGATGTCTTCTAAGTGCCGGCGTTTGGTATATAATCTGGTTTTCGTCGGTATGCAAATGAGTTCTCTCGCAGCACTGGAGGCGGCCCCAGCGCTAAAACCGCACTGGGGGCGGCCCCAATGCTGCTAGAGAACTCTCCAGCACCGCCTCCATCTTCTTCTGGAACAAGGTCTTCACCGCGTCTTCTTCCGGTGGTGTCTTCTAACTTCTAGGCCTCGGGCCTAAGGCAAGCCGACTGCGCATGCCCACCGGCCACGAGAAAATGGCCGTTTCCAATACTGTGTAAGTGGCCATTTTTCTTGTGGCTGTGAGCATGAGCAGTCGGCTTGCCCTAAGCCCAAGGCATAGAAGTTAGAAGCCACCGCTGGAAGAAGATGCGGTGAAGACCTCGTTCCAGAAGAAGATGGAGGCGGCGCTGGAGAGTTCTCTCACAGCATTGGGGACGCCCCCAGTGCTGTTTGAGTGCTGGGGCCCGCCCCCAGTGCTGTGAGAGAACTCATTTGCATACCAAAAAAAATAGATTTTTCACCGAATGGCTGGCCGGAGACGACTTATAAAGGTAGGAGAGGAATAGCCTCTCTTAAAACTATTCCGACCTTTGAACTAGAAAAAAAATGTTTAAATGGTAGAATCCGTTTAAAAACATGTAAACTAAAATAGAGAACCATAGACAATCGATGGCAAAAAAAACCTGCAAACATGTGTCGGGTCATGACCCAAGGAGAATGGATTGGTCCCAATGTAGTCAAGCTAATTGCATTAAATAGTGGTCTTCTAGAGAGGTAGACTTCTCAGAGAAGACGGCACAGAAAATGTATTCAGGGTAAGGGCCTGATCTTTGTATCTGGGTAAGGGCCTGATCTTTGGGAGAGGTTTCACTGTATCTTGAACATGGTGAGGAACTAGAACAGAAAAGTTGCAGACCAGTTCAGTATACAGTACTTATGCTTTTTTGTGCTTTATTAGCCCCTATACCACTTACCTCCACCAGGAAGGACAGTCTCTCGCTCTCGTCCTCAGGGACGCCTCTTCCGCACTTTTCTAGCTCATCTTTTGTGATCTGAAGTTTATTTTTTATCTGGTCCTCCAGGGCAGGCAGAGATTTCTGTGAACGTAAGAAAACTGTAAAATATCAAGAGTCTACCCGCAGAGTGACGTCACATAACCGTATGGGCAGCAACGTGGTGGAGAAGAGTGGAGAGGATTGGAGTGGTAGTTGGTCACAGTTAGGTTCATGGTGGCTGTAGATTTTACCAGAACTTCTGGGCTGGTGCAGTGATGGATGTTGGTGGTAATAGAAGATTCCAACATGGCACACAATGTGGTTCTGTCATCTGCCTGATGGTGGTTGGGGTGCTCATGATGTTTTATCACAAAGTGAAAATCACACAAGACTCGATGGATAAATCTTGCACATGTACCACTCACACACAGTACACATCATACACACCGCTCATACATTGAGTAGTAGTCCATTATACATAGGAGACATATTACACACAACAAGACACACCATACACATGGCACTTCAGTCATAGGACTTATGTCACAAACTGGCACCCAGTATGAGGAGTACACGTGTCAGGAGTACAATCGGTAGTACCCTCATAGTCACCTAATCATCCGAGACCCATTCTAAGAGATAAGATTTCCCACCTGGAGTGTCCCTTTAATATGTCTTACGTTGCACACTTCATCAGGATATTTAGGGGACTTACATTGATGTGCTCCACAAGTTCCGTCGTGAGTCGTTGAGCTAGACATGGGATGGTGGCCTTCTCCTCAGCTATGAGGTCACTGTAGTGATTGAAACAAGTCGATGATCAGATATGGACATAAAGAAAGAGGACATTTGCTTTATTACTGGACCCTCTGACCACAGCATAGTAAAATGTTTTTGGTTGGTTGGTAATGTTATCTGTCAGTGACTCACCAGAAAAACTCATGGTCCTCGAAAAAGTTCTTCTCCTTCTCGATGGCTTCCTTCAGTGACAGCCGCTCCTGGATCTCCTGCTGTCCCCGACACTTCACAATCATGTAGCCCTTCTTCAGGTGGATGACATTATTATTTACTATATTAACAATATCCTCCTCTGTTCCCTTGTCAATTAGATCCGGCTTAGTCAGGATTCCTGTGGTTGTAAAGAAAAAAATTACCATTTCTGTGTTGAAGACCATGTGCATCTTCTGGGAATTTTTGGTATGACGGTCTGAACGCATTTTCACTCTAGGATTGAGAATTTTTAATAAAACCCTTTTTTTTCTGTACTGTGTAAGCGGCCATTTTTCTTGTGGCCATGGGCATGCGTAGTCGGCTCTGCCCGAGGCCTACAAATTTGACCGCCTGCACCAGAAGAAGACACGTGAAGAGGACGCTCCTGAAGAAGATGGAGGCGTCTCTGGAGAGTTCTCTCGCAGCATTGGGGATGCCCACAGTGCTGCGAGAGAACTCATTTGCATACCACCGAAAACTGGTATTTCTACGGCAGCGCAGAGAAGACATCTAAAGGTAGGAGAAGAATAGCCTTTCTTAAGGTTATTCCTACATGTCAACAAGAAAAAAATGTGTTTTAATGATAGGATCCCTTTAACAATAAAAAAATTTCCCCGAACGTTTACATACGTCTTTGAATACTAAATTCTATTGACCTTGTTTGACATTGTCATTTTAAAAACTTCTTTAGTGACATCAAGTTTGTTGATCAGACCTTAAAGGGATCCTATCATTTAAACACTTTTTTTTCTAGTTGACATGTCAGAATAGTCTTAAGAAAGGCTATTCGTCTCCTACCTTTAGATGTCTTCTCTGACCCGCCATTCGGTAGACATACCGGTTTTTACCGGTATGCAAATGAGTTCTTTCTCAGTCTGGGGGCGGGCCCCAGTGCTCAGACAGCACTGGGGGCGTCCCCAATGCTGCCAGAGAACTCTCTCCAGCGACACCTCCATCTTCAACAGCAACCGCCTCTTCTGCGTCTTCTTCCAGCTGGGGTCACACTCCGGCGCCTGCGCAGTCGGCTCTACCATCGGGACGCAGGTAAGAGCCGAGTGCACAGGCCGGCCAGCGGCCATTTTTTTTGAGGCTGCTACGCGCGCATGCGCAGTATGCTCCTGTAATTCTATGGAGAACAGGAGAGTACTGCGCATGCACGCGTCAGTGGCCTAAAAAAAAAAGGTCGCTGGCCGGCCTGTGCACTCGGCTCTTGCCTACATCCCGATGGCAGAGCCGACTGCGCAGGCGCCGGAGTGTGACCCCAGCTGGCAGTGATCCCAGCTGGAAGAAGACGCAGAAGAGGCGGTTGCTGTTGAAGATGGAAGCGTGGCTGGAGAGAGTTCTCTGGCAGCACTGGAGATGCCCCCAGTGCTGTCTGAGCGCTGGGGCCCGCCTCCAGTGCTTCAAGAGGACTCATTTACACACCGGTAAAAAACGGTATTTCTACCGAACAGCAGGCTGGAGGCGACTAATAAAGGTAGGAGACGAATAGACTTTTTTAAGGCTATTCTGACGTGTCAGCTAGAAAAAAAAATATTTAAATGATAGGATCCCTTTAAATTGGGAACCCAAACATGCCTGGACCATCATAACCTGAAGTATGAGATGCCCATGATCCATTGGTGTGTAGAACAGAAGAACTTGGCACATAATGTAGAGTCAAGTCCTAAAGCAAAAATCAGATAGATTTCCCTTCTTGTACTGACTTACTAAACCACGCACCCACCATCCTGATCAGGATAGTCGCGCTCTTAGTCAACTTCTATTACCATCTATTGTAGGACAGAATGGACTTGTGATCCTCGGATTTGATTTGCCTTCCATTGATTGCTAATGTCTTTATAGAACGTAATCCTACTAATAGAAAATGGAATAGGATGGGACCAACACGAATCATAAGGTCCACTTGCGCTTTCTTTCTTGGATATACACACTTGAATATGTCTATGATCCCAAACTCACCTAAAGTTCTTTCTCCACTTGGATCCACCTCTCGTGCCATCTCAAGGGCTTCCGTTGTGGCAATGTCTACATTACAGGGCACCACAACCAAACAGATTGTTTCTTGCCTCTCAATATACTTCTTGATGAGTCTTTTGATCTGGAATTATATGGGTTACAGTTAGATCACCTGATACATCAGTCACGGGGTAGAGTTTCAAGGATAGTCGTCATGACTTAGGAGTTCCCGATCCCACTACGGACATGGGCCATATGTACAAATTCTGACCTGGGGCTTTTATACAAATGTTGTGTCTTTATAGCTATGTTAAGGTATTCTTTCCAGAAATAACTGTGGTTTGATTCCTTACCTTCTCCCCAATGTCTCTTGGTTGGTTCCCTACAGCAACTCTAGCGATTCCAGGCAGATCGATGAGCGTCAGGTCAGGGACTTCAGGAGAGACCACCTCAAGGCTTATAAGCTCAGAACTGATCCCCAAACCTGGACCAGCCATTGCATCCTGAGCTAAAATATAGTGTTAGAAACAATAAAATGGCCGAAAAATAATAACAACATAACAGAATTTTTGCCACCTAGGAACAGATGATACCGCTCACCTTTCATGATCTCCTTCTCCACCTCCATGGGGTTCTCCAGCTCTTGGTTGATTGTTAGGTAACTGATTTTTCCCCTCCATTCAGAATCCTTTTTACCTTTGATAAGTTTCAGCTCTAATGGACACCGGGTGACGATACCTGCAAAGTAAGAGGATGGTCGGGAAGTCAAAGATCTGGTGTCCGACTCAACCTTGGTGTGTGGAGCTGGGGTAAGGGGTTAGCTGCCCGGAACCCAAGAACTGGACCAACTGGTGCAGCGTGAGACTGGAGCTTGTCTCTAGACCACCAGGAACATTATGGCAGTAATATTTTGACACTGAGTCTTTGGATAACTTTGGCGCCTCTCACACCTTTCGGGGTCTTTATTAAGACTCATATGGGGGACGTGAATTTTAATAACTTCCCCCAGTGAGTTTATTATAATAAAGCTAAAGCTGTGTCTATAGAAGCTGCTGCTCATGTTGTCTGTGTGTGCAAGGTCCATAAGCTGTCCTCACCGCTTCCTCGGGGTAATGTGATTCCAGACAGGGCCTCCAGGACGGAGCTTTTACCAGAACTCTGATCCCCAATCACAGCGATCGCCGGTAATGCCAGATCCTTCTCCACCCCCAGTGACCTCAGGGAGTCAATGAGATCAATACATGGGCGGATCTTCTCCTCATAGGTGTCATGTAAGTAACTTGACATTCTGTAGGTACAAAAGTATGTATTTCGATTTTTAATATCAATGGGTGGTTGTGCTTGGTAGTGCAGACACTAGAAGTCCTGAATAGGACTAAGATGCCCTACCAGGCACTGCCAGGAATGTGGCACTCAATGGAGCCCCTTCATTCTTCTGACTGGTAGGGCCTAGAGGATCCTCTGATGACCTATCCTCAAGCCTGCTTCATACAGACAGATTTGATCCGGAAGATATGGACTAGGTGTTGGCAGTATTTCTTGGACCAAATCCTGAGCCGGCACCTGGACGTCCACCATCATAGTCATCTAGGAGTCCCTGCTCTACTGTTCCATACTGTACTTCTGCCACAGAGAAGTAGAGACTCTTAGTATCATAGATGACTATGATCTTGGGCATCCAGGTGCTGGCTCAGGATTTGGTATGGAAATAATGACAACATCTGCTTTGTATCTCCAAGACCAAATCAGTCCTTGCGAAGCTGGCCTAACAGTAGTAAAAGTAGTCACGTAAAAAAAAACATACTTACCTGTCCCACCTGCTCCAGGGCACTTCATTCCTGCAACTCCCAGGTCCCCAAGGCTCGTGACTGCTGAGGACAATTAGTGGCTTAAAGAAAGGACACGGGAAATCACAGGTGACGTTTGCGAGTAACATCTTGGTTCCTTGCCTCAGGTCACGGATTGGCCTCAGTGGTTACGGCGGAGAGAACTTCCACCTGAAGAAGAGGAGCACCAGGTCCGGACCATGGTGGGAGACACCGGAGCACCGGGACAGGTGAGTATGGGTTTGTTTTGTTTGCCAAAAACTGTACCCAAAAATAAAAGCTCAAGTGCCCCCCCGATCACATATAACAATAAATAATAAACAACATAAAGACATTAGGTCTCTGGGGCTCCAAAATGTCCGAACTATTAAAATATAAAAAGATTTATCCCAAAAGAATAAAAATGGCCAAATGGAGATTTTTTTTTTCTCAACACTTCTCCTAAAAAAAATGAAGTAAAAAGAGATCAAACCATCAGACCTTCCCCAAAATGGTATCAATAAAAACGCCATATTGTCCTGCATAAAAAGACGCCGCACCCAACTCCATGCATGTAAATATGAAAAATTGACAGGTGTCACAATATGGCGGCACAAACATTTTTTTTTTTTATTTTGCAAAGTTTAATTTTTTTTTTAAAAAGGTATCAATACATTACAAATACTATATAAATTTGGTATCGCCGTGATTGTACCGACCTTCAGAATACAGGTAACATGTCATTTATTCTACATAGTGAATGCTGTAAAAAAATTATAAGAGAATGGAACAAATGCATCCCCCCCCCCCCCAATTCCACCTCATTCAATTTGTCCCACAAACAATAAACCATCATGTGATTCTGTGAACTGAGAAATGATAATAATTCTGGCTCTTGGAATGGGGAGAGGGAAAAACAGAAATGCAAAAACAAAAGTCGTCATGAAAAGGTTAAGCAGTCACAGAGAGGATTTTGCTGTCTCACCTGTCTGGGTGCGCGGAGCTCGGTGCGACTACAGCCTTGGAGAGGATGGAGCAGAGTGAGAGCTTCTATGGCAGGAAACAGGGATGGGAGGGAGAAAATCCTCATTACAGGAAAACGAAACTAAGAATGCCGAATCTCAGAGAAATGAAAGTCCTCCCAGGACCCCCCCCCCCCCCCCCCCGAAATGCAGAGTCACAGAAACAGACATGGAATCGGATGCAGTTTTGTTTTTGTTTTGATCCAATACAAAGGAAATAAACATCTATATAACAAAAGAGGTGTAACTGCAATCATATACAAAGAGAAATACTGCATTTTTCTGGAACAAAGGTGAAAACCTTTGATAGATAGTTAGACAGATTAGATAGATAGATAGATAGATAGATAGATAGATAGATAGATAGATAGATAGATAGATAGGAGATAGATAGATAGAGAGAGAGAGAGAGAGAGAGAGATAGATAGATAGATAGATAGATAGATAGATAGATAGATAGATAGATAGATAGATAGATAGATAGATAGGAGATAGATAGAGAGAGAGATAGATAGATAGATAGATAGATAGATAGATAGATAGGAGATAGATAGATAGATAGGAGATAGATAGATAGATAGATAGATAGATAGATAGATAGGAGATAGATAGATAGATAGATAGATAGATAGATAGGAGATAGATAGATAGATAGATAGATAGATAGATAGGAGATAGATAGATAGATAGATAGATAGATAGATAGATAGGAGATAGATAGATAGATAGATAGATAGATAGATATGAGGCAGATATGATAGATAGATAGATAGATAGATAGGAGATAGATAGATAATAGATAGATAGATAGATAGATAGATAGATAGATAGGAGATAGATAGATAGGAGATAGATAGATAGATAGATAGATAGATAGATAGGAGATAGATACATAGATAATAGATAGATAGATAGATAGATAGATAGATAGATAGATAGATAGGAGATAGATAGATACATAGATAATAGATAGATAGATAGATAGATAGATAGATAGATAGATAAATAGATAGATAGATAGATAGATAGATAGATAGATAGATAGATAGGAGATAGATAGATAATAGATAGATAGATAGATAGATAGATAGGAGATAGATACATAGATAATAGATAGATAGATAGATAGATAGATAGATAGGAGATAGATAGATACATAGATAATAGATAGATAGATAGATAGATAGATAGATAGATAAATAGATAGATAGATAGATAGATAGATAGATAGATAGGAGATAGATAGATAATAGATAGATAGATAGATAGATAGATAGGAGATAGATACATAGATAATAGATAGATAGATAGATAGATAGATAGATAGATAGGAGATAGATAGATAATAGATAGATAGATAGATAGATAGATAGGAGATAGATACATAGATAATAGATAGATAGATAGATAGATAGATAGGAGATAGATAGATACATAGATAATAGATAGATAGATAGATAGATAGATAGATAATAGATAGATAGATAGATAGATAGATAGATAGGAGATAGATACATAGATAATAGATAGATAGATAGATAGATAGATAGATTGATAGATAGATAGATAGATAGATAGATAGATAGATAGGAGATAGATAGATAGATAGATAGGAGATAGATAGATAATAGATAGATAGATAGATAGATAGATAGATAGGAGATAGATACATAGATAATAGATAGATAGATAGATAGATAGATAGGAGATAGATAGATACATAGATAATAGATAGATAGATAGATAGATAGATAGATAATAGATAGATAGATAGATAGATAGATAGATAGGAGATAGATACATAGATAATAGATAGATAGATAGATAGATAGATAATAGATAGATAGATAGATAGATAGATAGATAGATAGATAGATAGGAGATAGATACATAGATAATAGATAGATAGATTGATAGATAGATAGATAGATAGGAGATAGATAAGTGATATGTAGGAGTCAGTTGTCCCTTCCAAACTTTTTTGTGAAATTGCCTTAAAGCAGTATTCCCCATGTACATAATCATATCTATATCTATATTTGTAGATAATTAAAAGTTTAACACTTTTGCAAATATAAGTAATTAAAAATTCTGCAAAGTTTTAAAGATTTTCTGTAACTTTCTTAGTGGTGACAGTCTTTTATCTTCATCGGTTGCCAATGGTTATGACCACTAATACAGAAACTTTCTATGCTCTGGGACTTGTCAGGTACCCATCCATGATTTTCTTATTGTAGCCGGGTTATCAGGCAGGGACACGACATGTAGCAGGAGATATCCCGGCCACAATAAGGACATCATGGCTGATTTTCTGACCTTAGAAAGGTCCTGCACTCATGGTCGTATCCATGGGTAACCGATCAAGAAAACAAGACTGTGACCACAAGATATTTAGAGAAAATCTTAAAAACGCTGCAAAATGTCTAATTATATTTGCAAAAATGTTTAACTTTTAATTATCTACAAATTTTAAAATAATAATGTACATGGGAATATCCCTTTAACTGTATTGTTTTGCTGCCACCTACTGGTGTGAGGAACTATTGCCAAGGACTCTACTAATGTGAGAGACAATAATCTCCCTGCTTCTGCCTGCTTAATGGTGCGGTCCAAAGGAAGTAGACGTGGAGCAGGAAGACAAGAGCAGCCAGTTTGGGCCCAGATTCTGTGCTGTGAGGACCTGTTAGAGGCCATGTCTGACTTAGGGGGCAGTAGAAGGCCGAGAGTCAGGCAGAGGCTGACAGGAAAAAGTGGCAGTGTTACTAAGAGAGTTCTTAGAGACTAAAGCCCGGCTGAGAGACTTTCTATGGACGGCTGACACTCAACAAATTTTGCATAGATTATTTTCTGGAGTTCTTTCACCGTTATGGAGGATTGTTGTGTGTGTGTTATGCATACCTCCCAACCGTCCCGATTTCCGCGAGACAGTCCCGATTTGGGTGACATGTCCCGCGGTCCCGGTTGGAGGGAGGTATGTCCCGATTTCAACTCAGATCTGCGTCCAGAGGACGCAGATCTGAGTTGAACACACATGCGGCTGAAGGAAGGAGCTGACACAGGTCAGCTCCTCGCTTCGCCGCTGCCTGCCTCTCTCCCTGACACACGCGGCTGAAGCTGCTCGCGTGCTCGCTTCGCCGCTGCGTCTCTCTCTCTCGCTGACACATGCGGCTGAAGGAAGGAGCTGACCTGTGTCAGCTCCTCGCTTCGCTGCTGCCGCCGGCTCCTGGTTTGTACATCGCGTCTACAAGCCAGGAGCCGGCTGCAGCAGCGAAGCGAGGAGCTGACACAGGTCAGCTCCTCGCTTCAGCCGCATGTGTCAGCGAGAGAGAGAGACGCAGCGGCGAAGCGAGCACGCGAGCAGCTTCAGCCGCATATGTCAGGGAGAGAGGCGGGCAGCGGCGAAGCGAGGAGCTGACCTGTGTCAGCTCCTTCCTTCAGACGCATGTGTCAGCGAGGGAGCGGAGGAGAAGGTAAGTTTAATGTGGAGGTGGAACGTGAATCTGGGGGCAGATGAAGGAGAGGACGGCATGACATTGGGGCAGAGATGGGGGACATGAATCTGGGGGCAGAGATGGAGAGGACATGAATCTGGGGGCAGAGATGGAGAGGACATGAATCTGGGGGCAGAGATGGGGGACATGAATCTGGGGGCAGAGATGGAGAGGACATGAATTTGGGGGCAGAGATGGAGGGACATGAATCTGGGGGCAGAGATGTGGGACATGAATCTGGGGGCAGAGATGTGGGGACATGAATCTGGGGGCAGAGATGGTGGGGACATGAATTTGGGGGCAGAGATGGAGGGACATGAATCTGGGGGCAGAGATGGAGGGACATGAATCTGGGGGCAGAGATGTGGGACATGAATCTGGGGGCAGAGATGTGGGGACATGAATCTGGGGGCAGAGATGGTGGGGACATGAATCTGGGGGCAGAGATGGAGAGGACATGAATCTGGGGGCAGAGATGGAGGGACATGAATCTGGGGGCAGAGATGGGGGACATGAATCTGGGGGCAGAGATGGGGGACATGAATCTGGGGGCAGAGATGGAGGGACAGGAATCTGGGGGCAGAGATGTGGGACATGAATCTGGGGGCAGAGATGTGGGGACATGAATCTGGGGGCAGAGATGGAGGGGACATGAATCTGGGGGCAGAGATGGAGGGGACATGAATCTGGGGGCAGAGATGGAGGGACATGAATCTGGGGGCAGAGATGTGGGACATGAATCTGGGGGCAGAGATGGAGGGGACATGAATCTGGGGGCAGAGATGGAGAGGACATGAATCTGGGGGCAGAGATGGAGGGGACATGAATCTGGGGGCAGAGATGTGGGACATGAATCTGGGGGCAGAGATGGAGGGGACATGAATCTGGGGGCAGAGATGGAGGGGACATGAATCTGGGGGCAGAGATGGAGGGACATGAATCTGGGGGCAGAGATGGAAGAGGGACATGAAACTGGAGGCAGATGAAGGGTGTATATGAAACTGGGGGAGAGATAGAGGGGGGACATATAATTTATGGGTGACTGTAGGAGGATTATACTGTGTACGGGCACATGAAAAATTAACGAGTGGGCGGAGTCAACACAAAAGTGGGTGGGGCTAAATTTGCCGTGGCGCGCTAAGCGCGATGCACATTTTGTCCCTCTTTCGCTTCTTCAAAAGTTGGGAGGTATGGTGTTATGGATAGGGTTGAGATGATCTTGAGATTTCAGGATCGATTTTAACCCCTTCCCGCCAATGGCATTTTTTGATTTTCATTTTTCGTTTTTGACTCCCCTCCTTCTAAACTCCATAACCTTTTTATTTCTCCGCTCCCAGAGCCATATGAGGTCTTAATTTTTGCGGGACAAATTTTTCTTCATGATGCCGCCATTAATTATTCTATATCATGTACTGGGAAGCAGGAAAAAAATTCAGAATGGGGTGGATTTGAAGAAAAAATGCATTTCTGTGACTTTCTTATGGGCTTTGGTTTTACGGCGTTCACTGTGCAGCCAAAATGACCTGTCCCCTGTATTCTGTGTTTCGGTACGGTTCCAGGGATACCAAATTTATATGGTTTTATTTACATTTTGACCCCTTAAAAAAAATCCAAAACTGTGTTAAAAATTTTTTTTTCTAAAAGTCGCCATATTCCAACGACTAAGTTTTTTTTATACGTAAGTGTACGGGGATGCATAGGGCGTCTTTTTTTTGCGGGGCCGGGTGTACTTTTCAGTTCTACCATTTTTGGGAAATGTTATTGCTTTGATCACTTTTTATTCAAATTTTTATCAGAATCAAAGCGGTTTGGCACTTTTGACTATTTTTCCCGCTACGGCGTTTACTGAACAGGAAAAATATTTTTATAGATTTGTAGAGCGGGCGATTTCAGACGCGGGGATACCTAACATGTATGTGTTTCACAGTTTTTAACTACTTTTATATGTGTTCTAGGGAAAGGGGGGGTGATTTGAACTTTTAATACTTTTTATATTTTTTATATTTTTTTTAACTTTTTTTAAATTTTTTTTTTGCATTTATTATACCCCCTAGGGGTGTTTAACCCCAGAGGGGCTGATCACTAATGCAATGCATTACAATGCTAATGCATTGCAAAAAATCATCCTCTCTTTTGCAGGCTGCATAGACCAGCCTGCAAAAGAGAGAATTTGCAGACAAGCCTGGGAGCCGCGAGATTTGGCACGTGTACACCGCGTGACCCTTTGCATGCCGTACACGCTCCCATTCATTTCAATGGGAGCGGGGATCGTATGCGCCGCGCTAGTTTGCGGCCGTGCATTTATTCACGGCCACAAACTAGCGCGGCGCATAGATCCCCGCTCCCATTCAACTCAATGGGAGCGTGTACGGCACGCAAAGGGTCACGCGGTGTACACGTGCCAAATCTCGCGGGACGTTACACCGTGTGAACGAGCCCTAAAGCAGTAGACACCCGGCGGCTATGGCGGTCGCCCGACTCCCGGGCGGTCGCCATAGTTACAGACCCGACATGCACCGTACTATTACGGCGCATGTCGGGAAGGGGTTAAAATCCGATTTCCGATCATTTTTCAGCCAATTGCGATCGTGAAATTTTCTCAATCGCCAATCAGGATCCAATCGTTCCCGATCGCTCAACCCTAGTCAATGCTTCTCTATGGGAAGAATCACTTTTAGGGTTGAGCCGATCTTGAGATTGCAAAATCCGATTTCCGATCATTTTCCAGCTGATCGCAATCGTGAAATTTGCTCAATCGAGAGCAGATCTTTCCCAATCTCTCAACCCTAGTTAGGGACTGTGCCTTAGATGTCTACGAGTTACTGCCAGAGTGTGCTGAGTTCCTGGACCCAGTCCTGCACCGAGGGAGCGCCGCAGACAGCTGAGACACTGTATAAATCCAGTACCGTACAATTACCTCAGGGTCAGATAGGGCCAGATTATATAGTGTGTTATACTCATACTGATATATAACTTACCATATATACTCAAGTATAAGCCGACCTGAGTATAAGCCGAGGCCCCTAATTTTACCACAAAAAACTGGGAAAACTTATTGACTCGAGTATAAGACGAGGGGGGGAAATGCAGCAGCTACTGGAAAATTTCAAAAATTAAAATGTTTTTTTTTTTTTGGTGCAGTAGATGCTGGGAAAGGGGAAAGGGTGTTTTGGTTGTCTGTCTGCCCCTTCCCTGAGCTTGAGGACTGTTTTTTTTCCCCCCACTTGGAATTCAGTCTGGCTGAATACAGGGGATCTGCAGTGCTGCTATTAACCCATACCTCCCAACTTTTGAAGAAAATTTAGCCCCGCCCACTTTTTTGTTGACTCCGCCCACTCATTAATTTTTCATGTGCCCGCACAGTATAATCCTCCTACAGTCACCCGTAAATTATATGTCCCCCCTCTATCTCTCCCCCAGTTTCATATACACCCTTCATCTGCCCCCAGTTTCATGTCCCTCTTCCATCTCTGCCCCCAGATTCATGTTCCTCCATCTCTGCCCCCAGATTCATGTCCCCACATCTCTGCCCCCAGATTCATGTCCCACATCTCTGCCCTCAGATTCATGTCCCTCCATCTCTGCCCCCAGATTCATGTCCCACATCTCTGCCCTCAGATTCATGTCCCTCCATCTCTGCCCCCAGATTCATGTCCCCCATCTCTGCCCCCAGATTCATGTCCCCCATCTCTGCCCTCAGATTCATGTCCTCTCCATCTCTGCCCCCAGATTCATGTCCCCCATCTCTGCCCCCAGTTTCATGTCCACTCCATCTCTGCCCCCAGATTCATGTCCCCATCTCTGCCCTCAGATTCATGTCCTCTCCATCTCTGCCCCAGATTCATGTCCCCTCCATCTCTGCCCCCAGATTCATGTCCCTCCATCTCTGCCCCCAGATTCATGTCCCTCCATCTCTGCCCCCAGATTCATGTCCCTCCATCTCTGCCCCCAGATTCATGTCCTCTCCATCTCTGCCCCAGATTCATGTCCCCACATCTCTGCCCCCAGATTCATGTCCCACATCTCTGCCCCCAGATTCATGTCCCTCCATCTCTGCCCCCAGATTCATGTCCCTCCATCTCTGCCCCCAAATTCATGTCCTCTCCATCTCTGCCCCCAGATTCATGTCCCCCATCTCTGCCCTCAGATTCATGTCCTCTCCATCTCTGCCCCCAGATTCATGTCCCTCCATCTCTGCCCCCAAATTCATGTCCTCTCCATCTCTGCCCCCAGATTCATGTCCCCCATCTCTGCCCTCAGATTCATGTCCCCCATCTCTGCCCCCAGTTTCATGTCCACTCCATCTCTGCCCCCAGATTCATGTCCCCCATCTCTGCCCCCAGATTCATGTCCAACATCTCTGCCCTCAGATTCATGTCTTCTCCATCTCTGCCCCCAGATTCATGTCCCTCCATCTCTGCCCCCAAATTCATGTCCTCTCCATCTCTGTCCCCAAATTCATGTCCCCTATCTCTGCCCTCAGATTCATGTCCCCCATCTCTGCCCTCAGATTCATGTCCTCTCCATCTCTGCCCCTAGATTCATGTCCCCACATCTCTGCCCCCAGATTCATGTCCCTCCATCTCTGCCCCCAGATTCATGTCCTCTCCATCTCTGCCCCAGATTCATGTCCCCACATCTCTGCCCCCAGATTCATGTCCCACATCTCTGCCCCCAGATTCATGTCCCTCCATCTCTGCCCCCAAATTCATGTCCTCTCCTCTCTGCCCCCAGATTCATGTCCCCTATCTCTGCCCCCAGATTCATGTCCCTCATCTCTGCCCCCAGTTTCATGTCCACTCCATCTCTGCCCCCAGATTCATGTCCCTCCATATCTGCCCCCAGATTCATGTCCCCACATCTCTGCCCCCAGATTCATGTCCCCCATCTCTGCCCCCAGATTCATGTCCCCTCCATCTCTGCCCCCAGTGTCATGCCGTCCTCTCCATCTCTGCCCCCAGTGTCATGCCGTCCTCTCCATCTCTGCCCCCAGTGTCATGCCGTCCTCTCCTTCATCTGCCCCCTGCCCCCTACCTGTGTCAGCTCCTCGCTTCGCCGCTGCCGCCGGCTCCTGGCTTGTACATCGCGTCTACAAGCCAGGAGCCGGCGGCAGCAGCGAAGCGAGGAGCTGACACAGGTCAGCTCCTCGCTTCAGCCGCATGTGTCAGCGAGAGAGAGACGCAGCGGCGAAGCGAGCACGCAAGCAGCTTCAGCCGCATGTGTCAGGGAGAGAGGCGGGCAGAGGCGAAGCGAGGAGCTGACCTGTGTCAGCTCCTTGCTTCAGCCGCATATGTGTTCAACTCAGATCTGCGTCCTCTGGACGCAGATCTGAGTTGAAATCGGGACATACTTCCCTCCAACCGGGACCGCGGGATATGTCACCCAAATCGTGACTGTCCCGCGGAAATCGGGACGGTTGGGAGGTATGTTAACCCCTTCCCGAGGAGCCCTGCAGATCCCCTATATTCAGTAGACAGGGCACTGTCAGACACAGGGAGACCTAATGTGTATGTGTGTCTCAGTCATTTACTACTTTTATATGTATTTTAGGGAAAGGAGGGATTTATAACTTTTATTTAGTTTATTTTTTTATTATATTTTTTGAAGCTTCTTTTTTTTTTCACCATTTTATGGGAGATTCTATACATTACTATTGCGGCTGGTCATAGTACTCCCCTCTTCCCCCCCCCAAAAAAAAAAAATATATTTTTTTTGCTTCTCTCGTGTATAAGCCGAGGGGTCTTTTTCAGCACAAAAACTGTGCTTAAAAATTTGGCTTATACTCGAGTATATACAGTATATGTTTCCCTTGTTATTTAATTCCCATTTCCCACAAGTAAACTCTGTTATATGTTCTCTTCAGCAGCCATGACTTGTAAATAGGCAGGCAATGCATCAAGAGTCCTGTCGCCTGCTGCTATTACCGTTGTCCCGCCGCCATTATCCTGTACGATGTCCCTGCTGCGTTGTACCGTATGAGCGTGCTGGGGTGAGCGTATATAATAAATGGTGATTTTTTTTGCTCAGCAATAAATGTGAATTCTTCTTCGTTGAAAAAAATAAGACATCTCCTGAAAATAAGTGTAGCGCTTCTTTGGGGGCACAAATTAATATAAAACACTGTTTTATTTTTGGGGAAACAGTCCAGGAGTTGGTAGATGCTTTAGTCCAGGTCTGAGAGGAGATCCCTCAGGAGACCGTCCACAACCTCATGAGGAGCTGCCCAGGCGTTGTAGGGAAGTCATACAGGCACGTGGAGGCCACCCACACTACTCAGCCTCATTGGGACATGTTTTAAGGACATTACATCAAAATTGGATCAGCCTGTAGTAAGTTTTTCCACTTTAATTTTTTTTTTTTTTTGGGGTGGGGGGCACTCCAAATCCAGGCCTGTCTGGGTCTCCAATTTTTAAGCCAGTGTTTTTCTCTGTTACTGTCAGAGGCCTGGCCTTATTATTACCCTAAAGGGCATAATTGCTTAGGATTGGGACGTGTACAAGTGCTTCCAAGCCACTATATAACAGTGGGTGGTTTGGGATACATTAACAAGCTGTTTTTGCCATTTCTTGACCGGACAGTGTTCTCCAGGCTTGTAAGTATATAGTGTATACAGTACAGGAAACGTTCTGCTTTACCATTCTCTGACTTGTAGGCCATAAGCCACCTTAGGACTGTAGGGCAATGTCTACACTTTCCAGATACCTTTCTTAATCTACATTGCAGCTTCAGTTTCATGACAATCAATGTTTTATTCTTTTTTTTAAATGTAGATTGTGAGCCCCATATAGAAATCATAATGTACATTTATTTCGTTATCAGTATGTCTTTTGTAGAATGGGAGGAAATCCACGCAAACACTGGGAGAACATACAAACTCCTTGCAGATGTTGTTCCTGGTGGGATTCAAACCCAGGACTCCGGCGCTGCAAGGCTGCAGTGCTAACCACTGAGCCACTGTGGTGTCCCATATTTTTATGTCATTACCTAGAGCAGAGAGCCCTGGCAAGAAAGGACACACCCATAAAGCATGCATAAGAATAAAGGACTAATTTGCATGAAAATGAAGCTGCAATGCAGAATAAGAAAAGCATCTTTGGAAAGTGTAGAATTCGCCCTATAAGGTGCTGTCGTTAGTTTGATACCCATCTTCCTGCTGATAGACTCTCACATAATGGGGGGCATCAGGGTCTTTAAGAGGAAAATTAACACAAGGGGTCAATTAATATGCGGGAAATCACAATGTATTGTAGGGGACATTATACTGATCACCATCATACCATTAGATGTCCAATAGATGCTCCATTTCCGTCAGCCTCATTTGCACCCTTTGGAAATACAAAAGTAAGGCTTAAGTGCAATGGGGGTGTGCCAAAGGCTCCAGGTGGGGGAGGGGGGGACACACACACCAGGTACTAGAGATGGGAGAACCAGGAGGCTAAAGGAGGATGGAAGACGCAAGGGAGCCCAGGACAGGTGAGTAACTCCTCCATCACCGCTTATCATACCCTGGAGTCTGAAGATACCCCAGAGTACAATAATCATTTTCGTATGGTGAACCCCCCAAAATTAAGGCTTTGGACAAATCTAAAATTTTTGGAAAATTGGTAACAAATCCTGCTTGTTATGATCTGGTTTGTTCACCTGTACCAGGCACATGTATAAGAATTCAACAAGAATCGTCCTAGCTGTAGGACAGAAAGAGGATGTCAATCTAGGACTGGGACAACAGTATATACCTGGAAACGGAGCCTCTTGGAGGCACTGACAGACTCCAATGCACTTGAGTCTCATTTGCATATTCCTACAAACTGATTTTTCAAGTTAATGGTGCATTTATAGGGACATAATGTCCCCTGCAATGGACTGTGACTGGTTTGATATTGAGTTTCCTGCTGATAGATTCCATTCAAACTTTGCTGTGTAGACTATGGCACGGTCCGCAGAGCCATCTCCTGATCACTGGAGGGTGCAGAAAGAAAAACAAGTCTGCTCGGCTGCTGGAGGTCCAGATAAGACATGGGAATAACACAATACACTTCATAAATAGGTCTCTGTTTGTGTCAGACTGCGGGTCCTTGAGCCCATTAATAAAAAAATTCTGAGGGCCGAATTTACAGCAACCCCCTAAGGAAACACAGTACTCTTCACATTTTGGTGTCTTCTGCTGGACCATAATTGTATTAAAGCCATGGCCCAATGGAGCATCCTCTGGTTCACTATGCTGACCCCTGAGGAGAGGGTTTGTACAACAATCTTTTTTTCGTGACTGTATTAGTCTATAGACAAGTTTATAGCCATTATCTCCCATTCATTGCAGCTGCCATAAATCAGACTCCCCCTGCCGCCATGTTTGTGCAGACAAGGACGTGTCTATTTGCAATGAGGCCGAACTCAAGGAAGCTTTGAAAACCAAAAAGCAACAAAATAATAAAAAAAAATCTATCAAACACAAGTTCTCTTCTATAGTTAATTTATAAAACTAACATTGCACGTCGATGACACGGAAATAGTAATAAATAGACCGTGTACAAGCACAAAGGGTTTTGGACATGGGTTTCCCAGGTTTTCTTATTGGGTAGGACGAGGGTCACATGTAAAGGTGATAAAAGAGCAAAGAAAAAAAAATCATATTTTGATTTATTTTACTAGCAACGGCCTTGGGGGACAGAACCCATTTATTCAGATTTCGAGTTGTTTAAAAAAAAAGTTCAAAGGAAAAGGAAATATTAAGATCAGGGACCCGTCAGACACCTTGTCTATAACAGAAATGTTAGGGAAATACAATGGAAACCCAACAGACCCCCTTATGGACCATTCCAAGTCCTTTGGGAACCATTGTTGGCCATCTTTAGATGGACCAGTTTGGTTCATTCATCTAGTCCTATGATGGACAAGAACAGATCAAAGGATGCAAATATGATCGTACCCTTATGCTAGGATCTCATATATGCCGGGTTCTTTGTTGTTTGAGGCCATCGAGGGACCCAAACAATAGAAAGCCAGACTGCTAAAACAACAGGTACCCATGAAATTCTAGAGAGAAACCTTCCGTCTTTAAAGTAACTGCAACTTGGCAGAAGACTTATTTGTGAGCAAGACAATGACCTCCAATGCCAGCCGGATAAGATTTCTTCATGCTGAGGGCAAAGATATGTAAGAGCGCTCTTCTCCCAAACCTCATGGATGGTATATTAATCCAAAAATTGTGCCCACCACCATCAACGTGACCTACAGTGTTGGCCAAAAGTATTGGCACCCCTGCAATTCTGTCAGATAATACTCATGTTCTTCCAGAAAATGATTGCAATCACAAATTATTTGGTATTATTATCTTCATTTAATTTGTCTTCAATGGAAAACCACTAAAAGAATTGTCAAAAAGCCAAATTGGATATAATTCCACACCAAACATAAAAAAAAGGGGATGGACAAAAGTATTGGCACTGTGTGAAAAATCATGTGATGCTTCTCTAATTTGTGTAATTAACAGCACCTGTTACTTACCTGAGGCACCTAACGGGTGGTGGCAATAACTAAATCACACTTGCAGCCAGTTGAAATGGATTAAAGTTGACTCCACCTCTGTCCTGTGTCCTTGTGTGACCACATTGAGCATGGAGAAAAGAAAGAAGACCAAAGAACTGTCTGAGGACTTGAGAAGCAAAATTGTGAGGAAGACTGAGCAATCACAAGGCTACAAGTCCATCTCCAAAGACCTGAATGTTCCTGTGTCTACCGTGCGCAGTGTCATCAAGAAGTGTAAAGCCCATGGCACTGTGGCTAACCTCCCTAGATGTGGACGCAAAAGAAAAATTGCCGAGAGATTTCAACGCAAGATTGTGCGGATGGCGGATAAAGAACCTCGACTAACATCCAAACAAGTTCAAGCTGCTCTGCAGTCCGAGGGTACAACAGTGTCACCCCGTACTATCCAGTGTCAGCGTCTGAATGAGAAGGGACTGTATGGTAGGAGACCCAGGAAGACCCCACTTCTTACCCAGAGACAGAAAAAAGCCAGGCTGGAGTTTGCCAAAACTTACCTGAGAAAGCCAAAACCATTCTGGAAGAATGTTCTCTGGTCAGAGGAGACAAAAGTAGGAAAAGGCCTCAACATAGAGTTTACAGGAAAAAAAGAGGCCTTCAAAGAAAAGAAGACGCCCCCTACAGTCAGACATGGCGGAGGTCCCTGATGGTTTGGAGTTGCTTTGCTGCCTCTGGTACTGGACTGCTTGACCGTGTGCATGGCATTATGAAGTCTGAAGACGACCAACACATTGTGCAGCATAATGTAGGGCCCAGTGTGAGAAAGCTGGGTCTCCCTCACAGGTCAGGGCTCTTCCAGCAGGACAAGGACCCAAAACACACTTCAGGTCAGCACTAGAAAATGGTGGTGAGAGAAAGCCCTGGAGACTTGTAAAGTGGCAGCAATGAGTCCAGCCCTGAATCCCATAGAACACCTGTGGGGGAGGGGGAGAGATCTCTTGGTGGAAGTTTGGAGAAGGCCCCTTCACATCTCAGGGGGGACCTGGAGCAGTTTGCCAAAGAAGAATGGTCTAAAATTCCAGCAGAGCCTTGTAAGAAACTCATTGCTGGTTAGCGGGAGCGGTTGTGCGCAGTTATTGTGTCTAAAGGTTGTGCTACCAAGTATTAGGCTGAGGGCGCCAATACTTCTGTCCGCACCAGTTTTGGAGTTTTGTGTAAAATGATCAATGATGTGACTTTTTTTTCATTCTCTTTTGTGTTTTTTCATTGCAAGCAAAATAAATGAAGATATTACCAAAGAGTTTGTGCTTGTAATCATTATCTGGAAGAACACGAGGATTATCTGACAGAACTGCAGGAGTGCCAATACTTTTGGCCAACACTGTATGTGTTTCACAGTATGTAATGAGTTTTTAATGTGTTCTAGGGAAAGTGGCGTTTTATGTTTTGTTTTTTTTGAGGTTTTTATTTTTTGTAAATTTTATTTGTGCATTTATTGCACTCTCTAGGGGTCTCGAATCCCAGGGTGTGTGATTAGTAATACAATGCATAATACCAGTGCTTCGATTGCAGGCCACGTAGCATAGGGTGCAATCGAAGTGCCGGTTTTCTGCAATGCATAGGCTGCAATAGAACCGTGGGTTTTATGCTATGCTTTGCATAATACTGGTCGGTGGCCGCAATGATCATCCACATCAACCCTTCCAGCGCCTCAGTCACAGCTGACCAAGGTGCCACTTCCTCCGCCAGCGCGTGGGCGCTGCTATGTTCCTTCTCTGCGCCGGCATGTGGACCAAGCTCCGGGACCCGCGTCACATTGCTATGGCAGCCAGGAGTCTTGCGCAGGGTCCCCGGCCTGTCGGTCTTCCGCTCCTATTGCAGCCTATGCTATGTAGCCTGCAGTAGAAGTGCCAGTTTTATGCTATAATATACCAGTGCTTCTATTGCAGGCTACGTAGCATAGGCTGCAGTAGGAGCGAAAGACCGACAGGCCAGGGACCCTGTGCAAGGCTCCCGGCTGCCATAGCTACGTGACGCCGTCCCCAGTGCTTGGTCTGGGTGCCGGAACTGAGAAGGAACATCGCAGCACCCACGCGCCGGCGGAGGACATGGCGCCTCGGTCAGCTGTGACTTAGGCACCGTTAGGGTTAATGGGGACGATCGTTGTGGATACCGGCCACCCCCCACCCCCACTGTGCTGGACTCACCTTGTGCATGCTGTGTAGGCCGCAACATCTGCCGGCTTGAGTGGTCCTGTGTAGCCGGACTGCATGCCGGCAGTGTGTAGGCGGCCTGTGATGGCAGCGGCGGGCGGAACATGCGGGCTGCCGTCATGTTGACTACTGTCTCTGTGATGAATGGCCCCGCCCACACTTCGCCAGCAATGTATGGTGTCACAGAGCTGGCTCCATAGCCCGCCCACACCCTGCCATGCACCAATAGGAGGTGCGTGGAAAGACCTGGACTAGCGTAATGCCAGCGCCTACAGCAGAGCCGGAGTGAACTTTTGAGGGTTACGGTGGCGATTTGGGGTGAGTGACCCACTTTTAGAGTAGCCTATCCTTCCTTCCTGGGCAATATGTCAGTGAGTGTGAAATTTCAACAAAATCCATTCAGCCGATTGGCTGTGATTGAGGAACAAACATATAATATTAGTAGGATATTAAAGGGGCTATTGACTGTCTAATATTAATGGCCTATTCTTGGTAAATGCCTTCGATATTAGGTACGTGAGGGAATAGCTATATACCTGTATATACTGTATATATATGGCTTCTTAGTCCACTTATCAGCTTCTTTTCCTCCAACCCCCTCCCAAACTGTCATTTACTCTAAAATCTCTCTTGGCCTCCCATAAAAGTGTCAGACTACAACTCACCATATAAGTCCAAGAAGAGAAGATGCAGAGACGTGAGAGAGAGAAGGAGAGATACAATTACTGACAAAGGCTGCTGGAGCTAATAATAGGTTTTCTATCTTACTTCAGGTGCTTTGTTCACATCAGTACTTTTCAACACATCTCCATGATGTTTCTATGTGAGTGTTAGTTTTGGAGCAGATTCTCCCTTTTTTTCCTCCTTCATCTCCTGTCTATGGAAGACGCTGTAGTAGTTAGAGAACCTTAAAGGGCAAAACTGCTAGAATATGCAGAATGCAAGTCCTATAAAGGCCAAAAATAGTATTACTCTTTATATATGTGTACATTGCAGCCAGTGGCGTAATGAGGCAGCTGCCACAGGGCCCGGGACATTAGGGGCCCGGCGACAGCCGCTACCCCTGCGTTTTTTTTTTTAATAGACCGTTACCAGCTGGAGTTACTCCAGCGGTAACGGGCCCTATATACTTACCGATCCTGGCAGGCACTATTATACTCAGGGGTCTTTTTGGACCCCCGAGTATAACGATCGGAGGCCGGGGAGAGGTAAGCTAACATAAAAAACTGTGTTACTTACCTCTCCAGGCTCCGTGCATGCTTCGGCCTACTTGTGTGATGTCATATGACCCGCGACGCAGGGCCCCAGTCACATGACGTCCCGGAAGATGGCCGACAGTGACAGAGAGTGCAGGGGAGTCGGGAGATAAGTAACAGTAGTTTGTTGTTTGTATCCCTCTGGGTCTCCGATTATTATACTCTGGGGTCTGAAAAGAGAACATTCTTCCAAGACGGTTTTGGCTTTCTCAGGTAAGTTCTGGCAAACTCCAGGCTGGCTTTTTTCTGTCTCTGGGTAAGAAGTGGGGTCTTCCTGGGTCTCCTACCATACAGTCTCTTCTCATTCAGACGCTGACACTGGATAGTACGGGGTGACACTGTTGTACCCTCGGACTGCAGGGCAGCTTGGACTTGTTTGGATGTTAGTCGAGGTTCTTTATCCACCATCCGCACAATCTTGCGGTGAAGTCTCTCGTCAATTTTTCTTTTGCGTCCACATCTAGGGAGGTTAGCCACAGTGCCATGGGCTTTACACTTCTTGATGACACTGCGCACGGTAGACACAGGAACATTCAGGTCTTTGGAGATGGACTTGTAGCCTTGAGATTGCTCAGGCTTCCTCACAATTTTGCTTCTCAAGTCCTCAGACAGTTCTTTGGTCTTCTTTCTTTTCTCCATGCTCAATGTGGTACACACAAGGACACAGGACAGAGGTGGAGTCAACTTTAATCCATTTCAACTGGCTGCAAGTGTGATTTAGTTATTGCCACCACCTGTTAGGTGCCTCAGGTAAGTAACAGGTGCTGTTAATTACACAAATTAGAGAAGCATCACATGATTTTTCAAACAGTGCCAATACTTTTGTCCACCCCCTTTTTTATGTTTGGTGTGGAATTATATCCAATTTGGCTTTTTGACAATTCTTTTTGTGGTTTTCCATTGAAGACAAATTAAATGAAGATAATACCAAAGAATGTGTGATTGCAATCATTTTCTGGAAGAACAAGAGTATTATCTGACAGAATTGCAGGGGGGCCAATACTTTTGGCCAACACTGTAATAATTGTTCATGTGTGTCCACAATGGAACATAATACTGTGTACTGGGGCCAATATAGGATATTAAAGTGTGCGCAGAAGGGGGGGGGGCGTCGGCGGTAGGGGTCAGTTGGTTGAGGTCTTCAGCGTCGGTTGGGGGGAGGGGGCATGTCAAAAGTTCGTCACGGGGCCCCGCCATTCCTAGTTACGCCACTGGGTGATATGCTGGTTCTGGTGACAGACTCCCTTTAAGTGGAGATATTCTGGTTATTATGACACTGGGGGTCTGCAGAACTCGGAGAGCTGAGTTTCCCTGTGTTAGTAATGTCTATTTTCTGATAAAATTTAACTTAAAAAGTTCAGTGAATAAAACAAATAAAATCCTTACTTCTGAGAAAAATAATCCATTGTAAATGTTAAAGGGTTTGTAGAAAGGACACGGGGCGACTCCTGCAGAACATTTTATCCAGAAAAGTCTGGATAAAGTTAGTTTCCATAGAAACCACTCTTTGCTTTTTACATAACTCATTATGCACAATCCACTGTAGATAAGATGTAATAATGAACCTGATGGCAAGTTCTCGTAAGGCGACGGATACACCGAGACTTGTCTTTGTAGCACTGACAATTGATTTTAACTATTGAGAGACAACTCAAGAGTATTGCATACAATGCAGGGAATTTCTGAGCTGGAATCAAGAGCACTCCAAAAAGTCTTAGTGCAGCCCTAGCCTTAGACCCCAAGCACATGACTGAGCAATAGACCCCATGCCCATGACTGAGCCTTAGACCCCATGCCCATGACTGAGCCTTAGACCCCATGCCCATGACTGAGCCTTAGACCCCATGCCCATGACTGAGCCTTAGACCCCAAGCCCATGACTGAGCCTTAGACCCCATGCCCATGACTGAGCCTTAGACCCCATGCCCATGACTGAGCCTTAGACCCCATGCACATGACTGAGCCTTAGACCCCAAGCACGTGACTGAGCCTTAGACCCCAAGCACATGACTGAGCCTTAGACCCCAAGCACGTGACTGAGCCTTAGACCCCAAGCACGTGACTGAGTCTTAGACCCCAAGCACATGACTGAGCCTTAGACCCCAAGCACATGACTGAGCCTTAGACCCCAAGCCCATGACTGAGCCTTAGACCCCAAGCACATGACTGAACCTTAGACCCCAAACACATGACTGAGCCTTAGACCCCAAGCACATGACTGAGCCTTAGACCCCATGACATGACTGAGCCTTAGACCCCAAGCACATGGCTGAGCCTTAGACCCCAAGCACATGACTGAGCCTTAGACCCCAAGCACGTGACTGAGCAATAGACCCCATGCCCATGACTGAGCCTTAGACCCCATGCACATGACTGAGCCTTAGACCCCAAGCACGTGACTGAGCCTTAGACCCCAAGCACGTGACTGAGCCTTAGACCCCAAGCACATGACTGAGCCTTAGACCCCAAGCACATGACTGAGCCTTAGACCCCAAGCCCATGACTGAGCCTTAGACCCCAAGCACATGACTGAACCTTAGACCCCAAACACATGACTGAGCCTTAGACCCCAAGCCCATGACTGAACCTTAGACCCCAAACACATGACTGAGCCTTAGACCCCAAGCACATGACTGAGCCTTAGACCCCAAGCACATGACTGAGCCTTAGACCCCAAACACATGACTGAGCCTTAGACCCCAAGCACATGACTGAGCCTTAGACCCCAAGCACATGACTGAGTCTTAGACCCCAAGTACGTGACTGAGCCTTAGACCCCAAGCACATGACTGAGCCTTAGACCCCAAGCACGTGACTGAGCCTTAGACCCCAAGCACATGACTGAACCTTAGACCCCAAGCACATGACTGAGCCTTAGACCCCATGCACATGACTGAGCCTTAGACCCCATGCCCATGACTGAGCCTTAGACCCCATGCCCATGACTGAGCCTTAGACCCCAAGCACATGACTGAGCCTTAGACTCCAAGCACATGACTGAGCTTTAGACCCCATGCCATGACTGAGCCTTAGACCCCAAGCCTATGACTGAGCCTTAGACCCCAAGCACATGACTGAGCCTTAGCCCCCAAGCACATGACTGAGCCTTAGACCCCATGACATGACTGAGCCTTAGACCCCAAGCACATGACTGAGCCTTAGACCCCAAGCACATGACTGAGCCTTAGACCCCATGACATGACTGAGCCTTAGACCCCAGGCACATGACTGAGCCTTAGACCCCATGACATGACTGAGCCTTAGACCCCAAGCATATGACTGAGCCTTAGACCCCAAGCACATGACTGAACCTTAGACCCCAAGCACATGACTGAGCCTTAGACCCCACGCCCATGACTGAGCCTTAGATCCCAAGCACATGACTGAGCCTTAGACCCCAAACACATGACTGAGCCTTAGACCCCAAGCACATGACTGAGCCTTAGACCCCAAGCACATGACTGAGCCTTAGACCCCAAGCACATGACTGAGCCTTAGACCCCAAGCACATGACTGAGCCTTAGACCCCACGCCCATGACTGAGCCTTAGATCCCAAGCACATGACTGAGCCTTAGACCCCAAGCACATGACTGAGCCTTAGACCCCAAGCACATGACTGAGCCTTAGACCCCAAGCACATGACTGAGCCTTAGACCCCAAGCACATGACTGAGCCTTAGACCCCATGCCCATGACTGAGCCTTAGACCCCATGCCCATGACTGAGCCTTAGACCCCAAGCACATGAATGAGCCTTAGACCCCAAGCACATGACTGAGCCTTAGACTCCAAGCACATGACTGAGCCTTAGACCCCATGCACATGACTGAGCCTTAGACCCCATGCCATGACTGAGCCTTAGACCCCATGCCTATGACTGAGCCTTAGACCCCAAGCACATGACTGAGCCTTAGCCCCCAAGCACATGACTGAGCCTTAGACCCCATGACATGACTGAGCCTTAGACCCCAAGCACATGACTGAGCCTTAGACCCCAAGCACATGACTGAGCCTTAGACCCCATGACATGACTGAGCCTTAGACCCCAAGCACATGACTGAGCCTTAGACCCCATGACATGACTGAGCCTTAGACCCCAAGCACATGACTGAGCCTTAGACCCCATGACATGACTGAGCCTTAGACCCCAAGCACATGACTGAGCCTTAGACCCCATGACATGACTGAGCCTTAGACCCCAAGCACATGGCTGAGCCTTAGACCCCAAGCACATGACTGAGCCTTAGACCCCAAGCACATGACTGAGCCTTAGACCTCAAGCACATGACTGAGCCTTAGACCCCAAGCACATGACTGAGCCTTAGACCCCAAGCACATGACTGAGCCTTAGACCCCAAGCACATGACTGAGCCTTAGACCCCATGCACATGACTGAGCCTTAGACCCCATGCCATGACTGAGCCTTAGACCCCATGCCTATGACTGAGCCTTAGACCCCAAGCACATGACTGAGCCTTAGCCCCCAAGCACATGACTGAGCCTTAGACCCCATGACATGACTGAGCCTTAGACCCCAAGCACATGACTGAGCCTTAGACCCCAAGCACATGACTGAGCCTTAGACCCCATGACATGACTGAGCCTTAGACCCCAAGCACATGACTGAGCCTTAGACCCCATGACATGACTGAGCCTTAGACCCCAAGCACATGACTGAGCCTTAGACCCCATGGCATGACTGAGCCTTAGACCCCAAGCACATGACTGAGCCTTAGACCCCATGACATGACTGAGCCTTAGACCCCAAGCACATGGCTGAGCCTTAGACCCCAAGCACATGACTGAGCCTTAGACCCCAAGCACATGACTGAGCCTTAGACCCCAAGCACATGACTGAGCCTTAGACCCCAAGCACATGACTGAGCCTTAGACCCCAAGCACATGACTGAGCCTTAGACCCCATGCCCATGACTGAGCCTTAGACCCCAAGCACATGACTGAGCCTTAGACCCCAAGCACATGACTGAGCCTTAGACCCCAAGCACATGACTGGGCCTTAGACCCCAAGCACATGACTGAGCCTTAGACCCCATGCCCATGACTGAGCCTTAGACCCCATGCCTATGACTGAGCCTTAGACCCCAAGCACATGACTGAGCCTTAGACCCCAAGCACATGACTGAGCCTTAGACCCCAAGCACATGACTGAGCCTTAGACCCCACGCCCATGACTGAGCCTTAGACCCCAAGCACATGACTGAGCCTTAGACCCCAAGCACATGACTGAGCCTTAGACCCCACGCCCATGACTGAGCCTTAGACCCCAAACACATGACTGAGCCTTAGACCCCATGCCCATGACTGAGCCTTAGACCCCAAGCACATGACTGAGCCTTAGACCCCAAGCACATGACTGAGCCTTAGACCCCAAGCACATGACTGAGCCTTAGACCCCAAGCACATGACTGAGCCTTAGACCCCATGCCCATGACTGAGCCTTAGACCCCATGCCTATGACTGAGCCTTAGACCCCAAACACATGACTGAGCCTTAGACCCCAAGCCCATGACTGAGCCTTAGACCCCAAGCACATGACTGAGCCTTAGACCCCATACCCATGACTGATCCTTAGACCTCATGCCCATGTTTGAGCCTTAGACCCCAAGCACATGACTGAGTATACATGGGGCCATTTATGCAGTGGAATGCAGTCGGATGACACTCGAAGTGCCTTCTATGATGCATCCATGTCTATGGGGTTTCCAATCTGTTCCATTTCGGTGACACAGAACAAGATAAGACCTGCTTTGTAATCATTTATGTGCAGCAGAATGGAGTATATCAGAAGCCCCAATATACATCCAACTACATGCCGCTGCAAACTTGATCCACTTTGGATGCGCACTGATATATATAGGGTGTTAGTGTTAGGAAACGTGAATCAGGGTCATTCTCATGTTTGTCCACTAGATGGCAGCATTAGTACAGACTCTGTAAGCAATAATACGACTGAGCTACCTGTCAGGACACAAGGCCTTCATATAGAATAACCTTCTGTAATAGACTAGTACTGTATAGTCACATTCTAACCTGCACAAAGCCATGTTATTACTGTGTACACAGAAGCAATATCATTCCATACAACTAATGCCATTGGAATAGACACAACCTATATTTCTATCTACTATTTCTTGCAGGTATATACTTTGTGTTAGGCAGCTATAGAGAAATGTGAATTACATGGAGGTCAGTTAATGAATGACCATCTATATGATGCAGCATGTAAACCGGGCAAAAAGAGTGGGGCTCTGAGTAGGACACCCCTCTGGGCTACCTATTATTATTATTATTATTATTATTTAGTTATATTTTGCTTTCTGTAATAAAAATGCAAAAGCTGGATTGTTGTGCAATGGCGGTATTCAATATATTAACTGAATAAGGACCGGAGGCCTGGTCTCTGAAGACCGGCCGATTGTAAAAATACGGCCGGTCCTCAGACATTATTATTATTATTATTTATTTTTTTGGGAGGGGGGGGGAGGGGAGTCTATGACCAGCCGCAATAGTAATGTATAGAATCTCCCATAAAATAGTGAAAAAAAAATCTTTAAAAAAATTATAATAAAAAAATAAAGTAAATAAAAGTTGTAAATCCCTCCTTTCCCGAGAATACGTACAAAAGTAGAAAATGACTATGACACACATACACATTAGGTATCCCTGTGTCTACTGAATATAGGGGATCTGCAGTGCTCCTGTTCCATCAGGAAGGGGTTAATAGGAGCACTGCAGATCCCCTATAGTCAGCCAGGCTGAATTCCAAGTGGGGGGTAAAAACCCGTCCTCAAGCTCAGGGAAGGGGCAATTCTGTGAAACTCTTGTAGGGTCAAAGTGCTCGCCATACCCCTTGATAAATCCCTTGAAGGGTCTAGTTTCCACTGTTTTGGCACCTTAGGGGCTCTGCAAAAGGGACCTGGTGCCTGAAAACTACTCTAGCAAAATCTGGCCTACAAAATCCAATTAGCGCTCCATCCGTTCTGAGAGCGACTGTGTGCCCGTACATTAGGGTACCAGCACATATGGGTTATTGTCGTGTTCGGGAGAAATTGTGCAACAAAATGTGGGGTGCAATTTCTCCTTTAACCCCTTGTGAAGATGAAAAATTTGGGGCTACAGTGACATCTTATTATAAAAAAAGTAATTTTTCATTTTCATGTCTCAATGGTAAAAAAATCTGTGAAACACCTGTAGGGTCAAAGTGTTCAGTGTAACCCTTGATAAATTCCTTAAGGGGTCTAGTTTCCAAAATGGGGTCATTTTTTTTTTTTTTTTTTTTTTTTTTTTTGGGGGGGGGGGGGGGGGGGTCTACTGTTCTGGCACTTCAGGGGCTCTCCAAATGCAACATGGTGCCTGAAACAGATTCCAGCTAAATTTGCCCTCCAAAACCCCAATAGCGCTCCTTCCATTCTGGACCTTACAGTGTGCCCATACATCACTTTACAGCCACATGTGGGGCATTTCTGTAGTTGGAGGACAATTCCTAACAAAATGTGGGGTGCATTTCCTCTTTTAACCCTTACTAAATGTGTAAATTCTAGGGCTAAATGAATATATTAGTGATAGAAATTGACTAACTGCTGTTTTGGATTCTTTCATAAGATAAGATAAGATATTCCTTTAATAGTCCCACAATGGGGAAATTTCAGTGATACAGTTTCATAGATGGTACAGTAGTATATAACAAGAGAGAAACACATACAAGCTCAGGGCAGATAGAGAAATCCTAGGAATCAGAGCAACTAAAACGAAAGAAACACAGACACACTGCAGGATCATTTAGTTCTCTGTGTGGATTGATGTTAATAATAATACAGCCCGACTGTGGTTGGAGGACACGAGGAGGGGGGGGGGGGGGGGGGGTCACAGCATGTAGATATAACAGGCAAAAAACATTTTTTGCTGAGGTGGGGGACATATGCAGCTATCATGATAACATGTGGTAGTTCCTTTGGTAGGTGGTGAGATCTCCTGCTCACAGCTGATAGTTCGGTATCTTGCATCAGCACTATTGTCCATTAACCACAAAAAAAATGGCCCAAATGTCCTTCATCACAAGCCCTCTTCCTCCTTCTTACCACTGTGTTCTACTTCCCCAAAGAAGTCTGAAGCCATCCAGGTATACATGGTGCTATTCTCCTGCCAAGCTTCCATAACTCCTGGGGTAGGTGGGTGATGGTTCCCAGGCTGTAACAGAGTCCCACGTGTCCACAGTAATAGAAAGAAATACCAGTCAGCTGTAGCATCTTCACACATCAGCAATAGAAGCCAAAAATCATCTCCTTGAACGAAGTCCACACATCCATGCAGGTTTCTCTTCCATGCCGCATGGAGTCCATGCTGTCCTAGCTCTGGGGGGATGGTAATAGGCACATGTGTAGACACAGGAAACCAGCTGAACCAGGTCTTGAGTCCATGCTTTACAATAGAAACAAAAGGAACAAGAAACTCCACAGGGTCTTCCATTCGATTTATAGTTACTAATTCATAGTGCTAGTTTCTTGGTTACAGGATTTTTGAAGATACAGAAAAAAAAGAGTGAAAAAGGAAAAGAAAGGAAAGATAAAGGTTGCTCCCAGCTTGAAGCCCTGTATCGAGGCAGCCACTAAGGGCGCCAGGAAGAGGAGGAGTGTTTCATGAGTGCGTTTTTGAGATTGGGGTGACTTATGTTTTGTTTTTTTTTTTATTAGAGATGCCTTTCAAGTTCCCTTCAGAACTCAACTGGTCCCTTGAAAAATGTGTTTAGGAAATTTTCTTGAAAATTTGAAAAATTCCTGCTTGACTTTTAAGCCTTATAATATCTGAAAAAAAAATGAAAGGTGATTAAAATGTGATTGCTACATAAATCAGAGACATGGTTCATTACATTTCTGAAAAAAAATTGGGTAGTATGACTTTTTATTTGAAAGGCTTGCAATTTCAGTTTGAAAACTGCATTTTTTTCAAAATTTTCGCCAAATTTCCTATTTTTTCATAATCAAAGATAAAACATATCGACCACACTTTATTACTGACATGAAGAACAATGTGTTACGAAAAAACATTCCGACCTTCCCAGAGGCCTTTGTTGCAATGATGTGGGATTTTACCAAGTACAGCCTCTCAGCCGAGGACAGCTGTTTCAACCTGATTGGATCTCTTCAGCCCGGCGCAGAGAAGACTGACTTGGCAGAGGTGAGAGGCTTCTAGACAGGGTTAAGGGGATATCGTCACTCCTTAGGGAGAGGTGTAGGTGTGTGGAGTCTCATCAAGCCATAGACGCTCCACTGTGAGGGATCATGGTAAGTATATGCAAATCTGTCTTCCATGATGTAATTAGGAAGACAAAGGCCTCTGGGAAGGTCGGGCATGATGTTAAAGGGAGCGCCCTCTATTGAGCTGCTTGACTGAGGCACTGTCTTCCTAATTACATCATGGAAGACAGATTTGCGTATTCTTCCTATTTTTCCTAAGTTATACTTAGAGTTTTAGGTAAGGCTTAGGCCTGGTTTACATCTGCGTTCGGTATTCCGTTCGGGGAGTCGACTTGGGGACCCCCCAGACAGAATACTGAACATATTAAAAGCAGTGAAAGCACACGGACCCCATAGACTATAGCTATTTTTTTTTGTGTAGATTGTGAGCCCCATATAGGAATCACAAGGTACTTTGTTTCCCTATCAGTATGTCTTTGGAGTATGGGAGGAAATTCATGCAGACACGGGGAGAACATACAAACTCTTTGCAGATGTAGTTCCTGGCGGGATTTGAACCGAGGACTCCAGCGCTGCAAAGCTAATCACTGAGCCACCATGTTTCCCCTATCCTGATGCCTTAACTCCTCTACCACATGGTAGGTGGGGCCCATTTATGCATTGCATTGGGACCCTGGAGCTTCAAGTTCTGCCCATAGCCATGTGAGCGGGCACAGAGGGTGCACTTGCACCCTGGCCCAAGAGCTTTAGGAGACCCACAAGGTATCAATATGAGGACACTGGTACTATAAGCGATACCTTATCGTTGGGTAGCTTTGTCAACAATCCAAAGTATACTGTTCTGTGGATGTCACTCCGTTTACATCTCCTACATTAACCCAACTTTCTAGAAGAGTCTCAGTCGGAGCCCTGTTCTCCTGTATCCATGTGCAGGGACTCTCGGACACGTAAGCGATCGGGTAACTTTAGTTTAGCCGCACGCTTGATGTTGCACAGATGCTAGCTGGGTAGATGTGTCACAATAGTTTCCTGCGATTCCGGCGGCTTTATTCTTTTTGTATAATGCATGTTTTATTTATTTGTATCTTTGTCATTGCCGAGCTTATGAGCAGTTTCAAAACGGTAAAACTTCAATGAAGTTGCGATGACAGGAGATTTTAATTTTTTATTTCTGTCAGCATTGGTTGTAAATAAGATTTCTTGGCCGTCCTATCACGCCAAGATCTACGTTTGAAGCTACAAGTTTTTGCTACAAGGACAAGAACAATGAAGACTATGAAGGATAATCTTATGCCACCTATATTTTACATGTCAACCCAAGACGCCCTGCGGTTTACTTCCAATCTCTTGGCGGATCAAATATGGGTTAAATTCTTAAAGAGAAGCTGTCACCATTATAGGTGGCTGTAGATTAGGACATACCGTGACAGGCCGTGGTCTTGTATTATGTCACCCACTTAAAGGGGATCTGTCAGCGCTCCTGAGAACTCTGTTTAACCCCTTCATGCTAAATCACATACATGTACATGATTCGGTACGATGGGGTGTATGGCGAGGGTTTAAGAGCCGAGCCCTGTCCATACACAACCAGCATCTGCCAACACCAATCGCGGTTGTTAACACCTTAGATGATGCGGTTAAAGAAGATGGCAGCATCTAAAGTGCACACATAGTGAATGCCGTAAAATTACTTTGGATTGGCCTAATAATTCAGTATAACACTAAAGCAGCTCTGGGATCTTGGATCTTCATCAGGCCCCGGCTACCGTATAAAGGAATCGGAGCATTGTATTTTTGATTACAGGGGTATCATTGCCTCCAAAAGGGGTGTCCTTGTGTGACCACATTGAGCATGGAGAAAAGAAAGAAGACCAAAGAACTGTCTGAGGACTTGAGAAACAAAATTGTGAGGAAGCATGAGCAATCTCAAGGCTACAAGTCCATCTCCAAAGACCTGAATGTTCCTGTGTCTACCGTGCGCAGTGTCATCAAGAAGTGTAAAGCCCATGGCACTGTGGCTAACCTCCCTAGATGTGGACGCAAAAGAAACATTGACGAGAGAATTTCAATTCGAGATTGTGCGGATGGCGGATAAAGAACCTCGACTAACATCCAAACAAGTGCAAGCTGCCCTGCAGTCCGAGGGTACAACAGTGTCACCCCGTACTATCCAGTGTCAGCGTCTGAATGAGAAGGGACTGTATGGTAGGAGACCCAGGAAGACCCCACTTCTTACCCAGAGACATAATAAGCCAGGCTGGAGTTTGCCAAAACTTACCTGAGAAAGCCAAAACCGTTCTGGAAGAATGTTCTCTGGTCAGAGGAGACAAAAGTAGGAGAAGGCCTCAACATAGAGATTACAGGAAAAAAAGAGGCCTTCAAAGAGAAGAAGACACCCCCTACAGTCAGACATGGCGGAGGGTTCCTGATGTTTTGGGGTTGCTTTGCTGCCTCTGGCACTGGACTGCTTGACCGTGTGCATGGCATTATGAAGTCTGAAGACGACCAACACATTGTGCAGCATCATGTAGGGCCCAGTGTGAGAAAGCTGGGTCAGGGTCAGAGGTCAGGGCTCTTCCAGCAGGACAAGGACCCAAAACACACTTCAGGTCAGCACTAGAAAATGGTGGTGAGAGAAAGCCCTGGAGACTTGTAAAGTGGCAGCAATGAGTCCAGCCCTGAATCCCATAGGACACCTGTGGGGGAGGGGGAGAGATCTCTTGGTGGCAGTTTGGAGAAGGCCCCCTTCACATCTCAGGGGGGACCGCGAGCAGTTTGCCAAAGAAGAATGGTCTAAGATTCCAGCAGAGCCTTGTAAGAAACTCATTGCTGGTTAGCGGGAGCGGCTGTTCACAGTTATTGTGTCTAAAGGTTGTGCTACCAAGTATTAGGCTGAGGGGGCCAATACTTCTGTCCGGACCATTTTTGGAGTTTTGTGTAAAATGATCAATGATGTGACTTTTTTTTCATTCTCTTTTGTGTTTTTTTTCATTGCAAGCAAAATAAATGAAGATATTACCAAAGAGTTTGTGCTTGCAATCATTATCTGGGGGACACCAAGGATTATCTGACAGAATTAATCAACACTGTATGTGTGTCTCCTTCTGTAATATATTACTGTATATTATCCTGTATCTGTATTACCATGCAGCTGTAACATCTTGAATTTTCCCCCAAGTGGGACTATTAAAGGATTATCTTATCTTATCTTTAGTGTAGTAGAACGTACATCACCCACAGAATCCGTCTATTTTTATGTTAACATTTTGATATTGATCTATTGTGACATTACGTATTAGTTAGCCAGTATCCACCCATCAGTATAGCGCAGGCTATAATGTGAGACACCTACTGCTTTGTATATAGTGAGGATGGGTTAGGAGATTATTCATTGGTTTATGACAATTCTGACTATTGGCAATGTCTCAAAAATCCTAGAGCTGTAATTTTGGTGTCATATAATAGCTGAGGATCTCATTGTTCTTATGACACCAGAAGGACTGCTCTATGAATTCAGGAGATATGTGACCTCTGAGCTTCAGCGGCCCTGCATTACATGGGAACCTGCCCCATATTCCTAGTGTAAGTAATGTACAGCTCTCAATAGAGAAAAGGATGGAAGAATAAAGAAGTCACGGATTTCACAGAAAGGAGTCTATTACAAAATGTATCAATGCCAGAAAATGAAAAGTTATGTGAAAGTTTAGTTCTGCTTTAACATTCTGCAGATCCTCCTACAATTACTTTGGAGAGGTTACGCATCATCCCGGACTGTGGTCAATCATCACTATTGTTGCTCAGGGTGAAATAATGACAAGCAAAGGAACCTCGATATAATTCACCATTAACTTCATTATAAAACTTTCTATTAACACAACATAGAAATTACCATAACAGTAAAATGACTTAAGCTCTTCATTATTATGCTAATTGCTCTCATCTATTAATAAGTTAATTTTGTAATGAACTTGCCAGAGACTTTCCTGAGTGCAGCTTTAGTTCCTGATAGACAATAAACCCCGGTAGGATTTTCACATTTGAAAGAAAAGGTCAAAATTTGCAGTTATCGGTAGAGTCTGGGGACGACTGAATGGCGAAGCAAAGCAGGTCATTGACTATAGCCGGACATACACAAGCAATAGACCAGACCATACACATGCAATAGACAAGGGGTCTATACGTCGATCGTGATCTACCGTTCGATCGCAAAGGACGTATGGGTCGATGGCGGGATGCAACCAGGGATCCCCGGTGTCCGCTTGTTCACAGTGCAGGCTGAGAGTCGACTCTCAGCCTGCGCTTTGAACAAGCACCCCGGACACTTGCAGGCCGGGCAGCAGCAGCTCTGGGGGATGACGCGCTCCTCGCTCTTAGGGATGGACGGAGCTGGGGTGCTGCTTGTTCACAGCGCAGGCTGAGAGTCATCTCCGGACACTGGCAGGCGGTGTCCAGGGATCCCTGGGCGGCCACAGAACGCCACTGTCTCCGCCCGACCCAGCCCACATGCCCTGCCCCTCCCACAGGCCCGCCTCGGCCCCGCTCCCCACACAAAGTGGGTAGTAGATCTTTTGCCTTGGTCAGTTTATAAAGTAGCTCACATGCTGAAAAAGTGTGAGCACCCCTGCAATAGATTACATGTTTATTTGTCTGACAGTTATCGCTCCTGACTCTTCCGTACTTGCTTGTCTTAGTTGGGTATGTATGTGTTTTCAATAGGGAGAGAAGAGTAAGTGGCTGCCAGACGTAACTTTATCTCCAGTGAGTACAAAGAATTATATAAAAAACAAAAAACTTGAGACTCTCCAGTAGTTGATATCTTTTTTAATGGCTAACTAATAATGATGACAGATTACAACGTTTCGAAGTTCTCGGCTTCTTCTTCAGGTATATCCTAAAAACCATTTCTGAAGGATGCATATTTATGTACAGAGGGACACATAGGAATAGAATTCTAGGAGGGAGGGTGGAAGAAGGTTATTGGTTATTGGTACATACAAATAAACAATTCATCAGTTTGCAATGTTCTTATCAGTTCAGAGTGTTTTTATGGTTTTCTCAGTTCAGTGATTTCTGTAGGATGCCATGAACCCATGTGACGGATTCACCCCTTTCTGCAATGTTTGAAGCAGGGTCATAAACTTGTGCTCATAAATCCGTCGCTCTTTCCTTGATTTAAAGTTCCCTCTTAAAACCAAATTTTTCATGTCATTGATGATATTATGATCTTCATTGCAGAAATGTTTTCATACGGGAAGGTCCATTCTTCGTTCTCTAATTGTATGGCGATGTGAATTCATCCGCATTCTAAGCTGCTGTCCGGTCTCTCCAACATACAGATTTTCAGTGGAACATTTGGTGCATATTATTAAATACACTACATTAGGTGTGTTACAGGTGAACGTACCTGGGATTTTATATTTCCTGTTAGAGTTTGGTATCTCTATCTTGTCGGTGCTCAGTATGTGCGGGCAGGTTTTGTATCTTTTTTGTCTGCATGGAAATGTTCCTGTGTTAGTTGATTATGGATGTTAGACGATTGTCTTTTCGCAGTAGTGGATGTAATTTGCGTGTGATTCCTCTCAGCGTCTCCAGGTGGGGGTTATATGTGACGACCAGGGGCACCCAATTGTTTTCCTGTTTGGTATTGTATTTTAATAAATCCGATCTTGGTATTCTCGTGGCCCTGGTGATTTGGTTTTCAATTGTTCTTGGAAGGTAACCCTGCCTCAAGAATGTGTTTTTGAGGCCCCCAAGGTGTTTGTCTCTATCTGCAGGGTCTGAACATATGCGATGGTATCTGATGGCCTGGCTGTAGACAATGGAGTTCTTTATGTGTTTAGGATGAAAGCTATCCCATCTTAGGTAGGTAGGGCGGACAATTGGTTTCCGATACAGTGAAGGTTTTAAGCTGTTGTTCAGTCCCAGTCCAAATGATTAGGATATTTGTATGTACCAATAACCAATAACCTTCTTCCACCCTCCCTCCTAGAATTGTATTCCTGAGTGTCCTTTTGTACATAAATCTGCTCCTTCAGTAATTGTTTTTAGATATACCTGAAGAAGAAGCCAAGAGCCTTGAAACGTTGTAATTTGTCATCATTATTAGTTAGCCATTAAAATAGGTATCAACTACTGAAGACTCTCAAGTTTTTTGGTTTTTATATTTCCTACCCACTGGCTAACACGGTACAAAAACAAATATTTTCCTTATACAAAGGATTAGACATGTTGAAATTCAGCATGCTCAGTCCTTCCTTTTCCCAATATCATTTGTCAGGGGTGAATCAGCACACCATTGTACTAATAAATTAGTCATCTGTCCCCCCAAAATGGTCATAGCTACAAAGTAGATGAGGTTGGATGAAGACATCAGTCCATCAAGTCCAACCTATAACCCATTAACCCCTTCCCGACATGCGCCGTAATAGTACGGCGCATGTCGGGTCTGTAACTATGGCGACCGCCCGGGAGTCGGGCGACCGCCATAGCCGCCGGGTGTCTACTGCTTTAAGCAGTAGACAACCGGCTCTAATGCCTCCGATTGGTGCCTGGACCGATCGGAGGCATTAACCCCTCCGGCGCCGCGGTCAAAGGCGCCGGAGGCGCCATTTTCCTGGCAGCGCATGGGCGCCGCCATTTTGGCCGGGATCGCCGGCTCCTGGAGCATGCTCCAGGGCTGACGTCCCGTTGCCATGACAGCCGGGAGCCTTGTACAAGCTCCCAGGCTTGTCTGCAAATTCTCTCTTTTGCAGGCTGGTCTATGCAGCCTGCAAAAGAAAGGATGATTTTTTGCAATGCATTGCAATGCATTAGCATTGTAATGCATTGCATTAGTGATCAGACCCCCTGGGGTTCAACACCCCTAGGGGGTCTAATAAATGCAAAAAATTAAAATAAAAAAAAAAGTAAAAAAAAATATTAAAAAATATAAAAAGAATTAAAAGTTCAAATCACTCCCCTTTCCCTAGAACACATATAAAAGTAGTTAAAAACTGTGAAACATATACATGTTAGGTATCCCCGCATCCGAAATCGCCCGCTCTACAAATCTATAAAAATATTTTTCTTGTTCGGTAAACGCCGTAGCGGGAAAAATAGTCGAAATTGCCAAACCGCCGTTTTTTCACTGTTTTGATTCTGATAAAAATTTGAATAAAAAGTGATCAAAGCAATAACATTTCCCGAAAATGGTAGAACTAAAAAGTACACCCGGCCCCCCACACTTACGTATAAAAAAGTTACGGCCGTCAGAATATGGCGACTTTTAGAAAAAATTTTTTTTAACATAGTTTTGGAAAAATTTTTAGGGGTCAAAGTGTAAATAAAACCATATAAATTTGGTATCCCTGGAACCGTACCGAAACACAGAATACAGGGGACATGTCATTTTGACTGCACAGTGAACGCCGTAAAACCAAAGCCCGTAAGAAAGTCGCAGAAATGCATTTTTTCTTCAAATCCACCCCATTCTGAATTTTTTTCCAGCTTCCCAGTACATTATATAGAATAATTAATGGTGGCATCATGAAGAAAAATTTGTCCCGCAAAAATTAAGACCTCATATGGCTCTGGGAGCGGAGAAATAAAAAAGTTATGGGGTTTAGAAGGAGGGGAGTCAAAAACGAAAAACGAAAATCAAAAAATGTCATCGGCAGGAAGGGGTTAATCCTCTACAGTGTTGATCCAGAGGAAGGCAACAAACCCCATGAGGCTCATGCCAATTGCCCCATTTCAGGGGAAAAAATTCCTTCCCAACTCCAGTCTGGCAGTCAGTATAAAAACTTGGATCAACTTGTTCTTAAAATCTATAACCCATAACCTGTAATATTGTTCTCTTCGAGAAAGGCATGCAGGTCCTCTTTGAACTTGTTCAACTAATTTTTCTTGTGTATGTGCAAGTGGACCCTTAAAGGTACACATAAGAAATCCCAATTGAATCACTTAGTGCAGGGTCTGTCATTAAAGGGGTATTCCCATCTCAATTATCCTATCTATACTGATAGCTTATGTAAATTCAAGAGTTTTCCTAAATACTTTGCATATATGTTTACTGGGCATATTATTTGATCTGCATTTACAGTATATTAGCATTCTAGTAATTATAATAAATAATCTCTCATAGTAAAGGCAAAGTCTATATTGTGATACTTCAGTGTTCTGTTCATCAAACAGTCAAAGCCGACTCCCCTCAGCTTGTAGAAGAATCCATTTTCCCGTGGCCTGTGCACCTGCGCAGTCTGCTCTGCTCAAGGCCTGACACCTAGAAGTTACGAGCCTGCACCGGAAGAAGACATTGAAGATGACGCTGCGGACGAAGAAGGAGGCGGTGCTTGGAGACAGTTCTCTGGCAGCGGTGAGGACACCCCCATCGCTGTTTGAGCGCTGGGGTCCGCCCCCAACCCCGCGAGAGAACTAATTTGCATACCGGTAAAAACTGGCATTTCTAAGGAACGGCGCAGCCAAGACCACGTCTAAAGGTAAGAGACGAATGGCCTTTCTAAAGGCTATTCCGACGTCTTATCCACAAAACAAGAGGTTTTAATGGAGAACATGAACTGGTTTTTCCAGGTCCTTTCTGTGACCGATCATCAGTAGATTAAAGAGTAATGAAATAATGGCAAGGCTAGAAAAGTGAGGCCCATTAAGCGTAGAGGCAGCGGAGTCGCTGAGCGCAGCACATTCCCTGTTTTCCGTGTAATCTATTTGATATATAAAATGACACTTTCTATCTAATCATCTTTCACGCCGCACAACATTTTTCCCCAGCACTTTATCTGACATTTGTGCTTAAACAAGGAACAACGCCCGCTGACAGTGCAAAATTATAGGGCGCAATGCTTCCAGATTACCATCTACATTAAGAGCAGACTTGTATACAGAATGTACTTGTGTACGCCGCGCTTGGGATGCGGATGAATGCCACTTCTGCTAAGTCACTGCATAAACAGGATGAATTGCAGAATAGTTTGCTTCTTACAGTACCGTGTGTATAGTGAGCGGTGAGCCGGCCTTATGTATTTTTGCTTATTGGATACAGAATCTATTTCGATACCAATTTATTTTGGTAGTAAGCAGCCTTCCTATGTACTGTATATGACAGCATGTGACTAATGTAGTATCAGGACCATGGAAAATGACTTATAACTAGACATGAAGGAATTCTTTAAGACATGCTCCTCTGCTGATTTCCCAAGACAATCCATTTTCCATTGATTTATGAGCTTGTTCTCATTATATTCCGTCTCTGTATTCCTACATTTTTGCTTTCAGCCACGTGGAGAGAAGAGGCCGCGGTGTGAAAATGAGCGGGATACTCATAATGGCGTGCGGCCATTCTCACACATCAGAAAACCAGTGCTTGTATCTGTATACCGGTATAAACTCCAGGGAGCTGAGAAGACGTATCGAAAGTCTGGTACACGTCCAGTGATTCGGAAAGTCTGGTACACGTCCAGTGATTCGGAAAGTCGGGTACACGTCTAGTGGGAATGGACAATGGACAATGACTAAGGCCACTTCTATCTGGAAGCAGATTAAGGCGTTGTGTGACCATTTGGGGGTCCAATTTTGAGTGGAAACTGGGTGGACTCCATTACAGTCCATGGGGTCCGTGTGTTTCTGTAGGAAACCGCTTGTAAGTGGATAGGGTTTCCGTGTTTCGGATCCCTGAAGAACGGAAACCAGAACGCTAGTGTGAACCTAACAATGAAAAAGTACAAAAACTGCTTTTGATGATTCTTCCGTTTTCCCTGGAACCAGTCTTATGGTTTGTAGGAGAAAATCTTTAAAGTTTCTGGAACTGTGAAATACCCGCCATTCATCAAAAAAGAGGCCAAAAAATGGCTCACTGGAGACTGGGACTTACTAGATTGGGACTTAATGGACTTAGCACGAGATTGAACCCAGGAATGGAATCTAAGGGACGGTGCATTTTTTAGCTATAACCCTTTTTTTTTTTTTTAAATGTACAGTAGATTGTGAGCCCCATATAGGCTGATAGCGAGTAGTATTGGATCGAGTAGGTATTCGAATGAATACTACGGTATTCAAAATAATCATACTCAATTGAATACTACTCACTATTCACAGTAAAGATTCGATTCAGAACCAGCGTTGATTGGCCGAATGCCATACAGTGTACATCATTCGGCCAATCAATGCTGGTTCTGCCGGAGGCTTGTCTGTGACGAGGCGGAGTCTAAGATCGGACCACAGCAGTCTCCATTGTGGTCCGATCTTAGACTCCGCCTCATCACAGATGACCCTCCAGCAGAACCAGCGTTGATTGGCCGAATGCTGTACACTGTATAGGATTCGGCCAATCAACGCTGGTTCTGCAGGAGGGATGCTGCAATACTATCCTGTGGGTCTATCATTCTCCACGTGCCGTGTCCTACTCCTTCCACTTTGCTTTTAGGGCTGCAATACTATCCTGTGGGTCTATCATTCTCCACGTGCCGTGTCCTACTCCTTCCACTTTGCTTTTAGGGCCGGATCACATTAGCGCTTACCTCCCGTCCGGAAGGAGTCCGTAGGAGGACCCCCAAATGGAATATCAGCGAAACTGCAAGCGCTGTGCAGTTAAAGCACACGGACCCCATAGACTATAATGGGATCTGTGTGCTTGCTGCACACTGCCCACACAAATCATTTGTGCGGGCAGTGCGCTGCAAGAACACGAACCCCGTTATAGTCTATGGGGTCCATACTCTTTAACTGCACAGCGCTCCTCCTAAACACTCTCCTCCTTCTACTCGTGGACTTGGTGACTCTCCTTTAGTAGAATAGTGGTTTCCCCTTAAACGAGCATTTTTTCCCATAGACTATAATGGGATTCGATAGAGTAGTCGAATATTGAGGCGCTACTCGAAACGAATATCGGATCTCGAATATTTCACTACTCGCTCAGCTCTAATCACAATATACTTTTTTTTTAACCTATCAGTATGCCTTTGTGGTACAGGAGGAAATCCATGCAAACACGGGGAGAACATACAAACTCCTTTCAGATGTTGTTCCTGGCAGGATTTGAACCCAGGACTCCAGCACTGCAAGGCTGAAGAGCTAAACACTCAGCCACTATGTTGCCCCACAGCTATAACCCTTGTAAGAATGTATGGACTTTATAATATATGGCTTTCCCAGTTTGCTAGCCCTTGAATAGTCTTTATTAGCAATGACTGACATACAGGCAAGCTGGTATTGAGGGGGTCGGCAGGACTCTTTGTCAGAAGAATTAAAGGTCAAAGACTGCTCAAGTTCAGTCATATCTGAAAGTCAAACATAAGTGAGGGAAAGCACAGCTAGAGGATGAGATCAGGAGAACAAGAGGACTGTGAGGAGCAGGAACAAATGCATAGAGGCAGATTGGAACCAAATGGACCTTACTACATAGGCTGAGAGTGGTGTGGGAAGGAGCTTTGTAAGTCTTGGAGTCACGTGCACTGACTCTTAAAGGGAGCAGGAACTGGAGGAGCCAACCCTCAGAGTGGAACAGTGTCACAACAAGAAACAGAGCACCACATATACATAGTAGTGAATTGGCAAATTAGGTTTGCCATATAACTACTGTCAAAATCATCCTATGATAGTTCCCTGTGATCTGGGGGACGACAAAGCACAAGTACGAAACATCCATATGTATATACTTTACTTGGCTGCATAGTCCAATGGTTAAATTGGGATGTTACATCCATTAACCCTTTCACTGCCAAGGGTCTCTGGAAATTTTGCACCTCCAGTAGCCGGAGCAATTTTCACAGTTTTGAGATGAACAAATCAAACCTAAATTGCAACATTAAAAAAAGCATCCAACCCCCCCCCCATACCTATATATTTTCTTAAAGTAGACACCTGCAGCATTGTCTCAATGCCACTTGATACCAAGTTCTTCATGATAGAACTTATAGTTTTGGAGCGATTCACTGTTGAAACACTGTCGGGAATTGAGATCTGCAGTTGGATCTCAATGCCAAATAGCGTTTGCAACAGTGAATCGCTCCAAAACTTTAAGTTCTATCATGAAAATCTGGGTATCATTTTAAAGAAGAGATTCTCATCCTTAAAATTCATCTTAAACCATCCAGATATCTGCATGCAGTCATGAGATATCGGCATTAGTAGGGAGGATATATTAGCTATGTCCTCTGCTACTGAAATGCCACCCTGGGAGGACGTAGAGCTGATGTCCTTGGCAAGAAAAGGGTAAAGCCAAAATATACGGCAATAACAATGCAACATTCTACAGCCATCATTAGACAATGGAGCTAGATAACATGCCATTTAGTTGGAATCAGTCACTGTGATATAAACTTAGAAGCTGTCCCAAATTCTATGGCCAGGCTTCACTGTCCCCACAAGGACTTCTGGGGTTAAGAAAAAAATAAATAAATGAATAAGTCAGCTATTCATAATACATGGATAGAATGTGCATGGGGGCTTATACACTTCATACTGAACTCGATGGGAGCTGTGTATCTGTATGCAGTCACCTAGTGTGGTAACCAATCCAATAGCAGGAATAAGAAACCTGCAGAATTTTCTGTTCACTGACTTGCGGTGATGACCTGGGGTGCATTTATATGTGACCACTGTAGCCAATCACTGCCTGGATGTATATCGCATGACTGCCAGTGCTTTACTGTTGTGGTCAGTGGTGAATGTGCAGTGCATTATTGCTACAGCCCAGTAAATGGAGACCAATGGGGCCATCAAAGCACTGGAGCAGGTGACTATAGTTCTGGCTCTTGTTCCTTGATAAGGATCTATGCATGGCTTCTCAATTAGAGATGAGCGAGTAGTGAAATATTCGAGATTCGATATTTGTTTCGAGTAGAACCTCAATATTCGACTACTCGAATCGAATATCGAATCCCATTACAGTCTATGGGAAAAATGCTCATTTCATGGGAAACCACTATTCGACTAAAGGAGAGTCACCAAGTCCACGAGTAGCAGGAGGAGAGTGTTTAGGAGGAGCGCTGTGCAGTTAAAGCGCACGGACCCCATAGGCTATAACGGGTCCATGTGCTTTAACTGCACAGCACTTGCAGTACTGATATTCTGTTTGGGGGGGTCCTCCTGCGGACTCCTTCCAGACGGGAGGCAAGCGCTAATGTGAACTCACTCGTCCTGCAGAACCAGCAATGATTGGCCGAATGCTGTACAGTGTATAGAATTCGGCCAATCAACGCTGGTTCTGCTGCAGGCTCGTCTTTGCTAGTCAGGAGAGCTGTCAGCTTTCGGTTATGCAGGAACTGACTTTTTCTCATAGGAATGCATTGACCAGCGTTGATTGGCTGAATACTATACAGTGTACAGCATTCGGCCAATCAACGCTGGTTCTGCCGGAGGCTCATCTGTGAGGAGGCGGAGTCTAAGATCGGACCACAGCAGTCTCTGCCTGCAGAACCAGCGTTGATTTGCCGAATGCTGTACACTGTATAGCATTTGGCCAATCAATGCTGGTTCTGAATCGAATCTTTACTGCGAATAGCGATAGTATTCGAACCAGTACGAGTTTTTCGAATACCGTAGTATTCTATCGAATACCTACTCGATCCAATACTACTCGCTCATCTCTATTCCCAATCTATTGGACGCTGCATAAGTGAAGACATAAAGCCATAACTACGATGCGCCATTGTGTTTTTACTCTCTTATATTTTCTTCCATTGCAGTCCTTTGTTATACCATTACTGAAATTCTGCTTGAGATGAGGAATCTTCCACTGCTTCTCTTCAGGGCATTTCTCTTCTTTCTATAAATTGTAGTTACTTTTCTTCTTCACCTGATACATTTGCTATTTCTTCTGTGGCACGTCTTCCCTCCTGTACAATATGGTCTTTAGTGGAGCCTTGTTTGGGCTACAGGCTGTAAAACATTAATATCCCTGAGCATTATAGTAATGAGGATGTTGATGTTCGCTCCTGTTGTTCGGAGAACGGTTTGTGTTGCAATGTAACGTCTTATCCCCTTAATAAGAGAAGGATAGTAAAGTTTCTAATGAGTTCATAGATATGGAAATCATAAATGTGATCCTGCGCCTTTCATTTCGGAGGGCGATGCATCGTAAGCTCATTACACAAGCTGTTGACATACAGAAAAGATTCTCCGCAGTACAAATAAATTGTCGGATGAATAAATTGACAGAGTATGGGCTGGTTTTAATTATTCTATATCCCATTAAGCCATTACAGAAACAGCTTTACTATATTATACAGGACTAGCAATATTTACTTGTATCAGGGATCGGGCTCTTGTTACAGTTCCAATTACTGAAGCTGCCAAATTTTGTTAGTATAATTTAATAGGCTGCATATGAAATGCACATAATTTAGAATATAACTTGTAAAAGAAGCTATCATATACAAATGAAGGCTGAAATATGTTTTGTGTGTTTTTATTGCTATGTATTATGAATATTATGGGCTTTTCCCATTGGAATACGTGTAATCCGTACCGCATACTGTATAGCTGAAAGCCATTTAACAATGGAATCTAATACTTGGCTCTATATTGCTTATGCACCATTCACACTTGGAATGATGAATTAAAAAGCTTTTGTTTGCAGCCTTACTGTTCCCATTTTATCTCCGCTTTGCTTGCATTTAGGACTTTGGATGATATTCCAGCACTGTAGATGAAATTTCTACTGTGGTAGTCTTTATTATGCACATGCAGAGTTTTTGAGCTTTGGAGGTCAACCCAACTTACAGCTCCCATACATAAGGCTAGGTTCACATTTGTGATCAGGTTTCTGTTCAGGGGGGTCCGCTTGGGGTCACCCCCCCCCCCCTGAATGGAAACCACATGGACCCCATTATAGTATATAGGGTCCATGTGGTTTCTTTAGGTAACTGCTCTTTAAAGGGGCTCTATCAGCAAAATTATGCTGATAGAGCCCCACATATGCGTGAATAGCCTTTAAAAAGGCTATTCAGGCACCTCTGAAGTTATATTAAATCCCCCCCCCCCCGTTTTAAAATAAAACCCTAAAAAATAATATGTTAATCTTATCTATCGTGCACGGTCGGTGGGCATTCAGGGTCCGACGTCATCTTCAGCCATGCCTCCTCTTCCAGTGATGTGCTCGGGTCCCGTCTTCCTCCGACACTGCCATTGATAAAAAATGGCGCGGGTGCATGCGCAGTAGCGTGCTGCTACTACTACTACTGCTACTGCACATGCACCCGTGTAGGAACAGATCAATGTGATTTAGTGTGCAGCGGCTCGGAACCGAGGAAGACTGTACCATATACAGTACAGTACAGTATTCTGCTGCATACTTAATCACGTACTGTACAGGGAGAGCTGGCAGCTTGCGTTTAAGCGGGAGTTGACTTATTCTCATAGGAATGCATTGGCCAGCCTTGATTGGCCAGTGTACAGCATTCGTCCAATCAACACTGGCCAGGAGGCGGAGTCTAATATCGGACCACAATGGAGACTGTTGTGATCTAATCTTAGACTCCGCCTCCTCACAGACGAGCCTCCGGCAGAACCAAAGTTGATTGGCTGAATGCTGTACACTGGCCAATGAACGCCGGTCAATTCATTCCTATGAGAAAAAGTAAGCTCCCTCGTAACAGCAAGCTGCCAGCTCTCCTGACTAGTCGGGAGTGCCAGCAGCTTGCTGTTACGAGGGAGCTTTACTTATTAGCTCATCTCTAGTCATAACCATGAAAAGTCTAATCCAAAACCGTCGTAACCCGAGGACTACCTGTACTGTAATTTGTTATATACTTTCTCAATAAAATGAGTTAAAAAAAATATATAAATCTTAGAAGAATGTCTAGAATTCAGAAGTTTCTGTAAATAGAAGGTTACAATGTCTCACAATCTGCATTGGTTTTTGTTGTTTCGTTCTTTTTTCCTCATACCGCTTGTAGTTTTGTATCATCGTTTATCGTCCTTTCCTTCTACTTACGGCCTCAGCTCATCCTCATCCTCTATTTCTCCTTCAGACGTCTGGAAGGTTTTGGACCTTCTTACGGGTTCTGCTTGATCACCCATTTACCATTTTGAGAATTGGTTACAGGAAATTTTCCTTGTATTATAAGAAGATTGGTTGGTGAATTCCATTAACAGGAACAATTGTATTTTGCTCTCTTATATTCTCTTTTTCAGCTAACAATTTAGAAGGCAACCTTTGGCACTTTCCTACTGCAAATGACATTTAATTAAATAAAGTGCTTTCAACATTTGTGCCAAGAACATCTCATGTCACCAATGTGCTTAACTTATTCATTATTAACATAATGGAAGAAAAAAATACACATTATAATGAGAGAGTGTTACAATGTCATGCACGTGGATGGCTGCGAACATAGCTGCAGTGTATTACTAATATATTATCATTTATTGTCATCTATATCATAATTGTTGATATGACTTACATCGGTTCTATGCTATGAATCAGCTTTATCGGTATGGTTTGTGTATTCTGCAAACAATGGAGGCAAAAGGACACATGTAAACCACCAAACCAGCGCTCAGGCGCACCACCCTCTCCTAAGTGTCGCTCAGAGCCTCTGAGGGGGACTGTCCATTCTCTTCATCTGAGAGGCCAAAAAGACCCATACTGCCATAAATATGGACATACTGGGCCTCAATGTTAAAACAGGCTTCCACTGAGGCCAAGGACCGCCCTTCAGAGGGAAGAACAATAGGTCCATCCAAGACAAAGCCTAAATATGTGGGACCCGTTCTGAAGTTACCATCCACATCGATGGGGTGCCACTGACTGCCCTGCTGGACACTGGTTCTCAAGTTACCACTATCCAGAGAGACACCTTCACTGAATTTTGGGGAGATGACCAGCTGATGCTCCCTCGTGAGTCTCCACCTATGGTGCTTATTAGCAATGGACTGGTGATACCTATCACATGGTAGTGGACCCCTGATGTACAGGCTGGATGGGTCAAGCTGTCTGTACTTTCTGAAGACTCATTTGAAGAAAGAAGAAATAAGAAAATTCTCCAAAATGGCGGCGCAGAGAAGAAACATAAAGGTAGGAGAAGAATAGTCTTTCTAAAGGTTATTCCGATGTGCGGTCAGTGAAAGTAGGGTTTCCCAATGATAGAATCTGGTAAACATGATGTATATGGATAATACAAGATGGTGGAAAGTGAAATAAATTCACCTGCTTATGGTGGTCAGGGATTAGATGGAGGTAAAAACTGGACATGACTCCACTGTCTGGAAGGACAAGTCAAGGAGAAGTAACAGAATTCTAATATTATAGTATTTCCTATATTCTCTGCCTATAATGGAAAAAAAAATGTAGGGGGAACTCTGGAATAATTATATACAAAAACCGGGGACGTCACCTGAAGCCTTCTGGAGCCAGGAGAGGTAAGTAACAGTGTTTTTATGTTCCCTCACCTCTCCTAGCCCTACGATCATAATACTCTGGGGTCTGAAAAGAGCCCGAGTACAATGATAGTGGTGTTTGTGGGGTTCTTTATACCATTCCGGTACAAATTGGGCATTCCGGTCCAATTTACGCAAAGCCTATATTGTTATATCAGATCTATGCTACAATAGAGTCACAAGGGAGGGCTTTACAGCCGGGGAATCAGCTTCAAATACCAGACAGAATCTGCCCCTCCCCCATTGTTTAAGGAGTGGTGGACACCTCTCATTTTTTGAGGTCACTGATAAAAGAAATTGCGGATTCTGCAGCTGATCGCACCACAAGAACCCACGGCACAAAGCTACTGTTGTTTAGCCCCTTTGTTTCTGAGGTTAAACTCTGAGCAAAGCTGAGGCAGAAGTCCGAAGCCCTTCCAGGGGTTATACAGTGCTGGGATTCTGTCATATGGACAAGGCCATAATCTCCTCCCCTCACAGTGGCGTAACTAGGAATGGCGGGCCCCGTGGCGAACTTTTGACATGGTCCCCCCTCTTCCTGAGCGACACCGAAGACCTTGACCGACTGACCCCCCCTCCCCCCGCCACATTCCCATGCGCTCTATTGTGCCCCTTAGTGGCCCCAGTACACGGGACTATGATACATAATAAACACCCACGAACAATTATTATACTCTGGGGTCTTTTCAGACCCCAGAGTATAATAATCGGAGACCGAGGGGAGATACAAACATAAAAACAAAGTTACTTACCTGTCTCTGTCTCCGCTGCAGTCTTTGGTGGTGTTGGCCATCTTTAATAACGCACGGATGTCACATGACATTTCATGTCCTCCCTCCATCTGCCCCCACTTTCAGGCACCCCTCATCTCTACCCCCATTGTCATGTCCTCCCCTCCATCTCTGCCCCAGTATAATGTTCCCCTCCATCTCTGCCCCTAGGTTACTGTTGCTCCTCAATTGCTCCACACCACACATACACACTCACACACACACACTCTCCATCCTGCATCTCACTACCCCCCTCCCCTTCAGTACCTAGCATTGCATCTTTCCTTCTCTTCCAGGACTGCACAGGCTATAAAGACACGCCCTCCTAGTTATGTGACATCTGACGTCACACACAGGTCCTTCAGCACAAGCTTTCCCCTCTCTTATCGCAGTTACAACATTTTGTCTGTTATAAGAGCGGGGGAAAGTTTTTTAATAAGTAAAACACTACAAGGAGCTGCGCGGGACAGGAGTATAAATGCGGGACATGCAGGGAGCTATGCCGTTACCGGATGGAGTAACTCTAGCCAGTAACGGCCTGTCATGAAAAAAAACCCGCAGGGGTAGCGACTGTCGCCAGGCCCCCTAATGTCCTGGGCCCTGTGGCAGCCGCTACCATTATCACTTACTACCAGTTATATATCAGGATACAGAATAGCAGTAGTACAGATGTCATGGAGGTCAGAGCCAGTCTAATATGGCACATTCGCCGACTGCTGAAGGACCTCTTATACAGGAGAGTCGCTTGATATAAGTTGAAAATGTCAGAAAATCCAAAACCGAGTCCTGCGCCAAGATCGTGAGCTCTAAGGCTGACATTCACCTAGAATGTAAATACATAGATATATTATCAATGAGTCATGGAGATCTAACACTATGTAACAGCAGAGCTGAAGGGTTACGTGTAAATATACAGGGGAAGTAAGAACTGATAGGGTTAATTATGATTTGTATTTATAGACACCAGGGGGCGCCACTGTAATGGGGATCTGCATGGAGAGAGAATAAAAACATTCAAAAACTACCGATATTTAACATAGTATAAACTATACTAAATATATATATGTGTACTGACTGTCAGACAATGTTCACTCTCTATATTACATGCCATATGATTGAATATTTTCAATAAAACGCAATAACTAACCGGAAATACAGCATTCAGGGCGGACCTAATACAGGATATCCATCCTATGGCAAGGAGTATTCGCTGGACAATGATATGTCGCTTCTCCGTTGGTTCAGTCCGAATTATCATGAACTTGTATTGGATGAAAATGATGCCAGCTCCTGTAATAGACAATGCATGTTATCAGAGATTTCTATAAGTCACTTCTATAGACACCTTCCATCTCCAGTAATGGCCGCCGGTCAGCGCTGATGTTTTCACTCCATTAGAAGCTCCACTTACCCAGAATGGAAGACACCATGAAGACCACCGTGTAGATCACTGACTTGGACAACTGAACTGCTGTCCCACTGTGAAAGAGAGTAAAATATAGGGTGTTAGTAGGACACAAGTGGTGGAATTGTTACATCTCATCCCTATATTACATCAATGTAACCTCCAGACACAAGTACAAGCAAAGGACATTGGTGGAGATTAGAGATGGGCGAGTAGTGAAATATTGGAGATGCCATATTCGTTTCGAGTAGAGCCTCAATGTTAGACTACTCGATTGAATATCGAATCTCATTATAGTCTATGGGAAAAAATGCTCGTTTCAGGGGAAACCACTATTCGACTAAAGGAGAGTCACCAAGTCCACGAGTAGCAGGAGGAGAGTGTTTAGGAGGAGCGCTGTGCAATTAAAGTGCACAGATCCCATTATAGTCTACACAATGCTTGCAGTTGCCCTGATAAAAAGTCAGCTCCCTCGTAACAGCAAGCTGCCAGTTCTCCCGACTAGCAAAGACGAGCCTGCGGCAAATCAACGCTGGTTCTGCAGCAGGCTCGTCCTTGCTAGTCGGGAGAGCTGGCAGCTTGCTGTTATGAAGGAGCTTACTTTTTTGTCATAGGAATGCATATAACCAGCGTTGATTGGCCAGTGTACAGCATTCGGCCAATCAACGCTGGTTTTGTCGGAGGCTCGTCTGTGAGGACTGCTGTGGTCCGATCTTATACTCCGCTTCTTACTGACGAGCCTCCAGCAGAACCAGCGTTGATTGGCCGAATGATGTACACTGACCAATCAACGCTGGTCAATTCATTCCTATGAGAAAAAGTAAGCTCCCTCGTAACAGCAAGCTGCCAGCTCTCCCGACTAGCAAAGACCAGCCTGCTGCAGAACCAGCGTTGATTTGCATAATGCTGTACACTGTACAGCATTTGGCCAATCAACGCAGGTTCTGAATCAAATCTTTACTGCAAATAGCTAGTAGTATTCGATCGAGCACGAATATTTCGAATACCATAATATTCTATCCAATACTAGAGATGAGCGAACACTAAAATGTTCGAGGTTCGAAATTCGATTCGAACAGCCGCTCACTGTTCGAGTGTTCGAATGGGTTTCGAACCCCATTATAGTCTATGGGGAACATAAACTCGTTAAGGGGGAAACCCAAATTCGTGTCTGGAGGGTCACCAAGTCCACTATGACACCCCAGGAAATGATACCAACACCCTGGAATGACACTGGGACAGCAGGGGAAGCATGTCTGGGGGCATAAAAGTCACTTTATTTCATGGAAATCCCTGTCAGTTTGCGATTTTCGCAAGCTAACTTTTCCCCATAGAAATGCATTGGCCAGTGCTGATTGGCCAGAGTACGGAACTCGACCAATCAGCGCTGGCTCTGCTGGAGGAGGCGGAGTCTAAGATAGCTCCACACCAGTCTCCATTCAGGTCCGACCTTAGACTCCGCCTCCTCCGGCAGAGCCAGCGCTGATTGGCCGAAGGCTGGCCAATGCATTCCTATGCGAATGCAGACTTAGCAGTGCTGAGTCAGTTTTGCTCAACTACACATCTGATGCACACTCGGCACTGCTACATCAGATGTAGCAATCTGATGTAGCAGAGCCGAGGGTGCACTAGAACCCCTGTGCAAACTCAGTTCACGCTAATAGAATGCATTGGCCAGCGCTGATTGGCCAATGCATTCTATTAGCCCGATGAAGTAGAGCTGAATGTGTGTGCTAAGCACACACATTCAGCACTGCTTCATCACGCCAATACAATGCATTAGCCAGTGCTGATTGGCCAGAGTACGGAATTCGGCCAATCAGCGCTGGCTCTGCTGGAGGAGGCGGAGTCTAAGGTCGCTCCACACCAGTCTCCATTCAGGTCCGACCTTAGACTCCGCCTCCTCCGGCAGAGCCAGCGCTGATTGGCCGAAGGCTGGCCAATGCATTCCTATGCGAATGCAGACTTAGCAGTGCTGAGTCAGTTTTGCTCAACTACACATCTGATGCACACTCGGCACTGCTACATCAGATGTAGCAATCTGATGTAGCAGAGCCGAGGGTGCACTAGAACCCCTGTGCAAACTCAGTTCACGCTAATAGAATGCATTGGCCAGCGCTGATTGGCCAATGCATTCTATTAGCCCGATGAAGTAGAGCTGAATGTGTGTGCTAAGCACACACATTCAGCACTGCTTCATCAAGCCAATACAATGCATTAGCCAGTGCTGATTGGCCAGAGTACGGAATTCGGCCAATCAGCGCTGGCCAATGCATTCTATTAGCCCGATGAAGTAGAGCTGAATGTGTGTGCTAAGCACACACATTCAGCTCTACTTCATCGGGCTAATAGAATGCATTGGCCAGCGCTGATTGGCCAGAGTACGGAACTCGACCAATCAGCGCTGGCTCTGCTGGAGGAGGCGGAGTCTAAGGTCGGACCTGAATGGAGACTGGTGTGGAGCGATCTTAGACTCCGCCTCCTCCAGCAGAGCCAGCGCTGATTGGCCGAATTCCGTACTCTGGCCAATCAGCACTGGCTAATGCATTGTATTGGCGTGATGAAGCAGTGCTGAATGTGTGTGCTTAGCACACACATTCAGCTCTACTTCATCGGGCTAATAGAATGCATTGGCCAGCGCTGATTGGCCGAATTCCGTACTCTGGCCAATCAGTGCTGGCCAATGCATTCTATTAGCTTGATGAAGCAGAGTGTGCACAAGGGTTCAAGCGCACCCTCGGCTCTGATGTAGCAGAGCTGAGGGTGCACAAGGGTTCAAGTGCACCCTCGGCTCTCCTACATCAGAGCCGAGGGTGCGCTTGAACCCTTGTGCAGCCTCGGCTCTGCTACATCAGAGCCGAGGGTGCGCTTGAACCCTTGTGCACACTCTGCTTCATCAAGCTAATAGAATGCATTGGCCAGCACTGATTGGCCAGAGTACGGAATTCGGCCAATCAGCGCTGGCCAATGCATCCCTATGGGAAAAAGTTTATCTCACAAAAATCACAATTACACACCCGATAGAGCCCCAAAAAGTTATTTTTAATAACATTCCCCCCTAAATAAAGGTTATCCCTAGCTATCCCTGCCTGTACAGCTATCCCTGTCTCATAGTCACAAAGTTCACATTCTCATATGACCCGGATTTGAAATCCACTATTCGTCTAAAATGGAGGTCACCTGATTTCGGCAGCCAATGACTTTTTCCAATTTTTTTCAATGCCCCCAGTGTCGTAGTTCCTGTCCCACCTCCCCTGCGCTGTTATTGGTGCAAAAAAGGCGCCAGGGAAGGTGGGAGGGGAATCGAATTTTGGCGCACTTTACCACGTGGTGTTCGATTCGATTCGAACATGGCGAACACCCTGATATCCGATCGAACATGTGTTCGATAGAACACTGTTCGCTCATCTCTATCCAATACCTATCGAATACTACTCGCTCATCTCTAGTGGAGATGGATTAACAAGAAAGCAAAAAACATGGCGGCCTATAGCGACCAATCAGATTGTAGTTGTCATGATGTATAAAACTTTTGGGAAATAAAATCAGCAAACCAATTGGTTGGTATGGGCAACAGCACTACTTCTTCTTGTTTATTCTATCCACTCCTGAATCTTTGGCCTTTCCATCCTCTTCATATGAGCACTACCATACCCTGACACATAACTCATCCCCTCCCCCATACTATCTGCCGACTATAATTGAATTCAATCACTGCCACTTTTTTATTAGCAGATGTGATGGCTGCAAGTCCTGAATAACCTCCGGCCCTTTACCTGCCTCTATGTATACTCTACACCAGGCATGTCAAACTCAGGGTACCCCGAGGGCCACATGAGTAACAAGAGGTTGTTGCGAGGGCCACACACAGCAGCTAATGTCACACACGTATTTTAACAGCAGTCATGAAAACAAGATATGAAGTAGTAATATGTAACAGCAACATATATATTTAACAAAAATACAGCAATTAAAAACTAAACATTTATTTGCTATCATTTTTTTCAATCTTTTTTTAGATTATAAGTGGTGATCAGTCAGCCTTGTTCTCTGAGAAGATTTTGTTAGTTTCATAAAAGAAAATTATCTATTTACATATACACCCTTCATCTGCCCCCAGATTCATGTCCTCTCCATCTCTGCCCCCAGATTCATGTCCCACATCTCTGCCCCAGATTCATGTCCCCCCATATCTGCCCCCAGATTCATGTCTCCACATCTCTGCTCCCAGATTCATGTCCCCCATATCTGCCCCCAGATTCATGTCCCCCATCTCTGCCCCCAGATTCATGTCCCCCATCTCTTCCCCAGATACATGTCCCCCATCTCTGCCCCCAGATTCATGTCTCCCCCATCTCTGCCCCCAGATTCATGTCCCCCCATATCTGCCCCCAGATTCATGTCCCCCCATCTCTGCCCCAGATTCATGTCCTCTCCATCTCTGCCTCCAGATTCATGTCCCCCATCTCTGCCCCAGTGTCATGTCCCCCATCTCTGTCCCCAGATTCATGTTTCCCATCCCTGCCCCCAGATTCATGTCCCCTCATCTCTGCCCCCAGATTCATGTCCCCCCATCTCTGCCCCAGATTCATGTCCTCTCCATCTCTGCCTCCAGATTCATGTCCCCCATCTCTGCCCCAGTGTCATGTCCCCCATCTCTGTCCCCAGATTCATGTTTCCCATCCCTGCCCCCAGATTCATGTCCCCTCATCTCTGCCCCCAGATTCATGTCTCCACATCTCTGCCCCAGTGTCATGTCCCCCATCTCTGCCCCCAGATTCATGTCCCCACATCTCTGTCCCCAGATTCATGTCTCCCATCTCTGCCCCCAGATTCATGTCTCCACATCTCTGCCCCCAGATTCATGTCCCCCATCTCTGCCCCCAGTGTCATGTCCCCTCCATCTCTGCCCCCAGTGTCATGTCCCCCATCTCTGCCCCCAGATTCATGTCCCCCCATCTCTGCCCCCAGATTCATGTCCCCCATCTCTGCCCCCAGTGTCATGTCCCCTCCATCTCTGCCCCCAGTGTCATGTCCCCCATCTCTGCCCCAGATTCATGTCCCTCCATCTCTGCCCCCAGATTCATGTCCCCCATCTCTGCCCCCAGATTCATGTCCCCCATCTCTGCCCCCAGTGTCATGTCCCCTCCATCTCTGCCCCCAGTGTCATGTCCCCCATCTCTGCCCCAGATTCATGTCCCTCCATCTCTGCCTCTAGATTCATGTCCCCCATCTCTGCCCTCAGATTCATGTCCCCCCATCTCTGTCCCCAGTGTCATGCCGTCCCCTCCTTCATCTGCCCTGTTTCACATTCCACCTCTATGCATACATACACACATTAAACTTACCTTCTTTGACGACTCCGAGTCCTCGCTCCCCCGCCGCACTCTCTCTCTCCCACCTGCCGTGACCATCGCGGTCGCGGCTTTCCCCTCCGCTGTCATCTCAAATGAATGAGCCGACATAGGAGGGAGCTGCCGGGGGCGGAAGCCGCGCGGCTCAACCCGCGCGGCTTCCGTCTGAAGATTTAGACGCGATGTGACGTCATCACATCACATCACGTCTACACAGCAGCGAGTAGCCGCGTGAGTATTGCACCTCTGCGGCCCGCACAAAAGTCTCAAACTTTGTCTCTTAGAGAGTCAAATAAAATGATTATTTCTGACATAGAATGGAATGATCTCCATTACCATATATCAATATATGGAATTTGATCTTCTGATGGTGTACAATTGGCTCGACCAACCAACCGGCCACGTAGTCACTCACCGGTTGTTCTCTTCCAATAATACTCCTCTTGGACTACTGTTTCTTTTAAGGGATTGTACTAATATAAGAATAGCATGTATCTTCTGTGTAAAACAGCTCCACTGCCCATCATGTATACTTTGTTTTTCCAGTCCGCACCATTACTATTACCTGCAAGATACCCTAAGAGAAAAAAAATCATATTGTAAAATATTCTCCGAGCTAAGTTTTTAGCAGGGCTCTTCTGTTTGACCTTCTATAGCTATAGTTTTTTTTGACTTATTACAAGGTAAGAGTGTTGCCGCTGTTAGACAATCCCTCCTTCTCCCTCCTGTACTGACCTCTGACATTCACGCTCATTGTAGCTAGTGGGGAAAACTACTGTCAGCAAAGCTAAAAGGCAAAATAATGTGATTGTAAACTGATGGTGTTGTGTTATAGGAAGACTAAACCGAAAGTGGAAAATTACTTAGTAGGAGAAAGTAAACTGATATCCAAGTTTTTCTGAAGGTTTTTAGAATTTTTCTCCTACTGACTCCAATGTCGGAGACTAGAGATGAGCGAACAGTAAAATGTCCAAGGTTCGATATTCGTTTCGAGTAGCCCCTCAATATTCGACTACTCGAATCGAATATCGAACCCTATTAGAGTCTATGGGGGGAAAATGCTCGTTTCAGGGGTAGGCAACGTTCGATCAAATTATACTTACCAAGTCCACGAGTGAGGGTCGGGCTGTATCCTCCAAGAAGTCTTCTCCGTGCAGGGTCCCCGCGGTGTCTTCCGGCTCTTCATTCACTCTGCCAGGCATCGCACTACAAGCGGACATGCGCAGTCGGCTCTGCCCAGGCCCGATGCCTGGCAGAGTGAATGAAGAGCCGGAAGATGCCGCAGGGAAGCTGCACAGAGAAGACTTCTAAAGGTAGGAGAAGAACCAGCATTGATTGGCCGACTGTATAGCATTCGGCCAATCAATGCTGGTTCTGCATCAAACTTTTACATTCGAACAGTGAGTGGTACTCGATCGAGTACGAGTATTTCGAATACCGTAGTATTCGATCGAACACCTACTCGATCCAATACTACTCGCTCATCTCTATTGAAGACCTCTACATGGAAACTGTCCCCATCATGTGATAATCCTAGGAATGGGGTTGTGGAAAGGATGAGGCTTATTTAAACCTTGCCCCAAAGTGGACATTTTTGGGGTGTTTTGTGAGCTTAAATGTCCAGATATGTATGGCCGGGTTCACACCTGCGCCTGGTCTCTGCTTTAGCCAATCTGGCCAGTTTCCTTCTTCTGCCCCAAGACACTGGACAGCAGACGGAAACCCGGCAGTTAGTTTTCAAACCCAGTCACTTGAATGGGTTTGCAAAGTAGCCGCCCACTTGCATCTTGTGTCTGTCCGCGTTTTTTTTTAACCAGACACAAATTCCTGCATGTGCGACTTTATGTCTGGTTAAAAGAAAAACGGTTTCGCCGCGGACAAGCAGAAGACGCACACAGGCGGTCAGTTTGCAAACCCATTCAAGTGGGTTTCCGTCTCCTGTCCATTTTCTCGGGGGAGAAGATGGAAACCCACTGGATTGGCTAAAGCGGAGACCGGGCGCAGGCGTGAACCAGCCCAATGGAATATTTCCCCTCATATATATTACCCCACTATTGAAGCTAGTATAGTTACCATGTAACTAAAGACTTACTGTAGGGATGAGGGAACTCAATAACTTACCCAACAATCAACAGAAACAAGGACTAGTCCTTAGCAAATAGTTTGACTTGCTTTAGAGAGCAAAATGTCCATGTACATCCATACAGCTGATGAGTCAATGACCATGAGAGGCCTATGGCTTCCTGGGAGCGGAGCGTCTAGCTGCTATCCTTTTCTGTTATCTAAAGGCATAACTCTGTCAATACGGTTCATGGAGAAATTTGGAAGACAGAACGAGAGAACAACGATGGCTGAGGTGCAGGACATTGCACACGGGTGTCGCTTCTCTCAACAAAGGAGGGAACCAATTACTGTATTGGAGCAAAAGCGCCTCAACATATAGAAGTCTTACCTATGTGCTGGATGTGATGTCACCGTGGGGAGGCACCAAGGCCAAGTCCAACAAAGAACTTAGCCTACGACTCAACAAAAGTTGTATCTCCCTTACACAAAATAACTCAGCACAACACCACAAAAGATGGTGAAGCACCAACCCAAGGATGGCAGATCCAAATTAAAAAGGACCTGTCTCCAGGTCTGAAAAGCCCAATAACATATCTCCTTTGATGCACAACATCACCATGAACATTTTGGAATCTTGGTTATCCAAATCCAGTTACATGGGAAGAATATGCAAATCTGACTTCCATGATGTAATTAGGATGTCAGTGCCTCAAGTATGCACACCAATAGAGGGCGCTGACTGAGTATGTGCCAGTCTATCTTCCATGATGTAATTAGGAAGACAGAGTCTCAGTCAAGCAAACCTATAGAGGGCGCTTCCTTTAACATCATGCCGACCTTCTCACAGGCCTTTGTTTGCAATGATGTTGGGATTATACCAGATACAGTCTCTCAGCCAAGGACAGCCGTTTCGATGCACTTGCATCTCATCAGCTTGGCGCAGATAAGACTCCATACACCTAAATGGAGTGACAATATCCCCTCAAATCCAGTTAGTCAAAGTTATAAGCCCTTTTAGTGTTGATGCAAACTAGGGTCTAGTAGACAAGTGGGAGGTAACACTTCATTACATACAGGACACAGATTACACTCAGATACGCCACAATGTTACCCCCATTTCTATCACTCTAACTCCTATGCCCTAACAAGCACAGAAACCTAATGATCAGAGAGGATCTGAGGGTTCTCCATTCTCCATACATTGATGATATTTTCATTCTTGATCCCCCATCATATGAAAATATTTGTTTCCGCTTGCAATGACCATATATTTAATGGATAAAACCAAGACTGTGACCCATACATGTGTGTAGACATGTTTGTATGCTGCACTTGATGTGCTGAGCTATGTAAACTGTTTCCTCGGAGTCGTTCTTTAAATAATACATGTACCCCTGGATACTTTTCATGTTTCTGGTAGATTTATTCCTTAACCTGGGCCCCCCATGAGAAAACACAACCTTAGGCTTTGTTTACACTTTTATGTGAGTTAGAAAGAAAACCTTCCACCAAATCCCTTTGGGAGAAGTCGTCTTCAATCCCCTGATCCTGCATTTGGTATTGAATATACAACTGACATATGAAGATGTAAGATGGGCAGAAAATATGTAGTGATTTATATGGCAGATGCATGACTAGTGTGTTTTGCAACCAAGCTCATTGTCCATTGAAATCTTTACTGAAGAAATGTTAGATACTGATATCCTTTAATAATGTACGTCGGGATTCTGTAGAGTATGGAGTGATAGATAGGAGACTGTGCACAGGAAGAGGACAAAAAACCCTAAAGGGATTTCCGGGACTATGATATTGATGTCCCTAGGAGTCAGCCCCACTTCTGCTTCACAGGCCTGTCATGTCACATTCATGGATCACATGGCCTCTGTGGCGTAACTACTAGAGATGAGCGAGTAGTATTTGATCATACTCGCTATTCGAATGGAAAAGTTCGATGCAGAACCAGCATTGATTGGCCGAATGCTATACAGTCGGCCAATCAACACTGGTTCTTCTCCTACGGAGCTGGTTCGGGCTGGATCCTCCGTGCAGTCTTCTCCTTGCAGCGTCCCCGCGGCGTCTTCTAGCTCTGAATTCGCTCTGCCAGGCATCGGGCCCGGGCAGAGCCGACTGCTCATGCCCGCGCTACAAGAAAATGTCCGCTTTGACTGTAAGTGGCCATTTTCTTGTAGTGCGGACATGCGCAGTTGGCTCTGCCCAGGCCCAATGCCTGGCAGAGTGAATTCAGAGCCGGAAGATGCCGTGGGGAAGCTGCACAGAGAAGACTGCACGGAGGATCCAGCCCGAACCTCACTCGTGGACTTGGTAAGTTCTATTTGATCGAATGTTGCCTACCCCTGAAACGAGCATTTTCCCCCATAGACTATAATAGGATTCGATATTCGAGTAGTCGAATATTGAGGAGCTACTCGAAACAAATATTGAATATTTAACTACTCGCTCATCTCTAGTAACTACCAGGGTAGCAGCTGTCGGGCTGCCACAGGGCCCGGGACATTAAGGGGCCCAGCCACACCCGCCGCCGCTTTTTTTTTTTTTTTAATAGGCCTTTACTGGCTGGAGTAACTACAGCCTATAATGGGCCCCATTTGCTTAGCTGTCTGGGCTCTGGGCAGGCTTCGGGCCTACTAGTGTGACATCCCTTACATCACATGACCTGCAACCATATGTGTCACGTCCCGTACGTCATTTGAAGATGGCTGACATCAGCAGGGAGTGCAGTGGAGCCGGAGATAGGTAAGTAACAGTTTTTTTTATGTTTGTATCCCCCTCTTGGGTCTCCGACTATTATATCAGATTATAATAATTGTTCATGGGTGTCCACAATGGGACATATTAGTGTGTTCAGGGGCCATTATGGAGCATAATACTGTATTTAGGGGCCACTATGGGGCATAATCGAACGGGGGGGGGGGGGGGAATGTCGGTCAGTCAGGGTCTTTGGCATCAGTCCAGGGGGGGGGGGGAGTCAAAAGTTCGCCATGGGGCTCTGCCATTCCTAGTTACGCTACTGCATTGCCTGTTTGCAGTTCAGTCCCATTCAAATGAATGGAGTTGAGTTGCAATGCAAAGCACAACCACTATATAATGGAACAATGAAGTCTGGAGTCCCATTTAAAGGGTGAGTTCACACGGAGTAACGCGCTGCGTGATTTGGCACGTAGACACCACGTGAGCTTTTGCGGGCCGTATACGCTCCCATTGATTTTGTTTACGCGGTGCTATTTTGCGGCCGCAAAATCACGGCCACAAAATAGTGCCACGTATACGATCCCGGCTCCCATTGAAATCAATGGGAGCGTATACGGCCCGCAAAAGCTGACGCGGCGTCTACGTGCCACATCACGCGGCACGTTACTCCGTGTGAAGATAGGTCACCAATACAGATGAGCGAACACTATTCGGAACGGCCGTTCCGAATAGTATGCTCCCATAGAAATGAATGGACTAAGTCCACACTCTATCCCCCCAAAAATTCTAGCTCCCATAACCTAGGATACTATTACTTTGAAAAACGATATCCAGGCCTCGTCGCGGCATCTAGCGCTCTGACTCTACCTCATTATGGCTTCCGGTGCCGGCCGTCATCACCGAGGCAGAGACCGAGCGGACGGTAAGTGAATGTTTTTTATCCCGTGTTATATCTGCTACACGTTTTGTTATTTGGGAACAAGACAGAGCTTTTAATTTTAGAATTACAGAAAGTTGTAAAGATTTGTAATTCTTTCTAGAGCTCCCCTTTAACCTCATGTCCCACCAATCACCTTTAGTAATGTACATGTGACAGGACATCTATCTTACAGGACACTCGCTCATTGATTAATAGAGGCAATGCGCTAGCAAAGGAATTAACCTCTTGTATGCCGGCTGTCTGCCATATTTATAGCAGTATTAGAAATGGTAAAAATATATAAGAAAATGAATTAATGAATTGAAGGAGATAAATGAATTCTCCTTGTTTGATGCTTAGCCTTGGTGGGTTGGTTCCTAGCAGGCTGCTGGTTAGCCACCTTTCCAGCCTAGTTATCATGACGCTTAGTGTGCCCATCGTGGCCCAATCACTGGCTTCATCAGTGACCCCAGGCTGTTGAGGTTACTGAAGACCACCAGATGTCACCAAGAAAGCATCGGATACCGTGAGGAGGCCAAAAAAAGGTAACGGAAAGAGAGTCCTATATATTCTGGGGTCTGAGTATAATAGTGTCTCTTTGTCCATTTTGACATAACTTTGGTTGTGCTTTCCTTAGAGAGTTAGACATTTAAGCCAATTTAAGGTGTGGTTTGTGCCGAACTTGTTCGACCTGAAACATATTGGGGACCAGTGGCGCAACTAGGAATGGCCGGGCCCCATGGCGAACTTTTGACATGGGCCGTCCCCCAACCAACACCTACCCAAGACCCCGACCGACCCTCCCCCACACACATTCCTGCGCTATTATTCCCCATAGTGGCCCCTGTACACACTATTATGTCCCACTATGGACTCCCATGAACAATTATTATACTCTGGGGTCTTTTGAACACCGGGCACCGGACAAGCCATCTCTGCAGGTAAGTGGACACCAGGGGGTACTAAGTAGCCAGAGGATTAAAAAAAAAATCCTCTGCCTACTTAGTGATTAAAAAAAAATCACTACACAGTGTGGATTCTAACAATTAAAGCGTTCAATCGTTAGATTCCATGCTGTATAGTGAATAGGATTGTTTTTAAAATCCAATCTCCGATTAGTAAAAAAATCCCATTGAATTGCATTGGGATCGGAATTGGGATCAAATGAAAAATGATTGGAAATCAGATTTCAAAATCGATCCTGAAAAGTCAAGATCGGCTCAACCCTAATATTGACACATCAAGGGGCCCTGGCCCCCTGACGTGTCGGGCCCTGTGGCAGCTGCCTCTGCTGCCTCTGTGGTAGTTACGCCACTGTTGGGGACCCAATCCTGAGGGGTTCGCCCATCTCTATTAATAAACATACCATATGCATAAAGCAACAATAACTGTCCTTTTTCTAGCACCTGTGACGTAGAAAGTAATATGTACCTTCTATACCTACTGTGCGTATACCGTATATCACAACACAGGGTGAATATATTTAAAGGAACAAGTAACAATTCCGTGTGCACGTTGGGTCTCCTTCGCACCTTACAAGCATATCATGAGAATAACTTCAATGCATTTTAGCCGCCCTTAGGAGAATGAATATTTGCACTCTTCAGAGATCAGCTCAACAAAAACAACATGGGCAAGTTTATCGTATAACCCAACCATTAGAGGTTAAAACTGCGTAGGTCGACTCTGAAACTTGATGTAAAAAATGGAAGTAATTTTTCCCTCCGCATCAGCTCCAGCACTCCTCCCTGGACTCATAAATAATGCACAGACCAGGAAGCATGCCACTTGGTTGTTGACAGCTAAGCTAGAGGTGGAACCGAAATTTGCTGAAGGCTGATGTACTGTAACTATTGATGATGTACTGCTGTTAGCAGTGGGCAGAGAGAATCAGACAACAAATAAACTAATGAGCACTTTGTTATTTCCTCCATAAGCGGAGCCCGAACATACTGTAATAAGAACATGTTCCGTTTATATCCTTCCACGTTGCACTTATGACAAGTAATAGTAACAAAGGTCACAGGAGGTCACATTGGGGGTTTCGATGAAGCGTGCGTCATTGTGTATTCTGGAAAATTGTTAGTCATTTGTTTATAGATTTATCTACTAAGCTGTTACTTCCTATGTAATAAAGCAATGCAATACAGCAACGAGGCTGTATACAGGGCCCGACACTTGTGCCTATAGACTTATAAAGAGTCTAGAACTTTCTACATGCATTGTATCATGGGATTATGTGGAGGTTAGGGGTAAGGGCCCTTGCACATACCATGTGGAACGCATGGCAGAGAGATGCATAGAGAACTGCGACAGTGTTATGATTAAGACTTCAAAGGATGTCAAGGGGACAGTATGGAGGCAGGAAGTAAGTGTAAAACAGAAGAAGAAGTTGTCCAAAGTTTGGTAGGCGAGTGCGGGGTGGAGCTAAGACCCACTGCATGTCCTGCATAGTACTAGAATCCCGGACATACAGCAGGTCCCGGCTCAACCCCGCACCTTATCCCGATGAGCAACAACCAAACTGCTGACTCCTCACCGCCGGTACGCAGATCAGTGAAACCAGCGCCGCACCTCCCATGATTCGACCTGAAGCGACCGCTTCAGGCGGCGCTATGCCAGGGCCCTGGGGAGGGCGGTATTTTTGCTGACCTAAGCCAGTCCAGGACAAGCCGTCACTGAGCAGTGGATTGGGGAAGCTGCTGGAGCAACGTTGCTCCAGCGGCCGCCCCTCACGCTCAGGCAGAGAGCAGGTCGTCTCCCTGCCTGCTCTCTGCCTGCTAAAGACGCTCGCTCCGCTAAGCCCCGCCCCCTCCGCTCGACCCCGCCCCTCAGTGCAGCCCCACCCCTTCTGATCGGCCCCACTCATTCTGAACGGCACCACCCCTCCGCTCCGCCCCCTCCTCCGGGGGGCGGGGGGCTTTCTGACATCTGCCTCAGGCGGCAGAAACCCATGGTTGGGGACCCCTGCAATAGAGGAATTACATACAGGAAAAAAGGAGCCCAAATATAGAAACAATCTCAGGCAAACGACTGTGCTAAAACATGATGAAATACCCCGCCTCAAGCCAGGATTGGACGGTGAAGCAGAAGTCTTATTGGGTCTGCGTCTCAAAGGTCTGACAGGCTAAGGACACCCAGGCAGAGGTTAACTGGTGATCACGGTAACCGGTAACCTTAAGGGTATGTTCACACGGCGGAAAATGAAGAGGAATTCCTGATTGGACCCATTTATCTGGCTGAATGAGGCACGGAATCCATGGCAAGGTCGAGCAGGACATTTCTTTTTTCTGAGTGTTTCTTTGTCTCCCAACTCTGTGGCAAATTCACATACTCTAAAGTTCCTAACAATATCCCACCTAGTGGCAGGTGCGTTACCTATTTGACTTGACAGGCTGATCATAAGGGCCAGCTCTGTCCTGGACCCAGTACAGGTGGTGGGTGACAGAAGGACACTGTCTGTGGAGGAGAACAAATCCCACCCCATGTATGGGACCTTGATGGGACTTGGCAGCACTGTAAGTGACCGTCTGCTTCACCCCAAGTGTGAGAAGGAGCTATTGCAAGTCCTTCCTTCCAACCGCGACCAGGCTGTATAATCTACATCAGACCAAGCGAAGACACTCCGCACAGAGAACTAATGATTATGACTATGAAGTCTTCCTTCTTTCTTCTTCTGTTCCTTAGCTGCTATGGACTCCTAGTATATCTTCTCTTCTCAGCATATGTGTGTCTACGTCTGTAATATATTACTGTGTATTATCCTGTATCTGTATTACTAGGCTGCTGTAACATGCTGAAATTTCCCCACTCTGGGACTAGTAAAGGATTATCTTATCTGAGGTTTTAAAGTTATGGCATATCAGTGTATCTATATCAGCATAATTTGCATAGATGAACGGTGACATCATTGTGCTCCATTACGGGAAACCTCTTTAGCGTTCTCTCCTCTATATAGGAATGAATGGCTTTAATGCAGTATTTAGCCCTAATGTTCAGAGAGCGGCAGACTGTCCCTATTATTGAGTGAGCGCCCCCTCCTGTGATCCCGCCTGTAATACCTCCCGCTGCCACAACCGCTACTCATTAAGCATAACAGTTTTGGCCCCGGGCATTATTCTGTTTACTAATGAATCGATGAATTAATGAATTCATTCTTTAATTCCTCCTGTCGGGAGCGGAGATTACTCACCTTATAACACAATAGCGGCAAAAGTTCACTTGACTTTGGGCAGACTTTCTTTGCGCTCATTATTTCTCGCTCTTCGGCTATTGTTACCCTATTAGACTATACAAATATAAATTAAGTCAATGGCCGCTCTTATGAACAGTCGGTCTGAAAAGTCAACACAACGCGGGAGAGCCCGGGCATAATTCTCGGTAATGAATGGCAATGGCTCCGGCGAAATCGTCTTGCCATATGTGTTTTAGACCCTCCTCTGTGTAATCTGAAGAGCAGGAGAATTGCCAGGTTCATTGTAAAGAGAGCACAAAATAATCACTTCATTAAAGCTGTTCAGGTATTCATGAAGTACTAAAATATGGATAATGAGTTGCGCTCCCTACTAAAATCATCATCTGTCCCCAATTAATACTGATGTATGGCACTTGTAAGAGCTGTTAATGATCATATTAATAGTAAATTATTGCTGCTCATATAATTTGTCCTTATAATCATGTATTTATCATACAGTGGTGGCAACTGAACAATACCCCAGGAGGCTTATTACCAGACATATTGTACAAAATTTATTGAGGGAGTTTATTTGTTGAGATTTATGGGAAAACAATAAAAAATAATGGTTTGCTGATTACAAAATGCGTAAAATTCGGAGTATTGTATAACCGGGAGTATACTAGTCAGATGTCGTGTATATAGGACAACGTATCGGGATGAGTCCCCCGGAGACCTCAGTCTATCTGTCTTCTTTAGATCAGGGGTCCCCAACCTCCGGTCCGCGGGATCAGTACTGAGCTGCGGGGCATGTTGCACCGGTCCACGTCCTGGCGGCGAGTGCCCGCCCGTGGTTGAGCCAGGACCGGCTCCACAACACTGACGCTTGGTTGTTGCTCATTGTGAAATTTACTCGATCGCCAATCGGGATCCGATCCCGATCGCTCAACCCTACCTGTGAATATGCCCAAAGACAGTGACAATATTTCTTTTCTTTTTATGTAGATTGTGAGCCCCACATAGCGCTCACAATGTACATTTTTCCCTATCAGTATGTCTTTGGAATATGGGATGGAAATCCATGCAAACACGGGTGGAACATACAAACTCCTTGCAGATGGTTTTTTTTTTTTTTTTTTTTGCCCTTGGAAGGATTTGAACACCAGGACTCCAGCGCTGCAAGGCTGCAGTGCTAACCACTAAGCCACCATGTGGCCCCCAAGTGACAATATTTCTGAAACAAAAGACCAACCTTTTTTCAAATCTCATATGACCTCTTGAGGACCATGTCAGGAGCAGGCCCAGTAGTCACGTCCCTATGGCCAGTATTTTAATAAAGAGTTTGCCTCTGATACGGCAGTGCTTCTAGACCTATTATACAGGACTTGATGGAAGTTCTTGGGTTCCAATGCCAAATCTGTAATGGGGCTCCTACCTACATTGTAATATTTATAACAGTCATCTATTTTATGTGGCAAAGGGACCTTTGGGGCTCCCTCAGGGTCTTGGGCCTGGTGGTGACTGCTACTGTTTTATAGTACAATATTAATAGAACACTAATTGTTACTGTCAGTGCCAGTTTTGAGTTTTTGAGTTTTGATCCATATCCCTTTCCAAGATCCTGCATTTGGTATATCCCTGATCTTCAGAGGTTTTATGATACAAACTATACGAATCCAGATTAGTTCAGTCACAATTTCATGTACTTGCAATTTCATGCTCTTGTGGGGTAAAGTTTCTCCATGCGGAGACCACCAGCTGATGTAGGAAGTCTCACAGGACATGCACCCTGGGATGTAGGTATGCAAATTGAAACATGACCACCAGGAAGAGACCCATCTAGGAACATTACACTGCTCATATACCATTAGTATCTGTCAAATTCATGGACTTTCTCTGATGTAAATTTTTGAATGAATTGCTTAATCATTTATTGAACATTCTGTGTAGAACATTTTGTACATTACTGACTCCCTCACAGGTTTTATTTGTCGGCTAGTTTCCTAATCTACAACTTTCTGGTCTCTGGACTTGTTTTAATAAGAGACGATATTTCCGTGTCATTACGCCACGGTACCTAGTTTTGGCTAATGAACATCAAAATCTTTGCAAACTTTTGAATGTTTACTGTACTCTGGATTTCTAGAGCAATCTGTTAAAGATGCCGTATTACCTATTCATATTGAGGACATTTTATTACTCCCCTATGCGATCGTATTTTTGCAGACCCTACAAAAACTTAAAGTTCTTCCTTGTAACTTACAGAAAAGCCAACTAAATCTCAAAAAGTGAAAGTGTTACTTTGTTATTAGAATTAAAAAGTGGTGGAATTTGTTGCATTTCCATTAAGGCTGTGTCCTTTTCAAGGCGATATTTACATGACGACTACAGATGAAAAAAAAAAACACCCATGAGAAATAATTTTTTTGCATCTATCTGAGAACTGTTTTCACAGACCCCATAGACTTGAGTCTATAGAGGGATCCATGAAAACACAAAAAGATACATGTCCTATTGTTCAGGTTGTTCACCAAATAGACACATAACTAGTCACATTGTAATAAATGTATTCTACAAACAGTCATGTGATGGCCATTTTTGTTGTTCCTAAGGCCCATGGTATAAAAATCACCTCTGTGATTTGGTGACTCCAGTAAAAGCACCAGCTTATAGTTATCACGTGGTATATGGCCACCATTTTATTCTTAATCTGCTTCTTTTTGTTATACCAATTGAAATGGATTTTCTTGAGGTTGCCGGCGAATGGTGTAAAGCTACAATGCCCAGCACTATCGGGTTCACACCTCCGCCCGGTCTCCGCTTTGTGGGTTTCCGTTTTCTGCCCGAGTAACTGGACAGGAGATGGAAACCCGGCAGTCAGTGTCCGCCCGTAAGCGTCTTGTGCCGTTTTTTTTTAACCGGACAAAATGGAGAGGCACAAGACGCTCATGGGCAGTCACTTTACAAAGCCATTCAAGTGAATGGGTTTGAAAACTGACTGCCAGTTTCCGTCTCCTGTCCAGTTTTTTGGGCAGAAGACAGAAACCTGCAAAGCGGAGACCGGGCGCAGGTGTGAACCCGTATGTAGGAAGACAGGTGCAAAAAATGAAGAGGACACAGTACTTAGCCAAACGCCTCAGCCCTTTCAAACATCTGATCAATGGGGCATGCCATGAGTCAGACCCCCAGGTATCTGATACCGACGGTCTAGCGAAGAGTTGTAGGAAGGATTTTGGTCACATAGAACAGAGGTTCTCTACTCTTACTTTGTATCTAAATAAGTGACTTGTTGCTATTGCACCTGGGGTACATACCATCTAGATATGCCCCTTGCCCATTCCATGGATAGTCCACCAATAAACTGATCCTAGAAAACCTATTTAGGTCGGGTTCACATCTGCACCTGGTCTCCGGTTTAGCCAATCTGGCCGTTTTTTGTCTTCTGCCTCGCGTTTTTTTAGCCAGACACAGGACTTTGTGTCCAGTTAAAAAAAACGGACAGGCAGAAGACGCACACGGGCGGTCACCTCTGCCAACCCATTCAAGTGAATGGGTTTGAAAGCTGACCACTGGGTTTCCGTCTCCCATCCAGTTTCGCGGGGCAGAAGACGGAAACCAGCCGTTGGCTAAGCTGAAAACAGGGTGCAGATGTGAACCCGCCCTCAGCTGCAATCGAATTTGTATCTTGTGTATGCACATAGCAAAGTGTCTTTAAAAAACCCATATACAAAGCTCAGCCTACTATATAACGCAGGTGCTTACAATAATTATATGGAAACCATTTTGAAAAACTTTGACTTCACCTATTGGGAATAGTTCTTAAAAAAAATTAAAAAAAATTCAACGACACATGAATTTTAATGTCAAAAAATTGTAAATCTTGAGAAGCTACTGCATAAAAAAGTAGATTGTAATTTTTATTAAACAAAAAGCTGAGTCTTGCTTTCATTTTTCTTCATTAAAACCCTGCAGATATATATTACCTTGACATGGCTTCAGCTTGACAACGTAGTATCGGGCTGATATTTCTGGGCATCCTTCCAAGTGTTGTCTAGAAATAAAAACCCATCATAAACAATTCCATATGTCCCATTCCCACAAGTCTTTGAACCTAGCAAGCATTGCTACTAAGAGATAAGATGCTGATGATGAATATTGGAAATGTGTCAAGAGCGCACAAAAGGAGGACACCGAGCGCCGTCCCCAAAGGTTTAACATTCAAAAGCTAAAAAGAGCGCAAAACACAACTATACATTCACTGCGTCGGCTAGTTGAAGAAACAATGTGGAATTTTCTTGGCCCGTTTTTAAGAAAAATACATTACCATGTCAATACGTAATAATATGGGGGAAAAACAAGCAAGGCCATATAACAGGCGAGACGCAGAAATTCTGAAACTCCTATTTTCTAGAAAATGTCTTGCCCAATCCTTTTGTTTCATGAAGAGGTAGGTAGCCCTATTGAAATAAGCGCTGCCGCAATATATCCTTTCAGAGGGAAGCTCTGTATTGTAGAGTTTTATAATAAGACCCCTGCCAATCATTAAAGAGGTTTCCCCACCTCCCTCTCTCAGCAGTTTTGCCTACTTCTCACTTCCTGTATTCATCCGCAAGCTGCAAATATAGATATAGATATTGCCATTCCTATGAGAGATTATTTATTATGATTACTAAATCATATATATCGTATAGAACTCTCATAGAAATGCAGATCAAATAATGAACACAGTAAATGTATATTATATTACACTGGTTTGGAGAGAAAAAAAAAACTTACACATGCTGCCTGGACTGACAAGGACTTGCAGTAAACTCAATGTTTCCTTGATGCTTACATAATACATAACCACACTCACTGTCTGAGCCTTTATCTGCAAAATTCAATTAGCTGGTCTGATTGCCCGGACAGAAGATAACAGCTCTGAAAGCAAGGGTAATCCAGAAAACTCACCCCTCTCCTCTAGAGAGTAGTGACCCATCCTGCATCATTACAGACATATGCGTAAGGACTTAGGCTAAATTCACATTGAGAAAGCTGGAACTGATTTTGAGGTGGACTCTGCCTCAAAATCAGTTCTAAATTTCCACTGAAATCTGCCTTCCATTGTTTTCAGGACACAGGTACTTAGTAGAGGCTATCAAGGCAGCTCTCTCTCTGTCTGGAGACACAGTAGAAAGCCAGTGAGAGACACATGTAAGCAATAGGTTGCTGGATGTTGTTTGTGAACTTGAAGGGAGAAGCTCTACAGCTGCTAGCTAGGGTTGTTTAATGTTTAGTTAGTGCAGGGCAGGCCAGGATTTTCTTTTGTTGCTGTTTTATTCTATTTTCTGTAAACTTGCAACCTTATCAATAAAGCTTGAGTCAGTGTCGGCTTATACTTGTTGCAGGTTGCTCTGGTTCTGATGAGACATACATTATGTGATCAAAAGTATCCAGACACCCCCAAAAACATAGGTTTTTCATATTAGGTGCATTCTGCCGCCACCTACTGCCAGGTCCTCCATATCAGCGACCTCAGTAGACATTAGACATCGTGAGAGAGGAGAATGGGGCGCTCCGCAGAACTCACGGACTTCGAACGTGGTCAGGTGATTGGGGGCCACACATCACACAGGTCAATGCCAAATGACGCCTCGCTTGGTGTAAGGAGCGTAAACATTGGACGATTGAACAGTGGAAAAACGTGTGGAGTGACGAATCCGGTACACAATGTGGTGATCCGATGGCAGGGTGTGGGTATGGCGAATGCCCAGTGAACGTCATCTGCCAGCGTGTGTAGTGCCAACAGTAAAATTCGGAGGCGGTGGTGTTATGTGTGGTCATGTTTTTCATGGAGGGGGCTTGCACCCCTTGTTGTTTTGCGTGGCACTATCACAGCACAGGCCTACATTGATGTATTAAACCCCTTCTTGCTTCCCACTGTTGAAGAGCAATTCGGGGATGGCGATTGCATCTTACAACACGATGGAGCGCCTGTTCATACTGCACGGCCTGTGGCGGAGTGGTTATACCACAATAACATCTCTGTAATGGACTGGCCTGCACACAGTCCTGACCTGAATCCTATAGAACACCTTTGGGATGTTTTGGAACGCCGACTTGGTGCCAGGCCTCACCGACCTACATCGATACCTCTCCTCAGTGCAGCACTGCCGTGAAGAATGGGCGGCCATTCCCCAAGAAACCTTCCAGCACCTGATTGAGAGTGGAAGCTGTCATCAAGGCTAAGGGTGGGCCGACACCATATTGACTTCCAGCATTACCGATGGAGGGCGCCACCAACTTGTAAGTCATGTTCAGCCAGGTCTCCGGATACATTTGATCACATAGTGTAGATAGATAGATAATAAATAAATAGATAGATAGATGATAGATAGATAGATAGATAGATAGATAGATAGATAGATAGGAGATAGATAGATAGATAGATAGATAGATAGATAGATAGATAGGAGATAGATAGATAGATAGATAGATAGATAGATAGGAGATAGATAGATAGATAGATAGATAGATAGATAGATAGGAGATAGATAGATAGATAGATAGATAGATAGGAGATAGATAGATAGATAGATAGATAGATAGATAGATAGATAGGAGATAGATAGATAGATAGATAGATAGATAGATAGATAGATGATAGATAGATAGAAGATAGATCGATAGATAGATAGATAGATAGATAGGAGATAGATAGATAGATAGATAGATAGATAGGAGATAGATAGGAGATAGATAGATAGCAGATAGATAGATAGATAGATAGATAGGAGATAGATAGATAGATAGATAGATAGAAGATAGATAGATAGATAGATAGATCGATAGATAGATAGGAGATAGATAGATAGATAGATAGATAGATAGATAGGAGATAGATAGATAGATAGATAGGAGATAGATAGATAGATAGATAGATAGATGATAGATAGATAGAAGATAGATCGATAGATAGATAGATAGATAGATAGATAGATAGATAGATAGGAGATAGATAGATAGATAGATAGGAGATAGATAGATAGATAGATAGATAGATAGGAGATAGATAGATAGATAGATAGATAGGAGATAGATAGATAGATAGATAGATGATAGATAGATAGAAGATAGATCGATAGATAGATAGATAGATAGATAGATAGGAGATAGATAGATAGATAGATAGATAGATAGATAGGAGATAGATAGATAGATAGATAGATAGATAGATAGGAGATAGATAGATAGATAGATGATAGATAGATAGAAGATAGATCGATAGATAGATAGATAGATAGATAGATAGATAGATAGCAGATAGATAGATAGATAGATAGATAGGAGATAGATAGATAGATAGATAGATAGATAGATAGAAGATAGATAGATAGATCGATAGATAGATAGGAGATAGATAGATAGATAGATAGATAGGAGATAGATAGATAGATAGATAGATAGGAGATAGATAGATAGATAGATAGATAGATAGATAGATGGATAGGTAGATAGATAGATAGATAGATAGGAGATAGATAGATAGATAGATAGGTAGATAGATAGGTAGATAGATAGATAGATAGATAGGAGATAGATAGATAGATAGATAGATAGATAGATAGATAGGAGATAGATAGATAGATAGATAGATAGGAGATAGATAGATAGATAGATAGATAGATCGATAGATAGATAGATAGATAGATAGATAGATAGGAGATAGATAGATAGATAGATAGATAGATAGATAGAAGATAGATCGATAGATAGATAGATAGATAGATAGATAGATAGATAGATAGATAGGAGATAGATAGATAGATAGATAGATAGATAGATAGGAGACAGACAGATAGATAGATAGATAGATAGATAGATAGATAGGAGACAGACAGATAGATAGATAGATAGATAGATAGATAGATAGATAGGAGACAGACAGACAGATAGATAGATAGATAGATAGATAGATAGGAGATAGATAGATAGATAGATAGATAGATAGATAGAAGATAGATAGATAGATAGATAGATAGATAGATAGATAGATAGGAGATAGATAGATAGATAGATAGATAGGAGATAGATAGATAGATAGATAGATAGGAGATAGATAGATAGATAGATAGATGGATAGGTAGATAGATAGATAGATAGATAGGAGATAGATAGATAGATAGATAGATAGGTAGATAGATAGGTAGATAGATAGATAGATAGATAGGAGATAGATAGATAGATAGATAGATAGGAGATAGATAGATAGATAGATAGATAGATAGATAGGAGATAGATAGATAGATAGATAGATAGATAGAAGATAGATCGATAGATAGATAGATAGATAGATAGATAGATAGGAGATAGATAGATAGATAGATAGATAGATAGATAGAAGATAGATCGATAGATAGATAGATAGATAGATAGATAGATAGATAGGAGATAGATAGATAGATAGATAGATAGGAGACAGACAGATAGATAGATAGATAGATAGATAGATAGGAGATAGATAGATAGATAGATAGATAGATAGATAGGAGATAGATAGATAGATAGATAGATAGATAGAAGATAGATCGATAGATAGATAGATAGATAGATAGATAGATAGATAGATAGGAGATAGATAGATAGATAGATAGATAGATAGGAGATAGATAGATAGATAGATAGATAGGAGACAGACAGACAGATAGATAGATAGATAGATAGATAGATAGATAGATAGATAGATAGTGTTGCTGACTCTTCTTGAGCTCTTTTTGTTGCTCTACAAATCAGGTAATTGTTATACTTTTCTCGTAGAATTGAAGCCCTGGACAGGCCGCGTTGTGTCTGGCGAGGGCCCAGTAGATAAAGTAGCGGTGCTTTATAAAGTTCGGACTTAGAACTACTTAGATAATCAATTCAATCTAATAAGTTCTCTCCTCTTTATAAATAGTCCTGAGGACAATTGTTCCCATTGACCTTCAAGATATGCAAGTAAGTTTGCTTAGAAAAGGCAATTGACTATTAACATAATAGCTTCAGCCGTAAGAAGTTTTTATACCAGTTATTTCGTAGAATCAAAAAGATTTGAAGTCGAGGCTTTTATGCTTAGCAGAAAATGACATGAATAATACTTGAACTTGAATATAAAATCTCCAGCTATTAGTGCCATGATACTTGAATTGTATAGTATTAGACCGCGCTTTATTATACGTACACAGAACAGCACAATAGCGGATCGTGTGCAGCTCACATTGTCCACATTACCTTTGACTGTTGCTAGACATGTACTGCACAATTTTTCATGATTTTTTGTTGTTTTTTTGCCCACTGCATTGTTGTGGCAGTGACTTTATAAAAGCGCTTTGTCATTTGCATGGAAAAACTGTGCGGAGACAAAATGGCGTAACACAATGGTAGCGCTGCTGCCACGTCAATCTAGTGATCGACATGGGTTATGAGGACAAGACTCCACGTGATGGACATTGGTGGCATGTTTTACCAATATATATCTATGATGAGATAACTCACTTTATTTACACGGTTGATAGTACTTACTGGCCTAGCTATAGGGGTGGCAGTTGTGACTTGGCCCATAGACCTGGGGGGCACAGAAATCACACTCCAGCAATATCGTACAGTCAGAATGCAATAAAAAGGGATAGGGGAAAGGGAGGGGTGGGTGGGGTCGGGGGGGGGGGGGGGCGAGCTGGTAGAGTACAGGGTCACATCATCTATTACATTCCTCTAGGCGGAATAGACAGTGGTATAGGGATGGGCATAAGACGCAAGTCCCGCCTGCGACCCTGGGCGCAGTGGTGCGAAAAAGGGCATAATGCCCAGAAAAAAGTCGCTAACGAGCAAAACAAACCATATGGATGTGTGCAGTAGCGCCAGGGTGACAGGTCAAGAGCTGCTACATAGGACAGGTAGGGGAGAAAGGCAACGGATCGAAAGAGGGAGGGGGAAGGGGGGGGAGTAGAGTGAAGGTATAGGGAAGTAACATTTGCAACTGTACAAATTAGGCATCAAAGGCAGCAGCGGTAAAATCCGAGAGTTTAATGCGCTGAAATATGAAAAGGCACCAAGTGCCTAAAAAGCGCCCCCAGGGCAAAATATAAAGAAGAGTGGGAATGCAGAGAAGCACTAGGGTGATAGGCCGGTCACCGCCATAAGCCAGGAAGCGGAAGAGTCCGCCACTGGCATCAATATGCATGTGGTACAAAAGATTAGACATTAACGCATATAACCACTATACAAACAATAGAAAGAGCAAGAGGAGTAAGAGAGGGAAGGAGTGAGGGGGGAAAACAAAAGGGAGAGAGGAAAGGGAGAGGAAGATGTGGTAAGAAGCGGTGAGAGGGAGGGGAAGGAGAAAGGGAAGAGAGGGAAAAGAGAAGGAGGGGGAAGGGAAGGATTTGAGAAGAATAGGGAGGGAGGGGGAAGAGAGGAGGGAGAAGGGGGGAGAAGAGAGAGGGGAGGGGAAGGGGGGATGGAGGCAATGGTTAGAAATGCAAAAATAAAATGGCGGATAACACTCTCACATGTCCAAATCAAGTGACATGGAAGCACAAGGGGAACAGTAGAGGGGGTATACAGGCAGGGCGAAGTATACCCAATCTTGATGTAGAGGTCAAATCATCCCAGGGAGAGGGCGGTCGGGATAATACTCGACTTGGGGTGAGCTCTCTTGTTCCCCAATGATTTGGTCCTGCCTGGCGTGCGTGGAGAGGCAGCGGGAGTAATCAGGGGTTGCGGTGGTGGTGAGTCCTGCACAGGCAGACAGGTGGGGATGTCCGGGGGGGGGGGTATATCAAGGGCCAAATAAAGTCCTTCCAAATTGGCAGGGGAGTATACATTAAATCTTTTCCCATTTCTCATGACCCACAAACCGAAAGGAAAAAGCCAGGAATACTGCAAGTTGTTGGCCCATAGGGCATCTAAGAGAGGCCTCAGAATTCTCCTCTTCTGGAGGGTGACAGGGGAAAGGTCCTGATAAAAATGGAGCTGGGCACCCTCGTGGTCCAGACCAGGCTTACCTCTCGCCGCTCGCAGGATTGCCGCTGTGTCTGCTGATGTGAGCAGTGCGCAGATAATATTCCTCGGTGGGTCTTCAGGACCGGGTTTAGGGCATAGTGCTCTGTGGACTCTCTCAATGCGAGACTTGGTGAAGGGCAACTCCACAGTGCACTGTTCAGGCGCAGAGGACAGGAGCTTATGGAAAATGGAGGCGATCACTTCCGGTAGTGCGTCCGGGAGAACCAGTTATGGAAGGCCGCGGATCTGAACATTTCTACGACGGCTTCTGTTTTCAACATCCTCCAGCATAAGGTAGGTCTTATTCAAGTGTTCCATATGGAGGTCAAGTTGTTTGGAGTTGGCTTAACGGGTCATAACGGGGGCGATCGCTTGAGCCAGTGCTTGAGCAAGAGTCTTTTTGAGGTAGTTCCTCGATATAGGCGCAGAGGCAGGGGCGGTAGTGGGTTCTGGAATATAGGAGTCCACATCGGAGTTGGCCGCAGCTTCAGCCACGCTGCTGCTGTCATCAGGCGCCATATTGTCGTGCTGGGAGGGTAACTTCAGCGAGCCTTTTTTCAGGAATTTGTGCATTCCGGACTGAGAACTGTGGGATTTCTGATAGCCTGGAGTCTCAGAGAATCTGTCCTTTCCAGTTCTCACCATTTTTCTCTGTTAATGGGCTGGATGGAGATGGATGTGGACACTCGTGTGGCAGAGCTGCAGATCAAGCTGCCATCTCGTTTCCCGGTTAGGCTCCACCCCACAGAAATCACACTCAACCTTAATGGCCTTGTAAATGTGTTACCCCTGCCCCTGGTGCACTGTAGTGAGACAGATTTATGATACCCAGCCTTACAATGTCAGAAAGGATAAAATTAACCTTGTAATGTCAAAATTAGCAGTTGGTTAACATTAGAGATGGGTGAACCTCTCAAGACTGGTTTTGTTTGGGTTCAGCAGCTTGAGTCCCTGATTTGTTTCGGGTCAAACAAGTTTGGCATGAACCACACCTTAAATTGGCTTAAGGGAGCCTTCACACGGAGTTTACACTGTGCTCATTCAGACACGTAATCACGTGTCAGAGTGACCGCTGTAAAACACAATCTCATAGACTTCAATGGGTGCCGGTCTTACGCGCGCTACACATTGAAATCAATGGGTTTAAAAGCCTTCCATTAATTTCAATGTGTAGCGCGCGTAAGACCGGCACCCATTGAAGTCTATGGGATTATGTTTTACAGCGCTCACTCTGACACGTGTTTACGTGTCTGAATGAGCGGAGCGTAAACTCCATGTAAAGGCTCCCTTAAGCCTAGAACTCTATCTATCTAATTTCTCACTCTCTAAAGCAAACAGAGCCAATGTTATGTCGATATAAAAGTCTTTAGACTCCAGAGTATAATAAGTGGAGGCTGAGGGGAGGTGTAAAAATTAAAAAAAAAAAAGAAAAACACAGGCCTTAGTGCTGAACCTGGGCCGATGATGTCACGGAAGAGCACCAAACATCACCAGGAGAGCACCAGATACTATGAGGAGGCCCAAAAGAGGTAAAGGAACGTAAGAATGTTTTGGGGTTTTTGGTTCTTTTTAAAAAATTTTTTACCTCTCCTGGGCCTCAGAACCTAGGATATAAGGCAGTGGCTATTTGGAAATTTCAAGCTGAACCCGGTTCAGTATGAACTGATTCACCCACCTTCAGTGAACAGAAAGTAAAGGAGGGGAGGTTATGATGCAAAGTTGGGCACGGTTGCTTTTTGCAGGGCACCGACAAGGAGTGGGAATAATGGGGAGCTTGTGTATTACGGACATGTGAACAAATCTTTATGGGTTCAAACCAAGGTGGAAAAGGAAACGTCAGGGCTAGAGATGAGCGAACGCTAAAATGTGCGAGGTTCGAAATCCGATTCGAACAGCCGCTCACTGTTCGGCTGTTCGAACGGATTTCGAACCCCATTATAGTCTATGGGGGGAAATGCTCGTTTCAGGGGTACGCAAAATGCGATAAAATTATACTTACCAAGTCCACGAGTGACGGTCGGGCTGGATTCCTCTTGAAGTCTTCTCTCGGCGCAGCGCCCCCGTGGCGTCTTCCGGCTGGAATTCACTCTGCCTAGGCATCAGGGCCTAGGCAGAGCCGACTGCGCATGTGAGGGCATGCCCGCGCATGCGCAGTTGGCTCTGCCTATGCCAGATACCTAGGCAGTGTGAATTCCAGCCGGCAGAAGACGCGGGGACGCAGCGCGGAGAAGACTTCTAAAGGTAAGAGAAGAACCAGTGTTGATTGGCAGAATGTATAGCATTCTGCCAATCAATTCTGGTTCTGCATCGAACCTTAAACTTCGAACAGCTAGTAGTGTTCGATCGAGTACGAGTATCTCGAATACCGTAGTATTCCATCGAACACCTACTCGATCGAACACTACTCGCTCATCTCTAGTCAGGGCTACTAAGAAGTATGAATGGAACAAAGTTGATGGTCATGCGGCGATATGGCCCATGGCCTCTCCCATCGAGTTTTGCATGGGGGCCTGTGAGCCATTCGTTACACTTAGGGATCACTTACTTAGAGGCTATCCGTGATTTTTTTTTAATTGTTAGCAATGTTTAATTAGATAGGAAACACGCACGGGTTTTGCTTTGTAATATTTTAGAACATTTTGTGTAAGAAATGTAGAAAAGCAATATCTTTAAGACGGATGTGGTTTAATTTAATATTAAACACATATTGTACTTTAGACCTTAAATTTCATTGAATTGGATTTTTGTGCAAATTAGGCAGATGAATGTTCGGGGGATGCGGTAGGTAATGTGTTGTCAACAATATAACGGATTCTTTGTTGCTTTGAACCATTTCTGTTACAAATTATATTAATATATGGCGCAATTAAATCAGGGTTCACATAAGGATCCAATTACTGTAATTGATGGCTATAATAGTTGATCTTTACTCTCTTTAGCCCAGGCGCCCTAGAATTCTGCAGCCTGATACAATAAATATTAACTCTCATATCAGATTCCTCTCTTCAATGGCAAGAAATCAAGATTTATTTTTTTTTGCCACTGGTTTTATTGGCTAAGTGTTGTTTTAATGCCTGTCCATACTCCGAGGATGAGGATTACGTACACGACTCAGCTGCCGCATAACGAAGGATTATGTAGATAATCTTGTTTCCCTTAGTCCTAACAGCGGCACAATGTGGGGTATTTCGTGCCCCTGTGTGCTGGTAGGACAGGCGGAGTTTTAATTAGCCATGTATTAATTTCACATGGCTTGCACCCTTTAAGAGGGCACAGATACCTCCCCCCTGTGTGTCAATAACAAGTAATAATACATACATTTCAAATAAACAACAATAGGGGGGGAAATCCTTGTGCCGCTGTTAGGACTAAGGGAAACAAGATTATCTACATAATCCTTCGTTCCCTGTTGTCCTTACCAGCGGCACAATGTGGGGAAATAGCAAGTAATCCCCATAAGGGTGGGACATTAAACACAAGCAGAATGTAATACAGTGCGCCCAAAGGCAGTAGCTTCTGAGCTATACCGATCAAGTCGGTAGTGCTTCACAAAAGTCGATTCTGAAGACCAGGATTCTGCTGCACAAATTTGGTCCAAGGCAAGAGCCTTGACTTCCGCCCAAGAAGTCAATACTGCCCGCGTCGAGTGGGCCCTTAGGACAGTGGGCGGAGGTAAGTTCTGATTTACAAAAGCCAATTTAATTGTTTCTTTCACCCAGCGGGAAATGGTTGCTTTAGAAGCCTTGAGGCCTTTATGGCCCCCTACAAAATTTATTAGCAAGTTTTCCGACTTCCTGAATGCGCGTGTGCGCTGAAGATAAATCTGCAGGTTCCGGACTAAATCTAGGGTGTGCCACTTCTCCTCCTCAGGAGAAGTGGGAACTGGAAAAAAGGTTGGCAGGCAAATGAGTTGGCCCACATTCGCCGTAGAGGAATTCTTCGGTCTGAACCCCGGCAGAAACCTTAATTGAACCCGGTCTTCAAAGAAGGCAATGTAAGGAGCTTCCGATGAAAGTGCTTGAAGCTCTCCTACTCTTTTCGCCGAGGTGATAGCGAAGAGAAAAGACACCTTATAAGATAGCCACTTAAGATCCACCTCCTCCAGAGGTTCAAATGGAGCAACACAAAGTGCTGTTAGGACCATGTTGAGGTCCCATTGGTGGACCGGAGCAGATACTGCTGGTCTCAGCCTAGTTGCCCCTTTAATAAAGGTGCTCACTAAGGGATCCTGAGACAACCGCCTCCCCAGATAGGCGGACAGAGCGGCCACATGTACCTTCAGGGTAGAAGCTGCAAGCCCTCTGTCTAGGCCGTCCTGAAGGAAATCCAGGATCACCCTCACAGGGGGATCGGAAGAGTCCACATCGTGATCCGTGCACCAGGATTGAAAAATATTACCGATCCTACGGTAATTCTTATTGGTAGAGTTGGCCCTGGCGCTGGCTAAAGTCATTAGGACGCCTTGAGACAGTCCTCTATTCCTTAATAGGGACTGGTCAACCTCCAGGCTGTCAGATTGAATCTCCTCAGATTGTGGTGTCTCAGCTCTCCTTGTGTCACCAGATCTGGGAGGGGGGGAGGCCTCCAATACCTGCCTTGACTCATCCACATGAGCTGGGCAAACCAAGTCCTTTTCGGCCAGAACGGGATTATGGCAATTCCCGAGACTTGGTCCTGTCTGATTTTCATCAATACCTTGGGTATGATGGAAACTGGAGGGAAGATGTATATCAGCCTGAACCTCCATGGGATGGACAGGGCATCCACTGCCAAGGCATTGTCCTCCTGGTACAGGGAGCAGAAGGTTTCCACCTTGGCGTTGAGTCGGGTTGCCATAAGGTCGACGTCTGGAAGGCCCCATGCCTGGACAATCTGTTGGAATATGTCTTGATTGAGAGACCATTCTCCTGATACAGGGATACCCCAACTCAACTGATCCGCTACTATGTTCAGGGAGCCTTTGATGTGAACAGCGGATAGGTGGGACAGATTATTCTCTGCCCACGTGAAGATCAAGTTCGCCTCTCTCAGTAGGGCTGGAACCCTGGTGCCGCCTTGCTTGTTCAGATATACCACCGTCGTCATGTTGTCTGACCGGACTTTGACTGCCTTCCCTTCGAGGAAAGGGGAGAAGTACTTCAGCGCCAGATAGACTGCCCTTAGCTCCTTCAAGTTGGAGGTTCCTACCTCTGGATTCCTCCACAGACCTTGGACGGTCCTGCCGTCTAGGTGGGCTCCCCATCCCAAATGGGATGCATCTGTTGTCAACAGGGTCCAACGAGGTTGGACCGAGGACCTTCCGTCTTTCAGGTGTCTCCACCATCTGAGGGAAAGACGGGTACCGGGAGAAAGGCAGATCTTCCTGTGCAGTCCCCGTGGAGATCCGTTCCAGGCTCTCAACACTTCCATCTGAAGGGGACGCAAATGCCATAAAGCCCAAGGGACCGCTTTGGCTGAAGACGACATTAGGCCCAGGACACGCATGGCGGTGCGGATGGTGACCCGCCGAGTCCTGAGAAGGCCTTGAACCGAAGTTTCTATCTTCGCTCGCCTTGGATGAGATAGGAAAATCTGCATGCTCTGGGAATCCAGAATAATTCCCAGGAATTTCTTCCGGGTGGATGGCACTATTTCTAACTTCTCCCAATTGATCAGCCAACCCAACTCTTGGAGGAAGGAGATGGCTATCTGGAGGTGGTGATGGAGAATTGAAGTAGACTGAGCTTTTATAAGCCAGTCGTCGAGGTAGGGAACCACGAAGAGGCCTTGCAGTCTGAGGGCGGCGGCAACTGGGGCGACCATCTTGGTAAACACGTACGGGGCTGACGATATGCCGAACGGTAGTGCGGTGAATTGTAGGTGCTCTCTGTGACCAGCCATAACAATGGCTATACGTAAATATTTCCTGTGAGGCGGGAAGATGGGAATGTGTAAGTAGGCATCCTTCAGGTCCAGGGTGACCATGACTTTGCTGTGTAATAGAAAGTTGGTTACTGAGTCTATGGACTCCATTCTGAATGGCTTCTTTTTTATGAAAAGGTTGAGGAACCGAAGATCTATGATCATCCGCCACCCTCCTGTGGACTTTGGAACCAGGAACACGGGTGAATAAACTCCTTGTCCCACTTCTGAAGGAGGGACCCTTTCCAGGGCCCCCTTTGAAAAATATTCTGCCACGGAAGCCTCCAGGCAGTCTTGTTGTAGAGCTGGTAAAACCCGCGTAGTGATGAACCAATCCACAGGAAGGTGGGAGAACTCTATTGCGTACCCCCGCTGAACAACTTGAAGGACCCAGGGATCCAGAATGTGTTGATGCCACGCCATGGAAAAATTGGAAAGGCGCCCTCCTACAGGAGAGCTGGTCACAGAGAGCGGCGTTTCTTCAAAACCCCTTCTTCTTAGGGTCCTCCTTGGGGATCTCCGCCCCTTTTGGGCGGTATCTGGGGCATCTCTGATTACCCTGAGGCCTGAACTGCGATGTAGAGCCTCGACCCCTAGGAGGGAGAGGCCTCCTTCCCCTGGACGCTTGCGGTAGAGACTTGCCTTTGCCTTCAGCCAGTCCCTCCATCAGGTCGTCCAGACCCTGGCCGAAAACCTTCCCTGGTTGAAAGGGGAGAGAACATAACGAAAATTTGGAGGCGACATCAGCCCGCCAGGGTTTGAGCCACAAGGGCCTCCTGGCAGCGGTATTCAGGGCCATGGCCTTGGAGGCCAACTTCACCTGCTGTCTTGCCGATTCTCTCAAGAAATCCGTAGCAAGACGGATCTCCCCCATGGACGCCAGGATGTCGTCCCTGTTGACCCCGGAGTCGATATCCCGCTCCAGACGGTCCAACCGGGCTTGAAGCTTATCCGCTACTTCCGTGGAGGCGATGCCCACTGTCACCTGGGCTGAAGCAGACGAATATGCCTTCTTGAGTGTTGAATCCACTCTTCTATCAAGTAAATCTTGGAGATTTGACCCATCATCGATGGGCACGACAGTGCGACGGGAGAGTTTTGAGATGGCCAAGTCCACCTTGGGCGGCGGACCCCAGCGATCCAGCTGGGAGGGATCAATCGGATACACTGCTTTGAAAGCTCTGGTGGTGACGTAAGCCTTCTCCGGCTGCTTCCACTCTTGTTCCATTAAGCTGGCCATGGAGGCGTCCACTTGAAAAACCCTCCGCTTTTCAGAGGTGGACGCAGAGGCTTCCCCCTCGCCAACCTGGTCCCACGACCGGATGGCCTTCAGCAGCTTATTAGTCTTCTCCCGGTGGAAAATTGGTCTGCTGGTACAGGAGGACTGATCGTCCAATGATATGGACACATCCTCCACCTGGAGGCGCTCCAGAGAGGGCAGTGAAGCAGAATGCCTCTCCACGCGCTGCTTCTTGGTGAGCTGAGCCAGTGAAGTACGGATATCCTTTAAGGAATCATCCTGTAAAAAACAAGGATACTTAGAAGCCAGAGGGGACCTTACCCCTTTAAGCAGCTAACGTACTCACCATGTACTCCTTGACCCATGCTACCATATCACTGGTAACGGGTTCCTCCCGCAGAGGTCCTCTGCATTGCTGGCAGCGTGACCAGTCAAAGCCTAAAGGCAAAGGATGACATTCAGGATACTCCCACCATTGGGAGAAATACCGGAGGAAAAAAAGAAAACTGCACCTACCATCAGGTAGTGGAACGTCACATTCAATGCATGCTAGATGTCTCCTTTTAGAAGACTTCTTCCGTCTCACTTGATCCCGGGGAGGGGTGGAAGAGGAAGACATGACAAATAGACAACTAGCTTTTCAGCGATACCTAAGCATAGGATATGGAACATAAGGAGTACATTCAAGGAACCATAAAGGAGACTCACCCAGCTTCTGCAAAACAACTTACCAAACTTCTTTTTGGAAATGATGCAGTTTAAGCAGCAGTACAAGCCACAATGCGGAACCAGCTAGGGTTAATGCTAGCAGGTAAATGAGAGAAGCCGCCATGCTCTTTTACAGCCCCGTAGACCGGAAGGGGCGTGGCCTTAAACAAAAGTGAGCTCCGTTCCAGCCCTCATTGTGAGTGTACCTAATTCAGGAGTCGCCCCCTCCCTATGTCATCCAGACATAAGACCTTCTCCAGACCTGCAATTACGCTCACCGCTGCACACTGTGTGGTCCCGGAGCGGCGGAGGCTAGACCGGAAGTTGCCAGTGTCACCCTTGACCGGCCGGGCGGAAACAAATCTCCCAGACAGGGAGGTTCCGAAAATCGGAAGTTCCCAGCTGGAGCCGCGCGCAGGCGCCGGACGGACGGCGTGCGGCTCACCATGTCAGTGAGGCAGGACGGGACAAACGGTAACCAAATGGGGAGGGAGGCAGGGAGAGACAAAATATAAAACCTTAGTCTTACCCTTTCTCCTGTGCAGGACTGAGACACAAGCCTAGCAGGACGGAGCACTCACAGAAGAAGACTGAACAGGTAAGTACCTGCAACTGAATACTCACACCTTCTTCTTTTCCTTCTTTCTTTTTAGGAGGACACAGAGTCCTCCCCACCTGTCCGATCCTTTACACAGGACAGAAAAAAACACACAGGGGGGAGGTATCTGTGCCCTCTTAAAGGGAGCAAGCCAAGTGAAATTAATACATGGCTAATTAAAACTCCGCCTGTCCTACCAGCACACAGGGGCACGAAATACCCCACATTGTGCCGCTGGTAAGGACGACAGGGAACCTCATTTTGACCAAGTACAGTAGTAGATTCATGCCAGTCATTGCTTAAAAGACAGGAATTAACCTTGCAACACTAGTTGACTTGTGTGTTACAGTGTGCACATACCCCAACTACAATTAAAACAGCCACAGCGTCAGTAACTAGGCTCAACATGTATTGACTAGAGATGAACGAGTAGTTAAATACTTGATATTCGATATTCGTTTTGAGTAGCCCCTCAATATTTGACTACTTGAATCGAATATTGAACCCTATTATACTCTATGGGGGAAAAATGCTCGTTTCAGGGGTAGGCAACGTTCGATCAAACTGAACTTACCAAGTCCATGAGTGAGGGTCGGGCTGGATTCTCCGAGAAGTCTTCTCCGCGCAGCGTCCCCGCGCCATCATCCGGCAATTAATTCACTCTGCCAGGCATCAGGCCTGGGCAGATGATGCATCAGGCCTGGGCAGAGCCAACTGCGCATGCCTGCACTACACGGCCGCAAAATAACGCGGCGTATACGCTCCTAATTCCCATTGAAATGATTGGGAGCATTTTGAGCACGCAATCTGCCGGCACGTGTATATGTGCCAGATTGCACTCCTTTTTCCTCCGTGTGAACTTACCCTAAAGCTCCTGGCAGAGCTAAAAAGACCAGAAATACCATTGCTGAGATTATTATCATACACATTCTCATTGTTAGTTCATGTACAAGTGCTTCCTTCTGCCTCCTTTCCTCCTCCTGATCCAATTACATGATAAGCTGCCCTGTCCATGTGTCTGGATTTCTGACTTAGAGCAGAATGCAGTATTCTCAAGTTCCAACAGCAGCAGCTACGTCCTGGCTCTTATCTATTGATTTCTATCACTAATCTGCTATGTGTAATTACTTGAATTCTGACTAAATTCACCTATTCTAACCATAGCTTGCAAACTTTTCAAAACTGTGCAGTGAGATGAATCACAGACCTTTCACTATCTCCACCATTACTGCAACTAGCTTTTGATGATGCTTGCAGCACCTTATATAGAGTATATGACATCAGCACTGTAAGGTGTCTACCTACCACTGTCTATTGGCTGAGAGGCTGTGAGCTGATATCAGGTGGTGGCTCAAACATCACAGTCCGAGTCCCACACACGTGTCTCTTCTGTATTTCTTGGCATTAGGGAGAGTGTGTGCCTACATAGGCAGTACGGAGACTTACAAGTCATTCCTGCTCCGCTAGGGATTCTGGGTAAAAAAATATGCAAATCTATTCTCCAGGATGTAATTAGGAGAACAGTGCACTCTGTACACCGCCCTCTAGAGACAGCCCCCTTAACATCATGCATGAGCCTACTGACATGATGCGGATTTCCTGTTCAAACTTTTTTCCTGTTCAGATATTCAGGTTGAGTCTGCTTAGTGTAAGCAATTTTCTACATCTCTAGTGTCAGCCAACCCACAAAATAGCTAGCCATTGTGTCCCTACATAGTGTTATCCTTACGTCCCACTCTATAATGTCCACCAACATCATGCACAATATTCAATGCACATAGCAAGATACAGTGGCATCCGTCCTGCACATTTAGGTTCATATTAATGTACTAGAGGATGGAGCTTTATGAAAGGTGAGATCTAGAACAGATCACACATATATACCCAAAGAATGGCCATAATATATATTTCATATCTTACAATGAGTGTAGTTTCTATTTTCGTTGACCACAGATATCGTAATATTTCAGAAACTTTTTTGTTTTCTATTCCCCAGTGCAAGAGTCTCAATTGCATGATAACGATTTCTGTGGTTGTTTCCATTACACTTGTCTGGCCTCGTCCTCCTTTACCTTACCTTCATCTTTTCTGACTGTAATTGTCTCTTCTGTTACTAAACCGAGACATAAATCAACTTCAAGCATGTACCATGTTTCCCTGAAAATAAGACAGTGTCTTATATTAAATTTTGGGCCTAAAGAGATGATATGTCTTATTTTTAGGGGTGTCTTATTTTATTTTTGTGCGCTACGCTGAGATGTGCTCGCTGTGCAAAGACTATATGAAGTAAAACATTGCAGCCGGCTGAATGCTTTGTGCGGTGCACTGTGTGTACAGGAAAGCCGGCTGCTGCTGTTGTGATATCATACGTTGTATCCACTGTTCCTGCTGCTGTGGGATGAGCTGCGAGAGCGGACTCCCCGCCGTATACGATGCTTAGTGTATGCACAGTGGGAATCTCCCAGCTCATCCTACAGCAGTAGGAACAGTGGATGCAACGTATCGTAACCTGTGCACACGGAACATCGCGCACAGTGTTCAGCTGGCTGCAATGGTTTTCTTCATACAATCTTTGCACAGAAAAATTATTATTATTGGGGGATGTCTTACTTTTGGGGGTTCCTTATATTAGGCAATTCAACAAAACCTCTGCTATGTCTTAATTGTTCATTTTTAATGAACTCCTAGCATCTTTATACACAGTCTAATATCTAGACTATTCTGAATATTAAGAGGAATTTTTCTGTGTACATATCCAGATTATGGGCACAGTTATATTGTACCAAGGAGGCTCGTCTGTGACGAGGCGGAGTCTAAGATCGGACCACAATGAAGACTGATGTGGTCTGATCTTAGACTCCACCTCATCAGAGACGAGCCTCCGGCAGAACCAGCGTTGATTGGCTGAATGCTGTACACTGTATAGTATTCGGCCAATCAACACTGGTCAATGCATTCGTATAAGAAAAAGTCAGCTCCCGCATAAATGTAATGTAATAAAATGATCCCCAGTCCATGTATAACAAATAGGTTTCATTGAGTCCCTATTCTTCACGTTTTCTTTCTGTTGCTGTGAGTTGCATTGGAGATGCCACCTGTTTACCATTATTAGGTGAAGATTATTCCAGGATATGTTTTATATCATGATGCCATGCTGCGTAGCATAGCACTGGAATATATTGCTAGTTAAGAGTATTAGCCAAAGCCAACTGCAGATAAGAAGTAAGCCAGCATTGGATGGTGCCATTCCTTTTGCCAAAGGCTGGTAAGAACCTTTGCCTGACTTTGTTCAGAGAAACTGCACTTTGGGTTGAACGCGGTCTCCATATTACAAGCTTGAACATCTAGATACCAGCACAGTGGCTTAGTGGTTTGCACAGTCCTGGATTCCAATCTAGCCCAGAGCAATTTCCGCATGCAGTTTGTACGTTCTCTTTGAATTTCCTTCCACACTCTAATGACATATTTAGATTGTGAACCCTACTTTAGACAGTGAGTAACACGGGAAGCTGTTTTGGGAGAAAATGGTGGCAACTAAAGATGTAGCTTAGAAAATAAAAGGAGTCTTTCATGTATAATGTACAGAAAATAGATCATGGCTAGGGTTGAGCGATCAGGATCGGAAAAGATCGGATTCCGATTGGCGATCGAGTAAATTTCACGATCGCGATCGGAATTCTGACCCGATTTTTTCCAGCGGGATCGAGATCAGAGATTTTCTCAAGATCGGCTCAACCCTAAAAGTGACTCTTCCCATAGAGAAGCATTGACTAGGATTGAGGATCGGGATTGGAAAAGATCAGATTCCGATCGGTGATCGAGTAAATTTCATGATTGCTATTGGAATTCTGACCCGATCTTTTCCAGCGGGATCGAGATTGGAGGATTTCTCAAGATCGGCTCAAACCTAAAAGTGACTCTTCCCATAGAAAAGCATTGACTAGGGTTGAGGATCGGGATCGGAAAAGATCAGATTCCGATCGGCAATTGAGCAAATTTCACGATCGAGATCGGCTGGAAAATGATCGTAAATTGGATTTTAAAATTGATCTTGAAATCTCAAGATCGGCTCAACCCTAATCATGGCTTGATCTTTATATGAATTTTTTACAAATTGGTGAGTGTCATTACTTCTATCATTTCAGATTTTTTGAGTAAATTCTGTGCTCTCAAGATCCACTAAACAGTATAAAAGGCAGCAAGTACGAACTAATACAATCCCTTTAATGTTGAGTGGTCCTTAACGTAATTAAATGTCTTATGTAATGAAATGCAATGTTCATTTTGTAAATTGGATAATAATAACCTGCAAGGTCCTTATCAACTTACTGCTTGACCTTTGAGAAACACTTTCTTTGTAACCTTGTGTAACTCTGTTGGCCATTACTGCGAAGAACGTTATGTGAAAGAGACACATCCAGACCGCAATCGATTTCACAAACGTTCATTGGGGACAGGGATTAATAGCCTTGCTTTGCATTATGCAAACTAATTAAGAAATGTAGCTTTAACCAGATTTTAGGAATTGACTCTTTTCTTAGGCATTTTGAAGAAGTAAATTAAACAGACGTTTGTTCGTTTCTATACAAAATTTACAGAAATTGACTTCTGCTGGCCACGTCTTTGAAAGTCAAGCTCTTACTTTTTGGAATAATAGACTTATTTTATCGAGGTTCACCTCTACTGATCCATATAAATATCCATGTAAGGGTATAATATCTTATCCATAATTTAGAAAGAAAAAAAAATTCTAGCCAAAGAAACAGATGAATAAACGATGATAGATGATTTAAATATCTTATTTAACACAGAAATACTTGTTTTGGGTGTTTATACAGAGGACTGGCTAGTTACTAAAGTCCTGTGATTACAGCAGCCACGGTACTGATTCAATCATTATGTGGCAGTATACTTTCAGGTAGGCTCAGACTGGCCCACAGGGGGACAAGTAAATTCCCCCCTTACCCATTGGCTTATCCGGACCCTAATTGTTGCAAGAGTGGTGCATGGCACAGTACACTTATTGTGATACATATAGCATACATCTTACACAATCTATGCTCCTACATAATAAACTGGGTAGAATATTTCAAAATTACTCAGATTATTATATATAGATGCATTGGGTGGATGAAAACTAGGCAAAGAAGCAGGCTGACCACTATTCTCCTTCCTGGTCTCGTCTCCTTACTGTCACTGTGGGGTCCCAATCATCTTGCTCACATAGTCTTAAGTATAAGGGAATTGCAATAGGAGCATATCCCGAGTAGCTGCTGGAAACCCTGGGAAAGGGGCACCAGAGACAGTAAGCCCTGGTCTGAAAGCCCCCACTGTCCCTTCCTGCTTGCCTGGTTCTATCCTACGTAATAGGCAGCAACTGGACGAAAGACCCTTCCTAAATATGTGACACACAAAACACGGACAAGACAAACAACAACAAGGGAGGTCAGCCAGCCAAGGGTCAGTAACAGTTGAGCAATGCAGTGTCAAAATCGATATCCAAAAGAGAAGTCAATAGGGAAAGCCAGAGGTCAAGAATCAGAATACAAGAATAAACAGCAAGAGAAAGCCAGCACGCACAAGGCAATAGAAAGCACCAATGTGAATGTGAGCCAAGAATAAATAGGGAGGAAGAACCGGCCCTGGAGTTGATAGGTGGATAGGCTGTCAATCACAGGACAAGGCTAAACTTAACTATTAGAGGAACAAAGGGAAAAGAAGGTGTAGGCAGACGAGTGTGGTGGAAAATCAATTACAGAAATAGAGCCGTGTTCACAGAGTACAACCAAAAACTCTAAGCAAGGAATGAAACTGCACACGCCTCCTGCACCGCAGCATGAGAGCAGAGGGTGGCGCAGTAACCCGAACAGGCAGAGACGTTACACTAAGATGTCTAATCTAAGAAGCCCTTAGTCTAAGATAAGAGTGAGTCAGTAAGCTATAGAAACAGTCCAAGGTAAGGACTAGGTAGCAGGCCAATACTGAAAAAATATGTATCTACAGTTTTATTAATTTGCCAATTGGTGGCAGGTAATATTTGCATTTAGTTGTATAGTTGTCCCCCATAATTAATGGGAGCGCCCCTACTGGTGGGCCATTGGCATTCCAATTTGACATTGTTTTGGGGTATATAGGAGTGGCAAGCATTATGTAAGAAAACAGGCTTGTTCATGTATATTACATGTATTTTCCCTTAAAAGCAATGCTAGGGGTAACTTAGAGGCACTGTATGCTGGCTACTGAACCTATAGGCACCATATAATGTCATTGACCTGAACAAATGAGAACAATATTACTCTTTTTTGATATTCCTTAAGAACTCCTCTTTCCACAATACAAATTCAATTTGGTCTTGTGTTTTTTTTCTTGGAACTTACCATTCACAACTCAAATGAGATATTTAATGTAAAAAAAATCTAATACAAAAAATTAGAAAATTAAACAAGATTAGAAAAGATAAGTATAGGAAAGAGAAGGTGATCTATTCCCTTTAGATATCTAACCAGGTGCCTGCACCACAGAATTGGAGTTAGGCTTTAAATCTTCTTAGGGTATTAATCTTCTCTTGTCATGTTCCGGAGCAGAACTCTTGTGTATCAGTACAATTAGTACCGAGGTTTCAGGTTAATGTGTTCTCCAGTGTCCTTTCACTTAAGAGTGATAATCTTACATAATGTATTGCATGGGGCAAGTCATTATCTCAAATGTCACCCGTACTAAAAAGTAAAGCTTCAAAGAAAATATATTTTACTTTCTTCTCGCCTTCTTTCAGAGATTAAACACTATAAAAGTGATTAATAATGAAAATGGCATTGAAAAAAATGTGGATTGATGCTGATGGGAAAGTAAAAATATTAAGTCAAGGTATAAATCAAGGCTCGGTCCAATAGTGAGTACCGCTCCGCAGGTCGTGCAGGAATCACAATGGTCTCCAGGGCATTCTCCAGTAGTAACCATTGGAAGTAAGATATCTCTGATTACACTTGTATAATATTCCCTATACTTGGTAAACCTTCATATACTATCATAATTGGAAGGGTCTGCAGAGATGAGCGAACAGTGAAATGTTCGAAGTTTGAAGTTCGATTCGAGTAGCCGCTCAATACTCGACTGTTCGATCGAACATCGAACCCCATTATAGTCTATGGGGAATAAACACTCGTTTAGGGGGAAACCACTATTCGACTCAGGAGGGTCACCAAGTCCACTAAGACACCCCAGGAAATGATGCCAACACACTGGAATGCAACTGGGACAGCAGGGGAAGCATGCCTGGGGGCATCTAACATGCCCAAGTCACTGTATTACGTCGGGATCCCTGTCAGCTTGCGATATGCAGGAGCTGAATTTTTCCCATAGGAATGCATTGACCAGCGTTGATTGGCCGAATGCCATACAGAGTACAGCATTCAGCCAATCAACACTGGTTCTTCCGGGGGAGGCAGAGTCTAAGATCGGTCCACAGCAGTCTCCATTCTGGTCTGATCTTAGACTCCGCCTCCTCACACACGAGCCTCCGGCAGAACCAGCGTTGATTGGCCAAATGCTATACTCTGTATGGCATTCGGCCAATCAACGCTGGTCAATGCATTCCTATGGGAAAAAGTCAGCTTGCTCATATCGCAAGCTGACAGGGATCACGACGAGATAGAGCCCAAAAGAGCTGGGTGAGTAACATTCCCACCTAAATAAAGGTAATCCCTAGCTAACCCTGTCCCTGTCTCACAGTCACATGATTCACAGTCTCATGAACCGGATATTACTTCCACTGTTCGTATAAATTGGAGGTCACCTGATTTAGCCAGCCAATTACTTTTTCCAATTTTTTTTCGATGCCTCCGTTGTCGTGCTTCCTATCCCACCTCCCCTGCACAGTTATTGGTGCAAAAAAAGTGCCAGGGAAGGTGGGAGGGGAATCAAATTTTTAGTGAGTTTGCCACCTGGTGTTCGACTCGAATCGAACATCTCGAACAGCCTGATGTCCGATCGAACATGTACTCGATTGAACGCTGTTCGCTCATTATGATCAGAGACCAGATTATGGGGATAATGTCACTCCATAATCTGGTCTCTCAGCCTCTCACTTCTACCAAGTCAGTTCTCTCTACGCTGCACTGAAGAGGTCCAACCAGACCGAAACAGCTGTCCGTAGCTGAGAAACTAACTTGGTAAAAATCTCACATTATGTAGTAAAGGCTTCTGGGAAAGTCGGGCATGATGTTCAGGGTGCTTCCTATAGAGGGCAGCATAACAGAGGCACTGTCTCCTTATTTACATCTTGGGAGACAGTTTTGCATATTCCTCCCATGATAACTTTATCCAGTTAAATATCCTCTGAACCTACAATGGTTTGCACCATCGCACTTAGAAAATAGAAGGTTAGAGTAGCGTTCTTGCTTCCGATGAAGCCTATTAGAGATGAGCGAACACTAAAATGTTCGAGGTTCGAAATTCGATTCGAACAGCCGCTCACTGTTCGAGTGTTCGAATGGGTTTCGAACCCCATTATAGTCTATGGGGAACATATACTCGTTAAGGGGGAAACCCAAATTCGTGTCTGGAGGGTCACCAAGTCCACTATGACACCCCAGGAAATGATGCCAACACCTCTGGAATGACACTGGGACAGCAGGGGAAGCATGTCTGGGGGCATAAAAGTCACTTTATTTCATGGAAATCCCTGTCAGTTTGCGATTTTCGCAAGCTAACTTTTCCCCATAGAAATGCATTGGCCAGTGCTGATTGGCCAGAATACGGAACTCGACCAATCAGCGCTGGCTCTGCTGGAGGAGGCGGAGTCTAAGATCGCTCCACACCAGTCTCCATTCAGGTCCGACCTTAGACTCCGCCTCCTCCGGCAGAGCCAGCGCTGATTGGCCGAAGGCTGGCCAATGCATTCCTATGCGAATGCAGAGACTTAGCAGTGCTGAGTCAGTTTTGCTCAACTACACATCTGATGCACACTCGGCACTGCTACATCAGATGTAGCAATCTGATGTAGCAGAGCCGAGGGTGCACTAGAACCCCTGTGCAAACTCAGTTCACGCTAATAGAATGCATTGGCCAGCGCTGATTGGCCAATGCATTCTATTAGCCCGATGAAGTAGAGCTGAATGTGTGTGCTAAGCACACACATTCAGCACTGCTTCATCATGCCAATACAATGCATTAGCCAGTGCTGATTGGCCAGAGTACGGAATTCGGCCAATCAGCGCTGGCTCTGCTGGAGGAGGCGGAGTCTAAGGTCGGACCTGAATGGAGACTGGTGTGGAGCGATCTTAGACTCCGCCTCCTCCAGCAGAGCCAGCGCTGATTGGCCGAATTCCGTACTCTGGCCAATCAGCGCTGGCCAATGCATTCTATTAGCCCGATGAAGTAGAGCTGAATGTGTGTGCTTAGCACACACAAAAGCACACACGTTCAGCTCTACTTCATCGGGCTAATAGAATGCATTGGCCAATCAGCGCTGGCCAATGCATTCTATTAGCTTGATGAAGCAGAGTGTGCACAAGGGTTCAAGCGCACCCTCGGCTCTGATGTAGCAGAGCCGAGGGTGCACAAGGGTTCAAGTGCACCCTCGGCTCTGCTACATCAGAGCCGAGGGTGTGCTTGAACCCTTGTGCACACTCTGCTTCATCAAGCTAATAGAATGCATTGGCCAGCACTGATTGGCCAGAGTACGGAATTCGGCCAATCAGCGCTGGCCAATGCATCCCTATGGGAAAAAGTTTATCTCACAAAAATCACAATTACACACCCGATAGAGCCCCAAAAAGTTATTTTTAATAACATTCCCCCCTAAATAAAGGTTATCCCTAGCTATCCCTGCCTGTACAGCTATCCCTGTCTCATAGTCACAAAGTTCACATTCTCATATGACCCGGATTTGAAATCCACTATTCGTCTAAAATGGAGGTCACCTGATTTCGGCAGCCAATGACTTTTTCCAATTTTTTTCAATGCCCCCAGTGTCGTAGTTCCTGTCCCACCTCCCCTGCGCTGTTATTGGTGCAAAAAAGGCGCCAGGGAAGGTGGGAGGGGAATCGAATTTTGGCGCACTTTACCACGCGGTGTTCGATTCGATTCGAACATGGCGAACACCCTGATATCCGAACGAACATGTGTTCGATAGAACACTGTTCGCTCATCTCTAAAGCCTATACCATCACAACATCACATCCCAGAGTCACTCCTCCGCATAATAAGAACATATCTGGTAAGAGACAATGGTAAATCAATCCTATAAATAAATTATAATTTTTTTTTCCTTTGTACCTCTCTTTCATGTCTTTTGTTTATTAGCAATCAAAATCCTCCAATTCCCATTATGGGTAATGGTATGAATTATTACAACTACACACAAAAGATCACACATCCTAGTAAGTGACGCTCATTGATCACAATGAATATTTCATCATCTGTTAAACATTTTGCCTCTTTATTTTTACCACTGAGGATCCCCATAGGGATTCCCTTTTACATGGTTCCAACCTAGATACTCAACTTTAACACCGACATGGCTTAGATGGAGAAACACAATGAAATCTAACAATGTCAAACTTTAAAGACCAGATGTTCTGTTGTTACCAACAATCCCAGACCACCTGTTTTCACATCATCTCCTTTATCACAACCTGTCATTCAAAGGTCCCACGAGCCAAGAATTGGCATCACGGTTACACAAGATTTTGGAAGAATTTCAGCAATTCTACAGGAAGTTCTCGTAATTAATTTCTACAAGCCAATAACAAATATTGGTGGAATGGTTAATTATGCGATTTTGATTTTAGATAATATAGTTTGAGAAAAAAAGATAGATAAAAACTAATTACTTCTTGAACGCTTACCAAAAAAACTAGACTGATTTGGAAATACATGGCATTTCAGAATATTTCGTTCCTGATGGAGTTATTCAAGGGTAAAATAAAATACAGCGCTTACTGATAATGTTGAAAGACATGTCCATGTTTAGTATATGTATAAATAGTGATGGGGGAACCTATCGAGCTTGGAGAATATTTGCGAGGATCACTGGAAATTCATTTTGGTCCAAACCAGAAGGATGGGGTTGGTTGATGATGATACTCTGAGGTCCGTCCAGGCCTTCGAGTATAATACTTGTAGGCCAAGTGAGGGGCATAAAATTAATAAAAAAAAAGAAACCTCTCTAAAAGACCACCTCATTGTGAAGACCAACTACTTACCCAAATCAAAATTTCAGTTTTCCATACTAGCCATCTTCTTTGGGAAGACCACTTGTCTAGAAGACAAACTTTTCAAGCAACTTTAGGTAGTTGTCTTTGAGAGGAAAAATATCTATGTAAAGAGAGATTAGCCTTCCGCCATCTTGATCTGAAAGATTCCATTTTGTTCTCATAGCCTCCATTATATAAAAAGTTGTCTGCCATGTAGCTTGCTTAAACCTTGAGATTTACAGTTCTGCTCTCTTGTCTTATTTAGAAGAAAAGGTTGGAATGTTCCTAAGTTTATCGTGTTCCATAACAAGACACAAAATGTTCACAAGATATGAAGTCGTTTCTAATCTCTTGTTTTTTTGTAGCATCCAATAACATGAAACCTGGAAGGTCATGGCATCCATATTGGCAGTCTGATTAGAAACTACAATGGATTACACAATCATGTGTTAACTCCTAAATTGCTTATGCATGTATTTGTGGCTGTATGTTTCCCAAGCTCGGTAACCATTTTGTTTTAATTTGGAAACTACAGCATGTGCTCCTTGGGGTGTTCCCCCCAACATTGTCTCAAAGAGCTTTCACTGTACTTATCTTTCCTGAACTCCAATGTAACATCCTCTGGCATCCTGGTCCCTGGTCTTCTTCGCAGCCATCTGCTATGTCTTTTGGCCCCAACATGCCCATGAGGTCATCATGCTTTGACAATGAAATTTGCTATCACTGTGAGTAAATATTACCTATTGTAAGGGAATTTCAATAGGAGTAATTGCCCAGTAGCTGCTGGAAACCCTGGGAAAGGGGCAAAAGAGACAGTGAGCCCTGGTCTGAAACCCTCCACGGTCCCTTCCTACTTACCGGTCCTATCCTAGACAATAGGTGACAACTGGACGACAAAACCCTTCATAAATACGTGACACACAAAACACGGACAAGACAAACAACAACAAGGGAGGTCAGCCAGCCAGGGGTCAGTAATAGCCGAGCAATGCAGTGTCAAAATCTATATCCAAAAGAGTATTCTATAGGGAAAGCCAGAGGTCAAGAATCAGAATACAAAAATAAACAGCAAGAGAAAAGCCAGCACGCACAAGGCAATAGAAAGCACCAATGTGAATGTGAGCCAAGAATAAATAGGGAGGAAGAACCCGCCCTGGAGTTGATAGGTGGATAGCTATCAATCACAGGACAAGGCTAAACTTAACTATTAGAGCAAAAAGAGAGAAATGAAGGTGATGGCAGACGGGTATGGTGGAAAATCATTTCCAGAGATTGCACAGTGTGAACACTGCTGAATGAAAAACACTAAGCAAAGAATCGAACTGGATACACCTCCTGCGCCGCAGTGTGCGAGCGGAGGGTGGCGCAGAGACCAGAACAGGCAGAGACGTTACACCCATATTAGAAAAATGAGCTAGCGTTTCCCCAAACCTCACCAATGACGTTTCACTATATTTTTTACTGTCAGTAAATTGATGAAAGATATGTTACACACTGATGGAAAAGGGACGTTAGAAGCATACAATTTTAGGCTATATTCACATCTGTGTCGGAGTGTTAGGATTGTGCAGCAGGTGCGGCCATGATATCACAGTCACAGCCTGTTCCACTATTTCGGCTCAGTCCAGCATGAATGGGGTTAATCCCCTTGCAGCCGATAGGTGTGGCTGGTCTGCTTACTGACACTGGTGTCGGCCTATCGGCATCTGGCTTGAAGCACCTGGGCCGGTTTATTGGTCCCGCCTTCCCTCTATTATCAAACCAAATACTGCATGCTGCACGTTAGTTGGCCTCAGCTAGGTGGGGCTTTAGTTAGAATTTGCCCTAGAATTGCCCAGGGAATTCCCACCTAGCTATCCTTAATCTCTACTCTTACGTGTGCTGCGGCTGTGTGTTTGGCCCAGCACTGTTATAGCACTGTCAGTACCTTAGGCCGGCTGTTGCCTGTGTACTCCACAACAGGGAGCGGCCCAGTAAGCTTCTGGGAGCCCACGGTCATTGTTAGATGTCTAGTGGTGAAGTAACAACTAAGACTCTTGTATTCATTTAGCGGCGGCTTTGTCCTGCAGTGGCAGCTTCCCTGTGTAGTTAATAGAGGTGAGCGAGTACTATTTGAAACTCCCATTTCGAATAGCACGCACCCATAGGAATGAATGGACGCAGCCAACATGCAGGGGGTTAAGTGGCCGGACGCCGGCAAAGTCGGCGTGCCGGCCGCTTCCATTCATTCCTATGGGTGCGTGCTATTCGAAACGGGAGTTTCGAGTAGTACTCGCTCATCTGTCATGGCTAACAGTGAAGCACCTAGTTTGAGGTGTAGCCCAGCAGTGAGCTTGTTCACACCTATACGCCCTGCAGTTCAGAGCCCAGTGGGCCCAGTTTTTTTTAATCTATCCTGCCGACTGCAACATGGAGTCTCCGTTGGAGGACTTTTTCCTCTGCTGATTTCCGTTTTATATCAATGGACACCGGATGGACTCCATTCGAGTCAATAGATTTTGCCAGGGTCCATGTGTTACCAATGGTTTAGTGATCCGCCTCTCCATTGTTTGGGTTCCTCAACGGGTCCAACTAATGGAGAGGCGACACTAAAGTGAACCTATCGTAATCTGTTTTTTAACGTCCAGTTGTGTGCATATAAGTCATATCAGGTAAAACAAATACACATCTTCCTATCCATTCCTGGAAACGGTTGAAGATCTTTAGGTTTGCTCAGAGACTTGGGGACCGTACTCAAGCATCAGAATAAAAATATAGATTGCAATAGCTCCTACTGTATGCCTCGCGGAGAAACTCAAATCCACAGAAAAACTACATACAGAACATAAACAAACTGACAGATGAGGAAGATTTAACAAAAACATGCCCTGGAGGAAAAAGTGAAAAGATAACAAGGGAACCAGGAGAGGGTTATACTATGAATAATTTGTCAGGAGCAATCTGCAATATGCAGATACATAGGAATGGGAGACAAGAGCGAGGATGGGATTTACTGTGATAAAAACATAGTCATAATAAGACATCTTAAATGCAATTGAAATAGTTTTTCATCCTGTAAACAAGCAATTTATATTAACTGCTTGGCAATTGTATACATCATGGGGGGCGGTGTATAATGCTGCAATGGCAAATTGGTTAGTCGTTGCAGAGTTTTCAGCCACATTCATTTCTGCAAATGGAGTAGTTGGGAAGTGGCGAATACTGACAGCCAGAGTCCCAAAGACAAGGCCTGGGAGGTTTATTACAGCCCCTCACTTACTGTATACACAATGTTCAACGAGAGCTGTGCAAGGAGCTATGGAAGCCACCATGACGCAGCTTCCTCCCAGCCTGGTGGTCATTTTATTTCTGGATGCTGGAAAACCTCATGAGTTGTTGGATCATAGATCAGCTCCACAGTACATGTCAGGATGTTGTATCTGACATGTAACATGTTACCCCAGCTTACTGTGTAAGCGGCCACAGGAAAATGGCCACGGGCATGCACAATCGGCTCTGCCCAAGGCCTGATGGCAGAGATGACTTCACATGGCTAGAAGTTTGAAGCTCGCACCAGAAGAAAACGCAGGGAGAGGCCATTCCAGGTAAAGATAGAGGCGGCGCTGGAGAGTTCTCTTGCAGCAATGGGACCGCCCCCAGTGCTGTGATGAGAACAAATTTGTCTTCAGAAGAAAACCGGGATTTCTACCGAATGGTGGCACAGAGAAGACATCTAAAGGTAGGAGAAGAATAGCCTTTCTTAAGGCTATTCCTACGTGTTAGGGAGAAACAATTTTAATGATTAAGCCCCTTTAATTTTGTACAGCCCCTCTCCATTGTTTGCCTCATATATTGATCCTTTTTTTTTCTTTTTTTGCTGGACTCTGTTCCATTTTTAATGTGATTCTGCTCTTAGTCATGTTGGCTCCAGTAGTGAACTGATCAACATTGTAATGTTTGATGATAATGCTGTGTATCTGTAATGTACGGTATACGTAGGTGTGGACGCGAGAGACTGGAAAAATCTTCGAGTAGAGACTGCACACTTCAAAAACAAACAAAAACATTAATCTTCATCATTAACAATTAATCTAATTAATTTCTTACATTATAAACCTCACTTGGAATAAGGACAATGCAGAAATAATAATTTAAATAATTAATTGAAATGATAAGATACATCAAATATCTTTTTAATAAATAGTATATAAATTCATGAATTATTTTAAAACAATACTGTATATACTCTTGTAAACGTTAATCTATCCAGCCCATAAGGCTTGTGTTTTTATAAAACCCCACTATTTTCAATGGTCCTAACAATGACAGTGGTGTCACTTTCCACATAATACCTGTCTCCTTATACTTGTAATAAACGTAGCTACAGTATCAGTATCTCAGCAATGTCCTCTACGCTGAGCTGCTGTCACTTTGCCTTGGTTTATGCACACGAGCCCTAGACACTATCATTGACTGATGAAACCTATTTAGACATGGCTCAGTTATCACTGGAGTGTTTTTCATGCTACATCTCAAGCTCAGATCCAGATAGACTCACATGATCAGTTTTAATTAAAGGTAAGTATGTGGCCAGATTATAGGCAGGACAAATGGAGCAATTACACAGGGACCTTCCACCTCCAGGAAGTCGTGATTGTCTAAATTGAATGTGTCATTAGAAAATGATCTACGGTTTTAATTGAATTCTCTGGTATTTTTAAATATTGTGTAACACATAGGGTTGAGCGATCGGAAAAGATTAGATCCCGATTGGAAATCGAGTAAATTTCACTAAAAAAAGATCGGGAACGGAATTCTGATCCCGATCTTTTTTAGTGAAATTTACTCGATTGCCAATCGGGTTCTGATCTTTTTCGCTCAACTTACCTGCACAGATCCGCTGCCGCTCCCCATTCTTCTCGCTCCTCTTCTCTCTCATTGACATGTCTTCAGAGCACCCTGCGCACCCCCGCCTGCCTAGACTAGTGTTAGAGATGCTGGGAGAATGTGGGCGGGTACTGGGAGGGGAGACGTGAGTGATGCACTCACATCTCTCTGTCCACACTCTCCTAAGCCATAACAAGTCCTGCCTACTCCCATCATCTCTAACACTAGCCTAGGGAGGTTGGGGCGTGCATTGAGCTCTGAAGGCGTGTGAATGAGAGAGAAGAGGATTGAGAAGAACGGGGAGCGGCAGCAGCAGCGGATCTGTGCAGGTAAGCGGACAACAGGGGGGTTAAGTAGCCGGGGGATTTTTTTTTTAATCACTACACAGCATGGAGTCCAAAAAGTGAAACAATTTTTGGACTCCATGCTGTGTAGTGAATAGGATTGTTTCTAAAATCCAATCTTTGATAATTAAAAAAAATTCCATTGACTTGCATTACGATCGGAATTAGGATCGGGATTGGGTTCAGATGGAAAATGATTGGAAATCGGATTTTAAAAACGATCTTGAAATTTCAAGATCGGCTCAACCCTAGTCACAAAGTATTATTCTATGTGTGTTTGTATGAAGCTACTGCGCTGTTGTGTTGAGAATCGCAGCCTTTCACAAGTCTTCTTAGCATGTTGCAATATTGTATCAAATTGGTTTAATCTGAAACTAATTTCACAAAATTCGAGCTAGGTTATCGGTAACACATTGGTATTTTTGATTAATTTTTTTGCATTGATTTTTGAATTTTTCATGAATCTTTTCCTGTTCTGTAGAGATCAATTCTTAGAAGCCATCAAAGGAAGCAAAGGGGCTTAGAGGTTAAGATTGTTGTCTGGCAGCCCTGGTGAGTTGGGTTTGGATATTTTCCTGCTTTTTTTTGTAGGTCTCTTCCAGATACTGAAATTTCATCCCACGTTACAAAAATAAAAAAATGAAAAAAATTGTGATAGGTTAATGTGTAAACCCCCATTGAATATGAGTATTTTGGCATTGTATGATTGAAATATTAAAGATAAAAATATTTTCAATATTAAGTATTCAAATATTTTAAATATTAAAATAATAATAGACAAGAATAGGCAGGATATTAAAGAAGGGTAACACCTATATATACAGTAGATAACACAGGACTCACCATTGGATTCATCATTCACCATCCAATAGGTGATGGTCTAAGAGAGCCTTCACACAGAGTTTACATAAACTCGTTCAGAGTGAGCGGCGTAAAAATCAGATCCCATTGACTTCTATGGGTGTCGGCATACGCGCGCTCCCCATTGAAATCAATGGGAGGCTTTTTTACCTATTGCTTTCAATGAATGAAGCGCCATTCCCTTTGTTCATAAATCATTTGCTCTACATGTTTACTTTTACTGTCTGCTTATCAGGTATTGAGATAAACTCCAGAACCAAATGATCAAAACCAGCCAATGGTAGCCATAGTCAGGATAAGACGATGGGTCTTAGTCATTGAATGTAGGTCAATGACCTATTTTCAATGACTAAGAGGAACATCAACATTTTTATTGATTACTTAGTGAAACAAAGTCAAAAAGTTTCAAATTTGCCTGAATCTACAATTTTGGGAAATATGGACTGAATTCAATTTATACTGAATTGATTTTTTCATCTCTAGTTAAGATTAGAGATGAGCGAACACTAAAATGTTCGAGGTTCGAAATTCGATTCGAACAGCCGCTCACTGTTCGAGTGTTCGAATGGGTTTCGAACCCCATTATAGTCTATGGGGAACATAAACTCGTTAAGGGGGAAACCCAAATTCGTGTCTGGAGGGTCACCAAGTCCACTATGACACCCCAGGAAATGATACCAACACCCTGGAATGACACTGGGACAGCAGGGGAAGCATGTCTGGGGGCATAAAAGTCACTTTATTTCATGGAAATCCCTGTCAGTTTGCGATTTTCGCAAGCTAACTTTTCCCCATAGAAATGCATTGGCCAGTGCTGATTGGCCAGAGTACGGAACTCGACCAATCAGCGCTGGCTCTGCTGGAGGAGGCGGAGTCTAAGATAGCTCCACACCAGTCTCCATTCAGGTCCGACCTTAGACTCCGCCTCCTCCGGCAGAGCCAGCGCTGATTGGCCGAAGGCTGGCCAATGCATTCCTATGCGAATGCAGACTTAGCAGTGCTGAGTCAGTTTTGCTCAACTACACATCTGATGCACACTCGGCACTGCTACATCAGATGTAGCAATCTGATGTAGCAGAGCCGAGGGTGCACTAGAACCCCTGTGCAAACTCAGTTCACGCTAATAGAATGCATTGGCCAGCGCTGATTGGCCAATGCATTCTATTAGCCCGATGAAGTAGAGCTGAATGTGTGTGCTAAGCACACACATTCAGCACTGCTTCATCAAGCCAATACAATGCATTGGCCAGCGCTGATTGGCCAGAGTACGGAACTCGACCAATCAGCGCTGGCTCTGCTGGAGGAGGCGGAGTCTAAGATCGCTCCACACCAGTCTCCATTCAGGTCCGACCTTAGACTCCGCCTCCTCCGGCAGAGCCAGCGCTGATTGGCCGAAGGCTGGCCAATGCATTCCTATGCGAATGCAGAGACTTAGCAGTGCTGAGTCAGTTTTGCTCAACTACACATCTGATGCACACTCGGCACTGCTACATCAGATGTAGCAATCTGATGTAGCAGAGCCGAGGGTGCACTAGAACCCCTGTGCAAACTCAGTTCACGCTAATAGAATGCATTGGCCAGCGCTGATTGGCCAATGCATTCTATTAGCCCGATGAAGTAGAGCTGAATGTGTGTGCTAAGCACACACATTCAGCACTGCTTCATCAAGCCAATACAATGCATTAGCCAGTGCTGATTGGCCAGAGTACGGAATTCGGCCAATCAGCGCTGGCTCTGCTGGAGGAGGCGGAGTCTAAGGTCGGACCTGAATGGAGACTGGTGTGGAGCGATCTTAGACTCCGCCTCCTCCAGCAGAGCCAGCGCTGATTGGCCGAATTCCGTACTCTGGCCAATCAGCACTGGCTAATGCATTGTATTGGCGTGATGAAGCAGTGCTGAATGTGTGTGCTTAGCACACACATTCAGCTCTACTTCATCGGGCTAATAGAATGCATTGGCCAATCAGCGCTGGCCAATGCATTCTATTAGCGTGAACTGAGTTTGCACAGGGGTTCTAGTGCACCCTCGGCTCTGCTACATCAGATTGCTACATCTGATGTAGCAGTGCCGAGTGTGCATCAGATGTGTAGTTGAGCAAAACTGACTCAGCACTGCTAAGTCTCTGCATTCGCATAGGAATGCATTGGCCAGCCTTCGGCCAATCAGCGCTGGCTCTGCCGGAGGAGGCGGAGTCTAAGGTCGGACCTGAATGGAGACTGGTGTGGAGCGATCTTAGACTCCGCCTCCTCCAGCAGAGCCAGCGCTGATTGGTCGAGTTCCGTACTCTGGCCAATCAGCGCTGGCCAATGCATTCTATTAGCCCGATGAAGTAGAGCTGAATGTGTGTGCTTAGCACACACATTCAGCTCTACTTCATCAGGCTAATAGAATACATTGGCCAATCAGCGCTGGCCAATGCATTCTATTAGCTTGATGAAGCAGAGTGTGCACAAGGGTTCAAGCGCACCCTCGGCTCTGATGTAGCAGAGCTGAGGGTGCACAAGGGTTCAAGTGCACCCTCGGCTCTCCTACATCAGAGCCGAGGGTGCGCTTGAACCCTTGTGCAGCCTCGGCTCTGCTACATCAGAGCCGAGGGTGCGCTTGAACCCTTGTGCACACTCTGCTTCATCAAGCTAATAGAATGCATTGGCCAGCACTGATTGGCCAGAGTACGGAATTCGGCCAATCAGCGCTGGCCAATGCATCCCTATGGGAAAAAGTTTATCTCACAAAAATCACAATTACACACCCGATAGAGCCCCAAAAAGTTATTTTTAATAACATTCCCCCCTAAATAAAGGTTATCCCTAGCTATCCCTGCCTGTACAGCTATCCCTGTCTCATAGTCACAAAGTTCACATTCTCATATGACCCGGATTTGAAATCCACTATTCGTCTAAAATGGAGGTCACCTGATTTCGGCAGCCAATGACTTTTTCCAATTTTTTTCAATGCCCCCAGTGTCGTAGTTCCTGTCCCACCTCCCCTGCGCTGTTATTGGTGCAAAAAAGGCGCCAGGGAAGGTGGGAGGGGAATCGAATTTTGGCGCACTTTACCACGTGGTGTTCGATTCGATTCGAACATGGCGAACACCCTGATATCCGATCGAACATGTGTTCGATAGAACACTGTTCGCTCATCTCTAGTTAAGATATATCACTGTCAATGGAAACTGGTGAAGAATAGAGTTGAGTGATCGGGATCGGTAATGTTCGGATTCCGATCGGTGATCGAGTAAATTTCATGAGCGCGATCGGAAATCTGATCCCGATCTTTTCTGGTGGGATCAAGGTTGGAGGTTATTTCCCACAATGCTTGGCTACTGGCCAAGCTTTAGGAAATAAGCATGTGGGAAAAGCTATAGTATCAGATGAGCGAGTACTATTTGAAACTCCCGTTTCAAATAGCTTGCACCCATAGGAATGAATGGAAGTGGCCGGCATGCAGACTTTGCTGGCGTCCGGCCGCTTAACCCCCTGCGTGCCAGCTGCGTCCATTCATTCCTATGGATTTACCACAGCCTGCCACTCTTCTGCTTCGTCCCTGTTTTACCGTATACTCAACTCTGCTACATCTGAGATGTAGCAGAGCTGAATATAGAGTAAAGCAGGGACAAAGAAGAAGAGTAGATAGTATCTATCTACTTGTGAACTTCGCTCAACTTACCTGCACAGAAGTGCTGCCGCTCCCCATTCTTCTCGCTCCTCTTCTGTTAGTGATGCTGGGAGAAGGTGGGGCTTGTGGCATACGAGAGTGTGGGCAGGTACAGGGAGGGGAGACGTGAGTGATGCACTCACGCCTCCCCGCCCTGTACCCGCCCACACTCTCCTAAGCCACAACAAGCCTCGCCTTCTCCCAGCATCAGTCACACTAGCCTGGGAGGCGGGTGCGGCACAGTGCTCTGCTGGCATGCGAAGAGAGAGAGGAGACGAGAGAACAATAGCCCAGAGCTCCAGGATAGAGTAGGCGGGCTTGTTGTGGCTTAGGAGAGTGTGGGTGGGGAGATGTGAGTGCATCACTGACTTCTTCCCTCTCAGTACCCACCCACACTCTCCTAAGCCACAAGCCCTGCCTTTTCCCAGCATCTGTAACACTAGTCTAGGGAGGCGGGGGTGCGCACGGCGCTCTGAAGGCATGTGAAGGAGAAAGAAGAGGAGCGAGAAGAACAGAGAGCGGCAGCGGCAGTGCTTCTCTGCAAGTAAGTTGAGCGATCGGTATCGGAATTCCGTTCCCGATTTTTTTTAGGCGGGATCGGAACTCGATCATGATTGTGAAATTTACTCGATCGCCGATCGGGATCCGATCTTTTCCAATCCCAATCACTCAACCCTATTACAGACACGTCAATATCAAATATGTATTGTTTTTATTAATTGTTTTCTTATATAATTTATTTTATATAGGAAAAGGGAATTTTTGGGGCTTTATAACTATATAATATATATATTTTTTACTTTTTTTTAACTTTTTTTATTTGTCCTATAAGAACACCAGAACCAGTGATCCGAGAGCATCACTGGTTCTGTACCATAGACTTGCAATAAACATCTATTGCAGTCTATAGAGGAAGTCAGCCTATGCATAGGCTAACTTCCTCATTACCCGACAGGTCAACCAGGTACTTGGAGTCACTGGCCAGATCCCAAGCTGCAGAAGATACTTATGGACACCCCTGATCTTACCGGGTGGGTGCCCAGGGGGGACTTTACATATCGCGGAACCCCATGTTTGACCGCAGCATCCAAGGGGTAAAAACCTCTGATCAGAGTGGAGCTGTGACTGGAGGTTATACAGCAGGGTGTTAGCTTACAAATATAGCTAACACCGGCTCCTGATGTCGCCCACGGGCGGGCGGCATCTAATGTCAGGGAAAGTTTGTTATTCCAACAAACTTTCCCTGACATGGCTGCTACATGAACAGAACCTGAATTTATCATGTCTAATAGCTGCTAGGGTCCATGGATTTCCTGACCCTTGGGGAGACCCAATCCCCAATTTGGAAGGGTCAAAGCCCAAGCCGCGCCAACGTTTACTAAGTGACCCTTCTAAATTGGGACTTGGGTCTCCCCAAGGGTCATGAACTCCGTGGACCCAGCCTTTATTTACAGCGAGTGGGCATGAAGCAGTTAAATACATTCAAGACAAGGGGGTGTAAGGAGTCTTATCACTTAATTTATTACTTGCCTTACTTAATAGCGCACAGCTACATCAATTTTACTTTGCAGGATAAAAAAGGTAAAATCAATCCGTAAAAGGAAATAATTCTCATCATCGATACGAACAGTAAAATTTATTTACCGGTTATTAAAATGCAGACGAAATTTTGTAGGAAACCCAAGCGATGCGGCCTGGAGAGTCGAAGCCGACTCTGCATTTGATAGCCTTAGATAGTCAGACGTGATATAATCCACAACATGAAAAACAAAACAACTATTGACTTTCTAACAAGCTGACCCATAGACGTCATAAAACAACTGTGATAGTGAGATAAGCCCTATAAAATCCAAATTCATCAGTGATAACTAGGAAAATTTATTGCAACAATGTCAGTCATCTTATTTTAAATCGATACGAATCTCCCATAAACCTCCTAAAATCCAATAAGCAAGTAGCAAACCCTTTCTGTAACAGATTAGTGTTAATGCAAAAATAAAGTGCCCCGAGGATAATGATCCATCGTGCTTGAGCAGACGGCGGTTATTTCTTAGGCGTTTCCATTTATTTTACTTTGGACGTCTTTATTGGCATCTGGGATGTATGACATAATGCTCAATATTTTATCTGGAGGAATAATATATCGAAATGTTAAGAATCCCCCGGAGATAAAAGGGTTTCAGCGTCTCCCTCAATTCTGCTGAATACATGTAAAAGAGATGAGAAAGTGCTTTAATAAATAGAGTTTTTTGGTGTTCTTCAAATCTTTTACCATACGAGATGATAGAAAGCGAAAACGTATCTCGCTCACACACCTCACACAGCCCTGGAGCGCTCACCACTTCCCCGATCCTAACGCTACATCAGGGGACTCTTTTCTGTTCGTGGATTTTTAACGTTGAGTAAGTAAAAGTTACTTTTCAGCCTTTTGTTTTATGATTTCTTCACATCGCCTTCTTTGTTGCCGTTCTTCTAGTCCATCAGATGACCAGAAAAACCAGACACAATTTTACCCCTTGGAATGGACCCCGAGAGACCCCATTGGCTGTAATAGGGCCCATGGTTGTCCACTTTTTGTAAACTAAAATTGCCGGATGCAAAATTTTGGACTTGCAACAGTTTACATCGGTCATTTGAAGATGGGTTTGGATTGGACGGACTCCCAGTGTAAACGTGAGCTTAGGTTAGATTGACATCTTCGCATGAGTCTCCATTCCAGGGGTCCACTTAAAAAAGCATAGGCTAAAGTGGACCCCATAGACTATAATGAGTTTCCATTTTGTTTCCACTCAAAAAGGGCGAAAAATATGCAAAGGGGAAAGGAATCTCTGTACGGAGTGCAAGTGCAGATGTGAACCGAACCTAAGCATTGGAGGAAAATGGTGAGGAATTGGGTGTGAAATTTCAGCGCTGAAAAAATTGACTCACACACATTGACTTCAAAAGGTTCCTTTTTCGGCTAGTAGAAAAAGGAACCCATTGTAGTCAATGGGAGGCTTCTTTTTCAGCGCTGAAATTCCACACCCAATTCCTCACCATTTTCCTCCATGTGAATGGACCCCAAGGCTTAGGTTCGGTTCACATCTGCACTTGCACTCCGTACAGAGATTCCATTCCCCTTTCCGTGTGAATGGACCCTTGCTGGGATAGTCACCTACCTACATGGCAAAGGAAGAAGGAAAATATTTATAGATATGGATATTGACCAATATAGAGATACAGCACTGTACAGAAGTTTTAGGCAGGTGATTAAAATGCTGCAAAGTACGAATGCTTCACAATATAAAAGTACTAATAGATTTGTTTTATCAATTAATCCTTTGACTTCCATCAATTCTCCTTGGTACACTTGCTGCCATCTTGGAGAACTAAGCACAGGATCCTCTGTGGATGTCGGCTTGCTCCAATCCGTCTATCTCTTCATGTCATCCCAGACAGACTGGATGTTGTTGAGATCAGGGCTATATCTGTGGGGACCGTATCATCACTTCCAGAATTTCACCTCCAAAGGGCAAAGGTCGCACCAAATATGGATGGGATATCCATTTTTCTTTTGCTCATTCACTTCATTTTATTGATTGACAAAAAAATAAACCATGGATATTATTTTTGAAAGTGTTCTTATATAGCGTAATCCCCCGCACCTGCCTAAATACTGTCTATCTAGATAGAAATAATACTTGTAGATATAAGCAATATATAGGTGTGATTAAAATACTTAGCTCTGCAGGAAAAAACTATTATTACTTGCTGGTTCTCAAGTACATGGATATCCACCAAGGCAAAAACAACAATGTGTCAGAAGAGCCGTTGGACACGCCATCCCTCTCCATGACCTTCATATAGTCTAAGGTGTCATATGATAAAGGTGGAAATAACAGTTCTAATAAGATCCCACACTGTCTACATAGTCCTCTAGAATGGTGGCATTTTCTGTAGCCGTGATGGTTGTGAGCAGTTATCCCTGTCTTGGCAGCTATTTTACGAAAACGGGAATAATCCATTAACATGAATCTGATAGGAAGCTGCAGCGTGATCATACAAAAGTTATGGAAAAGCACAGAAATAAGTAAATTTAATGTCGTCTGCCACTCATCAAAACACCGCTTTAGTCATTAATAGAGATGAGCGAGTACTATTCGAAACAGTAGTTTCGAATAGCACGCTCCCATAGGAATGAATAGATGCAATCGGCACGCAGCCGGGGCCGGCGTTCTGACACTTAACCCCCTGCGCGCCGGCCGCTCCCATTCATTCATGTGGGAGCATGATATTCAAAACTACCGTTTCGAATAGTACTTGCTCATGTCTAGTCATTAACCCTTTCCTGACACCCACCGTAATAGTATGGCAGATGTTGGGTTTTTCATTATGGTGCTCATTCAGATACTGAGTAGGAGCCACAGTCGCCAATCCAGTGCCCGCCATCAGAGTCCTCTAGTTGTGTACATTAACTCTTTATAGTGCTTCTGATCCCCCTCTGTGATCCCCTGGCCAATCCCCACCCCAATGGCATAACCAGGACCTGATGAAGTGCTAGACGCACGAAACGATCATCGCTTTTTTCTTTTTTTTATCATTCCATCTTCTCTGTCCTGATGGTCGAAATGGCTGACCTTGTTTTTTTAAGGATGAAATAAAATTTTGCTGTTTTTAGATCCGTTGACTGGTGAGTGCCCTATTTTTCTTTTCTATTTTTTTTTTTCATGTGCCTAATGATAGCAGTGTTTATGGGGTGTACGGGCTCACTTACCGATCCCCTCTCCTGATCACAGCCACCTATGCAGGAAGGGGCGCCCGGTGGCCATGAGCACAAGTGAGGATCGGTAAGTAAATAGGGCCCATTTCCTGCTGGAGTTACTATAAAAAAACAAAACAAAACAAAAAAAAAACAACAAAGCATCAGGGGCCCACCGGGCTCCCTAATGTCCCAGCACCTGTGGCAACTGCTACCACTGCTACCCCGGTAGTTCTACCCCTGTCCCACCCCTATTCTTACTTCCAGGTCCTGACACATCTCCCACATATCACGATCGCAGAAGTCAACCGTTTCAAAAACATCCGGGAGCCTTCTTAAGAGACACAAAGATGTCAAGTAGTCCTGATAGAGAGATGTGTTACGACTCAATATATCCGAGATTTCATATAAAGCTATTATAGGTAGTTCACACGGTGCCCTTTATACCCAGATCTTGTTGGTTTTAATTTTTTTTAAATAAAAAACATGGCAACATTTCGAAGGAAACAAAATGTAGCAAAGAAATAACATTGCTATACGATGGAACGCCTGAACTCCAGCTCCGGGGAGACGCATATTATAAATATTCTATTGTCCGTCGTTCTAAACATTGAATTTTATATCTCCGGCACTTTAAACTCGGAGATAATGGGAAGAAGCACTTTCCTTGATTAAACACTACAAACCACAAGACCCACAAGATCCATTTCAGAACAGTTTATCAAGAGGCAAGGTGACCATGATAAAACACGCTGAGCATTGACTTGGTAGAGGTCTTCTGGACGAGGGCGTCTCATTGTTCTATCGCCTAATGGAAATTTAAATGACACGTACGACAAAGTGAGTCTTTTACAAGCGCCCGTCTTTTGGGTTTTTCTAAACTCTTCGAACATAAAAAGATATACAAAAAAAAAACAATTTAGATTTTTTTCGCGTGTATTCAGTCTTGTGCCTACCACTTAGCAAATTAAAAGCGATCAACAAAAAGAATGGCGGCTGTTGTTGAATGTTTTTGGTCCTTACCCGCCATTAAAGTTTTTTTATTCATTGTGTTATTTTTTTTTCTTTCGGTGGTGAGGTTCTAAATTTCCCTTTTTTTACTTCGTTCCTACGGATTGCTTTTCCACAACAGCCAGCATCTCGGTGCATAGATATGCAAATGAAAGCATTCAGTGAGAGTCTTCAATTGCCTCCGAAAAAGTATTCCGAAAGTAATTTAGAGAAGAGAGAATCTCCTGGATGTAGCCGTGCACGGGCGCAGCGTGACACAACTCATTTCCTGCAGAGCTTGAATCAAGACAAAAAATTTTTTTTTTTTTTTTTTAAGCTTATCTATATATAATTTTCCGTTTTCTCATCTTGGTTTTACCCTGGTTGCTCCGAGGTGTGCAAAAAAACACGATGTACATCTCGGTGTATATGAGAACATGGATGAAATGAAACCTTGATACACCTCTTTTATCTCCTCTGTGCAAATAGTTGTGTTGAATATTAAACAGGTTTTTCTTTTTTTTAGCAAAAAAAAAAAATATCTGGGCAGTACTCAGGTCATCCCTGGGAAGTGTTTTTGAAAAAAAATTGCAAAAGTTAAAGGGATTATCCAGGGGATCATAAAATGTAACCACTGCATTTTCTGCTGGAGCCTTAATACCCATTCTCTGCCCCCTGGAGCCTGATTTATTACCCTTGTGGAGGGCAGAAATCTTATTCCCTTGCTAGGTTCATACTAGCGTTCGAGACTCTCCATCCCAGATTTCACTTAAATTTGCAAGAAACACGGAGGAAACGCGCTAGACCCAATGTGGTCTATGGGGTTGCAGGTTTCTACATGTAACTTCTTTTTAAGCGGACAGGGTTTCTGTATTTTGGGTCCCAATGCGGACTGTAAGGACAGAGACCGGAACGGTACTGTGAGCCTAGTCAACCTTGGTCAAATAGCCACCTCCATTCTATTCTATGGACCTACAAGTTGAGGGGAGATGGTGACACCAGTGAGAGTCAGAATGGAACACAGGAATGAGAGTTTTGGCCTCACCAGCCGCCATCTATAAATGTAAGAAACAAGGCTCCATGGACTGGGTTGGGAATAATACCTGCGTGTTTAACAGCCTGTGCACCAATCAAGTCTGGCACGGGTTCTGGACTTTCTATAAACTGGTCATAAGCCCACACAGGTTTGCTGGCTATTGCAACTTGTCCTGGCTAAGCTGGTTCCTTGCTATTGTATCTCTGACTTCTGACCTTTGGTTTCCCTTGTGACTACTCTTTAGGATTTTGATTTGGTACTGCTTAGTCTTTCTGTAGAGATGAGCGAGTAGTGAAATATTCGAGATTCATTTCGAGTGGAGCCTCAATATTCGACTACTCGATCGAATATCGAATCAGTAATTCCAAAGATATAAGCCTTGTTAGTGTTTATGCAAATTAGGGTCTACTGGCCAAGTGGGCGGTAACAGTACATGACATACAGCACACAGAAGCAATGCTATGAGAAAAACCACAGTGGTAACTAGATGACTAGTGTACTCTAACTTGCAACAACACTAACAGGGCTTATATCTTTGGAATATCTGAATGGATCTGGATAAGCAAAATACCAAAATACTCAGGGTGACTGTGCAGATGTGGCATGTCATTGGGCTATTGAGGCCTGGTGACAGATCCTTCTTAAAACTGCAGAACATTATCCAGCGATAGTGTTATGCTATAATGTGCTGCCACACGGTGTTCTGGCCATAGCATAGCCGCACACAGCACTAGCCCTGCCAATGATTAGGTGACTAATTAGGAGCTATTTTTCATTACTGGCAATGTGTTGTTACTATGTAGCCAGAAATGAATTTAAGCCACAATTAATCAGCTTGGAGTATGGCTATGCAGTTGTCAGAACACCATATACATAGCACCTTTAACCTATCAGTATGTATTCATTCTAAATTGTATTGATCAGTTGTTATGGAATTGCTGGTTGATCAATTCCCTAGTGCTGCTGCTGAAACCAGTGAGAGACATTGACAGTGAGTTGCTCACTCAACCCCAGCCTCTGTCCCTACCTACTTGCCACAACCATCCTAATGATAGGGACAACAGGATGACCATCCCTTTTCTGAATAAGTGATACAGAACAGGATAAGACAAACAACACAGAAGCAAAATCAGTATGCCAAGGGTCAAAACCAGAGAGATACAGATGAGCGAGTATTATCCGATCGAGTAGGTATTTGATAGAATGCTACGGTATTCGAAATACTCATACTCGTTCGAATACTACTCCTACTCGCAGTAATGATTCGATTCAGAACCAGCATTGATTGGTCGAATGCTATACATTGTATAGCATTCGGCAAGTCAACGCTGGTTCTGCAGCAGGTTCGTCTTTGCTAGTCGGGAGAGCTGGCAGCTTGCGGTTATTCGGGAGCTGACTTTTTCTCATAGGAATGCATTGACCAGCGTTGATTGGCCATAATGGAGACTGCTGTGGTCTGATCTTAGACTCCGTCTCCTAACAATCAAGCCTCTGGCAGACCCAGCATTGATTGGCCAAATGTACACTGTATAGCATTCGGCTAATCAATGCTGGTTCTGCAGGATGAGTAAGGGCCGGTTCACATTAGCACTTGCCTCCCATCCGGAAGGAGTCCACAGGAGGACCCCCTCGAACGGAATATCAGCGCAACTGCAAGCGTTGTGCAGTTAAAGCGCACGGACCCGCTATAGTTTATTGGGTCCATGTGCTTTAGCTGCACAGCGCTCTTCCTAAACACTCTCCTCCTGCTACTCTTGGACTTGGTGACTCTCCTTTAGTAGAATAGTGGTTTCCCCTGAAACGAGCATTTTTTCCCATAGACTATAATGAGATTCGATATTCAATCGAGTAATCGAATATTGAGGCTCTACTCGAAACGAATATCGAATCTCGGATATTTCACTATTCGCTCATCTTTACAGAAAGACTAAGCAGTACCAAATCAAAATCCTAAAGAGTAGTCACAAGGGAAACCAAAGGTCAGAAGTCAGAGATACAATACAATAGCAAGGAACCAGCTTAGCCAGGACAAGTCACAATAGCCAGCAACCCTGTGTGGGCTTATGACCGGTTTATAGAAAGTCCAGAACCCGTGCCAGACTTGATTGACGCACAGTCAAACACGCAGTTAAGGCTAAGATGTGAAACAAATAAATATGAATTAGAATTTTGGAGACTCTATTATGAAAAGAATAAGGTGGAATGGTAAGTAAGTATATTATTTGTGTTTGTTCTGCTATTATATACAGTAAAGTTTAATCTAAAGAAGGTAATAGAAGAGGTTGGGGGGCCGGGTCTGCGGCGTTAGGTTTAGCTTAACACATTTATTGGGTGACTGAATCATCGATGGCCATAAGGGCTGAAGAAACTTTCAGAACATTTATAATAGTCTCTTCTATCCTATGTCGTTTTAAAATTGTATTTGAAAATCGATAAAGCGAAGTCAAAGAGTGACTTTGTAGTTGTCCGACTTCTCAATCCATAATGATTTATTCCAGTCTAAAGGGAGTCTTCAGTTTATAGAAAAGGAACCTTGCCTGTATTTTTCTTACATTGTGGCTGTGTCACCTGTTAGGTTTTATTCGGTGGAACTTTTTCTCATTACCTTTGTTTACATGGGTTATATAACTTTTATTGCTTTTTGTTTGATGAGAGTTTCGGTTTTCTTATAAAAATAGACGATGTCAGAAAAAAAGTAATTGTCAAATATACAAAGTGCTCTCAAAGATGAGTGTGTGTTTGTAGCAATGTCTGAAGAAATACGCTTCATAGTCCCTAAAGTATCCAGAGCTTAGCTTCTATCCCTCTCTTGTATTCAGCTCTCAAATCAAATAGGGCAACGAAAATCCGATGACTGGTTTACTTTAAGGCTCAGGCCATATGTTGAGAAAATGCAGGTTTTTGGTTATTGCAAAAATACAATGTAAAAAAACATCGCAGCAAATTGCTTTTGGACGTAGAGGCCCCACGTTGCAGAAATACAGCTTTTTTTTTTTGCATATTTTGCTGTGTTTTTTGAACCAAACCCAAGAATGGCTACCAAAGGAATGGGAATTGTGTAGGAAGTTCTTATACTTCTCCCTTCTTCTCAATCCCCTCCTGGCTTTGGCCCAAACAAATGCAGAAAAATCTGCAACAAAAACAAAAAAAGTCGGAAGGTTGAATTTTTTTAATACACAAGGGGTTTTTGAAGGGCATGGTTATTACTTGCAGAAATACAGTTTTTCCCATAGACATATATGGAAGGGAGGATATCTAAAAATCTAAAATGAAAAACATAGCAGAAAACCAATGTAAGAGAGCCTTCACACGGAGTTTACGCTCCGCTCATTCTGAACGTAAACTTGTTCAGAGTGAGTGGCGTGAAAAACAGATCCCATTGACTTCAAGGGGTGCCAACTAGAGATGAGCGAGTAGTGTTCGATTGAGTAGGTGTTCGATCAAATACTACGGTATTTGAAATACTCGTACTCGATCGAACACTACTCGCTGTTCGAAGTTTAAGGTTCGATGCAGAACCAGCATTTATTAGCAGAATGCTATACATTCTGCCAATCAACGCTGGTTCTTCTCTTACCTTTAGAAGTCTTCTCCGTGCAGCGTCCACGTGGCGTCTTCCGGCTGGAATTCACTCTGCCTAGGCATCCGGCCTAGACAGAGCTGAATGCGCATGCGCGGGCATGCCCTCGCATGCGCAGTCGGCTCTGCTCAGGCTTCGGGCCGGGCAGAGCCGACCGCGCATGCGCAGTCGGCTCTGCCTAGGCCCCGATGCCTAGGCAGAGTGAATTCCAGCCGGAAGACGCCGTGGGGGGGCTGTGCCAGGAGAAGACTTCAAGGGGAATCCAGCCCGACCGTCACTAGTGGACTTGGTAAATATAATTTTATCGAATGTTGCGTACCCCTGAAATGAGCATTTCCCCCCATAGACTATATTGGGGTTAGAAATCCGTTCGAACAACCAAACAGTTCAACCTCGGACATTTTAGTGTTCGCTCATTTCTAGTGCCAACATACCTGTGTATCACATTGAAAGCAATAGGTAAAAAAAAGCCTCCCATTGATTTCAATGGGTAGCGCGCGTATTCCGGCACCCATACAAATCAATGGTATCTGTTTTTTTACGCTGCTCACTCTGAACGAGTTTACGTTCGGAATGAGCGGAGCGTAAACTCCATGTGAAGGCTCCCTAAAACACAAGCATTTTTGCTGTAGGTGGCCTTAGCCTAAAGGGGTTTACCAGCCGTAAGTTAATATTCATACTGATGACCTGTTTAATATAAATAAAGTGACTGAGGGAGCAGAAAACCGCTTCAAAAACGCATCAAAGCTTTTAGAATTTGCCTCTCTGTATTTCAATAGTTTTCAACTATTTTCCTTTTTTTTTTTCTTCTTTTATGTTAGATCGGTAGAAAACTGATGAGTTAGATGAGTTGTATTTTCATATGAATCACAGTGTCAGTCCTTGAGATACGTTATAAACATAGCGCTATCCTAGAACTCGGGAGAAAGTCAAGGTGACCTTGTGTCAGCTCCAAGTATTACATTCCTCAGACTATAATCCTGTCACTTTTACCTTCACATAACTTTGGCTGTATTTGCCTTAGAGAGCTAGAAATTGGATAGATAGCTTCCTAGGGGCCCCAAGTGTGCTCTACACTATGTTTTATAGATAGGTTCCTAGGAGCCCTGACAGTGTTATACACTATGTTTTATAGATCAGATCCTAGGAGCCCTGACAGTGTTATACACTATGTTTTATAGATAGGTTTCTAGGAGCCCTGACAGTGTTATACACTATGTTTTATAGATAGGTTCCTAGGAACCCTGACAGTGTTATACACTATGTTTTATAGATAGGTTCCTAGGAGTCCTGACAGTGTTATACACTATGTTTTATAGATAGGTTCCTAGGAGCCCTGACAGTGTTATACACTATGTTTTATAGATCGGATCCTAGGAGCCCTGACAGTGTCATAACTATGTTTTATAGATAGGTTCCTAGGAGCCCTGACAGTGTCATACACTATGTTTTATAGAGAGGTTCCTAGGAGCCCTGACAGTGTTATACACTATGTTTTATAGGTAGGTTCCTAGGAGTCCTGACAGTGTTCTACACTATGTTTTATAGTTAAATTCCTAGGAGCCCTGACAGTGTCATACACTATGTTTTATAGATAGGTTCCTAGGAGCCCTGGCAGTGTTATACACAATGTTTTATAGATAGGTTCCTAGGAGCCCTGACAGTGTTCTACACTATGTTTTATAGATAGGTTCCTAGGAGCCCTGACAGTGTTACACACTATGTTTTATAGATAGATTCCTAGGAGCCCTGACAGTGTTATACACTATGTTTTATAGATAGGTTCCTAGGAGCCCTGACAGTATTATACACTATGTTTTATAGATAGGTTCCTAGGAGCCCTGACAGTGTTCTACACTATGTTTTATAGATAAATTCCTAGGAGCCCTGACAGTGTCATACACTATGTTTTATAGATAGGTTCCAAGGAGCCCTGACAGTGTTCTACACTATGTTTTATAGATATGTTCCTAGGAGCCCTGACAGTGTTATACACTATGTTTTATAGATAGGTTCCTAGGAGCCCGGACAGTGTTCTACACTATGTTTTATAGATAGGTTCCTAAGAGCCCTGACAGTGTTACACACTATGTTTTATAGATAGATTCTTAGGAGCCCTGACAGTGTTATACACTATGTTTTATAGATAGGTTCCTAGGAGTCCTGACAGTGTTATACACTATGTTTTATAGATAGGTTCCTAGGAGCACTGACTGTGTTAAACACTATGTTTTATAGATAGGTTCCTAGGAGCCCTGACTGTGTTAAACACTATGTTTTATAGATAGGTTCCTAGCTGACAGTGTTCTACACTATGTTTTATAGATAGGTTCCTAGGAGCCCTGACAGTGTTCTACACTATGTTTTATAGATAGGTTCCTAGGAGCCCTGACAGTGTTATACACTATGTTTTATAGATAGGTTCCTAGGAGCCCTGACAGTGTTCTACACAATGTTTTATAGATATGTTCCTAGGAGCCCTGACAGTGTTATACACTATGTTTTATAGATAGGTTCCTAGGAGCCCGGACAGTGTTCTACACTATGTTTTATAGATAGGTTTCTAGGAGCCCTGACAGTGTTACACACTATGTTTTATAGATAGATTCCTAGGAGCCCTGACTGTGTTAAACACTGTTTTATAGATAGGTTCCTAGCTGACAGTGTTCTACACTATGTTTTACAGATAGGATCCTAGGAACCCTGACAGTGTTCTACACTATGTTTTATAGATAGGTTCCTAGGAGCCCTGACAGTGTTATACACTATGTTTTATAGATAGGTTCCTAGGAGCCCTGACTGTGTTAAACACTGTTTTATAGATAGGTTCCTAGCTGACAGTGTTCTACACTATGTTTTACAGATAGGATCCTAGGAACCCTGACAGTGTTCTACACTATGTTTTATAGATAGGTTCCTAGGAGCCCGGACAGTGTTCTACACTATGTTTTATAGATAGGTTCCTAGGAGCCCTGACAGTGTTACACACTATGTTTTATAGATAGATTCCTAGGAGCCCTGACAGTGTTATACACTATGTTTTATAGATAGGTTCCTAGGAGTCCTGACAGTGTTATACACTATGTTTTATAGATAGGTTCCTAGGAGCCCTGACTGTGTTAAACACTGTTTTATAGATAGGTTCCTAGCTGACAGTGTTCTACACTATGTTTTACAGATAGGATCCTAGGAACCCTGACAGTGTTCTACACTATGTTTTATAGATAGGTTCCTAGGAGCCCGGACAGTGTTCTACACTATGTTTTATAGATAGGTTCCTAGTAGAGATGAGCGAACAGTGTTCTATCGAACACATGTTCGATCGGATATCAGGGTGTTCGCCATGTTCGAATCGAATCGAACACCACGTGGTAAAGTGCGCCAAAATTCGATTCCCCTCCCACCTTCCCTGGCGCCTTTTTTGCACCAATAACAGCGCAGGGGAGGTGGGACAGGAACTACGACACTGGGGGCATTGAAAAAAATTGGAAAAAGTCATTGGCTGCCGAAATCAGGTGACCTCCATTTTAGACGAATAGTGGATTTCAAATCCGGGTCATATGAGAATGTGAACTTTGTGACTATGAGACAGGGATAGCTGTACAGGCAGGGATAGCTAGGGATAACCTTTATTTAGGGGGGAATGTTATTAAAAATAACTTTTTGGGGCTCTATCGGGTGTGTAATTGTGATTTTTGTGAGATAAACTTTTTCCCATAGGGATGCATTGGCCAGCGCTGATTGGCCGAATTCCGTACTCTGGCCAATCAGTGCTGGCCAATGCATTCTATTAGCTTGATGAAGCAGAGTGTGCACAAGGGTTCAAGCGCACCCTCGGCTCTGATGTAGCAGAGCCGAGGCTGCACAAGGGTTCAAGCGCACCCTCGGCTCTGATGTAGGAGAGCCGAGGGTGCACTTGAACCCTTGTGCACCCTCAGCTCTGCTACATCAGAGCCGAGGGTGCGCTTGAACCCTTGTGCACACTCTGCTTCATCAAGCTAATAGAATGCATTGGCCAGCGCTGATTGGCCAATGTATTCTATTAGCCTGATGAAGTAGAGCTGAATGTGTGTGCTAAGCACACACATTCAGCTCTACTTCATCGGGCTAATAGAATGCATTGGCCAGCGCTGATTGGCCAGAGTACGGAACTCGACCAATCAGCGCTGGCTCTGCTGGAGGAGGCGGAGTCTAAGATCGCTCCACACCAGTCTCCATTCAGGTCCGACCTTAGACTCCGCCTCCTCCGGCAGAGCCAGCGCTGATTGGCCGAAGGCTGGCCAATGCATTCCTATGCGAATGCAGAGACTTAGCAGTGCTGAGTCAGTTTTGTTCAACTACACATCTGATGCACACTCGGCACTGCTACATCAGATGTAGCAATCTGATGTAGCAGAGCCGAGGGTGCACTAGAACCCCTGTGCAAACTCAGTTCACGCTAATAGAATGCATTGGCCAGCGCTGATTGGCCAATGCATTCTATTAGCCCGATGAAGTAGAGCTGAATGTGTGTGCTAAGCACACACATTCAGCACTGCTTCATCACGCCAATACAATGCATTAGCCAGTGCTGATTGGCCAGAGTACGGAATTCGGCCAATCAGCGCTGGCTCTGCTGGAGGAGGCGGAGTCTAAGGTCGGACCTGAATGGAGACTGGTGTGGAGCGATCTTAGACTCCGCCTCCTCCAGCAGAGCCAGCGCTGATTGGTCGAGTTCCGTACTCTGGCCAATCAGCGCTGGCCAATGCATTCTATTAGCCCGATGAAGTAGAGCTGAATGTGTGTGCTTAGCACACACATTCAGCTCTACTTCATCAGGCTAATAGAATACATTGGCCAATCAGCGCTGGCCAATGCATTCTATTAGCTTGATGAAGCAGAGTGTGCACAAGGGTTCAAGCGCACCCTCGGCTCTGATGTAGCAGAGCCGAGGCTGCACAAGGGTTCAAGTGCACCCTCGGCTCTCCTACATCAGAGCCGAGGGTGCGCTTGAACCCTTGTGCAGCCTCGGCTCTGCTACATCAGAGCCGAGGGTGCGCTTGAACCCTTGTGCACACTCTGCTTCATCAAGCTAATAGAATGCATTGGCCAGCACTGATTGGCCAGAGTACGGAATTCGGCCAATCAGCGCTGGCCAATGCATTCTATTAGCCCGATGAAGTAGAGCTGAATGTGTGTGCTAAGCACACACATTCAGCACTGCTTCATCACGCCAATACAATGCATTAGCCAGTGCTGATTGGCCAGAGTACGGAATTCGGCCAATCAGCGCTGGCTCTGCTGGAGGAGGCGGAGTCTAAGATCGCTCCACACCAGTCTCCATTCAGGTCCGACCTTAGACTCCGCCTCCTCCGGCAGAGCCAGCGCTGATTGGCCGAATTCCGTACTCTGGCCAATCAGCACTGGCTAATGCATTGTATTGGCTTGATGAAGCAGTGCTGAATGTGTGTGCTTAGCACACACATTCAGCTCTACTTCATCGGGCTAATAGAATGCATTGGCCAATCAGCGCTGGCCAATGCATTCTATTAGCGTGAACTGAGTTTGCACAGGGGTTCTAGTGCACCCTCGGCTCTGCTACATCAGATTGCTACATCTGATGTAGCAGTGCCGAGTGTGCATCAGATGTGTAGTTGAGCAAAACTGACTCAGCACTGCTAAGTCTGCATTCGCATAGGAATGCATTGGCCAGCCTTCGGCCAATCAGCGCTGGCTCTGCCGGAGGAGGCGGAGTCTAAGGTCGGACCTGAATGGAGACTGGTGTGGAGCTATCTTAGACTCCGCCTCCTCCAGCAGAGCCAGCGCTGATTGGTCGAGTTCCGTACTCTGGCCAATCAGCACTGGCCAATGCATTTCTATGGGGAAAAGTTAGCTTGCGAAAATCGCAAACTGACAGGGATTTCCATGAAATAAAGTGACTTTTATGCCCCCAGACATGCTTCCCCTGCTGTCCCAGTGTCATTCCAGGGTGTTGGTATCATTTCCTGGGGTGTCATAGTGGACTTGGTGACCCTCCAGACACGAATTTGGGTTTCCCCCTTAACGAGTTTATGTTCCCCATAGACTATAATGGGGTTCGAAACCCATTCGAACACTCGAACAGTGAGCGGCTGTTCGAATCGAATTTCGAACCTCGAACATTTTAGTGTTCGCTCATCTCTAGTTCCTAGGAGCCCTGACAGTGTTATACACTATGTTTTATAGATAGGTTCCTAGGAGTCCTGACAGTGTTATACACCATGTTTTATAGATAGGCTCCTAGGAGTCCTGACAGTGTTATACACTATGTCTTATAGATAGGTTCCTAGGAGCCCTGACTGTGTTAAACACTATGTTTTATAGATAGGTTCCTAGCTGACAGTGTTCTACACTATGTTTTATAGATAGGTTCCTAGGAGCCCTGACAGTGTTCTACACTATGTTTTATAGATAGGTTCCTAGAAGCCCTGACAGTGTTCTACACTATGTTTTATAGATATGTTCCTAGGAGCCCTGACAGTGTTATACACTATGTTTTATAGATAGGTTCCTAGGAGCCCTGACAGTGTTCTACACTATGTTTTATAGATAGGTTCCTAGGAGCCCTGACAGTGTTACACACTATGTTTTATAGATAGATTCCTAGGAGCCCTGACAGTGTTATACACTATGTTTTATAGATATGTTCCTAGGAGCCCTGACAGTGTTATACACTATGTTTTATAGATAGGTTCCTAGGAGCCCTGACAGTGTTCTACACTATGTTTTATAGATAGGTTCCTAGGAGCCCTGACAGTGTTACACACTATGTTTTATAGATAGATTCCTAGGAGCCCTGACAGTGTTATACACTATGTTTTATAGATAGGTTCCTAGGAGCCCTGACAGTGTTACACACTATGTTTTATAGATAGGTTCCTAGGAGTCCTGACAGTGTTCTACACTATGTTTTATAGATAGGTTCCTAGGAGCCCTGACAGTGTTACACACTATGTTTTATAGATAGGTTCCTAGGAGCCCTGACAGTGTTCTACACTATGTTTTATAGATAGGTTCCTAGGAGCCCTGACAGTGTTACACACTATGTTTTATAGATAGGTTCCTAGGAGTCCTGACAGTGTTCTACACTATGTTTCATAGATAGGTTCCTAGGAGCCCTGACTGTGTTAAACACTATGTTTTATAGATAGGTTCCTAGCTGACAGTGTTCTACACTATGTTTTACAGATAGGATCCTAGGAGCCCTGACAGTGTTCTACACTATGTTTTATAGATAGGTTCCTAGGAGCCCTGACAGTGTTATACACTATGTTTTATAGATAGGTTCCTAGGAGCCCTGACAGTGTTATACACTATGTTTTATAGATAGGTTCCTAGGAGCCCTGACAGTGTTATACACTATGTTTTATAGATAGGCTCCTAGGAGTCCTGACAGTGTTATACACTATGTTTTATAGATAGGTTCCTAGCTGACAGTATTATACACTATGTTTTATAGATAGATTCCTAGGAGCCTTGACGGTGTTCTACACTATGTTTTAAGCCAATTTAAGGTGAGGTTCACACCAAAGTTATTTGATCTGAAACTAAAAGGGGACCTGAGTCGCTGAACCCAAATACGTAATGAAGCTTGAGAGGTTCGCTTTTCTCTAAACATAACCAGCTGTATATTAGAAAAATCATCTCAAATGAGATTTAAACAATTGAGAGCTATTGTAATTTTTTCCTGCAAATTGTGTCATTACCATTTTTCCTTTATGATGAAAGGCTACAAGATGTATATAATGGAAAAAAATTGTTATGGCAAAGTGAAAGTGACGTTTATCTCTATGGAAAAAGGAATGGTAAACAGTAAGAAGTGCTGAAATCTAACATTAACATTTATAATGCTCCAAAATTTACCCATTTTTGGGAGGGAAAGATGCCTGACCATGGTTGTTTTAGACAAACATGGCGGTTATTTTGCAAATAGCGATGGTTTTGTAGAGAAACTAGCCCATCATGATGACTTGTAAGTGCTGCAGGTTTATTATGATTTTGGAGACATTTTTGCACCTGTGAGCCGCTTGAAAAGTGATAATTAGAGATGAGCGAGTAGGTGTTCGATCAAATACTACGGTATTTGAAATACTCGTACTCGATCGAACACTACTCGCTGTTCAAAGTTTAAGGTTCGATGCAGAACCAGCATTTATTAGCAGAATGCTGTACATTCTGCCAATCAACGTTGGTTCTTCTCTTACCTTTAGAAGTCTTCTCCGTGCAGCGTCCCCACGGCATCTTCCGGCTGGAATTCACTCTGCCTAGGCATCCGGCCTAGGCAGAGCCGACTGCGCATGCGCGGGCATGCCCTCGCATGCGCAGTCGGCTCTGCCTAGGCCCCGATGACTAGGCAGAGTGAATTCCAGCCAGAAGAAGACTTCAAGGAGAATCCAGCCCGACCGTCACTCGTGGATTTGGTAAGTATAATTTTATTGAATTTTGCGTACCTCTGAAACGAGCATTTCCCCCCATAGACTATAATGGGGTTCAAATCGGATTTCGAACCTCGGACATTTTAGTGTTCGCTCATCTTTAGTGATAAAGAATTGGCTTTAAAAAAATATTAAAAAATGCTACCAAAAATGATCCCTTTACGGCAGCAAATGTGAAATCAAAATGTCTTTTTTTATGACAACACTAGGACACAAACAGTTTGGTATAGAGGAATGTGAGGGACCACATTTGGATATTGGATATATCTGGTGGGAGCTGTGGCAATGAATGACATGATGGACTAGGCCAAAGGACATGTGTGACTGAGCGGTGGCAGTGGTGGTAGATGTCTGACTGACAGCAGTACAGTAAATGGAATGAAGGAAGATGATGGTGCCAGTATTTGGAGGCATCAGCTGGGGGTGTGTGACAATCCTAGTAAATCCATGTCTGATCCATTTTGACAAAATCATTTTTGTACACACTTGTGTTGGACAGTTTCGCCCCTTGAAGATGTTACAATGCCACTGGCAGCGCTGACATCCTCTTGGCCATTATGCTTGAGGCCAGACGAAATAAAATTTCCATGGCAAACTAGTCCAACTCCTTCCATTGCTCTAACCTGTTGCAATATCAGTGCACTCTAGGTATAACTGCAGCAGCTGGAGCAGCCGTGTGGGTCAGTTGCCTGTTGCGACTTTGGTTGGTGCTTTTACTTTTACTCTATTTGGGTACACATGCATCTGACAGTTGCAATGGTCTCCCTAAACACTGCAGTGAGCTTTGCATATAGAATATCCTAATAATATTTAAATTTTTCTTCCCTTTGGGAAACAGTAGAGAATTCCCGCATTTTGGCTTTATAATGAGGGAATAAGAGCTCTGCCATCCAATCCCTCTGATTGATACTAATAGTACACTTGTCACTGTGTAAGGCCTTCCATGATAGCCAGTGTGTGCGTGGACCCAGGGGCCTGCTATGATTGGTGATCTTGGCCAGTGTGGTCGTCATCATCATCATCATCATCATCATTATCTTGGAACTAATCACCCTATTCCTCTGGCAGTGTGTGTGATATGTCAAGGGCCCCCTCTCCATGCAAAGATAGTCTTCCTCCTCCTTCTCCCCCTTCAGTCTAGGAGTTGCAGATGCTGCACCATAATGACCCTGACCCAGATCCTCATCCCCCCCCACTAACCAAAGGTGATGTAAGGATTTTCTGCAAAATATACAATAGTGGTATCACATTGCTGATGCTGCGGTTGTCCTTTCCCTCTTCAAAAAAAACCCGAGAAGCTGGCACACTTCCCACATAAGCCTCCAATGATATATCTCGAAATAACACATTATCCCTGTGGTCTGCTGCATACAGTAATCACTCACCACCACCGCTCTCACACAGATGCTCCAACATGTGGAGTCATGTTGAGCTGCAACAGGACAGATCTGGCTATGAGGAGGTTAGTAAAGTGGTGAACCTCCAGATTATGGGCATGCGCCATACAGGGACAATGTGCTATTCATCCAAACTGCAGCACAGCAACAATATTAGGACCATTGTCACTGGCAGTGCTGCCCATTTGGAGTGAGGGAGAAGCCATAGTTTTTGTATTTGCAGGATATAGCAAAACAGCATCTTCGCAGCGTGGCTCCTCTGATCCAGGCTCATGAAACGAGGGGGAGGAGGAGGAATGGAAACAATGCCTTACTCTGGTGAAGATGGTGGAAGGAAATAGTCCAGAGACAAGGATCCAGGGGAGGTGGATAGGCACTGCGTGGTGTTGGAACCAGGCCTGGACAAATAGGGTGAAAGTAGCACTTGGCCTTTCTGCGTTCCTGCGTTTCTTGATTGTGGCCAATGCATGGTCATGGTTAAGTTTCTGCTTGCAGATCTTGCGCATTGCCATAGATTTGTTGTTTGACAATATACAGAAATATTCCCACATAGAGATGACTGCATGTAGTTGCTGCAGCCAACACCACCAGCAGTGGAAATGTGTCTGCCAGTACCGCCAACAATGCCACCACCACCCCACGAGGTTCCCTTAGACCTGCCCCAGCCAGCCTTTTTTTATGTTAGGCCTGTGCAATGGCTGGAATTGTTACAATCACCACTGCTACCAGCCATCTTTATTTTTTATTCTTATTCTTATGGTAGAGTTGGAAGGGACCTCAAGGGCCATCGGGTCCAACCCCCTGCGAGTGCAGGTTTTCCTAAATCATCCCAGCTATATGTTTATCCAGATTCCGCTTGAAGATTTCCATTGATGGAGCGCCCACCACCTCCCGTGGCAGCCTATTCCACTCTCTCACTCCCCTCACTGTCAGAAAGTTTTTCCTAATGTCTAATCTGTATCTCTTTCCCTTTAGTTTCATCCCATTGCTTCTTGTACTTCCTTGTGCTAATGAGAATAGGGTCGATCCCTCTGCACTGTGACTACCTTTCAGATATTTGTAGACTGCTATTAAATCTCCCCTCAGCCTTCTCTTCTGCAAACTAAACAATCCCAATTCTTTTAGCCGCTCCTCATAGGACATGGTTTACAGACCTTCCACCATTTTGGTTGCTCTTCTCTGGACTTGCTCCAATATATCGATGTCTTTCTTGAATTGAGGCGCCCAGAACTGTACACAGTATTCCAGGTGTGGTCTGACCAGGGAAGAGTACAGCGGAATAATGACCTCTCTTCATCTAGATTCAATGCTTGTCTTAATACATCCTTGTATTAAGGATGTATATTTGATGTCTCCTTGTCACCCTGACCTGGTTACCAGGTCCTATCCACAAAAGAATCATCAGCGGCAATATCATCATCATCTTCCCTGCCACTACAACCTCTGCAACTCCTCTGATTGCACAATGTTGAATGTTTTCATCCAGCTCATCAAAAAGACGGGGAAGACTGCTCAGAGTAGGATCAGAAATAGATTTCTTAGCAGATTACATAGCAGGTGCTCAGGGGTGAACCATGGCTTTCTGCCACCTGAAGCGGACGTCAGAAAGCCGCCCCCCCCCCCCCCCCCGGGGCCGAGTTGAGGGGGCGGGGCCGAGAGGATTGGGTGGGGCCGAACGGAGCAGGGAGAGGACCTGCTCTCTGCCTGAGCGTGAGGGGCGGCCGCTGGAGCAGTGCTGCTCCAGCGGCCTCCCCAATCCACCGCTCAGTGACGGTGACCCTAAGCCAGTTCAGGACAGCTTGTCCTGGACTGACTTAGGTCAGCAAAAATGTCGCCCTCCCCGTGGCCCTGGCATAGCGCCGCCTGAAGCGGTCACTTCAGGTGGCCTCATGGGAGGTGCGGCACTGCAGGTGCTCAGTGAAGAACATGACAACATAGTTGCAAGTCCAGAAAGGGTTGCTGTAAATTATTTGTTATGTAGTAGTAGTTGTGTCAGTCTCGAATGTAATATCCTTCTGTCCCTAAGATGAGAGAGTTGAGTGATCAAAAAACTTAATTCTCAAGTGCTACCAAAACCAGAAGCATTGATGTTGTTGCCGCACACATACTTATTGTTAGTACTTGCACAAGTGTTTCCTCATCCCCTGTCTCCTCCTTTGTTCTTTCCAGTCATTTTTTTATGTACACTGTTTAACCACATGAGGACCGCCGTACGTAAATTTACGGCCTCATGTGCTGGTACCTAAAGACCGGACTATTGCCGAAATACGTCCGGCCTTTAGGTACCTTTCTGGCGGGGGGAGGGGTGCGGGGGGGGGACACCTAACCCCTTCCTCCATAACATCCAGTCAGAACTGAGTCCGACTGGACGTGTTAACCCTTTCGATCGCGCCGTCAAACATCACGGCGCGATCGAAAGGTATCCGCCGACAATTGAAAGTGATCGGCACCCCCCGCGGCGAGATCGGGGGGTGCCGATGTCAGTAAAAGGTAGTCTGGGGTCTGGCCAGTGACCCCAGACTACCGGAGCCCCACATACCTGGTGATCCTGCCAGGCGGTGGAGGAAGTGAGCGATGTGTCTCACTTCCTCTGCAGCTTGCAGGACACGAGCAGGCTCATGTCCTGCTCGTGTCCTGTCTGCTACTGTGCTGAATCAGCTGATGCTTTCATCAAAGCATCAACTGATTCAAGTGTCCTAAATGGACACATGAAAAAGTAAAAAAAAAAGTTTAAAAAAAAAAGTGTATGAAAAAAGTAATAAAGTTCTAAAGTCCAAAAATCCCTTTTTTCTATACAAAATGAATTATATAAAAAAAAAGCACTAAAAATTAAAAAAAGCAATGCATATTTGGTATCGCCGCGTCCGTAACAACCTGTACAATAAAACTGAAATAATATTTAATGTACACGGTGAACGTCGGAAAAAAAAACGGAAAAAACTCGCCGGAAGTAATGATTTTTTGCCATCTCATCCTACAAAATATGCTATAAAAAGTGATCAAAAAGTCATATTCACCCCACAACAGTGCCAATAAAAAGCGCACATTGTCCCGCAAAAAATAAGCCCTCAACCAACACTGTCAACCGAAAAATAAAAATGTTACGCCTCTCAGAAGATGGCAATGCAAAAAACATTGATTTATGTCCCCATATGTGTTTTTGTTCTGCAGAATTAGTATCGCATAAAAAAACAACATAAATGAGGTATCGCCGTAACCGTACCGACCCGCAGAATAAAGGACACATGTTACTTATACTGTACGCTGCATGGCGAAAAATTTTAAATGTAAAACTCAATGCAGGATTGATTTTTTTTTTTAATCCAGCAAGAAAGAGTTAATAAAATGTATTCTATAAGTTGTAGGCACCCAAAGATGGTGTCATTACAAAATACATCACATCCCGCAAACAACAAGCCCTTATATGGCCACGTCACCAGAAGAATAAAGAAAATATAGCATCTAGCAATGTCAAGGCAAAACCCCCCAAAAATCGCCAAATTATTAGAACACAACTGGCTGCGGCAGGAAGGGAATATATAAGCTGTGCGAGCGAATATCAGGGGACACCCCAGATTTACAGCTAATGAGCAAAAAGACACCAGAAGTGACCCCTAAAGTGACCCCCAGAGTGACTCCCCCAATCATAGGAGCTACTGGGACATAGCAGGGAATTTGGTGTCTGCAATTTCCTCCGCACAGCTTACATATTCCCCTTCGCCATCCGCTGTGCAGTCACATCTGGGATACTAATACTCACTACACCCCCTGATAAATTCTTTGAGGGGTGCAGTTTTCAAAATGGGGTCATTTGGGGAATCCGCTTTTCTGGTACCTTACAGGCTCTACAAACATGACATGGCGTCCAGATACCAAACATCCAAATCTGTACTCCAAAAGCCTCATTGCGCTCCTTCGCTTCTGCGCCCTGCTGTGCGCCCAAACTGCAGTTTATGCCACATGTATGACACATGTATGACACTGGTGTACCCGTTATATCGGACGTAATGTCATATGTGGGTATAAACTGATATTAGGGCACAGCTGGACGCAAAAGGGAAGAAGGGTTATTGGGTTTTTGGAGCACAGACGGTTTGGTTTTTGGATGCCGTGACACTTTTGCAGAGCTGAAACGCCAGTAAAGTGGAATCCCCTGATATGTGACCTTATTTTGGAAACTACACCCCTGAAGGATTTCTCCAGGGGTACAGAGAGCATTTTTAACCCCCAAGTGTTGCTATAACTTATTATCCATAAATGAATACGAAGATGATTGTGAGAGGTGAAAATGACCATTTTTCCAGGAATACGTCATTTCAGTGCGTAATATGTTGTGCCCATCTTGTATCAGAGATGAACACTCTGAAAGCTCTTGTGCCCGGGATACCCGCTTACCAGTTTTTGGAGTGTCTCTGCTGACATAAGTTGGGCACAACATATCGGGCACTAAAATGGTGAATCTGTGGAAAATTTTCATTTTTAACTTCTTATTATCAGCTGTGATTTCATTTCTGGAAACTAAATAAATACAACACTCAGGGGTTAAAAATGCTCGCTACACCACTTGATAAATCCCATGAGTGTGATAGTGTCCAAAATGGGGTGACATGTCTGCGGATTCCACTTTATTGACAATTCAGGGGCTTTGCAAAAGTGGCATGACTTCCAAAAACCAAACTGTGCTCCAAAAACCAAAATAGCGCTCCTTCCCTTCTGTGCCCGGCTGTGCCCAAACAGCCATTTATACCCACATATGGCATTAAGTACGTTATCCGGGGTACACCAGTGTCATACATGTGGGCATACACTGCTATTTGGGTACACAGCAGGACGGAGATGTGAAGGAGCGATATGTGCTTTTGGAGTGCAGATTTAGAGTCTTTGTTTTTGGACACCACATCACATTTGCAGAGGCCCTAAAATTGTCCCTACAAAATGGGGTCACTTCTTGGTGAATTCCAGTTTACTGTCACCTGTGTAGTTTCTAAAATGGGGTAACAATGGGGGGTTTCCATTGTATTGATACCTTAGGGGCTCAGCTAATGCGACATGGCACCTGAGAACTATTCCAGCCACATCTGCTTTCTAAAAGCCAAACAGCGCTCTTTCCATTCTGAGCCCCACCATGTACCCATACAGCAGATTATGGCCACATATGGGGTATTGCCGTGTTAAGAAGAAATTGTGTAACAAACTCTGGGGGGCTTTTAATTCTTCAACTATTTGCAAAATTAAAAATATGGCGCTAAATGGACGATTAATTGGAAAAAAAAGTAATTTTTCATTTTTACGTCCCATTGTTAATAAAATCTGTGAATCAGCTGTGAGGCCAAAATGCTCACTCTACCCCTATATAAATTCTATGAGGGGTGTAGTTTCCAAAATGGGGTCACTTTTAGGGGGTTTCCACTTTATTGGTACACTAGGGGCTCTGCAAATGTGACATGGGACCTGAAAAATATTCCAGCAAAATCTGCCCTTCAAAAGCCAAATAGCGCTCTTTCCATTCTGAGCCCCGCCATGTTCCCATACAGTAGATTATGGCCACATATGGGGCATTTCTGTGTTCAGGAGAAATTGTGTAACAAACTTTAGGGGGCTTTTTCTCCTTTATCCTCTTGTGGAAATGAAAAATTTGGGGCTAAATTGACAGTTTGTTGGAAAAAAGTAAATTTTCATTTTCATGTCCCAATGTTAATAAAATCTGTGAAACAGCTGTAGGGTCAAAATGCTCACTCTACTCTTTGATATGTTCTGTGGGGGGTGTAGTTTCCAAAATGGGGTCACTTTTAGGGGGTTTCCACTGTATTGGTTCTCTAGGGGCTCTGCTAATACGACATGGCACCTAAAAATTATTCCAGCAAAATCTGCCATCCAAAAGCAAAATAGCGCTCCTTCCATTCTGAGCCCCGCCATGTTCCCATACAGCAGAATATGGCCACATATGGGGTATTGCCGTGTTCAGGATAAATTGTTTAACAAACTTTGGGGGGCTTTTACTCCTTTAACCCCTTGTGAAAATGAAAACTTTGGGGATAAAGTGACATTTTAGTAATTTTTCTTTTACACATTCCAATGTTAGTAAAATCTGTGAAACAACTGTAGGGTCTAAATACTCACTATACCACTTGATGAATTCTGTGAGGGGTGTAGATTCTAAAATGGGGTCACTTTTGGGGGGTTTCCATTGTTTTGGTACGCTAAGGGCTCTGCAAATGCGACATGGTGCCTGAAAATTATTCCAGCAAAATATGCTGTTCAAACACCCAGTGTCGCTCCTTCCCTTTCGTGCACTGCCGTGTGCCCAAAAATCAGTTTACGCCCACATGTGGGGTATTTCTGTGCACGGGAGAAATTGCATAACAAAATGTGAGATGCATTTTCTCCTTTAACCCTTTGTGAATGTGTTAATTTTAGGTCTAAATGAATGTATTAGTGAAAAAAAATGAAATGTCTAAATTTGACCTCCATATTATTTTTATTCTTATGAAATGCTTAAAGGGTTAAAAAAAACATCCCAAATGCTGTTTTGAATAATTTGAGGGGTGCAGTTTTGAAAATGGGGTGATTTATGAGGTTTTCTATTATATAGGCCTTTATAATTCCTTTCAGAACTGAAGTGTTCCCTAAAAAATTAGTTTGAGGAATTTTCTTGTAAATCTGGAAAATCGCTGTTACACTTGTAAGCCTTGTAACGTTCAAAATAAATTAAAAGACAATCAAAAGATGATGCCGATATAAAGCAGAGATATGGGAGATAATATTTATTCATGTATTTGGATGGTATGACTATCTGCCTGAAAAGCAGAGAATTTCACATTTTGAAAATTGCAATTTTTTCCAAATTTCCATCAAATTTGCTAGTTTTTTTTATAAATAAATACAAAAATATTGATTAGTGTTTACCACTAACATGAAGTATAATGTGTTACGAAAAAACATTCTCAAAATCACTTGTGTAAGTTAAAGCGTCTCAAAGTTATTGCCATTTAAAGTGACACATGTCAGTTTTGAAAAAAAGAGGCCCGGTCCTTAATGTACTTCTGGGCCTGGTCCTTAACCGGTTAATTATAGTGATTGGCAGCAATTCTAAAAAATTAGCTTTAAATAACAGATTTTTTAAAATTTCAATTAGCACATGCTGTGGGCCTGTATATATGAGCAGCAACAAAAAAAATTGCCTAAGAAACAAATATTTTTTTTCAAGTTAACATTTCGTTGTACTATGTATTGGGTGAGTAGAGCAGGAAAAAACATGAACTAACAAGAGGGTTTTTTTTTTTTTTCACACAGGCTGCAATACTGTATTTATGAAGAGCATGCTTAAGAAGCAAATATTCTTTCAGGATAACACTCCATCACACCCTGAATTGGATGAGCAGAAAAAAAAAAAAAAGAGTATTTCATATTCGTGCAGGCGTAGGCTATTGGACTGTATATTGGGTGAACAACAAAAAAATCCCTCCTGAGTAATAGATTTTTTTTCTTTATTTGCGCAGGTGGAATCAGCACTTTGCTATTAGAACAAAAGTTTGTATGTATTTAATGGAAAAATGTAAACATTTGCCCAGTAAACCCTTTTCACGAGCAGGAGCTGCAGGACTGACTGTCAGCAAAAAGTATGTTTAATTTGACTCCACCAATTATCTGCCTTGTGACTAGAGATGAGCAAATACCAAGGTATACTAACTAGAGATGAGCGAACAGTGTTCTATCGAACACATGTTCGATCGGATATCAGGGTGTTCGCCATGTTCGAATCGAATCGAACACCGCGTGGTAAAGTGCGCCAAAATTCGATTCCCCTCCCACCTTCCCTGGTGCCTTTTTTGCACCAATAACAGCGCAGGGGAGGTGGGACAGGAACTACGACACCGGGGGCATAAAAAAAAATTGGAAAAAGTCATTGGCTGCCGAAATCAGGTGACCTCCATTTTAGACGAATAGTGGATTTCAAATCCGGGTCATATGAGAATGTGAACTTTGTGACTATGAGACAGGGATAGCTGTACAGGCAGGGATAGCTAGGGATAACCTTTATTTAGGGGGGAATGTTATTAAAAATAACTTTTTGGGGCTCTATCGGGTGTGTAATTGTGATTTTTGTGAGATAAACTTTTTCCCATAGGGATGCATTGGCCAGCGCTGATTGGCCGAATTCCGTACTCTGGCCAATCAGTGCTGGCCAATGCATTGTATTGGCGTGATGAAGCAGTGCTGAATGTGTGTGTTTAGCTCAACTACACCGGTGGAGTAGTTGAGCTAAGCACACAGATTCAGCTCTGCTTCAATCAGCGCTGGCCAATGCATTCTATTAGCTTGATGAAGCTACTACATCAGAGCCGAGGGTGCGCTTGAACCCTTGTGCAGCCTCGGCTCTGCTACATCAGAGCCGAGGGTGCGCTTGAACCCTTGTGCACACTCTGCTTCATCAAGCTAATAGAATGCATTGGCCAGCGCTGATTGAAGCAGAGCTGAATCTGTGTGCTTAGCTCAACTACTCCACCGGTGCCAGAGTACGGAATAAGGCCAATCAGCGCTGGCTCTGCTGGAGGAGGCAGAGTCTAAGGTCGGACCAGAATGGAGACTGGTGTGGAGCGATCTTAGACTCCGCCTCCTCCAGCAGAGCCAGCGCTGATTGGCCAAAGTACGGAATTCGGCCAATCAGCGCTGGCCAATGCATTCTATTAGCGTGAGCTGCGTTTGCACAGGGGTTCTAGTGCACCCTCGGCTCTGCTACATCAGATTGCTACATCTGATGTAGCAGTGCCGAGTGTGCATCAGATGTGTAGTTGAGCAGAACTGGCTCAGCACTGCTAAGTCTCTGCATTCGCATAGGAATGCATTGGCCAGCCTTCGGCCAATCAGCGCTGGCTCTGCCGGAGGAGGCGGAGTCTAAGGTCGGACCTGAATGGAGACTGGTGTGGAGCGATCTTAGACTCCGCCTCCTCCAGCAGAGCCAGCGCTGATTGGTCGAGTTCCGTACTCTGGCCAATCAGCACTGGCCAATGCATTTCTATGGGGAAAAGTTAGCTTGCGAAAATCGCAAACTGACAGGGATTTCCATGAAATAAAGTGACTTTTATGCCCCCAGACATGCTTCCCCTGCTGTCCCAGTGTCATTCCAGGGTGTTGGCATCATTTCCTGGGGTGTCATAGTGGACTTGGTGACCCTCCAGACACGGATTTGGGTTTCCCCCTTAACGAGTATATGTTCCCCATAGACTATAATGGGGTTCGAAACCCATTTGAACACTCGAACAGTGAGCGGCTGTTCGAATCGAATTTCGAACCTCGAACATTTTAGTGTTCGCTCATCTCTAATACTAAGGTATTCAACATATTCGATTCCAATCGAATGCCAAAGTAAATGCAGTAAAAAAAACGTATCCCCTCCCACCTTCCCTGGCGCTTTTTTTTTTGCACCAATAACTGCGCAGGGGAGGTGGGACAGGAAGGAGGAAAACGGAGGCATCGAAAAAAAAAAAATAGGAAAAAGTCATTGGCTGCCGAAATCAGGGGACCTCCAATTTATAAGAATAGTGTCGGCCATGTTTGTGTTAGATGCGGCTTGGAGTTAGACAGGGAGAGACGTTGTGCTGAGGGTTAGAGAGGATTTAGCTTCTTTATATACACCTCCAGTATATACACCTCCTGTATATACACCCCCAGTATATACACCCCCAGTATATACACCTCCTGTATATACACCCCCAGTATATACACCTCCAGTATATACACCCCCAATATATACACCTCCAGTATATACACCTCCTGTATATACACCTCCTGTATATACACCCCCAGTATATACACCCCCAGTATATACACCTCCTGTATATACACCCCCAGTATATACACCTCCAGTATATACACCCCCAATATATACACCTCCAGTATATACACCTCCTGTATATACACCCCCAGTATATACACCCCCAGTATATACACCTCCAGTATATACACCTCCTGTATATACACCCCCAGTATATACACCCCCAGTATATACACCTCCAGTATATACACCTCCTGTATATACACCTCCAGTATATACACCTCCAGTATATACACCTCCAGTATATACACCTCCAATATATACACCTCCAGTATATACACCTCCAGTATATACACCTCCAATATATACACCTCCAGTATATACACCTCCAGTATATACACCTCCAATATATACACCTCCAGTATATACACCTTCAATATATACACCTCCTGTATATACACCTCCAGTATATACACCTCCAGTATATACACCCCCAATATATACACTTCCAGTATATACACCTCCAGTATATACACCTGCTACTGCTCCAGTATATACACCTCCAGTATATACACCTCCAGTATATACACCCCCAATATATACACCTCCAGTATATACACCTCCAGTATATACACCTCCAATATATACACCTCCAGTATATACACCTTCAATATATACACCTCCAGTATATACACCTCCAATATATACACCTCCAGTATATACACCTCTAGTATATACACCTCCAGTATATACATTTCCAGTATATACACCTCCAATACATACACCTGCTACTGCTCCAGTATATACACCTCCAGTATATACACCTCCAGTATATACACTTCCAGTATATACACCTCCAGTATATACACCTGCTACTGCTCCAGTATATACACCTCCAGTATATACACCTCCAGTATATACATCTCCAGTATATACACCTCTAGTATATACACTTCCAGTATATACACCTCCAGTGTATACACCCCCAATATATACACCTCCAGTATATCACCTCCAGTATAAACACCTCCAGTATATACACTTCCAATATATACACCTCCAGTATACAGTATACACCTCCAGTATATACACCTCCAGTATATACACCTCCAGTATATACACCTCCAGTATACAGTATACACCTCCAGTATACACACCTCCATGCCTGGCCCACCTTTTTGAACTTAGTGGTGCAACGGTTTTTGAAAACGTACCCCAATGTTCAAGAGCTACTGGTGAAAGTGCAGCATTTGTGCGCCCACTTTCGTAAGTCTACAGTAGCCTCTGCTAGCCTCAGAACCCTCCAGCAACGCCTACATCTGCCCGAATACCGGCTGTTGTGTGATGTCCCCACATGCTGGAACTTGATGTACCAGATGTTGAGCAGGGTGTGTGAGCAACAGAGACCCTTGATGGAGTACCATCTCCAAAACCTAAGGGCTCCTCAAAGTCAGTTTCCTCAGTTTCTCCACCATGAGTGGCCATGGATGGCAGACTTATGTGAGATACTACACGTCTTTGAGGAGTCCACCAAGAGGGTTAGCTGTGACGACGCACTATGAGTGGTCATGGATGGCAGACTTATGTGAAGATACTACGCGTCTTTGAGGAGTCCACCAAGAGGGTTAGCTGTGACGACGCACTATGAGTGGTCATGGATGGCAGACTTATGTGAAGATACTACGCGTCTTTGAGGAGTCCACCAAGAGGGTTAGCTGTGACGACGCACTATGAGTGGTCATGGATGGCAGACTTATGTGAAGATACTACGCGTCTTTGAGAAGTCCACCAAGAGGGTCAGCTGTGACGATCTGCTGTGTAACCATCCCGCTCCTCTGTTTGAAGGCGAGAATCCCTCATCGCCATCAGGGTTAACGAATTGCACGCTGAGGAGATGGGGATAGGAGCAGAAACATCCCAGCAGGATAGTCAGTGCACACTCCTGTCAACTTCTCAGCGTGTAATGATGGAAGAAGAGGAGGAGGAGGATGAAGTGGCAGATGATTTCATTGTCACACACGAGGCTAGCGAGGAAGTTCATTGTGTCCCATTGCTTCAGCGCAGATGGGGCAAAGGGGAGGAGGAAATAGAAAGTGACCCTTCCGGTGGAGTCAGCGAAGTCATGCCAAGTAACACTCTGGCACACATGGCTGACTTCATGTTAGACTGCTTTTCCAGTGACAAGTGCATTGTCAAAATTATGGAGAGCAACCAATACTGGATTTTTGCAATCCTTGACCCCTGGTATAAAAATAACATCTCATCTTTCATTCCAGTAGAGGGGAGGACCAATCGCATTCATGATTGCTACGAGCAACTGGTGCAGAATATGATGGAAATGTTTCCATCAACCCTGGCTGGCGGCAGAGAGGAGAGTTCCTCTAAAAGGCTAACAACTGTCATTCGGTCCACACCCACTAGGGGCACACTCTCCAAAGTCTGGGACACGTTAATGGCATCCCCTCGCCAAACTACCACCACTGAGGGGCCTAGTGTCAGCAGGAGAGACAAGTATAGGCGCATGTTGCGTGAGTACCTGGCCGACCACAGACCTGTCCTCTGCGAACCCCATGCGCCCTACACGTATTGGGTGTCGAAGTTGGACCTGTGGCTGGAACTGGTGCTTCACGGCTTGGAGGTGCTGATCTCCCCTGGCGCCAGCGTTCTATCTGACAGGGTCTTCAGTGCAGCCGGTGGCATCATCACCGATAAGCGCAGCCATCAGTCAGTTGACAGTGCTGACCGGCTGATGCTGATCAAAATGAACAGCCACTGGATTGACCCAGGATTTGCATGTCCACCAGTGTTAAGCACCACAACATGAAGTTTCATGTTTGTGCTCCAGCTCTCCAGTTTCTCCTCCTCCTCCTTCATGACCATCAGCATTGAAAAACTCTGCTTCTACTAGGTTCAAGTCACCTCAAGGACCTAATACTCTGCTCCTACAAGGTTCAACTTACCCAACGGCCCTAAAACTCTGCCGGTACAAGGCTCAATTCACCCAAAGGGCCTAAAACTCTGCTGATACAAGGCTCAACTCACCCAAAGGGCCTAGAACTCTGCTGATACAAGGCTCAACTCACCCAAAGGGCCTAAAACTCTGCTGATACAAGGCTCAACTCACCCAAAGGGCCTAGAACTCTGCCGATACAAGGCTCAACTCACCCAAAGGGCCTAAAACTCTGCCGATACAAGGCTCAACTCACCCAAAGGGCCTAGAACTCTGCCGATACAAGGCTCAACTCACCCAAAGGGCCTAGAACTCTGCCGATACAAGGCTCAACTCACCCAAAGGGCCTAGAACTCTGCCGATACAAGGCTCAACTCACCCAAAGGGCCTAGAACTCTGCCGATACAAGGCTCAACTCACCCAAAGGGCCTAAAACTCTGCCGATACAAGGCTCAACTCACCCAAAGGGCCTAGAACTCTGCCGATACAAGGCTCAACTCACCCAAAGGGCCTAAAACTCTGCCGATACAAGGCTCAACTCACCCAAAGGGCCTAGAACTCTGCCGATACAAGGCTCAACTCACCCAAAGGGCCTAGAACTCTGCCGATACAAGGCTCAACTCACCCAAAGGGCCTAAAACTCTGCCGATACAAGGCTCAACTCACCCGAAGGGCCTAAAACTCTGCCGATACAAGGCTCAACTCACCTGAAGGGCCTAGAACTCTGCCGATACAAGGCTCAACTCACCCAAAGGGCCTAAAACTCTGCTGATACAAGGCTCAACTCACCCAAAGGGCCTAGAACTCTGCTGATACAAGGCTCAACTCACCCAAAGGGCCTAGAACTCTGTCGGTACAAGGCTCAACTCACCCAAAGGGCCTAAAACTCTGCCGGTACAAGGTTCAACTCACCCAAAGGGCCTAAAACTCTGCCGATACAAGGCTCAACTCACCCAAAAGGCCTAAAACTCTGCTGATACAAGCCTCAACTCACCAAAAGGGCCTAAAACTCTGCCGATACAAGGCTCAACTCACCCAAAGGGCCTAAAACTCTGCCGATACAAGGCTCAACTCACCCAAAGGGCCTAGAACTCTGCCGATACAAGGCTCAACTCACCCAAAGGGCCTAGAACTCTGCCGATACAAGGCTCAACTCACCCGAAGGGCCTAAAACTCTGCCGATACAAGGCTCAACTCACCCAAAGGGCCTAGAACTCTGCCGATACAAGGCTCAACTCACCCAAAGGGCCTAAAACTCTGCCGATACAAGGCTCAACTCACCCAAAGGGCCTAAAACTCTGCTGATACAAGGCTCAACTCACCCAAAGGGCCTAGAACTCTGCCGATACAAGGCTCAACTCACCCAAAAGGCCTAAAACTCTGCTGATACAACCCTCAACTCACCCAAAGGGCCTAAAACTCTGCCGGTACAAGGTTCAACTCACCTCAAGGGCCTAAAACTATACTAGTGCAAGGCTCAACTCACTTCAAGGGCCTAAAACTCTACCGGTGAAAGGCTCAACTCACTTTTTTGATGATACACGCTCTATATGACCACTCCACCAAGGATCAACTCACTTTAAGGGCCTAAAACTCCGCCAGTGCAAGGCTCAACTCACCCCAAGGGACTAAAACTCTGCTGATACAAGGCTCAACTCACCCAAAGGGCCTAAAACTCTGCCGGTACAGGGCTCAACTCACCCAATGGCCCTAAAACTTTGCTGGTAAAAGGATCAACTCACCTAAAGGGCCTAAAACTCTGCTGATACAATGCTCAACTCACCCAAAGGGCCTAGAACTCTGCTGATACAAGGCTCAACTCACCCAAAGGGCCTAGAACTCTGTCGGTACAAGGCTCAACTCACCCAAAAGGCCTAAAACTCTGCTGATACAAGCCTCAACTCACCAAAAGGGCCTAAAACTCTGCCGATACAAGGCTAAACTCACCTCAAGGGCCTAAAACTCTACCGGTGAAAGGCTCAACTCACTTTTTTGATGATACAATCTCTATATGGCCACTCCACCAAGGATCAACTCACTTTAAGGGCCTAGAACTCTGCCGGTGCAAGGCTCAGCTCACCCCAAGGGCCTAGAACTCTGCTGATACAAGGCTGAACTCACTTCAAGGGCATAAAAGTAAAGTTTTATATGGCTCCGCTTAAAGGCCTCTAACTCAATTTGGAAGGCCTCACGTCAAGGGCCAGAAAAGTAATTTTGGAGGTCTCACCACATCACACACACATATACAATGACAGTTAAGGGTGGGGGCTGTGTGATTTCCCATTGCCTATGCCATCTGTGGTTGTCATGGGCAATGTGATTTTAAGGGGTGCATGCTAATTTTTCTTCAGCTTAAAATTAGTCTTTCTATCCATACTAATGTAGAGGAAGGAAGGTTTCCAAGTATTTTTCCACTTTCCATATCGAGTTTGGAGTGTCTAGTTGATAGGCTGTGATAGTGGGGTAATACTGGGACTTGGGCGTGTTAGATGCCCCTAGGGTGTCATTGTGGACTTGGTGACTCTCAGTCGAATTTTGATTTCCCCTGAAACGAGCATTTTTTCCCCATAGACTATAATGGGATTCGATATTCGATCGAATAGTCGAATATTGAGGGTCTACTCGAATTGAATTCCGAATATCGAATATGTCACTACTCCCTCATCTCTACTTGTGACAGTGCAGACAATGTTTACATCGGGGAGCAACTTTAGGTACTGTCGTATTGTAGTATTGTAGTACCTAAAGATCCCGCTACAGTTTGGAACAGAATGTTATCTCAAGTTTTCGAATGACTTTTCTGTTGATTTTGTTGTTAAGATATCACACTGCAGTAATTCTAGACTATACATCTATAAGATCAAACAGACCTTGTGGGTGCAGCTAAACTTAACATTTTTGGGTAAAAGAAAGATTTACACATACAGAAATGTGATCACAAGTAACCTGTAGCAGAGGCTTGGGACAAGCTCTGTAAGTACTCCAGTATTGTTTTAAACCGTACCTAACACCTCTCCTCCTTTGACCATAACTGATGGTGGTTAGCAGAGTCACCATCATAAGCATTAAAATCTGTAGTGTGTCTGAGACTGCCCAGGTAGCCTACTTTCACAGGATTCAATATTAATTTTCCAACATCATGACTAGAGATGAGCGAACAGTAAAATGTTCGAGGTTTCGAGTAGCCCCTCAATATTCCACTACTCGAATCGAATATCGAACCCTATTATAGTCTATGGGGGGAAATGCTCGTTTCAGGGGTAGGCAACATTCGATCAAATTACACTTACCAAGTCCACAAGTGAGGGTCGGGCTGGATCCTCCGAGAAGTCTTCTCCTTGAAACATCCCCACGGCGTCTTCCGGCTCTGAATTCACTCTGCCAGGCATCGGCTCTGGGCAGAGCCGACTGCGGACACTACAAGCGGACATGCGCAGTCGGCTCTGCCCAGGACCGATGCCTGGCAGAGTGAATTCAGAGCCGGAAGACGCCGCGGGGAAGCTGCATGGAGAAGACTTCTAAAGGTAGGAGAAGAACCAGCGTTGATTGGCCGACTGTATAGCATTCAGCCAATCAACGCTGGTTCTGCATCAAACTTTTACATTCGAATAGCGAGTGGTACTTCATTGAGTACAAGTATTTCGAATACCGTAGTATTCGATCGAATACCTACTCGATCGAATACTACTCGCTCATCTCTAATCATGACGTTTAGACAAGAAAGAGAAGAAAGGGGGTGACATGACTATTTTTTTTACACACCTCCCCTAGACTGACACTTATTATGTTCTGGGATCTGAAGACTATAGTAACAACTCGGGTTGAGCCAATCTTGAGATTTCAGGATCGATTTCAAAATCCGATTTCCAATCATTTTCCAGCCGATCCCGATCGTGAAATTTGCTTGATTGCCGATCGGGATCCGATCTTTTCCGATCCTGATCCTCAACCCTAGTCAATGCTTCTCTAGGGGAAAAGTCACTTGAGGGTTGAGCCGATCTTGAAATAATCTCCAACCTCGATCCTGCTGGAAAAGATTGGGTTGGAATTCCAATCGCGATCGTGAAATTTACTCGATCGCCGATCGAAATCTGATCTTTTCCAATCCTGATCGCTCAATCCTAGTAACAACAGTAGCAAGCATGTAAATATTTACAGCGAGACTCATCCAACACTAGCCATGACCCCATTCATCTGCCATACGTATGTAAGGCCATTGTTCACAGCTCAAGATTCCAATGCTGATGACATAGCTAATCCCATTGCGCTATCAATCGAGGCCCAGGGGGAGATACTGAGTAAAGTTTAGTAGTTATCAAGCATGGGACCACCCATGGGGCACCTCATCTGTATATCAGACAAGGCTACATGCCACGTTTGTAGCCATGACTGCCCCACTCTTTATTGAAATTTCATTAAAGAAAACCCTACACCTTAAGTAACACGGAATTGAACTATCCCTTAAAATACAAAAGTCAAATTTCTTCTATGTAACATTTTTATTTTTCCTTATAAATCTACTTGAGCTTGTTTTACTTGGTTCAGCTTATTATCCGGCAAACAATTCCTCCCATAACCGATCCATTAGCAGTGTATTACAGAATCATATTCCCTTTATAACTCTTTGTTTGCAAAATGGCCTTAAGCGATGTTTCTTAGGTAGAGCCGGGATCGCTCTGAGAATAGTGATTATTAATCTTGCTTTTAGCACTGTTTGCAGCCTACAGCGTTTATTCCTCCTACCTGTCTGAGATTTTTTTTATTTATTTTTTTTGGTTATTTTTTTTTTTTTCTAATTCTAAATCATCTGGGATTTCTATACCCCACAGCGTAACAAACGGCTTTAATTCCTAGTGTTTAAAGTCTGTGTTTCCTGATAAATATTTATCATAAAATGAATTTTAAATTGGGCACCGCTCTTCTTTGTAAATACCTGTAGAATTAGAAGGAAGCGGGCATTTCATTGGAATGTGTTCAGAAATTACAGTTATTCAACAGATGGGGTGGCAAAAGCTTCAAGATAAAACCGTGGCACAGTGGCGGTGTGCATAAAATTGGCGAGGTACCAGTTTACCATTGTACGTATTTTAATGGGGAAAATTCATAGAGTCCAGTATTCTGGTACAAAAAAAAGTCTGCTTTTTGCGTGCGAATCCTCGCAACTTTATTTATTTTTTGTCTGTCTTTGACAATTTTCCGAGCATTGGACAGGGGGGTTGCAGGAGGAGCTCAGTATAGGCATTTTAATTTGGTCTAGAATAGGACAAATTCATTTGGAGGTGACTTCAGAGCTAATAACTTTCCACTAAAGTCTATTTCTTATGCCCTAATTCACTAAATTATGGGGATAACGTCCCTCCTTAGGGAGAGACCACCTTCTCAGGTGTGTGGAGACTTATACAGCCATAGTTGCTCCACTGCAAAGGAACATGGGAAGAATATGCAAATCTGTCTCCCAAGATGTAAACAGGGAGACAGTGCCTCTATTATGCTGCCCTCTATGGGAAGCACCCTGAACATCATTCCCGACTTTCCCAGAAGTCTTTACTCCCTAAGGATGGACGTTATCCCCATAATCTGGTCTCTCAGCCTCTCACTTCCACCAAATCAATTCTCTCCAGGCTGCGCTGATGAAGTCCAACCAGACAGAAACGGTGCCGTCTGTAGCTGAGAAATTGATTTGGTTATAACCTCGCTTTATACAGTAAAGACTTCAACCACTATGTTTGAGCTACCCAGCGTAAAGGTAAGAGGCTAATCTCAGCTCCTTGTCTGTTCTTTTCTTTTAAGACTTAGTTTCTCGGGCGTAGTCTTGCTGCAGGGAGTTGCAGCAGGTTGCGGCTATTGTGAAAACCTTGTAACATGGTGTTTCAGGAAAGATGTTTTGTCTTTTATTCCTTTTTATTTTAATCTACTGTTAACACATATTGTGTACTAAGTCTATCTCTAGATTTGATCATTGCTATTATTTTAAATATGGTCTTGTACTGGCTTGTTTTTTTACTGGCTTGGTTTTTATTATATTTTTATGTTATTTTTGTGTGATATTTCTGTTTTATATTTTCCATGTCTTGTGTTTTTAAACAGTTTATGCACTTGATAAAGGGCATTTAGGCCCGAAACACGGTGAGTCTGTGTTGTGCACTCCAGTTTTTTCCCAATAAATCTATTGACCTGTGAGCGCGGTCCTTTTGGTTTTTTACATTTCTTTCACACCTGGTCCTTTCCTATTGGTGTTCCTGTGACGTGCTGCTCCCTCCACCTAGTCATCAATCTTCTAAACGTAACTGTGAACGGGATCACAGTCACATTAGGTGAGAGGCCAATCAGGTCTATTTGTCACTTGTGGGGTTTTTCAAATTGCCACAGAATATTTATGATTATCTGCACTATGAGTGTGCTCGGTGTCTACTTTTTGTTCTAGTTCCAACTATAATTTATGACCAGTATAGCTTTTGCCACCAGCCGTTACCCCCAGCTCGGCGACACAGAACCTGGCCAACCCATTAAGGTGGGTACTCACATTTGAGATACCCGCCATGCGTCAGACCACCCACCACCATGACTAGTACCAGCTTATGCTGAGAGGGGGTAGCCACCACACAGGCTCCCCCCCACCGTATTTCGCCACCTCCAAGGACCCCCGCCTGCCACCGTGACTCCAGGACCGCAACCCCCAAAGGAGGCACCCACACATTCCAAACGAAGTAGAACGGCACCTGAAAAAAAAAAGGACACCACCACAGGAAAATACAGAACCAATGACAAAACAATAAAGAAAAACTAAACAACACAAAATAGGGAGGGAGGGACTGTTTTCTACGGCATCTGCCCGCTGAATGGCGCTTCTCTGGCTAACCGCTGGATGTGACGAGTAGCCCCGCCCGCCGCTACCGGCATTCCGCGCGGGAGAGCGGGGCAGCGCCATCTTGGAAAAGGTAAGTGAAGCGCCACTTCGCCTTACCCTTTCCTAAGCACCACTACGAAGGCCAGTCATGCCGGCCTCCGCTGGCGGTGCCTGCGGCCCTTGCTCCGGCCATTACTTTACTCTCTGCTGCTACCTGCTGACCACCTGCCTCAGCCTTCTGTATCCTTAGACCTACACCGCAACCAGAAACATCTGCTGGTAAGAGATCTCCGTGTCTGGTTTGCTGTGATTTGTGGTGCGCTGTGCGTTTGGCATTTCCCGACCCGTCCCACTCCCCTAAGCAGTGCAGCCAAGTCCATCCCCACCATCTGAGGCTCTGGTGAACACCATTGTGGAGTTGGAGTTGGTGCGGCCCAGGGGTTGTTGGACACCGTGTTGGAGGGGTTGTTGGACACCGTGTTAACCATTTTAATTGGTATATTTAGTACTGGTTCCTACTTTGGCTCTGAACTGCATCTGCTATCCTAACATATATCCTGTTTTTAATCCTATTCTACTTATTGTCATACAGACCACATGGTCACCTATTACTGTATTCCTATCACAGTCAATTTTTGTGTTGGCTCATATTGTCCTCCTGCTGTGAATATTCCTATGATTTACAGTCTGTACTATTCACTGCAATCTGAAGTAGGACAGATATAGGAGAATGATGTATACTGTATGTGTGTGCTTTACCTAGAATGAAGATAAACTGTGAAATGGAGAAGCTTCAGAAACTGAGTAGAAAACAAAAATCTTCTTTTCCTCCAACTGGGGATGGATAAAAGCGAGAACGCACAGTATAGGCAGGGATGGCCGTCCTCTGAAGTAAAGTTGATCATCTTTACAATATTTCTTTTGGAGAAGAAGGAGTTGTTCAAGGTAAAGATAGGTCAGAAATATTGGATGTGTGCATTTCCAACATATGGGCAAAATGACTAGACGTAGACATGGGCGAACCGACTCGTATTGAGCTGGTTAAGACCCGAATATTCAATTGTTCAGTTTTTTATTAAATCAAACAAATAGAGATGAGTCTCGGGTGGCCTAAAATGTCCACCACTTTATACTTTGAGATGTCTTCAGACCCCATAATATAATAGATGAAGGCCCAGTGGAGGAGTCAAAAATAATAATAAAAAAATCATACTCACTTAATATCACTAGAGATGAGCGAACACCGTTCAATCGAATATCAGGCCGTTTGAGGTATTTGATTCCAATCGAATACCACGAGGCAAACGCAGTAAAAATTCATATCCCCTCCCACCTTCCCTGGCGCATTTTTTGCACCAATAACTGCACAGGGGAGGTGGGACTGTAACTATGACAACGGAGGCAGTTAAAAAAAAATCAGAAAAAGGAATTGGCGGCCGAAATCGGGTGACCTCCAATTTAGAGATGCAGCCAAGCAGAGCGCACGCCCAGCACTGCTACATCGGAGATGAAGCAGAGCCGGTCGTTCGCTGAGCTTGGCTACTCTGGAGTAGTCGAGCTGAGCGCACAGCCCGATGTAGCAGTGCTGGCCGATGTAGCAGTGTCCGATGTAACTGAGTGTGCAGCAGGATTCAGCGCACACTCAGCTCTACTTCATCTCCGGTGTAGCAGTGCCAGCGCTGCTAAATCTCGGCATAGGAATGCATTGACCAGCATTGATTGGCCGAATGCTATAGCATTCGGCCAATCAATGCTGGTTCTGCCGGTGTAGGCGGAGTCTAAGAGCTGTCCACAGCAGTCTCCATTTTGGTCCGATCTTAGACTCCGCCTCCTCACAGACCAGCCTCCGGCAGAATCAGTGTTGATTGGCCAAATGCCATACTCTGTATGGCATTCAGCCAATCAACGCTGGTCAATGCATTCCTATGGGAAAAAGTCAGCTCCCGCATATCGCAAGCTGACAGGGATCCCGACATAATACAGCGACTTGGGCATGTTAGATGCCCCCAAACATGCTTCCCCTACTGTCCCAGTTGCATTCCAGGGTGTTGGCATCATTTCCTGGGGTGTCATACTGGACTTGGTGACCCTCCTGAGTCGAATGGTGGGATCCCCTGTAGCGAAGCATTTTCTCCCATAGACTATAATGGGGTTCAATATTCATTCGAATAGTCGAATATTGAGCGGCTATTCGAAACGAATATCGAATATTGAACATTTTACTGTTCGCTCATCTCTAAATATCACCTTTTCTCTAACCATCTTAGTGGTAACATCTTTTGTCTTGATAAGTAGCCAATGGATATGATAATGGACACAGGAACGTTTTATGGTCTGGCACTTATCAGAAACTCAGCCATGATTTCTTTATTGTGGCCAAGCCATACTATGTTCACATCTGCGTCCCCTTGTCAGGGGTTCTGCTCCATTTGAGGACTAGAACAAGGACACAAGAATCGTTCAAATAGCAGACACAAATGGTACCACAGACCTCATTGACTATAATATAACGGGATCCGTCGGTTGTTCACTCTTTTAAACTGCTGGTCTAAAATGTCAGACTTGCGGTACTTTTTCATTTGTTGACTTTTGGCAGTCACTATGACGGAGTCTCTGGATTTAACAGACAGGGACGCTACATGTGTGAGAAGATAACCCGACCACAATAAGGACATCATGGCAAGTGCCAGACCATAGAAAATTCCTGATTGTATCTATTGTTCACCAATTCTAACAGACAAGTAGATGATCTTGAATTGTTCGTCTTTAATTAAACCATACAATTTAGCATTCACCTGAGATTAAATAAAATGCCCACCAAGACATCCATTGTGGTGAATTATTATACTCTGGGGTCTCTTCAGACTCCAGAGTATAATAGGTGGAGGCCCAAGGGAGGTGAAAAAAAGACACTTATACTCGCCTTCCATTACCTCTTTTGGGCCTCTTTGCGGCGTCCAGTGCTCTCCTGGTGATGTCATATGTCTGGGGTCACCACCGAAGCCTGTAATTGGGCCACTACGGTTATATAGGCATGCCAAGAGTCATGACATCATGATGCGTGAAGTAGCCATACCACCATTGAGGCTCAATCATAGGAATCAGTGGTGACTCTGGGCGCATTATGTCATAAGGAGAGCATTGGATACTGGCTCAAAAGACGTAACAGAAGGCGAGTATAAATGTTTTTGTGTACACCTCACCTGGGTCCCCACCTATTATACTCTGGGGTCTGAAGAGTCCCCAGAGTACACTGTCTACCAATAAGTATTCGGACCCCTGTAGTAGTATAGAAAAACAACATCTCTTCCTATTCAATATTTGGTAGACCCCAGCAGATGTTTCCATACGGATGGGATTGAGTGACACAATACTCCCGGATGCCTGGTGACACTCCTGGTGTATGGGAGCCATCGGTTGGGTGCGGTTTCTCTGGCCAGTACTCATCGGTCTCTACCTCCCAGTTTCGGGGGTCTGCCAACTCGGGGCACATTCCGGCAATCACTATTCACCTTCCACTTCGTAATCACATAGGACACTGTTGATTTTTGGTAATTCAGTTCACTTTCTATGTCCCAACCATTTTTGTGGTACCCCACCATTACCCCTTTCTCAAAACCGGACAACTCTGCACTTGGCGGCATCTTGCATGTGACCAATGTCAATGCTGTTTCCTATTTAATGGCGGAAGGCGTGACGTACATCACGAGCGCAGAGATCTGCATTTGCATGGCTGTCCAAATACTTATTGGTAGACAGTGTCTATTAATTTCACTTCCAGTTAGTACTAAAATGAATCAAGGACCCGAGCCACCCAAAACGAAATAGTCTTGGGAGGTTCATGGATGAATGGATGGATGGATGTCCGGTAGGTAAATAGATAGGTGATAGATACTGTGGGCAGATGATAGGGAGAGATGAGATAGATGTACGTGCTTTTCACCAGTGCGATCCTTCGTCTTGGAGCTGGGCAGCAATTCAGTATCCCAGTAAATGTCATGAGCGGTGACGGCTGCTCGCGGGCATAGCTCTCCCTGCTCTATGTTTGGCACCTCTGACTTCCACACAGCTTGAAAAAGACAGATTAGACTGATACTGGCAGAGCGTGATTACCTCCTGCAGCACTGCTTAGGCCATTAGAGACTCTTTTGGTCTTTGCTCATTTTTCAGCAACGCTTTCTCATTTTCTTTTCTAACAATGATGAGTTTAAAGGGTTTCTAAAGCGAAATAACAAAGCTGATACAATGGCAGCAAATCTAAAGAGCCGGATGTGTCTGTCTCCTATACATAGATCAGTGTGTCTGGGATTTCTCAAACATGGAGACACGTGACATTAGACGGTAGGGATCACAGGAGTGGTTTTGGCTACCTGTATCGAGTATCAGTACTGGCGGCCTTCCTGAAGCCTGAAATGAATACTTAGAAGAAACAGTCTGCAGTAAAACACAGAATCTGTATGCAAATAAAGCTAAATAGACATCACATTTGGCATTGTCTTCCTGGGTGACTTTTTGACATTCTCCCTCCGAGCATATGGCTACACCAAAAGCATTCAATTGTATGCCTATATGCATAAGTCTGCCATGGACGGCCTTACAGACATGGCAGCGTGATGGTATACATGTAAGCTTAGTGAACTATATTTGGATACAATCTTTCCTGCAGAATCTTTGTATTAGAAATGAGAAAACCAGTTCAAATGAAACCACATTAGACCCGAATTTTCCAAAAGTTTACTCGTTGCTTGAACATGAAACTTTGGGAGTCCATCATCCATGAACCAGAAGTGAAATTATTATACTTGGGGCCTAAAATTGTGCACAATAGTCTATGTGTGGCCGTGATTTGTATAGAGACATAACAATGTCCTTGCCATGAGAATCTATGCTTTGGATGAATTCCATTTATTTGCCTTGGAACTGGTCACTAAAGGTAAGATTTAAGTTTGAGCCGATCTTCAGATTTGAAGATCAATTTTAAAATCCGATTTCCGATCATTTTCCAGCCAATCTCGATCGTGAAATTTGCTCGATCGCCGATCGGAATCTGATCTTTTCCCATCCCGATCCTCAACCCTAGTCAATGCTTCTTTATGGGAAAAGTCACTTTTAGGGTTGAGCCGATCTTGAGATAACCCCCGATCTTGATCCCGCAGGAAAAGATCGGGTCGGAATTCCGATCGTGAAATTTACTCGATCTCCGTTCGGAATCCAATCTTTTCCGATCCCGATCGCTCAACCCTAGTAAGATTACTATCCACCAAAACTCCCAAGTCTTTTTCAGTGGGAGTGTCACCAGTTAATTCTTTGACCAAAATCCATAACTTTACATTTCATAGGAACTTCTAAAACCATGCTAATTGGGTGTTATAAGGATATTGTCATTGAAATATTCCAGAAATACTTTTTGACCTATTTTTAAATAGGGGTACCACATTTGTGTTTTCCCCCCTTACCACCGTGGCCATATTTAGATTTTTTTGACTCCTCCCCCTTCCAAACCATGTAACATGTTTTTATTTTTCCGCTCACAGAGCCATATGAGGTCTTAATGTTTGCAGGACAAATTGTTCTTCATGACACTACCATTATTTGTTCTGTACAATGTCCTGGGAAGCTGGAAAAAAATTCAGAATGGGGTGGATTTGAAGAAAAACTGCATTTGTGCGACTTTCTTACGGGCTTCGGTTTTACAGCATTCACTGTGCAGCCAAAATGACCTGTCCCCTGTATTCTGTGTCCCCTATGTTTTGTTATAATTCCAAGGATACCTGCGTTTTCAGACACAGAGATACCTAATGTGTGTGTGTTTCATAGTATTTAAGTGCTTTTATATGTGCTCTAGGGAAAAGGGGGGGGGGGGTTGATTTAAATTTTTAATAATTTTTATTTTTTATTACTGTTTTACTTTTTTGCATTTATTAGACCCCCTAGGGGGTCTAATCACCATTGAAATGCATTACAATGCTATTGCATTGCAAAAATTTGGCAGTTCTATTGCAGGCTACATAGAGTAGCCTGCAATAGAACATATTGAATGACAGGCCGGGGAGCCCCACAAGGCTCCCAGCTGCCATGGAAACAGGACGCAGGCGCTGGAACTTGCTCCAGCAATCCCTGGAAAAACTGCTAAAGTGGCTCCTCGGTCAGCTTTCACCAAGGCACCAGAGGGTTTAATGCTCGCGATATGTGCGGGCACCAATCAAGGGCTTTAGAGCTGGGTGTCTGCTGTATAAAACAGCAGAAAACTAGCGACTATGGCTGCCACCTGGCTCCTAAGTGGACGCCATCTTTAAACACCCAGAACTAGTACATCAGATGTTGGGAAGAGGTTAAGAAGCCTCTACACTTCATTCCAGGTAGGCAGGTGATATTTAATAGATAATTTGCTTTATCTTTAGTTATATTCCAGGTCATTGCATTTTCCTTTGTAAATACACTAGGGAAAAAGATATTTAATAGATTTGCATCCTCCGGCACCATTACTTCCAGACTTTTAAGAGGACCAACAGTCTCCGTTTTAATTGTCTTGTTATTTATGTAATTTAAGAATATTTTGGAATTAATTTTAACCTCCAACCTCTTTCCATGTTTTTTTGCCACCATTTTTCTGTTCTTACTCATCCTGGCATTAACAGCATATACTGTACACGTACTTTAGTTGTTCTTCATTAACTGTTCTTATACCTGTCACTATCTTTCCTTTCTATAACATTCATACCCCTCCTCCCACTCTCAAGTTTAAACACTCCTCCCACCTTCTAGCCATCTTTTTCCCAATCTTCAACCCTCCCCATTGAGGTGCAGCCCATCCTTACTGAAGGGCATGTAGCCAACAGAAGTTGACCCAGTTCCACCAAGAACATCACCAGCTCCTGAGCCACGTTTACCTCCCACTAATCTCCTTCTGGTTCTCTTGTGTGGCCCCTGAAACAGGTAGTATTTCAGGAAACACCACTTTGGAGGTCATTGTCTTAATATTTCTGCCCAAGTCCCTAAAATAATTTTTAGGACCTTTCACCTACCTTTATTATTATTATTATTATTATTATTTATTTATGTTGCACCATTAATTCCATGGTGCTTTACATTTGAGGGTTCACATACGGTACACAAAATGTATAAACAGATATGATACTAACAATGACTGACTGGCACAGTGGGATAGAGGGCCCTGCCCGCGAGGGCTTACAATCTATGGGGGAAGGGGGTAGAGACAGAAGGAGATGGGGGGAGGCTGGTCAAATGATGATGTGGTGACAGTAGTGTTATTAGGGGTTGTAGGTCTTCCTGAATAGGGGAGTCTTCAGGGCCTTCTTGAAATCTGTGATTGTGGGGGATAGCAAGCAATCCTTCTAAGGCAGGGGCCTCAAACTCGCGGGCCGCAGGCCAACTGTGGCCCTCGGGACAATAGTTTGTGGCCCCTGGCGGACATCCCGACATCCGCTGTAATAGTACGGCACATGCCAGGTGTGTAACTATGGCGATCGCCCGGGCTTTATGGCTTTAAGCAGTAGACAACCGGCGCTAATGTCTCTGATCGGTCCCGGGACCGATCGGAGGCATTAACCCCTCCAGCGCCATGGTCAAAGGCGCTTGGGTGCCGCCATTTTGCCGGTGATCGCCGGAGCCTGGAGCAAGCTCCAGGACCGACGTCACATTGCTATGACAGCCGGGAGCCTTTACAAGGCTCCCAGGCTTGTCTGCAATCTCTTTCTTTTGCAGGCTGTTCTATGCAGCCTGCAAAAGAAAGGATGATTTTTTGCAATGTATTGCAATGCATTAGCATTGTAATGCATTGCATTAGTGATCAGACCCCCTGGGGTTCAACACGCCTAGGGGGTCTAATAAATGCAAAAAAATTTTAAAAAAAATATTAAAAAAATATAAAAAGTATTAAAAATTCAAATCACCCCCCTTTCCCTAGAACACATATAAAAGTAGTTAAATACTGTGAAACACATACATGTTAGGTCTCCCCGCGTCCGAAATCGCCCGCTCTACAAATCTATAAAAATATTTTTCCTGTACGGTAAATGCTGTAGCGGGAAAAATAGTCAAAAGTGCCAAACCGCTGTATTTTCACTGTTTTGATTCTGATAAAAAATTTGAATAAAAAGTGATCAAAGCAATAACATTTCCCAAAAATGGTAGAACTAAAAAGTACACCCGGCCCCGCAAAAAAAGACGCCCTATACATCCCCATACACGGACGTATAAAAAAGTTACGGCTGTCAGAATATGGCGACTTTTAGAAAAAAAAAATTGGGAAAACCTGATGCGGCCCTGCCTCACCCAGACTCTACCTCCAGCGGCCCCCGGGGTAAATTGAGTTTGAGACCCCTGGTCTAAGGTGATCTTACAAGTTTTCACATATTTTTCCCGTGTGCAATATCAATAAAGTGTTCCAGCCGGCCTCATCTAAACTATATTACACCTTCACCAGATCTCTCTCCTTTGCAAGGCTGCTATTTTGTGTGATTGTCTTTAACAAAGTAGTTTTCAACCACAAAATTATTACTTTGGCGGCTTCCGCAGCTGTATCGGGGCCATTTTCAGTTCTCTGCAATGACCTTTCTTACTATAAATACCTGCTCTCCGGTTACCTGGGCACAAAGTGCACAAATTTCCCAGATGGCAATGAAAAATATCGTCAGCCTAATTAGTAGTCGGTAGATTTGCTTCTGGAAATTAATCACACAATTCTATGGGATGGCCTTAGAGAACAATTGTATTTTGATACAGCTGGAACAACACTATATACAGCACATAATATAATAGCAACTGCAATTTAGTTTTTTTTTCTTGTTAACATGTTTTAGATATAGTCGAAGTACAGTCACATAGAGATTATTTCATAACAATCATTATTGCATTATTACTAGGGTTGAGACGATCTTGATTTTTCAGGATCGATTTTGAAATCCGATTTCTGATCATTTTTCATTCGAACCCGATCTCGATCCCAATTCCGATCCCAATCGGAGATCGGATTTTAAAAACAATCCTATTCACTATACAGCATGGAATCTAACAATTGAACACTTTCATTGTTAGAATCCACGCTGTGTAGTGATTTTTTTAAATTTCAAGAGTAAAAAAGATCCAGCAAAAGCCAAGGTAGATGGTTCAATATAGAAAATTTTCTTCTTTATTATAAATCGCACATGCTCAATAAAAACCGCAACGGTACAAACATTACAAGCAAAAAATAGCGTCAGACTGACGCGTTTCGGATCCTATGTCCTTCCTCAAAGTCTGAACTACCACCATTGAGATCACCACGCTATTTGAACTGTTGTCGATGGAATTATAGAGAACACCTGATGTTGTTATAATCAGGTGCCAAGTATCTTGCGTCAGTTGCATAAAAAACGTCGTGATCTCAATCTGTCTTGTGTATACTAGACAAAAACACATTTATGATTTCAAAATACCCAAAACCCACAATAATGAACAGTCAATTGTTTAAAAACAAACAAGAATTCGTGTGAAATAAACCCACGGATCTCATACTAAGTAAAAAATTAAAAACAAGAGAAATAGAGACAAAATCAGGAAGATTTTTCATTTGCAGAAGAATATCATCAACTTGTTTATCTAAACAATATGTATCATTTTATTTCATTGGTCTATATCCATTACAATAGACCTATATAGGAGATAAAGATTTCGATGCACTATGTCTATACAGGTAAGGAAAGTCCATATTCACTATACGTCATTGCGCATACACCTACTGCGATCTCATGGTCACTATACGTAGGCAATCATCATTGGGATAATTGACATGCCAGGGTTGCATGGATGAGACCTCACTCGTCAACCCCCACGTCATCATACGGTGTTCCACAGCCCACTCATTCATATCTATACCACAGGCAGAAGTTGTAATGCACAATGCCAATATCAAAGATGGAAGATTCATGTTCTCGATAGATTAATGCGCATGCTCCTGTTAATATCCCACAATGCGCTATGCCAATATAAAAGATGGAGACTTCATGTCCTCTGTATATTAATGCGCATGTCCTTGTTGGGATCCCATAATCTCCATACAACAATGTCATCGGCTATATATTTAGCAAATCAGACATGCGATCTCAAAGTCTCTATGCATAAGCATCATCATTTAGATGGTCAACAGGCTAGAGTTGTACGGATGAAAACTTCACTCGTCAACCTTCATAATGTTGTCCGGTATACTATTATTTGCTTTTTCATGCCCGTTATTCCATAATGCGCTATGCCAATATCAAAAATGGAGACTTCATACACTCTGTTGTTTACAGCGCATGTTCTTATTGGGATCCCATGATCTCCATATATCAGTGTCATCGGCTATATGTTTGATGAACCGGACACTAAATAAAAAGAATACCAAAGAAAGGGGGGAAAAACAAAAATTTCATTACAAGAGAGGTAAGTAAATTGACATATCTATCAGAAATGCTCACTCCTATCAAGAAGAACACACATTCGCATTTTTTCTTAATATCTGATATAAGCCCAAAACAGTAACATAGGTATAATTCTTCTTATTATCGTGTACTTTTTCTTATAATAAGAAATCAGATGTTGTAAATATAAGATACATAGTTTCTGTTGTTCATACCTTCAGGGAAGCGTGTACTAAGCTTCCATATCCAATAATAGTATACCGGACAACATTATGAAGGTTGACGAGTGAAGTTTTCATCCATACAACTCTAGCCTGTTGACCATCTAAATGATGATGCTTATGCATAGAGACTTTGAGATCGCATGTCTGATTTGCTAAATATATAGCCGATGACATTGTTGTATGGAGACCATGGGATCCCAACAAGGACATGCGCATTAATATACAGAGGACATGAAGTCTCCATCTTTTATATTGGCATAGCGCATTGTGGGATATTAACAGGAGCATGCGCATTAATCTATCGAGAACATGAATCTTCCATCTTTGATATTGGCATTGTGCATTACAACTTCTGCCTGTGGTATAGATATGAAAGAGTGGGCTGTGGAACACCGTATGATGACGTGGGGGTTGACGAGTGAGGTCTCATCCATGCAACCCTGGCATGTCAATTATCCCAATGATGATTGCCTACGTATAGTGACCATGAGATCGCAGTAGGTGTATGCGCAATGACGTATAGTGAATATGGACTTTCCTTACCTGTATAGACATAGTGCATCGAAATCTTTATCTCCTATATAGGTCTATTGTAATGGATATAGACCAATGAAATAAAATGATACATATTGTTTAGATAAACAAGTTGATGATATTCTTCTGCAAATGAAAAATCTTCCTGATTTTGTCTCTATTTCTCTTGTTTTTAATTTTTTACTTAGTATGAGATCCGTGGGTTTATTTCACACGAATTCTTGTTTGTTTTTAAACAATTGACTGTTCATTATTGTGGGTTTTGGGTATTTTGAAATCATAAATGTGTTTTTGTCTAGTATACACAAGACAGATTGAGATCACGACGTTTTTTATGCAACTGACGCAAGATACTTGGCACCTGATTATAACAACATCAGGTGTTCTCTATAATTCCATCGACAACAGTTCAAATAGCGTGGTGATCTCAATGGTGGTAGTTCAGACTTTGAGGAAGGACATAGGATCCGAAACGCGTCAGTCTGACGCTATTTTTTGCTTGTAATGTTTGTACCGTTGCGGTTTTTATTGAGCATGTGCGATTTATAATAAAGAAGAAAATTTTCTATATTGAACCATCTACCTTGGCTTTTGCTGGATCTTTTTTTTTTTTACTCTTGAAATTTGTGCCTACTGCTCCGAGTCGAGGGAGTCTAGCTTTCCGGGCATAGCCTTACCGAGGATATATCGGTGAAAAGGAGCTTTACACATGGAAACCGAGATTCGACGACGTTTGGGCTGAGTATCAAATCTTTTTCTTGCTCAATTTTTTCACTGACTGTAGTGATTTTTTTAATCCTCTGGCTACTTAGTCCCCCCTGGTGTCCACTTACCTGCAGAGATGACTGCTCTGGTGCCCGGTGTTCTCGTTCTTCTTCGCCTCGCTGTCCCCGCCTCCCAGGTTAGGAGAGTGTGGGCGGGTACTGGGAGGGGAGACATCACGTCTCTCAGCCCTGTACTCGCCCACACTCTCCTAAGCCACAAGCCCTGCCTTCTTCCTAGCTCTTTAAACACTAACCTGGGAGGCGGGGGCAGCCAGGTGAAGAAGAACGAGAACACCGGGCACCGGACCAGCCATCTCTGCAGGTAAGTAACTACTAGAGATGTTACCTAGTCTCCCATTAGAATGAATGGGAGAAGCGCGCAGGGGTTTAAGGCTGTGTGCCGGCTGCTTCCATTCATTCCTATGGAACTGCAGCGGAGCCTTCACACTGAGTATACACTCCGCTCAGAATAAGTGGAGGGTATACTCAGTGTGAAGGCTAACATTGTTAGCTTTTCCCACAATGCTTGGCCAGTAACAAAGCATTGTGGGAAATAATCACCGATCTCGATCCCACCTAAAAAGATCGTGTTCGGAATTCCGATCGCAATTGTGAAATTTTCTCGATCGCCGATCGGAATCTGATCTTTTCCAAACACAATCGCTCAACCCTAATTATTACTTATGGTGTATATAACACCAACATATTCAGTAGCGCTATAAAGATTGCTATTCGCATTAGTTCTAGTTTCAAATACAAATCAGAATCCCATTAGTATGTTTTGGACACTAACCTGGGAGGCGGGGGCAGCCAGGTGAAGAAGAACGAGAACACCGGGCACCGGACCAGCCATCTCTGCAGGTAAGTAACTACTAGAGATGTCCAATTGGAGGGGTCACGAACACTGATCCCCATTGATTAGGAAGAAGGGGTATTGAAAGTACCCCTAAAGCCCCCATGTAAATGGTGTGACAGTATGCTTCCATGATAAGCACATTCACTTCAATGTGGCAGCCAGGACTGTAATCTCCAGCAGTGTGCACAGCCCCATAGAAGTAAATGGAGCGCCAATCACACAACCCCCCTGGTGCTCCTTTCACAGAGGCCCTAGGGTGACTTTCGATTCTGCTTCCTCCCGATCACTGAGGGACGCCTGTGGGTAGGGACTGTCTGAAAAACAACTTACCCCCTATCCATGGGACCACCAGAGATAGGTGAAACACTGTCTTGCTATCTCCGGTGGTCTCATTGAAATTACATAGATATAGGGATAGCTTGTTTTTACTTCTAGTTACCAGTCAACCCTTTAAAGAGAATCCAAGTATACATTGAGACTTGTCAGTTGTAGCAAATTCACTTTCTAATATTATGGCCATACTAACGATAGTTATACATTTAAGGGAAAATTTACTAGATTTGTGGAATGATGTGCACCAAAAAACTGTCTAATATGCATTGTAGTATACAGTATTTATCATGCACTTAAGATTCATTCACTGCTAGTAACAAACAAAGCATTAGTGCAAAGGGTGAGACTTAGCGGAAAGTGGGCATAGTCTAAGTCGCAACCCCATATGTGCAACAGGTGCCAACATTTTGTTGCATTTCTCTGGTGTAAACTTAATTTGATAAAGGCACAAATTTATCATCCAGTATCAGACACTTTGATAAATCTGGTGCATTTGAAGACTAGTCTAACTATTAGATAGTATTAGTAAATCTGCCCCATAAAACATATTTGAAGGGATGAGTGAATTACTTTGTAACAAGCCCAGGGAACTTCTCAAGTCTGTGATTGGACCTTAGAAGTCGCATGGACAAACCTATGTCGTGATTAGTGATGAGCGAGTAGTACTCGATTGAGTAGGTATTCGATCGAATACTACGGTATTCGAAATACTCGTACTCGATCGAGTACCACTCGCTGTTTGAATGTAAAAGTTCGATGCAGAACCAGCATTGATTGGCGGAATGCTATACAGTTGGCCAATCAACGCTGGTTCTTCTCCTACCTTTAGAAGTCTTCTCCGTGCAGCTTCCCCGCGGCGTCTTCCGGCTCTGAATTCACTCTGCCAGGCATCGGGCCTGGGCAGAGCCCACTGTGCATGTCCACTTGTAGTGCGAGTAGTCGAATATTGAGGGGCTACTGGAAACGAATATTGAACCTCGAACATTTTACTGTTCGCTCATCTCTAGAAGGGATCAGTGGATTACTTTGTAACAAGCCCAGGGAACTTCTGAAGTCTGTGATTGGGCCTTAGAAGTCACACGGGGCAAACCTATGTCATGATGCTTAAATGCAAGACCCACAACATTGGCAAACCCCACATGAACACTCAGTCCCAATCACAGAACTTAGCAGTCCCCTGCGTTGTGATTGAAGAGTCCCGAAGACTCACCAAATGCCGAGACAGAGCATAGCACAGGTGAGTATTAGAGATGAGCGAACAGTAAAATGTTCGAGGTTCGATATTCGTTTCGAGTAGCCCCTCAATATTCGACTACTCAAATCGAATATCGAACCCTATTATAGTCTGTGGGGGGAAAATGCTCGTTTCAGGGGTAGGCAACGTTCAATCAAATTATACTTACCAAGTCCACGAGTGAGGGTCGGGCTGGATCCTCCGAGCATTCTTCTCCGTGCAGCTTCCCAGCGGCATCTTCCGGCTCTGAATTCACTCAGCCAGGCATCGGGCCTGGGCAGAGCCGACTGCGCATGCCCACACTACAAGCAGACATGCGCAGTTGGCTCTGCCCAGGCCCGATGCCTGGCAGAGTGAATGAAGAGCCGGAAGACGCCGGGGGGAAGCTGCATGGAGAAGACTTATAAAGGTAGGAGAAGAACCAGCGTTGATTGGCCGACTGTATAGCATTCGGCCAATCAATGCTGGTTCTGCATCGAACTTTTTCATTCGAATAGCGAGTGGTACTCGATCAAGAATGAGTATTTCGAATACTGTAGTATTCAATCGAATACCTACTCGATCGAATACTACTCGCTCATCTCTAGTGAGTAGGACGTTTTATTATTTTTGCTCACCTCTCTTGGGCCACCGCTTATTATACTCTGAAAACTACTTTATATAGGCTTCATGGAGCAGATTGACTAATACTATCCAAAATTTAGACTGTAAATAAGTTAGACTAGACAGTGTTATACTGCACCAGATTTATCACAGTTATGGCTTCTACCAAACAAGTTTTGTCCAAAATCAACTTGCCGAAGATTCCTAAGTCGTATCTCACAAGTTTGGCCCAAGCTTTAAAAATGTTGTCATAGTTAATCGGAAAGAAGTTTTTGTCTTCTTAATGTTTACTGAAAGTTCCAGCTAGAGAATCCGTGCGGAGTTGATAAGCAGATGTTATGTAAAATTAGTAATTAACAGGGAGATTGTTTTTGTGAAAGTCGGTTATAGAACAATTCATTGAATGTATCTCCTAATTAATCAAGTATCAAACGGCAACGTCTCCGACTGCTCATAAAGTAACAACAATACATAAATCAAGCTCTAACGTTAATAAGCTTATCTCCAGTCTTATTAATATTAATGAGCAAATATAGATTTTCTACAACTGACTAGAGAGCAGCCTCCTCCATATGTCTATTGACTTATCCTGTCTTGACTCTTAAAACTTTTTGTCCATAGAACTTATTGATCATTGAGTATTTGAACACGATCGATGGTACAATCAAATTGTTTCTCAAACAGAACAATATTACAGATTATGGGTTCTAGATTTTAAGGACACGTTGATCCAGGGTTTTTATACTGACGGCCGGATTGGAGTCGGGAAGGAATTTTATTCCCCTGATATGGGGTAATTGGCCAGAGCCTCATGGAGATTTTTGCCTTCCTCTGGATCAACACTGTAGGGGATTGTAGGGTTATAGGTTGGACTTGATGGATTGATGTCTTCATCCAACCTCATCTACTATGTAACTATATGTAACTAATAAATACACGTAAAGATGTAAATAGAGTAGTCCATATCAATCAATGAGAGCACATATCCACAGCAGCCTGTCAGTCACCGCCATCAAATAGATGGGGAGAAGGCTGCGGGAGGTGGGGGGCTTCCTTGTAATGAATAAGATGGTACAGTTACTGGAGAAGAATTTTCTCCTGAAGTGGTTGGCGTAGTGCTCTTGGGAGAAGAACTCGTGTAAATGGAGCACAGCCATAGAATATCCACCATAGTAGCCTAGATCAGAGTCCTAGAAAGGACCTTGAGGTCCTGGTACACCATGTCATTGGAGTCTACCAACAATGCCTGAGCTATCCTCCCAATCATATTCTGATGTTCTTGGGCACAAGAAGACAGGGATGAAAGTAATAAGTGATGACAGATGACAAATCTGCTTTAAGAGTAAAAATATATGGGGTAACATTAGGTAATATATATATATATATATATAAATATTGAAGAGGACCTTTCATCACTTGGGGCACATGTGGTTTTATATACCGCTAGAACACCTTTCGTGATCTGTGTCCCAGGTGAAGAGCTATCGGTCCCGGTACCGTAGCTCTTCACCATCAGAAAGGCGTTCCTGAAAGTCAGTCAGAAATGTCCTTCCGCACAGCAGTGCCTATAGCGCGGTACTGTGAGAGTGGTGAGGAACGTTCCTCACAGTACAGCACGGTACCGGTACCGATAGCTCTTTACCCGGGACACAGATCGGGAAAGCCGACAGTGCGGTATATAAAACCACATGTGTCCCAGGAGGTGAAAGGTCCTCTTTAAGTTATTGGCCCCAGTTACAGGGGAAATCAGCCCAAAAAATTATTGTAAAAAACACATCAAAGTTTTGATATGATATGTAAAAAAAAATGTAAAACAAAAATGAATTAAAAAAAAATCACACTAGCACACACACATCATAGGCTTTAGCCTTACCACAGTGACACAAAACTGTGTCACCTACATAAAAACAAATTCAGTAATTAAGAAGAAAAACTTTTGAGTTATTAAAAAAAATTGCTTTCCTTTCCTTTGCTCTCCTATTTTTGTAATCTAGATATAAAAAAATTCAAATAGCAAAAATTAAAATGAAATAAAAATAAAGCGCTGTACATTACACAAAAATAAGACCTAAAAATTATTATTTCAATGAAACAAATGAAGAAAAAAATGTTAAAGCCTTCAAACCACTTTAACCAAAAAGCCCAAATATGTGTCTGGTCAGGAAACCAGGGAAAATGGATTGGTTACAACAATGGAGACTGCTGTGGTCTGATCTTAGACTCCGCCTCCTCACAGATGAGCCTCCGGCAGAACCAGCGTTGATTGGCTGAATGCTGTACACTGTACACTGCCTCCCGTCTAGAAGGAGTCCGCAGGAGGACCCCCAAACGGAATATCAGCGCAACTGCAAGCGCTGTGCAGTTAAAGCACACATACCCCATTATAGTCTATTGGGTTCCGTGCGCTTTAACTGCACAGCGCTCCTCCTAAACACTCTCCTCCTGCTACTCGTGGACCTGGTGACTCTCCTTTAGTCGAATAGTGGTTTCCCCTGAAACGAGCATTTTTTCCCATAGACTATAATGGGATTTGATATTCCATCGAGTAGTCGAATATTGAGGCTCTACTCAAAACGAATCTCGAATCTCGAATATTTCACTACTCGCTCATCTCTAGTAACTATATGATTTTGTTTAGGGCAAACTAGAATATATAAAACGTATTATGTACTATTACCGATATGGCAGAAGTGATCTATAATCCCAGAATAGCCTCCAAACAATGACATGTCCAGGTGGAGAAGACTCGTAGTCAGAGAATGAAGAGCATTTGTCTATCGGTTGTACACTTCTTATTGGTTACAACCGTCATACTACAAATATTAACACATTTCAGAATCTTCTCCCCTCCCACTCCCCACAAATGTTCTACCCTCCAGTCTTTTGTGTCCATTCTATTACATTACCGATAGTTTCGGCACATTTTTGTATCTCACCAGAAAATTACATAAAAAAGTTTCGAGATTCTCTGGCCCAAAGGTTTTTGTTAATAAAATTGTCCCCATTGTTCTTTAAACGGAACATTTTGTAACGTGTTCCATTGAGCGTTATATGATAATAGCTATAATTTCATAATTTTTTTCCTGAATTTGATAACCTTGTGTCTAGTCGGCGGCTGTATTTTAATGACATTTAGTAAAATAGTTTTTTCGATTGCTAATAGGAAACTGTATAGATGAAAGCTTTTTAGTAGCACTGCTCTTGGAACATATTTTGTACATTGTTATATCAGTGATTTTTGGCAGGATTAGAGTATTACATTGGTCACTAACTTACCTAAAATTACAGAAAGCTGTCTAAAGACGGAAGTGTTTGCCATGTCCATCATTGGAACAATAATTCTTGGCTAAAAGCAGATATTACCAGTCATTTCCATGTACTGTGTCTGTAGATGCCTTAAAAACCCAGAGCATTGCTCCCATTAGGAATACTGGGGCACCATGTTGGCAAATTTTTTCTCCCCACTTCCTTTGGGGAGATTACTAAAATGGGTTTATTAGAATTCATGTTACTGCTAGAGATGAGCAAGTAGTGAAATATTTGAGATTCGATATTCGTTTCAAGTAGAGCCTCAATATTCAACTACTAAATCGAATATCGAATCCCATTATAGTCTATGGGAAAAAATGCTCGTTTCAGGGGAAACCACTATTTGACTAAAGGAGAGTCACCAAGTTTAAGAGGAGCGCTGTGGGGTCCGTAAGCTTTAACTGCAAAGTGCTTGCAGTTGCACTGATATTTTGTTCAGGGGGGGGTCCTCTGCAGACTCCTTCCGGACGGGAGGCAAGCGCTAATGTGAAATCACCCTTACTCGTCCTGCAGAACCAGCATTGATTGGCTGAATTCTATACACTGTATAGCATTCAGCCAATCAACGCTGGTTCTGCAGCAGGCTTTGCTAGTCAGGAGAGCTGGCAGCTTTCGGTTATGCAGGAGCTGACTTTTTCTCATAGGAATGCATTGACCAGTGTTGATTGGCCGAATGCTATACAGTGTACAGCATTTGGCCAATCAATGCTGGTTCTGCCGGAGGCTCGTCTGTGATGAGGTGGAGTCTAAGATCGGACCACAATGGAGACTGCTGTGGTCCAATCTTAGACTCCGCCTCCTCACAGACGAGCCTCCAGCAGAACCAGCATTGATTGCCCAAATGCTATAAACTGTACAGCATTCGGCCAATCAATGCTGGTTCTGAATTGAATCTTTACTGCAAATCGCGAGTAGTATTCGAATGAGTACGAGTACTTCGAATACCGTAGTATTCTATCAAATACCTACTCGATCCATTACTACTCGCTCATCTCTAGTTATTGCGTTAAGGTTTTAGTAACTTATAATATAACTAAAACATTAATGTAGAAGAATTACATTTACATTAATTACATCTTATTGTATACATTATATCTCCTTACATTAATTTAATCTCATTACATAAATTAAATCTCTTTAAAATGTAATTATATATTTCTCACTCTGGCTCTCCTGGGTCTCGAAGCCTAACAGTTGAGCAACATTGTTAATTCCTTCCCGCTTTCACTCTTTCTCTTCTTTTTGTGCATAATGTACAGGTATATTAAGATGTATCTCTATATGGCAATATATTTTAGGCTTCACAATTATATGTATGTTTAAACCTACAAATACTGGCATATAAATACAGAGGTAATATAGAGATACTGGCTTCTGCCCACAACTTCATCTGCGTGGACTTCAGAATTGGGTCCAGAGAGAGATGAAAAATGTGTGAGTAACAAAAATGTTTTGCCTACTCTGGCGTTTCAGCAGCTTTCAAGCTGGCTTGCCGCTGAACTTGTTCCTCGCGCCGTGCCTGTGATTGTTCCGGCATCTCAGCAGTTTGCTGGTGCACTATATAATGATCGAGTTGTTGGCATCGATGATCCGGCTGCTCTAAGAGCCGCTTGACTTATAGTTTGCTCAATCCTCCTCAGCTCCACTTGAGGAGAAGTCTGTTGACTTCTGGCAACCTTCATAGCTCTCGTTTTTTGAGAATTTTGTGACACATTAGATTTTTGTTTTATCGGCATGTTTAAAATTGGGAAACTGTCAATTTGGATTAAAGAGGTTTTCCCATCTCACTGTCTCAGCATGCTGCCTCCCTCCTCCCTCTGGTTGAACAGGACACAGAACACTTATGCAGATCAGATATTTTGCAAATGCTTGTACAGAATGGACTCAGTGTTATCTGTGTGTTTACATAGAGATATAACAGACCTGGCTGTATCATCCAAGTGCAATTAGCTGAAAGATTGTCCTGCAGTTTGACTTAGTATATTAACAAAAATTCATAATAGTTGTGAAGCCATGTCATTTCCCAGGATAAAAAGCCTTCCAGGCTACAAACTATCTACTTGCAAAATGTCATCTAAATCCGTTCAGCCGTTTTTGCATGATTGAGTAACAAACATACAAACATCCAAACACACAAACTTTCACATTTCTAATATTAGTAGGACATGTCTATGGCTCAGCGTTTAGTACTGTAGCCTCGCAGCACTGGAGTCCTGGCTTCAAATCTAGGCAAAACAACATCTGCAAGGAGTTTCTATGTTCTCCCCATGTTTGTGTAGATTTCTTAAGGGGACTCTGGTTTCCTCCCACACTCCAAAGATGTAATGATAGAGAATTTAGATTATGAGCCCTATATGAAACAGTAATGACAATATGTTTAAAGTGCTGCAGAATATTAAGGTGCTATATAAGTAAGCAAAGTAAATAAGCATAATTTATGTTTAAAAGAAAAATATTATTGAGTCTATAAGTCAGAAAAAATCTATCTATTACGAACAGTTGATGCTAGGTTCACACCTGCGTTCTTCTTTCCGTTCTGTGCTTTCCGTCTTCTGCATGCCAGAAGACGGAAAGCACAGACCGGGTCCGGCCGTGAGCGGCGGTGAGCGTTTTTTTTTTAAAATCCGGACACAGAGTACTGCATGTCCGACTCTGTGTCCGGATTATAAAACCCGGTTTCGCGGCGGAGAGCATAAAACGCTCACTGCCGCTCACGGCCGGACATCTCTCTCACCCATTCAAATGAATGGGTGAGAGAGACTCCTCCAGGTTTCCGTCTCCTGCCTCTGTTTTAGGCAGGAAACTGAAACCTGCATAACGGAGTTCACAACGCTGATGTGAACGAGCCCTGAGTCTGTGGCTCAATTATTAGGACCTGTATCTACCATACAAGAGGTCATGGCCTCGAGAGAAATATACACAAAAAATAGACTAAACCTTGAAATAGATGAGTGGTTGCCTCGGGAAGTCAGAGTGAGGAATCTTGACATATTGACAGCCACTGATCTCACAATGCAGGGAGTACTAACAAAGAATCAAATAAAGGGGCATGAGTAGGGTTGAGCGATTGGGATCGGAAATGTTTGTATAATGATTTAATTCCGATCGCAATCTTTCACGGCGGGATCGAGGTCGGAGGTTATTTCCCACAATGCTTGGTTACTGGCCAATCATTGTGAGAAAAGCTATAGTATCAGATGAGCGAGTACTATTCAAAACTCCCGTTTCGAATAGCATGCACAGATAGGAATGAATGGAAGCAGCCAGCATGCAGACTTTGCCGGCGTCCGGCTGCTTAACCCCCTGCGTGTCGGCTGCATCCATTAATTCCTATGGATTTACAGCAGCCTGCCACTCTTGCTTCATCTCTGTTTTACCGTATACTCCACCCTGCTACATCTGAGATGTAGCAGAGCTGTATACTCAACTGCTACATCTGAGAGAGCTGAGCTGAGCAGAGCTGAGTATACAGTAAAGCAGGGACGGAGCAGAAGAGTAGATAGTATCTATCTACTCGTGAACTTTACTCAACTTACCTGCACAGAAGTGCTGCCGCTGCCGCTCCCCGTGCCTCTCACTCCTCTTCTGTTAGAGATGCTGGGAGAAGGCGGGGCTTGTGGCTTAGGAGAGCGTGGGTGGGTACTGGGAGGGGAGACGCACTCACGTCTCCCTGCCCACACTTTCCTAAGCCACAACAAGCCCCGCCTACTCCCATCATCTCTAACACTAGCCTAGGGAGGTGGGGGCGCACACGGCACTCTGAAGGCATGTCAATGAGAGAGAAGAACGAGGAGTGACAGCGGCAGTGGATCTATGCAGGTAAGTGGACACCAGGGGGGCTAAGTAGCCGGAGGATTTTTTTTTAATCACTACACAGCGTGGAGTCCAAAAATTGAAACAATTTTTGAACTACATGCTGTGTAGTGAATAAGATCGTTTTTAAACTCCAATCTATTATTTAAAAAAAATCCCATTGATTTGCATTGGGAATTGGGATCGGGTTCAAATGGAAAATGTTTGGAAATCGGATTTTAAAAATGATCCTGAAATTTCAAGTTCGGTTCAACCCTAGGCATGAGCCAGTGGACCGCCTTGCCATTGAGCTGTGATAGAGCCCCTAATGGCAGTGTCTCTAGTACTGCCCTGTGGATAACCCTGTCTCAAAGTACTGTATACTACTCTAGGCCATATAATGGTTGTATGTTCTCCGTTCCGAGTAAAATAAATTATATACTGCAGGGCACAGCACTCTGTGTGACCCTTAGTATTGAAAGTAATGGTAAGCTAAATGTTTCTATATTGTGGTGCAAAATTACTTTTACAGAGCTTAGTAAAGTCACTCACATACTGTAGGTTGGAAATTACACAGCGGCACACAAACAAAACTACACGGATGAGATTCAAGCAATTATATTGTCAGCATTTATGGGTAGACTGTCAGTGTCTATTGTACGAATGCATTCATTTCCATTGTCAGACTTTTTATACACATATATATTTATAAACTATATTTTTTCCTACCGTTTCTGCCTTCCAACAACTTACAAAAAGTAATAATTATACTTCAGAGTTCTTTGGTCACTGAGCGCTTTTTTCAGTGTCCAGTATGCGCTTCTTTGATATTGAAAGAATTGGTTGCCTTGCCCGTCGACTAAAGGGGGCTGAAGACTTATTAAATAAGGAAGGATATTGGATCCTAGTTATGGATAGTTTATCCCCCAAGTAGGGTTGAGCGATCGTGTTTGGAAAAGATCGGTTCCGATCAGCAATTGAGAAAATTTCACGATCAGAATTCTGAACACGATCTTTTTAGGTGGGATTGAGATCGGTGATTATTTCCCACAATGCTTTGCTACTGGCCAAGCATTGTGGGAAAAGCTAACAATGTTAGCCTTCACACTGAGTATACACTCCGCTCACTCTGAGCGGAGTGTATACTCAGTGTGAAGGCTCCGCTGCAGTTCCATAGGAATGAATGGAAGCAGCCGGCACACAGGCTTAACCCCCTGCGCGCCGGCTGTGTCCATTCATTCTAATGGGAGACTATCTAACATCTCTATTAGCTACTTACCTGCAGAGATGTCTGGTCCGGTGCCCGGTGTTCACGTTCTTTTTCGCCTCGCTGCCCCCGCCTCTCAGGTTAGTGTTAAAGAGCTAGGAAGAAGGTGGGGCTTGTGGCTTAGGAGAGTGTGGGCGGGTACAGGGCGGGGAGACGTGATGTCCAATTAATATTCCATTCGATGTACTGGGAAGCTGGAAAAAAAATCAGAATGTAGTAGAATTATTATTATTAGTAGTAGTAATAATACAAAATAATAATAATAATAATAATAATAATAATACAAAATAATAATAATAGTAATAATAATAATAATAATAATAATAATAATATAACAAATAAATTCAGGAGGACGCGAGTAACTTACAGTACTATGCCATTCTGTATAACACGTTTGTTAAAAGTTTCCATGTTATATTTGCTTCCAAATATTTCAGACCAGTTTTGAACAATATAACAATTTATACCGGACTGATACGGTGGCATGGATTTACTTTCTATTTTTCTACAGTAAAACCAGAACTCATACATGAACTAAAAAAAATCAGGAAAGGACAGATAAATCATGGACCAACTGGCCTCTAGGTCTCTCTGGTGATATTTTTCTTAGATAATCTATTTCTTCTAGTTTATAATGGATAATCCATTTAAGTGTCCTTATCAGGCGCCCTGTAGCTCTTTCCCAGTCATATCAGGAGGCAACTAATCTCCCCCAGAATGGTGAATGATCTAAATTATAACAGGAACACTACATGACATCTCTGATATAGTAAGAAATATGAGGGATTTCTAATTAGTTTTGGAAAGTTCCCTGCCAACGTGGTTTTGTTTATGTCCTTGTGTGAACTGACAATGAAGAAACAATAGAGATTATGAAAGGAAGAACATGGCCAAGGGAGATGACTTCTAACTTCAGATCAAGAATTCTAAAAAGAGTCAAAGTGGTGAGTATTTGTATCATTACATCAAACAATTCTATACCGTTACGATAATATACATGAATATTTAACTAATTATCACCTTTATTATTTTAAGTATTTTATAAAGAGATTATTTAATTTAACTTCTTATTTTTATTTTCCATTTGCATTTTTTCCACCCACCATTCCAAAAAGTTATACCCTTTTATATTTCTGTTTTTGAAGTTGTATAAAGTCTTTTTTTTTTTTTGTGGGTCAAACTATACTTCCTCGTAGCACCATTTAATATTATGTACAATGTATTGGGAAGCTCCAAATAAAATGAATTGGGTAGAAATGGGAAAAAAATTGCCTACGAGTTATGGTTCTCACTGTAAGGTAAAAGTGACACATTGGGAGAATTTATTTAGACTGGTATTTCCCCTGCCAGTCTTTATTCATTACCTTGCTGACCAAGATGCACCAGAATTATTAAAATCCACTAACCTCTTAATAATTAAATTTTTAGTACATGGGACCTTGAAATATGTGCAAGAATTATTAAGAGGTCAGCAGATCTTAATCATTCTTGCACATATTTCAAGGTCCCATGTACTAAAAATTTAAATCTGTGCCAACCAGGCACTGGTGAGGATTTCAGTTATAACTTGTCATCTTCCTGCCATGCGTCAAAGTAAATGTAATGGGCCAAAGCATTCCCAGTCCTGCTCAATTTCTACCCTGATCTGCCCACCTTTATAAAAAAGTGTCAAGCAGCTTGGAAAATATGGTATTTTATTTTTATTCTTACAATTACTTTTATTCTGCTGGCCAGTGCGATTATGGTGATACCACATTCTTGCACATATGTCAAGGTCCCATGTGCTAAAAATTGAAATCTGTGCGTATTTCAGTTATAACTCTCATCAGCTTCCTGTCATGAGTCATAGTAAATCTGTTGGGCAAAGGCATTCCAGCCCTGCCCACTTCAATCCCTACCCTGATCTACCCACCTTTCTAAAAAAAAGTGCCAAGCAGGTTGGCAAATATGGCATGCATGTTTTTTTATCATGGTGATACCACATTTACATAGGTTTTCTGATGTTTTAACCCCTTCCCGACATACGCCGTAAAAGTACGGCGCATGTCGGGTCTAACTATGGCCTTTACAAGGCTCCCAGGCTTGTCTGCAAATTCTTTCTTTTGCAGGCTGGTCTATGCAGCCTGCAAAAGATATGATGATTTTTTGCAATGCATTGCAATGCATTAGCATTGTAATGCATTACATTAGTATTCAGACCCCCTGGGGTTCAACACCCCTAGGGGGTCTAATAAATGTATAAAAAGTATTAAAAATTCAAATCACCCCCCTTTCACTAGAACACATATAAAAGTAGTTAAAAACTGAGAAACACATACATGTTAGGTATCCCTGTGTCCAAAATCGCCCGCTCTACAAATCTATAAAAATATTTTTCCTGTTCAGTAAATGCCGTAGTGGGAAAAATAGTCAAAAGTGCCAAACTTTTTTTCACTGTTTTGATTCTGATAAAATTTGAATAAAAAGTGATCAAAGCAATAGCATTTCCCAAAAATGGTAGAACTAAAAAGTACACCCGGCTCCGCAAAAAAAGACGCCCTATGCATCCCTGTACATGGACGTATAAAAAAGTTACGGCTGTTGAAATATGGCGATATTTTTTAACACAGTTTTGGATTTTTTTAAGGGGTCAAAATGTAAATAAAACCATATCAATTTGGTATCCCTGGAATCGTACCGAAACACAGAATACAGGGGACAGGTCATTTTGGCTGCACAGTGAACGCTGTAAAACCAAAGCCCGTAAGAACATCGCAGAAATGCATTTTTTCTTCAAATCCACCCCATTCTGATTTTTTTTCCAGCTTCCCAGTACATTATACAGAATAATTAATGGTGGCATCATGAAAAAAAAATTGTCCAGCAAAAATTAAGACCTCATATGGCTCTGGGAGCGGAGAAATAAAATACTTATCGGGTTTAGAAGGAGGGGAGTCAAAAACGAAAAATGAAAATCAAAAAATGCCATCGGCAGGAAGGGGTTAATACCCCTATAAAATTGAACAAAAAATTCAACATAAAATTTTCTTTGGCTTGCAATATTTTGGTACCAATAACTTTTTATATATTTTCCTCTACGGAGCTTATTAACCCCTTAAGGACACAGCCCAAAAGTATGTTAAGGACCAGGCCTGTTTTTTCAAAATTGACATGTGTCACTTTAAATGGCAATAACTTTGAGACGCTTTAACTTACACAAGTGATTTTGAGAATGTTTTCTCGTAACACATTATACTTCATGTTAGTGGTAAACACTAATCAATATTTTTGTATTTACTTATTAAAAAAATAGGAAATTTGATGGAAATTTGGAAAAAATTGCAATTTTCAAAATGTGAAATTCTCTGCTTTTCAGGCAGATAGTCATACCACCCAAATATATTAATAAATATTATCTCCCATATCTCTGCTTTATATTGGCATCATCTTTTGATTGTATTTTAATTTATTTTGAACGTTACAAGGCTTACAAGTGTAACAGAGATTTTCCAGATTTACAAGAAATGTAACTATGTTTATTTTGTTTGTTTGTTTTACACACTTTATTTTATTTTTTTTTTAAATACTTTTTTACATTTGTGCTGTAAGCACACTAGAACCTGCGATCAGAGAGGATCACTGGTTCTATACTAACTATAGACTTGCAATACACGTGTATTGCAGTCTATAGAGGAAGCTAGCTATGCGGATGCATAGACTAGCTTCCACTCGTCCTGGCATCCAAGGGGTTAACCCTCCCCCCCATCGGAGCTCGCTCCGATGGGGGGAGGGATTAAGGAGCAGCGTGTAGCTGTAAATTACAGCTCACACAGACTCCAGATGCTGCCGGCAGTATGATTTATAGCCCGGCCAAACCCCTAGGGTGCCATGATCACTATGGATCATGGCACCTTAAGGGTTAAACAGCAGGGGTCGGTGCAATCACCGTCCCTGCTGCTACAGGGGAAGCCTGGCTGTCAGATACAGCCGGCCTCCCGTGGAGATCGCACGGGCTCTGCTTCTGAGCCCGTGCAATCTCAATCACGTACAGGTACGTGGGAATGCGGGAACTAACCACATTCCCTGACGTACAGGTACGTGATTTAGCGTTAAGGGGTTAAGGGCTCTTTTCTGTGGGATGTGATTTATTGGTACCATTATGGGGTATGCACATCTTTTTCATTATTTTTATTCAATTTTGGGAGGGGCAGTAGTGATCAAATATAATAATATTATTATTATTGTTATTATTATTATTATTATTATTATTATTATTATTATTATTATTATTATTTTATTTTTCTTTCGGTGGTGGCAAATCTATTCCACTTTCCTATGGTCACATTTGATATAGTCAGTGCTTAAATGCCCAATTATAGTTTAGTAAAAAAAAGAATGATAAAAGATAGTAAATTCTATTTTTTGGCAACAAAATAGCAGAATAAGACGCAGTTATTCCACATATGTAATTTTCACAATGGAGAACCCAGCTTGTATCTCTGAGAATGTAATCTGCTATTGTCTAACCAGGATGAATCAAATGTGTATCTCATAGCTGATAGCACGGAGTACATCATGGTTTGTCTGTTGGTTATTGTATTAACCCGTGACCTCCAAATGTAATCATATGGTATTAATAGACAGACTGCATCCCCAGGCATAACATCCATCCAGATCACATTCATTAATTCATTAATACCACCTTTATATCCTGACACCCACTTCCAAGTACTTCTTCATTTGTGACATTTCTCTGCCTTGTATCATGCTTCACTGCACTCTGATCAGGTCATTTTCTTTGATTTTAGTAAGAAAATCTATTTTGTTTTCCGGTTGGTCTTCTTTTTTGAGTCTATCATATAGAAAAGCGCATTATAGTGCACAGCAGGTCATCTTCTTTGTGGATGGATGCCCATCACATTGCTTTGTGCTACATTCTTAATTTACACTGGTGCCTTTATTTGAAGGTGAGATGGTAAAAAATACACATAGTACTGCTATAATAGAAAAAAAAAATCACAGTATTTGGAAGAGATTTTTTTTAAACCTCAGTGGACATGTAAGTAATAGCAAATGAATGCAATTGTAATAGTCTAAAAATATATTGTATCAAGCCTTGCAGTGAAAATGCAGTTTTATATTGTAAATGGGGTAGATAAACAAGGGGGATAATACAGATTGGAAGAACAAGGAAAGAACAGAGGAAGGATGGGCAGGCTTAGAATAGAGGGAAAGAACAGAGGAAGGATGGGCAGGCTTAGGAGAGAGGGAAGAAGAGAGGAAGGATGGGCAGGCTTAGGAGAGAGGGAAGAAGAGAGGAAGGATGGGCAGGCTTAGGAGAGAAGGGAAAGAACAGAGGAAGGATGGGCAGGCTTAGGAGAGAGGGAAGAAGAGAGGAAGGATGGGCAGGTTAGGAGAGAAGGGAAAGAACAGATGAAAGATAGGCAGGCTTAGGAGAGAGGGAAAGAACAGAGGAAGGATGGGCAGGTTAGGAGAGAAGGGAAAGAACAGAGGAAGGATGGGCAGGCTTAGGAGAGAGGGAAAGAACAGAGGAAGGATGGGCAGGCTTAGGAGAGAGGGAAGAAGAGAGGAAGGATGGGCAGGTTAGGAGAGAAGGGAAAGAACAGATGAAAGATAGGCAGGCTTAGGAGAGAGGGAAAGAACAGAGGAAGGATGGGCAGGTTAGGAGAGAAGGGAAAGAACAGAGGAAGGATGGGCAGGCTTAGGAGAGAGGGAAAGAACAGAGGAAGGATGGGCAGGCTTAGGAGAGAGGGAAGAAGAGAGGAAGGATGGGCAGGCTTAGGAGAGAGGGACAGAACAGAGGAAGGATGGGCAGGCTTAGGAGAGAGGGACAGAACAGAGGAAGGATGGGCAGGCTTAGGAGAGAGGGACAGAACAGAGGAAGGATGGGCAGGCTTAGGAGAGAGGGACAGAACAGAGGAAGGATGGGCAGGCTTAGGAGAGAGGGACAGAACAGAGGAAGGATGGGCAGGCTTAGGAGAGAGGGACAGAACAGAGGAAGGATGGGCAGGCTTAGGAGAGAGGGACAGAACAGAGGAAGGATGGGCAGGCTTAGGAGAGAGGGAAGAAGAGAGGAAGGATGGGCAGGCTTAGGAGAGAGGGAAGAAGAGAGGAAGGATGGGCAGGCTTAGGAGAGAGGGAAAGAACAGAGGAAGGATGGGCAGGCTTAGGAGAGAAGGGAAAGAACAAACACAAAGAACAGTGACAGGATAAGTAGTCTTAGAATATAGGTAGGATGGGCAGACTTAGGAGACCAGGACAAGAAAAGAACAAGAATGGGCGGGCTTAGCAAAAAAAAAGGAAAGAATAGACAATAGACAGACTGGAACATGGTCAGAACAAAGTCAAGATCGGCAAGTATAGCAGAAAGATGTTTTGCATCCTTGGCAGGGTGGTCAGGCTTAGAAGAAAAGGAAAAGAACTGACTCAGGGTGAAAAGGTTTAGTAGAGAAGGGAGAGAACACAAGCAGGAATAGCAAGCTAAGCATAAAAGAGAAAAGGTGGAAGCTGGAAGGGCAGAAAAGGGAAAGATTCTGCTCTGTCAACACTGACTAAATAATACCAAACTGTTTAGGACACACCAACAACTGTAACAGCCATTTGTCATTGTATTCATAAACTGTAGGAGGAAATACATAGGAGTAGAAAATACTGGGCAACATAGCAGACTTCTGAGTAGGGCCTTCCCTCCTCCAACCTACAACAGCCATTAAAAAATGTATTTTATTTCAAGTTTAATATATTGGGAAATTTTGTAAAATTCAACGCTGGAGGATAACTGAATCACTATGGGTGTGTCCTAAATAGTCAATTTGTCGTGTTTTTAATGAGTAATTTGCATATTTTAGGAAGTGATATTCCAATGCTGTAGATTTTTATTTACATTTGCATCTCATTTCCATTTTTTTCTGTATCTATAGGTCTAATAATTATGTACATGGACACACAGGACTGTTTCAGAATTAGGAGCACCAAAGTCATGTATGACAAACTGCATATAACCAGAGACAGGCCGAGCCAAGCACACAAGGGCAATACAACCAACAAGCAATTATACACAATGACTTGCTTAAGGGCAAATTCTGAGCAAAACTGAAAATCAATTTTCTGGGGAATGTCATACATAAAGAAAAGGTTATTTACCTGGGATCCGGCATCCGTGCAATACAACCTGACCTTCATGTTGTTCTTTCACCCAGGACTACTTCATTTGCTCTTGTTGTCAAATAGCATCCGGCCTGTTAGAAGAGAATAGTCTTAGTGGGATTGTAGTGACCGCCAAAGCCGCCTCTAGTCACTATCAAGAAAAGGGAGGAAAAAAACTTCTCTCGGTTATAGGAAATAAGGGCACAAGGGGAAGCCATTCTGCTGATTTACCTTGTGAGTGACAAGTAGATTTTATTATACTGTATTATATTTAATCAATTAGTACATGTGTACATTGTATCCATTCCTGTTAAACAGAAACATAATAAATTAACACATTCCTTACCGATGATGACAACCTTTACAATGCGCTATGAGCTGCCTCATCTTGACATATATTTTTATCATGATGATTTTGCGGGTGTACATATTAGATTGGAGGATGGAGTTGGGCTTTAGGCTGAAGCCCCACATTGTGGAAACGCAGCTTTTTTGTTGCAGATTTTGTTGCATTTTTTTGAGCCAAGGCCAGGAGTGGATTGAGCAGAAGATTGAAATATAAGAACTTCCTAGATAATTCCCATTCCTTTTGTAGCCATTCTTGGCTAAATCTGCAGCAAAATCTGCAACAAAAAAAGCTGCGTTTCCGCGACGTGAGGCTTCAGCCTAAAGCCCAACTCCATCCTCCAATGTAATATGTACACCCGCACCCTTAGCCTTGCTTTTGACTGAAGCTTCTATGGTCAGAAAAACTTCTGATGCAGAGAGTTAACCCCTTCAGTGCTGTGACCCTGCAGCATTATTCAAGGAACTGAGCCCCTTTGTAGAGGGGATTACCAATCCCAACAGCACTTCTGACTTCACCATGGAGACATCCTTGGACTCAGGGTTGGATTATAATAGGGGCAATTTTAGGTTATTGTTCAGAGATTAAATGGGGTCCAATGGCAAGAGGTAATTGCCCCCATTATAATCTGACCTCAGAATAAACTGTATTGGCATCAGCCGACACAGTTGGTTTTTTTGGCATGGTATTTTCTTTTACAGGCCATTCTAAGGGTTAGTGCACACAGGGTTTTTTGGTGCTGAATTTGACGCGGATCCTGCTCAAAATCAGCCTTCAAAAAAAGCCTCCCAATAGAACTGAAGCGGATTCAGTGCCAAAATCAGCCCCAAAAAACTCTGTGCGCACTGACCCTAAACCTATAGCCTATGAGTGATCTGGACCAGAGGCGTAGGTGGTGCGATGATGTCATCACACTGCCAAAGCAAGGCTGCAAAAGTTCTGACCAAAGGCTGGAAGAGGCCTGCATCACATTGTTGGAGCAATGCTATTAGGCACGGTATTTCTACTAGCATAGGGGTCAGTATGGGACACAATACTTGCGGGAAAGGGATGCTATGGGACTTTTACTGTGTGGAGGCTTATTATGGAACATTAGAGTTGTGAAGGGCCAGTATGGGACTTTATGCTGTTTGGGGGCCCACTAGGCGAGATTATTATATAAGGATGGTAAACATGGAAAAATATTCTATTTGGAAAGCTAGTATGAAATATTCATTATACTTGTAGCCGCCATGGGACATTATACTGTGTGATGGGCCACTATAGGACATTATAGTCCTATAGGATGACAGAGACTTCATCATTGTGTGGGCAGAGTAAGAGGAATGATTTAAGATATTACTAGAGATGAGCGAGTAGTATTCGATCGAGTAGGTATTCGATCGAATACTACGGTATTCGAAATACTCGTACTCTATCGAACACTACTAGCTGTTCGAATGTAAAAGTTCGATGCAGAACCAGCATTGATTGGCCGAATGCTATATAGTTGGCCAATCAATGCTGGTTCTTCTCCTACTTTTAGAAGTCTTCTCCGTGCAGCTTCCCCGTGGCGTCTTCCGGCTCTGAATTCACTCTGCCAGGCATCGGCTTGTAGTGCGGGCATGCGCAGACGGCTCTGCCCAGGCCCGATGCCTGGCAGAGTGAATGAAGAGCCGGAAGATGCCGCGGGGACGCTGCATGGAGAAGAATTCTCGGAGGATCCAGCCCGATCCTCACTCGTGGACTTGGTAAGTATAATTTGATCGAACGTTGCCTACCCCTGAAACGAGCATTTTCCCCCCTAGACTATAATAGGGTTCGATATTCGATTCGAGTAGTCGAATATTGAGGGGCTACTCGAAACGAATATCGAACCTCGAACATTTTACTGTTCGCTCATCTCTAGATATTACATTTGCTGCAGTATTGCTCCCTCTTTCTGTCCATGGTATTTTCCTGTATATTGCAGTATTACAGTATTTGAGGCACAATAGTGGGTATAACATCTGAATGCAGGGGTGGATGCAAAAATACAAATAAATTCTACAAATATAAAAAATAATCTGTGATGCCGGCTGTTCAGCGGTAGGAATATTTCTGAAAGTCTCTGTTTGTTCTATTCCCACAATACTATAGCAGTGGTCGACAGAATTTTTATAGAGAGGCATCTAAGCATTAGTACCAACCAACAAATCAATGGGAGATATGGGAGCTGCAATCTCACATACATGGGCTTCAAATGTAGATATGTGATTCCTACTAGTTTACGATTTGATTTCCATCATAGAACTTGACATATCACATGTATGTAACACAACACTTAGCGGAATATGACCTATAATAGTAATCTGACTCTTTCAGAGACTTTTATTGACCAAAATAGATCAATTTAATGAAAATCATTTGGAGCTATTACGTTACCTAGCTCAATTCCTAAAGAGGACCTGTCAAATACTTATGTTTCCAATGAATCCAAATTGGTACAATATTACTACTGACATAATTTGGTTACAATAGTACAATTTTTATTTGGGTTATAATTTCTGCATAAATTGAAAGAAAATTAGAAGCATTTTATGGTTAGTGGACTCTGATACTTCAAGATTTGTTCTCAACACTCTCTGGTTTGTGATGCAGACGCTATAACCTTGGATTTTATTGTCTGTTATTTTTATATTTACTTGCTAATAGGGTTGATGGATTGGGATCGGAAAAGATCGGATTCCGATTGGCGATCGAGTAAATTTCACGATCGCAATCGGAATTCCGAATCTGATCTTTTTAGGCGGGATCGAGGTCGGAGGTTATTTCCCACCATGTTTTGCTACTGGCCAAGCATTGTGGGAAAAGCTAACAATGTTAGCTAGGTCCCATAGGAATGAATGGATGCAGCCGGCACACAGCCTGTGCCGGCATCCGGCTGCTTAACCCCCTGCACGCCGGCTGCGTCTATTCATTTTAATGGGAGACTAGCTAACATCTCTAGTAGCTAACACTTACCTGCACAGATCTCTGGTCCTGTCCCCGCTGTTCTCGCTCCACTTCTCACCTTGCTGCCCCAGCCTCTCAGGTTAGAGTTACAGACCTAGGAAGAAGGTGGGGCTTGTGGCTTAGGAGAGCGTGGGCGGGTACTGGGAGGGGAGACGTGAGTGATGCACATTGGTGCTTGCTATTGCCTCGTGCGTGCAGGCGTTTCTCTTGCTGTTTATTACTTGTATTCTTATTCTTGACCTCCGGCTTACCCTTTGACTATTCTCTTGGATATCAATTCTGTACTGCCTTGCTTGACTATTACTGGACCCGTGGCTGGATTACCTCCCTTTGTTGTTGTTTGTCTTATTTGCGTTCTGTGTTGTCAGATATATAGGAAGGGCCCATCGCCCAGTTGTTGCCTATTACTTAGTATAGGACTGGCAAGCAGGAAGGAACAGCAGGGGGTTTCAGTTTAGGGCTCACTGTCTCTTGTGCCCTTGCCCCCAGGGTTCACCAGCAACTACTGGGTAATTTCAGCTCTAGCAATTCCCTTACAATGGAGTTTAATTTTCAGTGAATAATCCTAATAGAGAAGAAGCATAAATAATAGATCAGTACTATAATAGGTCATGGCTAATAACTTTATAACCTAAAACAGTTTTAGTATGTGCACTCCAAGTAATTTAATCTCTTCTGCCATTTGACCTGCCATTCGGTGAATATATCTTTCCCGCGGAACAGTAACAAATATTTGAGCAGTTAGATGTTATTGTCTTCACTTCCACGCTTATCTATTTCTTTGCCTGCAGAAAGATGTTCAATTATAAAACTATGTGGGGACTAACTAATTGGAGAGATTCCGAGGGAAGATTAGTGTCCTGCTTATGTCTACAGGGAATGAACTTATCTGTACAGTGAATATTTATGGAATGGAGTTAAATTCACATAGAAAATGGAGCTCACACCTTCAGACTATGGAATATGATAGAAAATCACTTGCCTAGCAAATTTCAATCTCAGGCATGGTTATTGTAATACTGTAGGTAAGATCCGACTCTGGCAATTGTATTCTAATTTATCGAGACAAATCCGCCTCCTATTTCCATTTGTGCCATTTCTCGAATTCTAAACTTACGATAGTTTTGATCGATGTTTGCTCTATGAGTTGGTGAAAGTCTCCATATCCTGGTTAGCAAAATTAAATTTTGTTTGAATTAGAATTTCTTGGCAAATAGAAAAGAAATGAGAAGGATTTGCAGAGAGCGGAATACAACACGTCGAGATTTGCTCCGAACGCTGCGTGCTTTGTGATAAATAACAGTACACGGTTCTCGTAGGTTATTTTTATCATTGTGCTTGCTATGACTTGTTCGTACCCTTCTCTGGATTTTATTTTATTTTTACTTTTTTTTTTTGAATTTTTTTTATTTCTAATAAAATAAAAAAATAAAAAAATTAAAGCATTCTACTTTAGTAAAATTGTTTATAGGAATGGGCCCTTCTTTATCTGTCCTATTGACTGGACAAATCCAGTGTATTTCTCTTGTCCTCTAATACAGGGAATGTTTTATCACACTTTCAGTTTTGCTGGTATTTTCCTTTGTTGCAGGGATCTTGATGTAATTTCAGCTACTGATATCACCGTACTGTTACGGGGTTGGACTTACATCTGACTTTATACTTCTATATTCTTGTGCTGTGAAGGGGGATGTGTTTCTCTGCCCAGCAATGATGCTGAGCTGTAAGGCTGGCCCCTCAGACAGTACAATATAGGTGAACGAAAATAATGGTACCAATATCTCTGCAGTGGGGAAAGATACTTTGCCATGATATATAACGTCTAGAGATGAGCGAACACTGTTCGGATCAGCTGTTCTGAACAGCACGCTCCCATAGAAATGAATGGAAGCAGCTGGCACGTACACTTTGCCGGTGGCCGGTCGCTTTGCCGGCTACGTCCATTCATTTCTATGGGAGCATGCTGTTCAGAACGGCTGATCCGAACAGTGTTCGCTCATCTCTAATAACGTCCAATCTCAGAGGACATGAAAAGTTATCTTTAAGCAGCTTTTTCAAGAAAAAAGGTTGTTGAATTGGTTAAATGAGAACTTGGAATTCTTAAGCAAACTGGAGATCAGTTAAATGTAGATATGCCTGTGTAAGATAAGATAAGATAATCATTATCTTATCTATAAAAGGCTAGCCTATTACTACTAGCACTGGCTTTGGGCATATATGGTACTGCTAGCACAGGCTTTGGGCCTATATGGTAATATCCCAGACCACGTGACGTCTGGGCATTACCATATAGGCCCGAAGCCTCCTAGAAGTAACATTGGATCCCAGAGAGGTGAGAAACAGTGTTTATTATTTTCCCTCACCTCCCCTGGGGCTCCGATTATTATACTCAGGGTCTGAAAAGAGATTTTGAGATTTCAAGATCGATTTTAAAATCCGATTTCCAATCATTTTCCAGCCGAACTCGATCCCGATCGTTAAATTTGCTCGATCGCCGATCGGAATCCGATCTTTTCCGATCTCGATCCTCAACCCTAGTCAATGCTTTTCTATGGGAAAAGTCACTTTTAGGGTTTAGCCTATCTTGAGATAACCTCCTATCTTGATCCCGCTGGAAAAGATCGGGTAGGAATTCCAATCGTGAAATTTACTCAATCGCCGATCGGAATCCGATCTTTTCTGATCCCGATTGCTCAACCCTACAGACAAGTGAAGGGGATCATATAAGTTTATTTGGGAATCTGTGATTTCTTCCAGAAGTAAGAAAACTATCCTCTTACTCTTAGTAAATATTAAACTCCTTTAGGGCCAAGACAACATTGGTGCTCCTTCCAGAAGAAAGATCAATGTTTTTCCATGGACGACTCCATTAAATGAGTTCTTTATATTCACCATATACTGTATACAGGTGCTGTAATGCACGTAGCATTATTTATAATAAAACAAATGTGTATACTGCACTCAGATAATTCAATATTTACAGCTAAACTAATCTCCATTGAGATTTCCCTGCTGAAAGATGTGAAACAAGCTGTGAGAAAAAACAAGATATTGCAATTTTTTGTTCACACTTTAATGTTATGACAACTAGACCCAATAGCATAATTATATTACAAGAGTAAATAACAATAAATAGTCCAACTTCCAAAAAATAATTGTAACTAGACAAGTACGACACTTCTAAGTAACAGAATACAAGTCTTGTGAGACTGGTTGCAGGAAATCTTCATAAACAATCCGTTCCTGGTGACAACACCCAGATCAGATGTTTATTATCCCCATACTGAGATGATCCCTCCTGGGCTGTGAGAACCAGACTATCACAGTGTTCCAGGAGTGTTCACTGCTGACTGTAACAGCTTCTGGTCCAGGTGTTATTATCAGGACTTGAAACTGCGCTACCACTCTTATCCTTGCAGAAAGCGGGTCCCATCTGGACTGGAAGTGAGGACATCCTGCTCATTGTTATGTGACTGTTGTAGCTGATCACTGGGCTCACTGTTCACATGACAATTATTAATTCATTGTTTGCTGCACTTACTGCACACATTATTTTATGTATCTTAGCCAGGTCCAGTGAGGAGCGCCCCCCTCCCAAGTAGTAGTTTAAGGACGAGGGGACATTCTTCACAGCTTATCGTCATAGCTGAACAGTAAGGAACACCCCCCTCTGACACTACAGAGCTACGGAAAGACTGTCAGGAACGCTCTTCTGACAGTGGGCAGAGATCGGTAATGGCACCGATAGCTCTTCCCCCAGGATACATAATGGGAAAGCTGATTTTCTAGTGGTATATAAAACTGCATATGCCCAAGGTCGTGAAAGCTCCTCTTTAAGCATTCCAAGTTTTTATGTGGTCTTATTTGCAAAGTCCAATTAAAAAAAAAAACTATACAAATTACTAGAGATGAGTGAGTAGTGAAATATTCGAGATTTGATATTCGTTTCGAGTAGAGCCTCAATATTTGACTACTCGATCGAATATCGAATCCCATTATAGTCTATGGGAAAATGCTCATTTCAGGGGAAACCACTATTTGACTAAAGGAGAGTCACCAAGTCCACGAGTAGCAGGAGGAGAGTGTTTAGGAGGAGCGCTGTGCAGTTGAGCTGATATTCCCCATTATAGTCTATGGTGTCCATGCACTTTAACTGCACAGCGCTTGCAGTTGTGCTGATATTCCATTCGGGGGGTCCTCCTGCAGACTCCTTCCGGATGGGAGGCAAGCGCTAATGTGAACTGGCCCTTACTCGTCCTGCAGAACCAGCATTGATTTGCCGAATGCTATACAGTGTACAGCATTCGGCAAATCAACGCTGGTTCTGCAGCAGGCTCGTCCTTGCTAGTTGGGAGGGCTGGCAGCTTGCGGTTATGCAGGAGCTGACTTTTTCTCATAGGAGACTGCTTTGGTCCAATCTTAGACTCCGCCCCCTCACAGATGAGCCTCCGGCAGCACCAGCATTGATTGGCCGAATGCTGTACACTGTATAGCATTTGGCCAATCAACGCTGGTCAATGCATTCATATGAGAAAAAGTCAGCTCCCGCATAACCGAAAGCTGCCAGCTCTCCTGACTAGCAAGGACGAGCCTGCTGCAGAACCAGCGTTGATTTGCCGCATGCTATACAGTATAGCATTCGGCAAATCAATGCTGGTTCTGAATCAAATCTTTACTGCGAATAGCGAGTAGTATTCGAACTAGTACGAGTATTTTGAATACCGTAGTATTCTATCAAATACCTACTCGCCCATCTCTACAAATTAGCCCTCTTCTAGAAAACAGAAAATGACCTTCCTAGGCCTTCATCCAGCAAAAACTTACCTCTGTCTTACCTGGGAAAGTATCCAGAAATAGTTATCTGTAGATGGGTGTTTTGCTTGGCTTGCAGTAATGTACACAAGTTTTAGGCATGTGTGGGAAAATGTTGCGAAGTAAGAATGCTGTCAAAAATAATAGAAATAATAGTATATTTGTCAATTATAATTCAAATTGAATGAACAAAATAGAAGCCTAAATCCCATCCATATTTGGAGTGCCCTTTGCCCTTTTGAGGAGGAGTATGGAGGTGATGATACGGCCCCCATAGAGTCCTGTTCTCAACATCATCCAGTCTCTATTTAGTATACAACACCAATATTTTAGCCCCAGGAAACCTTTTAAAGAGCGTTATATCTGTATTTAGAGCCAAAGGCAGGACCAGATCCCACAAAGCAATGAAGAGTTTAATCCTAAATTAATCCTAAGCATGAGTCCTTGGTTTAGTACATAGATATCAATGGAAGTAATACAGGATAAATCAGTAAAAGTTATACAAATTATTAAAAAGTAAAAGTTATAGAATTCAATTACTTAGAAATACAAAGAAAGTCTACCCTGCTAGAACTAAAAGCTAAGAAGTTATGTTAATGTACATAGGTATATAATAGACTGTGGAAATGTGTCCCTTAAAAATTCACTTACTGTATTTCATAGCTGTCTATTGATCTACGTTGGATCAAACATTCATTGTATGATATATGACACTGATATATTCTACCACTAGGCACTGTATGAGTATACATGTATGATAACTATATGATCCATGGTCAGGAGGAACAAGGACTAGAAATCTTATGTAATATTTACATAGTTACGATAAAAAAGCATTTTATAGTGTCGGCTGTCCAACAGTACATAGAACTGCCTGTGATGAAGTACTGGATCCCTGAGATGTGTCTAATAAACAAAACCGTTATGAGACTTACCCTTCCTAGGTCCAGTACTGGAGCTACAATATCCATTAAACAAGGAAAGACCATGTTTCTTTATAGGGAAAGGGGAATTAGTTGTTAGAGCTAAGGGTTGACATGATCCTTCTTTCCTATGATACCATATGCCGGAGCACACCACAGCATACATATGTTACTACTAAAATCAGCAGGTTCATTTGACTTACTTTTTGGATGTATGAGCACCCAATAAAAAAGTGAATAATGGATAGAAAGAGACAAGAGCACAAATATAGAGACAGCATAATGTACTGTTAGCCTTGGATATTTGGTCCCATGTCCTTCGTATGATGAAAAAAAAAAAGTAGCACTCAAGATGTTGTGAAGATTCAAGAGGATCCTTCATTCACTCGTGGTAGGCTGAAGTTTTTTTGCTCACAATGATACATAACCAAGGTTCTCTGCAACTTCAGAATGTATATATATATATATATATATATATATATATATATATATATATATAACATAATTGTTGCTAAAAATACCAAGGATGCAGAAATAGTAGACACACTGCATTCATACATCTGCTACCAGACTCCCTAGTACTGTACAAGTAGCACATCAAACTTATAATGGTCCTTCCAGCCTTGCTGTGAGTTCAAGAACCAGCAGAGAAAATTGTTGGGAATTGTTTAGGATTCTATGTTAATACTTTAGTAATTGCTTTATACTTTATACTTAGATCTATATGTAGTATTAGCAGTTAAAGTAAAAGAGAAAAGACTTCACTATGGAGATTGTTACTGATTCAAGGTCCCCCCAAAATATTTTAAAAAGTGAAAACTAGGGTTGAGCCGATCTTGAAATTTCCGGATCGTTTTTAAAATCCGATTTCTGATCATTTTCCATCTGAACCCGATCCCAATTCTGTTCCTAATGCAAGTCAATGGGATTTTTTTTAATGATCGAAGATCGGATTTTAAAAATGATCCTATTCACTACACAGCATGGAGTCCAAAAATTGTTTCAATTTTTGGACTCCATGTTGTGTAGTGATTAAAAAAAAAATCCCCCAGCTACTTAGCCCCCCTGGTGTCCACTTACCTGCACAGATCCGCTGCCGCTCCCCGTTCTTCTCTCTCATTGACATACCTTCAGAGCGCAGTGCGCACCCCCACCTCCCTAGGCTAGTGTTAGAGATGATGGGAGTAGGCGGGGCTTGTTGTGGCTTAGGAGAGTGTGGGCGGAGAGACGTGAGAAAAATGAGGCATTTGGTGCACTGGAGGCAGGCCTTCAGCTCCTTGGTGCTTAAGTAGGATGTCTGATGTCATAGTGGAAGGATCAACTCTCACTCCTTGTGGTGATGCAGGCAGGAGATGGCAGACTCCCATTTAAGTTACTACTACCTTCCTTCCATAATTGTACACAATTCTACAATTTTTTTATTTTATTTTTGGCATTGCCTACTTTTTTTTGTAAATCTTATTTTATTTGATTTTTACAACTTTTACATATACAAGAGAAAAGCTTTTTCACAGACTTACTGTATATACTCGCAGAAGAAGCCATCTTTGAGAAGTGAATCTAACCATTTACCTGTGAGCTGGGACCAGAAGTCGTCCCGACATTGTACATTTCTAGACAGGAGATGAGGGTGTAGTTCTGTAGGGGAGGTTCTAGAGGGGGGTGGTGCCAGTTGACTCTTGAGACTGTGCCAAACCTCGCAAGGGCCTTTTAGTAGGGGATCACCATTAGGAAAACGAAAGAGTTTTAGCAAAGGAGTCCATAGTTTTGCATTCAAAGAAGGGCCAAATTCATTTTCTGCAATTTGTCTAACAAGAGAGTTTTCCAATGGTGCACTAAGGGATAGCCATCTAGTTAGCATACTCGCCTTGTAGTATACTGACCTATCAGGGAGTGAGATTCCTCCTTTCTCTTTTTGTTTAGTTAGCAAACGACAAATCCAGACAAATCTATTGAACATTGACCTTAATGAGTTCAGAAACGCCTTTGGCAGAGATATAGGTAACATTTGGAATCTATAGAATACCTTCAGTACAATGTAACTTTGTAACAAATGTCTGCGTCCAAAAGAGGGCAAAAAAAGGTAGGTCATAAGAGGATAGTGCGCTGTCTGATTCCTTAAGGAGGGGGGGAAGTTTTCCTTATAAAGGTCTTCCAGTTTGCTGGGAAGTTTAAAGGCGAGGTATTTGACAAAGTCTTGTTTCTAATCGAATGGGGAGGATATTTGGGATCTTTCTCTTGTCTTTTTATTTAGGGAAACAACTAAGACCTCTGATTCCGACAAGTTCGGCTTATAATTAGACAGTGGGCCATAATGAGTCATTAAGTCTATCAGTATCAGAAGTCCTTCTTCCGGATTTGTCAGCAGAAACTATACATCATCGGCAAACGCTACGGCATGTAGTGAGCATGAGCCAATGGAAAGGCCTCTAATTTGCGGATGTTGATGAACCGCTTGTAGCAGGGTCTCAAGAGTCAAAATAAAAAGTGAAGGGGAAAGTGGGCAGTATTGCCGCAAGTCTACAAGTTTCTGCAATGTGATGAATTGTTGTAGTGTGATACTGTATCTTAAAATAACAAACATGAGTGTTGAGAGTGTTAACACTCTGAGGCCCAGATTTACCAATAGATAACCGTGTGAACAAGCAGTCTGAAGATACGTCAGATTTATCACAGTGGTTGAAGTGTGATACTGTTTCTTACAACGGAACACAACTAAAGCCATTGAGAGTGTTAACACTCTGTACCACAGTGGCCGAGAGATTCTAATAGATCAACAGTGTAAGCAACCAGTCTGAAGATACGTCAGATTTATCACAGTGGTTGAAGTGTGATACTGTATCTTACAACGGAACACAACTAAAGCCATTGAGAGTGTTACCACTCTTTACCACAGTGGCCGAGAGTTACTAATAGATCAAGAAGTGCAAACAAGCAGTCTGAACATGCGCCATATTTATCACAGTGCTTGAAGTTGGATGATTAATCAGCATATCTTTACTTCATCTAATCTACATTTATACCACCTTTAACTTACTTTGAGCTACAATTTTTTGCAGCTGGAATCCGCCTGAAGGAAGCTTTTTTATTCTGCTAGCAGAAAAATTCTGCGAGTCGACCCATAGAACTCTATCGGGGGGCGTTTTTTCCACATGGATTCTGAAGCGGATTAAGCATGAAAATCAGTACCAAAAAACTCTGTGTGAATGGACCCTTAAAGGAGATCTAGGAACACTGAACTGCAAATATAGGGCAAATACATGCAGGCAAGACAAAGCTAAAGAGATCCCTGAAATAGGAAAAGAGTATGGACACAGTCAGGAAAGCTGCTTTCTGTCTGTGAATAATATCCTATCTGTAATAACATGAGCAGATGTGCCAAAAATGTGCCATGTTTACAACAGTGTCTAGTATGATAGATCTTGGCCGGTGTTGTTACAACGTTAAGTGTCATGGTAACCATTGCTACATTGCCTTAGTTACTCAATTTCAAGATTCTACATCTACACCTATAATTAGGGTTGAGATCGGAAAAGATCGGATTCCGAGCAGCGATCAAGTAAATTTCACTATTCTGATTGGATTTCCGACCATATCTCTTCCAGCGGGATCGAGATCATAGGTTATCTCAAGATCATCTCATCCCTAAAAGTGACTTTTCCCATAGAGAAGCATTGACTAGGGTTGAGGATCGGGATTGGAAAAGATCGGATTCTGATTGGCGATCGAGCGAATTTCATGATTGAGATCGAGATTGGCTGGAAAATGATCAGAAATCGGATTTTAAAATCGATCTTGAAATCTCAAGATTGGCTCAACCCTACCCATAATGTAGGGCCTTCTTCAACTCTGTGGTTTCCTCAGCCATCTTTTTCGGTGTGGCCTGCTGGGGGTGCAGTATATCAACCAGGGACAGAAATAGACTTGACAGGCTGATCAGAAGGGCCAGCTCTGTCCTGGGGAGCCCCCTGGACCCAATACAGGTGGTGGGTGACAGAAGGATACTGTCTGTGGTGACCTCCATGCGGGAGAACAAATCCCACCCCATGTATGAGACCTTGATGGGACTTGGCAGCACTGTAAGTGACCGTCTGCTTCACCCCAAGTGTGAGAAGGAGCTATCGCAGGTCCTTCCTTCCAACCGCGACCAAGCTGTATAATCTACATCAGACCAAGCGAAGACACTCCACACAGAGAACTAATGATTATGACTATGAAGTCTTCCTTCTTCTTCTTCTGTTCCTTAGCTGCTATGGACTCCTAGTATATCTTCTCTTCTCAGCATATGTGTGTCTACGTCTGTAATATATTACTGTGTATTATCCTGTATCTGTATTACTAGGCTGCTGTAACATACTGAAATTTCCCCAATGTGGGACTATTAAAGGATTATCTTATCTTATCTTATGTATCCATGGACAGGCTGATTCCTTATCCTTCATTTACATTGTAACACTTATAACTTATCTTTTGGTCGTTTGACTCTCATCTCTGAATCTTCCCAAGCAATGATATTCAAGACGTTGCTCTTAATGTAGGTAATAGGCATTAGTATTGTTAATAAAAGAGAATAGCAGTCAATAAAGCGATACAAGCCTATCAGGACACTTCTGTTATTTCTCCAGTTCTTTATGATTTTAATCAGTGCTCATCCACTCCTTGCCCGGGCTTTAAAATTAATGTTCTAAGCACTGAAGCTCCTTGGTGTTTGAAGGGATATTATTTAGTGCTCTCAAATATAATTTCCTGAGGCAAGCCATATGCAATGGATAAGATCCAGGCAACTTCCTACTGATCTCTAGGTGGACCAGATTATTTTTCTACTTTGTATGACAAAAACAAGAGCTAAGCTGGAACATTTGACATTTTTGCCTGCAATAAAAGTATCTTAGATTAGATCAGTTTCCTTTTTTTTTTCCCGTACAACCGTCTGAATATTTCATTTAGGGAAATATTTAGCAGGGTTTTTATTTTTAATCTATCGCTTTTTAATGGTATTTTTGAAATAGAAGTTGCTGGGAAAAAAAGCTGCAGATAAGTTAATAATAAATTATGAGCTCAATTTATATAGAAAACAGAGGACACTTTTATTTTTAGGACGCCGACATAACATACATAATGTATCTCCGAGAATTCTAGAGCGGAATATGAGCATCTCGTACAGATGTAGCAGCGATAAAGATGCAGCCAAGGAGACAAACACCTGCAATCTTCTAGCATTGTGCAGAGCCGTCCATTAATACATATTAAATTAATTGCTGTTAATCCACTCCTACATCCCACTCATTCTATATATAGTAGATGATCAGCATCAGCTGGTTTTGCCTACTGAACTACTAGAGATCAATGAAGATAGGTCATTGACTGATCATACAGCTTGTGCAGGGACTTCTTTGTACCTTAAGGGGTCCCTGCACTAGTTCACCTCAAGCTGTATCACAATTGTATCATTTCTCGGGAGATACAGTGCAGCGTAATAGAAAGTACAGGACCACATGATATAATCAGAGATGAGTGAACAGTAAAATGTTCGAGGTTCGATATTCGTTTCGAGTAGCCCCTCAATATTCGACTACTCAAATCGAATATCGAATCCTATTATAGTCTATGGGGGGGAAAATGCTCGTTTCAGGGGTAGGCAACATTCGATCAAATTACACTTACCAAGTCCACGAGTGAGGGTCGGGCTGGATCCTCCGAGAAGTCTTCTCCGTGCAGCTTCCCCGCGGCATCTTCTGGCTCTGAATTCACTCTGCCAGGCATCGGGCCTGGGCGACTGCACATGCCCGCACTCCAAGAAAATGGAGTGCGGGCATGCGCAGTCGGCTCTGGAAAAAAGAAAAAACTAGTTGCTATGGGGAACTAAGACAGTTTTTACTTTGAGACACGCTTTGTAAATCTGCCCCAATCTTTAAATTATTTTTAAGTCTGTTTGCCTTCTTTCAGTCACCATTAAGGTCCCTTGACAAAGTCCAGTTCCCTGGACGAAACGCACGTCGGGCGATTTACACACTGGCGGTATGGCATTAATGTGATCATGTGACCTGTATATTGTGTAACTGTAGCATGCCATTTGCCTTACATGTTAGGGTGATTTTCATTACTTATACTGCCAGTTTGCCAGCCTTCATGTATGTATATTATACTGAAGTTTCCCCCCATCCCTGGCCAATTATATTAATAGCATACATTTATTTCATTTCTCTTCATTGGTTATTTTTCCATACCTCCTTTGATTGTATCCGTGGTAAACTCTCAGTTCATTGATTATTATGTCCCCCTTCTGTATCATGTTGTTTTTGGCATTTCTATACCCTTTTTAATCATGTTGATAATAAATTTAGCAATTTTTATAGAGCTATGTGTGTGTTCTTTTGGAGTCACCGTTAAGGTGCAAATTCCAGTTGCCTAAGAACCTCTCGACTTACTTAGGTAACATCTACAATCATGTGTCATAAAGTAGATAATCTAAACCAGTGTTTCTCAATTTTTTTACATGAAGTACCCCCTAGAGAAACCAAACCAAGTATCCTCAGAGTAGCAATCACTTTGTCTGTCAACAGTTATGTAATGGCCCCCTCAGTGCCCCCACATGTAGTATAGTGGCCTCAGACTTAGTAGAGAGGTATAATGGCTCCATCAGTGTCCCTACGTGTAGTATAATGGCTCCATCAGTGTCCCTACGTGTAGTATAATGGCTCCATCAGTGTCCCTACGTGTAGTATAATGGCTCCATCAGTGTCCCTATGTGTAGTATAATGGCTCCATCAGTGTCCCTACATGTAGTATAATGGCTCTATCAGTGACCCTACATATAGTATAATGGCTCCATCAGTGTCCCTACGTGTAGTATAATGGCTCCATCAGAGTCCCTACGTGTAGTATAATGGCTCCATCAGTGTCCCTACATGAAGTATAATGGCTCCATCAGTGTCCCTACCTGTAGTATAATGGCTCCATCAGTGTCCCTACATGTAGTATAATGGCTCCATCAGTTTCCCTACATGTAGTATAATGGCTCCATCTGTGTCACTACATGTAGGATAATGGCTCCATCAGTGTCCCTACCTGTAGTATAATGGCTCCATCAGTGTCCCTACATGTAGTATAATGGCTCCATCTGTGTCCCTACATGAAGTATAATGGCCCCATCAGTGTCCCTACCTGTAGTATAGTGGCTCCATCAGTGTCCCTACCTGTAGTATAATGGCTCCATCAGTGTCCCTACCTGTAGTATAATGGCTCCATCAGTGTCCCTACCTGTAGTATAATGGCTCCATCAGTGTCCCTACGTGTAGTATAATGGCTCCATCAGTATCCCTACCTGTAGTATAATGGCTCCATCAGTATCCCTACCTGTAGTATAATGGCTCCATCAGTGTCACTACATGTAGTATAATGGCTCCATCTGTGACCCTACATATAGTATAATGGCTCCATCAGTGTCACTACATGTAGTATAATGGCTCCACCTGTATCCTTACATGAAGTATAATGGCTCCATCTGTGTCCCTACGTGTAGTATAATGGCTCCATCAGTGTCCCTACCTGTAGTATAATGGCTCCATCAGTGTCCCTACATGTAGTATAATGGCTCCATCTGTGTCCCTACCTGTAGTATAATGGCTCCATCAGTGTCCCTACATGTAGTATAATGGCTCCATCAGTGTCCCTACCTGTAGTATAATGGCTCCATCAGTGTCCCTACCTGTAGTATAATGGCTCCATCCGTGTCCCTACATGTAGTATAATGGCTCCATCCGTGTCCATACATGTAGTATAATGGCTCCATCAGTGTCACTACATGTAGTATAATGGCTCCATCAGTGTCACTACATGTAGTATAATGGCTCCATCAGTGTCACTACATGTAGTATAATGGCTCCATCAGTGTCCCTACCTGTAGTATAATGGCTCCATCAGTGTCCCTACCTGTAGTATAATGGCTCCATCAGTGTCCCTACCTGTAGTATAATGGCTCCATCAGTGTCCCTACCTGTAGTATAATGGCTCCATCAGTGTCCCTACATGTAGTAAAATGGCTCCATCAGTGTCCCTACACGTAGTATAATGGCTCCATCCGTTTCCCTACGTGTAGTATAATGGCCCCATCAGTGTCCCTACATGTAGTATAATGGCTACATCAGTGTCCCTACATGTAGTATAATGGCTCCATCTGTGACCCTACATATAGTATAATGGCTCCATCAGTGTCCCTACGTGTAGTATAATGGCTCCATCAGTGTCCCTACATGAAGTATAATGGCTCCATCAGTGTCCCTACCTGTAGTATAATGGCTCCATCAGTGTCCCTACCTGTAGTATAATGGCTCCATCTGTGTCCCTACATGTAGTATAATGGCTCTATCAGTGTCCCTACATGAAGTATAATGGCCCCATCAGTGTCCCTACCTGTAGTATAATGGCTCCATCAGTGTCCCTACCTGTAGTATAATGGCTCCATCAGTGTCCCTACCTGTAGTATAATGGCTCCATCAGTGTCCCTACCTGTAGTATAATGGCTCCATCCGTGTCCCTACATGTAGTATAATGGCTCCATCCGTGTCCTTACATGTAGTATAATGGCTCCATCAGTGCCCCCACATGTAGTATAATGGCTCCATCAGTGTCACTACATGTAGTATAATGGCTCCATCAGTATCCCTACATGTAGTATAATGGTTCCATCTGTGTCCTTACATATAGTATAATCTCTCCATCCGTGTCCCTACATGTAGTATAATGGCTCCATCTGTGTCCCTACCTGTAGTATAATGGCTCCATCAGTGTCCCTACCTGTAGTATAATGGCTCCATCAGTGTCCCTACATGTAGTATAATGGCTCCATCAGTGTCCCTACACGTAGTATAATGGCTCCATCCGTTTCCCTACGTGTAGTATAATGGCCCCATCAGTGTCCCTACATGTAGTATAATGGCTACATCAGAGTCCCTACGTGTAGTATAATGGCTCCATCAGTGTCCCTACATGTAGTATAATGGCTCCATCGGTGTCCCTACATGTAGTATAATGGCTCCATCAGTGTCCCTACATGTAATATAATGGCTCCATCAGTGTCCCTACACGTAGTGTAATGACTCCATCAGTATCCCTACATGTAGTATAATGGTTCCATCTGTGTCCTTACATGTAGTATAATGGCTCCATCCGTTTCCCTACGTGTAGTATAATGGCCCCATCAGTGTCCCTACATGTAGTATAATGGCTCCATCAGTGTCCCTACACGTAGTATAATGGCTCCATCCGTTTCCCTACGTGTAGTATAATGGCCCCATCAGTGTCCCTATATGTAGTATAATGGCTACATCAGAGTCCCTACGTGTAGTATAATGGCTCCATCAGTGTCCCTACATGTAGTATAATGGCTACATCAGTGTCCCTACGTGTAGTATAATGGCTCGACCAGTGTCCCTACGTGTAGTATAATGGCTCCACCAGTGTCCCTACGTGTAGTATAATGGCTCCATCAGTGTCCCTACATGTAGTATAATGGCTCCAACAGTGTCTCTACGTGTAGTATAATGGCTCCATCTGTGTCCCTACATGTAGTATAATGGCTCCATCAGTGTCCCTACATGTAGTATAATGGCTCCATCCGTGTCCCTACATGTAGTATAATGGCCCCATCAGTGTCACTACATGTAGTATAATGGCTCCATCAGTATCCCTACATGTAGTATAATGGTTCCATCTGTGTCCTTACATGTAGTATAATCTCTCCGTCCGTGTACCTACATGTAGTATAATGGCTCCATCAGTGTCCCTACCTGTAGTATAATGGCTCCATCAGTGTCCCTACGTGTAGTATAATGGCTCCAACAGTGTCTCTACGTGTAGTATAATGGCTCCATCAGTGTCCCTACCTGTAGTATAATGGCTCCATCAGTGTCCCTACCTGTAGTATAATGGCTCCATCTGTGTCCCTACATGTAGTATAATGGCTCCATAAGTGTCCCTACATGTAGTATAATGGCCCCATCAGTGTCCCTACATGTAGTATAATGGCCCCATCAGTGTCCCTACATGTAGTATAATGGCTCCATCAGTGTCACTACATGTAGTATAATGGCTCCATCAGTGTCCCTACCTGTAGTATAATGGCTCCATCAGTGTCCCTACCTGTAGTATAATGGTTCCATCTGTGTCCTTACATGTAGTATAATCTCTCCGTCCGTGTCCCTACATGTAGTATAATGGCTCCATCAGTGTCCCTACCTGTAGTATAATGGCTACATCAGTGTCCCTACGTGTAGTATAATGGCTCCATCAGTGTCCCTACGTGTAGTATAATGGCTCCATCAGTGTCCCTACGTGTAGGATAATGGCTCCATCAGTGTCCCTACGTGTAGTATAATGGCCCCATCAGTGTCCCTACCTGTAGTATAATGGCTACATCAGTGTCCCTACGTGTAGTATAATGGCTCCATCAGTGTCCCTACGTGTAGTATAATGGCTCCATCAGTGTCCCTACGTGTAGGATAATGGCTCCATCAGTGTCCCTACGTGTAGTATAATGGCTCCATCAGTGTCCCTACGTGTAGGATAATGGCTCCATCAGTGTCCCTACGTGTAGTATAATGGCTCCATCAGTGTCCCTACGTGTAGTATAATGGCTCCATCAGTGTCCCTATGTGTAGGATAATGGCTCCATCAGTGTCCCTACGTGTAGTATAATGGCCCCATCAGTGTCCCTACGTGTAGTATAATGGCCCCATCAGTACCCCCACATGTAGTATAATGGCCCCATCAGTGTCCCTACATGTAGTATAATGGCCCTATCAGTGCCCCCACATGTAGTATAATGGCCCCATCCGTTTCCCTACCCGTTTCCCTACAAGGACCAGGAAAGGAACCTCACACACCAGGTAAAACATGATAGCACGACTCCCCTGTAAATAAGCCATTGATCCGGACATGACCTATTGGTGACTGTTTCCTCCAGGCCAGAGACTGCGCTGTGCGCAGGGATCAGTAGAGCCACTATCCCAACCATCAGGACCGCAGCGGAAGCTAAAACCAGAAGAAGAGAAAGCGAAACGTCCAGTTTCCTAGCAACTGGACATAGCTGTTGAGCTAAGCTGCGGTTGCTTCATGGGAAGTGGTGCTGAAACACAGCCAAGGTGAATAAACTTCTATTCGGTCACCTCGAAGCTTAGAAAAATTACACACACACACACACACACACACACACACACACACACACACACAAAAAAAAAAAATCACATTTGCAAACAAACAAGATCAGAAGGAAAGTGGGGAACATAAAAACTTACAAAGTATCTACAAACCGCAAGGAGATGAAAGAACACGATGTACGAGTGACAAATAATGCTCTGTATTATCGCTGTACATGTTACAATTTGATGAATAAGACATAATATAAAATAGAAACATATGGCGGACAGAACCGTATCATTTCATAATGAGTATGAGCGACGGACCATATGGTTAGACGTGATGTAGTGGAGCTGAAAATGCCATCACCATAAAAAAGTTCTCCGTAAAAGATGTTCATATGAGGAAGCGATAAGACAGATCATACGGCATAGTAATACTCAGACAAGGTTCCAAACTGATGAAACAATCCATAAGTAAAATGAGGTTTCCTCTCCATGTGTTCCTTCCATTGTAGTTGCTTGACGTTGCTTTGTACATTTACCATAATATTCTGAAAAACTTATCTCATTGAGCTCCAGCGAATATACAGTGTGCACATGCGCCAAACTACTGACATAAGATGCAATATTAAAACTTGCATGTGGACTACTAGTGCTAGGGTATACTGGTATATATCATGGATTGGGCTCTTATCCTGTTTAGTGAGGGGAATGCACTAATGTTGTCATGCTAGTTTTGTGGCACAAAAGTGGACAATTTTGTAGCAAAGCCATCTATGTTACAAATCTGTATTTTCTGACCTACTGGTTGCTTTTGAGAATAGGGGAGGGAACAGACAAGGGGTAAAGGGTCACTAGGGCGGGTGGTGCTAGCATGAATTATACCGGCCTCATTGACTGGTGTAGACTTCAGTTTTGTCACACAGGATCTCCTGCAGTCAGCCAGAATTGTGTACTTGATATATATACTTTTTATGTAGATTGTGAGCCCATATAGGACTCACAATCTACATTTAGGGCTCCCAATCTGCATATAGAGCTCACAATCTATATCTAGGGCTCACAATCTACATACAGGGCTCACAATCTACATACAGGGCTCACAATCTACATACAGGACTCACAATCTACATATAAGGCTCACAATCTACATACAGGGCTCACAATCTACTTATAGGGCTCCCAATCTACATATAGGGCTCACAATCTACATATAGGGCTCACAATCTACTTATAGGGCTCACAATCTACATATAGGGCTCACAATCTACTTATAGGGCTCCCAATCTACATATAGGGCTCACAATCTACATACAGGGCTCACAATCTACATACAGGGCTCACAATCTACATACAGGGCTCACAATCTACATATAGGGCTCACAATCTACTTATAGGGCTCCCAATCTACATATAGGGTTCCCAATCTACATATAGGGCTCCCAATCTACATATAGGGCTCCCAATCTACATATAAGGCTCCCAATCTACATATAGGGCTCACAATCTACTTATAGGGCTCACAATCTACATATAGAGCTCACAATCTACTTATAGGGCTCCCAATCTACATATAGGGCTCACAATCTACATACAGGGCTCACAATCTACTTATAGGGCTCCCAATCTACATATAGGGCTCCCAATCTACATATAGGGCTCACAATCTACTTATAGGGCTCACAATCTACATATAGGGCTCACAATCTACTTATAGGGCTCCCAATCTACATATAGGGCTCACAATCTACATACAGGGCTCACAATCTACTTATAGGGCTCACAATCTACATATAGGGCTCCCAATCTACATATAGGGCTCACAATCTACTTATAGGGCTCCCAATCTACATATAGGGCTCCCAATCTACATATAGGGCTCCCAATCTACATATAGGGCTCACAATCTACTTATAGGGCTCCCAATCTACATATAGGGCTCCCAATCTACATATAGGGCTCCCAATCTACATATAGGGCTCCCAATCTACATATAGGGCTCACAATCTACTTATAGGGCTCCCAATCTACATATAGGGCTCCCAATCTACATATAGGGCTCACAATCTACATATAGGGCTCACAATCTACTTATAGGGCTCACAATCTACATATAGGGCTCACAATCTACTTATAGGGCTCACAATCTACATATAGGGCTCACAATCTACATATAGGGCTCCCAATCTACATATAGGGCTCCCAATCTACATATAGGGCTCCCAATCTACTTATAGGGCTCCCAATCTACATATAGGGCTCCCAATCTACTTATAGGGCTCCCAATCTACATATAGGGCTCACAATCTACATATAGGGCTCACAATCTACTTATAGGGCTCACAATCTACATACAGGGCTCACAAACTACATACAGTCTCCCAATCTACATACAGGGCTCACAATCTACATACAGGGTTCCCAATCTACATATAGGGCTCCCAAACTACATACAGTCTCCCAATCTACATACAGGGCTCCCAATCTACATATACGGATCACAATCTACATATAGGGCTCACAATCTACATATAGGCCTCACAATCTACATACAGGGCTCACAATCTACATTTTTTCCGATCAGTATGCCCTTAGGCCGGGGCCCCACGGGCCGGAAACGCGGCGTTTTACAGTACTTGCAAAGTGGATGGGATTTCAATTGAATCCCATCCCCACTTTGCGGAAAAAATAACAGCGCGCACACGCTGCGATTACCAAAACCATTGCGTTTTTGGAAATCGCAGCATGTCAATTATATCTACAGAAACACTGGCGGCTTCCCTGTAGATATAATTGTAACAGAAAGTCTGCAAGGGAAAACTCTGTGAACTTTCTGTTGAAAGCGTTGCAGGAAGAACCGTGATGCATGCACGCTGTGGTTGTTCCCTTAGCCCTTTAGCCTTAGAGTGTGGGAGAAATCCACGCAAACACAGGGAGAACATACAAACTCCTTGCACATGTTGCTTTTGGCAGGATTCAAGCTCAGGACTCCAGCGCTGCAAGGCTACAGTGCTAACCACTGAGCCACCGTCTGACCCCGAAATTAATAACCTGTGACCAGCATTATCAATACTAAGGCGATATGCCGTATATCACCAGGCTGTGAGTGAATGGCATGGACGACATCCGCGTGCCACCCATGCTTCCATGTCCCTACTCTCAAAGTTAGTGAGCATGGGCCGCAAAATAGACAGGAATAGGAGCAATCCTGATTTTTGCTCTTGGCCCACAGCCCATCCATGGGACCTCCGTACTTATGGGGCCATAGAGATGAGTAGGTCAGTGTGCTAATCATGAAAAACTGTAAGGTAGTCTTGATAAATTCCCCCCAACACAAAACAACCACAAAAAATTAAATCCATATTATCTATATAATGCTATCAAACTATCATTCTAAAGATTTTAACATTTTAGTCTTACACTTTCATCTCGTTCTTTAGACGTCTGTATATACCCCAGACATCCACAAGCCTAGATGAACCATCTTCAGACATATCCCGCACGAATCTCTCCAGGCACATGTCCAAGATATTAGCGTCTAGACAATTTAATACTCCTCAGTTTTCCGTCTGCGCCTGAGGAAAAGGCTTGTCCTCCTGTTGTTTATTTTCTGGTGAGCATGACCTCTACCCCGTCACTTAATTGCTACCCTTTTCCGCATGCAATGACCTTTCCTTGTCTCCTGACCTTGCATTGGCCGCTCTTTTTCTTTCCTATCCCTTTATCTATTTAGTTATCAATGACACAAGCCCGAGGCATTAACCTGGCATCCCCTGTAGTCAAGTCTCTTGCAGGTGTCTCTAGGGAAGCTGTAGCCTGTATTAGACTTATAGCCTGAGGTGAGCCCATTTCAGTCCCCCCCCCCCAGGTGGGATAATATTATATCAGTATTCCATATAAGTGTAAGCACTACAAGTGCGGCACTGCAGTCATACATTGGAGTTCAGATTTTATTGCTGGGTATAAGAATCACATTGGTATTCAGCACATCCTCAGACAATCTAACGTAATATAATGATTTGGTCTTGAATGAATGGCTGATAAATTGGGTAGAAACTTGGAATATCTTTTCATCAGTGGCAGGGAAGCTTTCGGCTTGTGGAAAACAAACTAGTTATGGAGATAATAGTCTGCAGAGCCGCACTGTTGATATTAGTTATTATGTGTTCATTAACACAAGGCAAATATCTGCCGAAAATAATATGGAGTTGGAGATATTGTTTTATGTATTGTTTATTCATAGATGACAAATACCGCCACCTGCGCACCGCGCTATTTTGCTATTTCTAAGTATCTTTTCCGCTCACATAGTTCTCCAACTTTAGGTGTACGACTAAATGCCAGGTCTATATCAATGCTTAGGTTGTAATGTATGTTTCGAATAATCCAAAGAAATATTGTAATAGGTCAACGGGAAAGACAAGAAAATGTCCCATAAAAATATATAGTGTTGGCCAAAAGTATTGGCCCCCCTGCAATTCTGTCAGATAATACTCATGTTCTTCCAGAAAATGATTGCAATCACAAATTCTTTGGTATTATTATCTTCATTTAATTTGTCTTCAATGGAAAACCACAAAAAAAAATTGTCAAAAAGCCAAATTGGATATAATTCCACACCAAGCATAAAAAAGGGGTAGACAAAAGTATTGGCACTGTTTGAAAAATCATGTGATGCTTCTCTAATTTGTGTAATTAACAGCACCTGTTACTTACCTGAGGCACCTAACAGGTGGTGGCAATAACTAAATCACACTTGCAGCCAGTTGAAATGGATTAAAGTTGACTCAACCTCTGTCCTGTGTCCTTGTGTGTACCACATTGAGCATGGAGAAAAGAAAGAAGACCAAAGAACTGTCTGAGGACTTGAGAAGCAAAATTGTGAGGAAGCATGAGCAATCTCAAGGCTACAAGTCCATCTCCAAAGACCTGAATGTCCCTGTGTCTACCGTGCGCAGTGTCATCAAGAAGTTTGCCAGCTGCCATCATAGTGCATAGGTAACAGAGGTTGTTTGTAGGGTTGGGACTAGAGATGAGCGAATCGAAGCTGACGAAGTGGAATTCGATCCGAATTTCAGGTAATATTCAGTTCGCATTGAATCTGGATTTCCTCCTACTTCATGGTAAGGAATCACATGTTAGGATATGGAGCAAAGAACTCTGGGAACACGGGATAACCCACAATGCCATGTACGCAGCCAATCAGCAGCCAGCTAGCCCTGTAAATACCCCCCACCATCTTGGATTCAAGCATTTTCCGTAAGAAGTCAACATTACACAGCACCTGCGCCCTCACTTGGGAATACGTGAATCTCCCTGTCCCTGGCCAATCCCTCCATTCTTTATTGTGGTACTATTCAAGTATCCCATGTATACATTTAAGAATATGCACTTGAGCAAGGGCTATTCTCACCCGAAACGCGTTGTGCCTCGTACTTTAATAAAACTACGGTCAATACGTCCGCTTGTCCTTCATCTTTGACCCGGTCCACCTATCTCTTGTGTTTGTGTTTAACACTCCATTGACACCTTGGCCTGCAGGAGAATGGCATTGTCCACGATTGTCTCAGCTCAAGACTTGTGTCTTGTTAATACAATAACATATTGCAACATGTTGGCCACGTCCTTGATGCACTGCAATTCCAAAAGCAACCAGCGGGCGGCCGCACATGACCCAGCCATCTTGTGGCAGAATATCACAAAATCATGTTTGTTTGAGAACCTGGTCATCTAGTAACACTGATATGTGGACATGTCCAGCCTAGAGAAGAGGTACAAGAGGAACATAAGTCATTTGGAGAAGGAAGGCAATAAAGTGGTGTCTCTACATATTCATAACCACAACACTCAATAAACCTACAAACCCCAAATACTTTATATCTCTCAACTTTCTAAATTATTAACGAAGATAACATTTTAATTTAAAACAAATCCAACTTTTTATTAAGAAATATTATAAGCCCAACTAAAAAAAAACCGCCAGTGTGATTTAGTTTCCAGGACATGCTATTCATCCTGAAGACCTTAGAACTGGGGACGGGGATGGCGGAATTACAGAATATAAAACATTTTTATACCTAGTTCTCTCCTTTACACATTATAAATAATCTTCATATTCAATATTTGGTTCTGCCTCTGTAATATACATTATTCTATGCAAGTTAAACAATTCAAAGAGTATCATTTAATATACATGAATGCCGAAACATAATATATTCATTGAAGTTATTGTGCATTGAAGCTATAAAATGAAGTACCCTGTACATAATTAAAGAAGCCTTTATATGAGATTTCACTTAATCTGCATTGGTAGAGAAATGTGTTACTATAGAAAGAAATTGAACCCAACTTCAGTGCAGTAACGGCAGATACTAAGGGGAGATTTACTAAGCTAAATGCACCAGCATTCTGTCACAATGTGCACCGTATAGATTGCAGGAAATGCCGTAAACCAGATTTATTATATGTTTTAGATACTTTATATATCTCACTATACGGCTTACTAATCATTCTAGAAAAGGAATCATTAAAGCTTAAAGTGGATCTTTCATGTCCTCGGTAGGGTTGAGCCGATCTTGAAATTTCAGGATCGTTTTTAAAATCCGATTTCTGAGCTTTTTTTCAATTCGATCCCAATCCCAATGTAAGTCAATGGGATTTTTTTTAATAATCGAAGATTGGATTTTAAAAACGATCCTATTCACTACACAGCATGGAGTCTAAAAATTGAACGCTTTAATTGTTTGACTCCATGCTGTGTAGTGATTACAAAAAATCCTCTGGCTACTTAATCCCCCCTGGTGTCCACTTACCTGCAAAGAAGCGCTGCCACTGGTCCGGTCTCCGCTGTTCTTGCTCCTCTTCTCACCTCGCTGCCTCCGCCTCCCAGGTTAGTGTTACAGAACTAGGAAGATGGTGGGGCTTGTGGCTTAGGAGAGTGTGGGTTGAGGACTGAGAACAGTGGGGACCGGACCAGCGATCTGTGCAGGTAAGTGTTAGCTACTAGAGATGAGTGAACACTAAAATGTTCGGGGTTCGAAATCCGATTTGAACAGCCGTACACTGTTCGACTGTTCGAACGGGTTTCGAACCCCATTATAGCCTATGGGGAGAAATGCTCATTTCAGGAGTATGCAACATTCGATCAAATTCTACTTACCAAGTCCATGAGTGAGGGTCGGGCTGGATTCTTCTCCCTGCGCAGCTTCACTGCGTCCTCTTCCGGCCTTGAATTCACTCTGCTAGGCATTGGGCCTGGGCAGAGCCGACTGCGCATGCCCGCACTACAAGCAGACATGCGCAGTCGGCACTGCCCAGGCCCGATGCCTGGCAGAGTGAATTCAGAGCAGGAAGAGGACGCTGCGCAGGGAGAAGACTTCTAAAGGTAGGAGAAGAACCAGCGTTGATTGGCAATGTATAGCATTCTGCCAATCAACGCTGGTTCTGCATCGAATCTTAACTTCAAACAGCTAGTAGTACTCGATCGAGTACGAGTATTTCGAATACCATAGTATTCGATCGAACACCTACTCGATCAAGTACTACTCGCTCATCTCTATTAGCTACTAGAGATGTTAGCTAATCTCCCTTTTAGAATGAATGGACGCAGCCGGTGCACAGGGGTTTAAGCGGCCGGATGCCGGCACAGGCTGTGTGCCGGCTGCATCCATTCATTCCTATGGGACCTAGCTAACATTGTTAGCTCTTCCCACAATGCTTGGTCAGTAGCAAAGCATTGTAGGAAATAACCTCTGACCTCAAAAAAGATCTGGATCGGAGTTCCGATCGCGATCGTAAAATTTACTCGATCACCAATCGGAATCCGATCTTTTCCAATCCCGATCGCTGAACCCTAGTCCTCGGACATTGGTGGCATTATATACCGCTAGAAAGCTGACAGTGCACTGAATTCAGTGGCATGTGCTGTCAGTTTCGGCACCAACATCTCCCCACTGTCAGGAGGGTGGCCCTTACAGCCTAGCATCATCACTAGGCTATAAGGCTAGCCCTTCTGACAGTGGAAGGATATCAGTGCCGAAGCTAACTGCACCAATATCTCCAGTACCTGGGTGCATACCGCAAAGGCTGTCAATGCTCTAAAGTTCACAAAAAACCTGGCAAAATGTTTCTCTGGGTGTTATTCATATAAGTGTAATGTTCTATTTTGACCCTGTTTGACTTGTCTGTGATGTAAATGAGATGCAAGGAAATCCCCGGCAGATTTGTCAAGTGTCAATCTATTATTACGCTTAGTGACCTGAGTGAAAATTGCAGGATATAGTACTTTTTATAAAGATAGATAGTGATATGGAAAATAGTAAAAAATTGTTATTCTTAATTCTAATTTGTACTAGTGGTATAGGATATAGGCATTTTTTTGGTGATGCATTTCTTTTCAAGAAGTTATTTTGCCAGGAAAAAAAAAATGATAAAGAGATAGCAAATTTCTGTTGTCGATGGTTTGCCTCTTTCGGCAGCTGTCAAGCTGGCCTACCACTGAACTCATTCCTTGCACTGTGCCTCTGATTGTTCCGGCATCTCAGTAGCTCGCTGGGACACCATTTAATGAGTGTGTTGTTGGTGTTGATGATCCCCATCAGCTCCGCTTGAGGAGAACTCTGTTGAATTCTGCCTACCTTCATAGCTCTCGCGGTTTTAGAATTTTGCGTCAGATTAGATTTTCTTTTTCTCGGCATGTTTAAAATTGGCAAACTGCCAATTTATATTAAAGGTGTTTTCCCATCCAGTGTATCAGCACATTGCCTGTAGCAGATCAGATAATATACGGATGCTTGTACAGAATGGACTCAGTGTTATCTGTGTGTTTACATAGAGAGATAACAGATCTGGGACCTGAGATAAGCTGCTGCAGTAGCATTGTAATATAGTATGTGAACATAAATTCATAACAGTCGTGAAGCCATGTCATTTACCGGGATAAAAAGTAGCCTATGTGTTAATCGAGGTTACAAACTATCTATGTGCCCAATTTCATCCAAATCCATTCAGCTGTTTTTGCATGAAAGAGTAACAAACACACAAACCCACAAACTATCACATTTATAATATTAGTAGGACGCCACTTATCAAATTGCTGTGACCAGTGATTGACCTAGAGGTGATTGTGTTAATAGCGACCCCTGCAGCATTGACATGGGACTGCAGGAGATCAGAGAGCTGAATATTGCACAATCTCAATAGTGCACAAGCCCAAATACACATGGGTGCCCACAATCATTCACCAGGTTAGGGGGCATTCACACGGAGTAACGCCGGGCGTGTATCACAGCCATACACGCCGGCGTTATGGCAGACTGCCGAACACTTCCCATTCACTTCAATGGGAGCGCTCGTAACAGCGGCGTTTACGAGCGCTCCCATTGAAGTGAATGGGAAGTGTTCGGCAGTCTGTGGTAACGCCGGCGTGTACGGCTGTGATACACGCCCGGCGTTACTCCATGTGAATGCCCCCTAACTCTGACAATGAGTGGCTGTCCTGGTGACATATAATCTTGCTAATAAATAATGAATAATACATAATAACTGCATAATAAATATTCAGCGGTATCTGCTCATAGGAAGCCAGGCTGATAGCAAAAACTGTAATCAAGGGAAAGAGAGAAAATATTAATGAAGAACGAGAGGCGGCCGGTGTCAATATCATATGCATGAGGCTCGTGCTGTTTGATGAGCGTCACATGATAACTAGAGTTGAGCGAGTAGTGAAATATTCCAGATTTGATATTCGTTTCGAGTAGAGCCTCAATATTTGACTACTCGATCGAATATCGAATCCCATTACAGTCTATGGGAAAAAATGCTCATTTCAGGGGAAACCACTATTCGACTAAAGGAGAGTCACCAAGTCCACGAGTAGCAGGAGGAGAGTGTTTAGGAGGAGCGCTGTGCAGTTAAAGCGCACAGACCCCATAGACTATGGGCTGGTTCACATTAGCGCTTACCCCCCGTCCGGAAGGAGTCCGCCCCCCGAACGGAATACCAGCGCAACTGCAAGCACTGGACAGTTAAGAGCACGGACCCCATATAATATAATGGGCTCCGTGTGCTTGCCACGCACTGCCCGCATGAATCATTCGTGCGGGCAGTGCACGGCAAGCACACGGAGCCCATTATATGCTATGGGGTCTGTGTGCTTAACTGTACGGCTGGTTCTGCCCGAGGCTCGTCTGTGACGAGGCGGAGTCTAAGATCGGGCCACAATGAAGACTGCTGTGGTCCGATCTTATACTCCACCTCCTCACGAGCCTCCAGCAGAACCAGCGTTGATTGGCCGAATGCTGTACACTGTATTGCATTTGGCCAATCAACGCTGGTCAATGCATTCCTATGAGAAAAAGTCAGCTCCTGCATAACCGCAAGCTGCCAGCTCTCCTGACTAGCAAGGACGAGCCTGCTGCAGAACCAGTGTTGATTGGCAGAATGCTGTACACTGTATAGCATTCGGCCAATCAACGCTGGTTCTGAATCGAATCTTTACTGCGAATAGCGAGTAGTATTTGAACGAGTACAAATATTTTGAATACCTCCTCGATTGAATACCTACTCGCTCATCTCTAATGATAACACATATTGTCTTGCCTATAATATGGCCGTAAGACGAGGGGAGTGTAATACTGTCTTGCAGTTCTTTCTGTTCTCTCTTTTATATGAGGGACAGATCAATTGAGGGAAAGTATTAAGTTACTTTGCTTTACTTATTATTAGTCTACCTTTCCCTTTTGCAGGTTATCAGGGACAGATCAATTGAATGATAATGATAGGGCTCTATCCATCTGTTGCCACTTTGTTCCCACTTTTCCCTGATTACATTTTTCTATCAGTCCGGCGGACTGTGCGACACTATATTTTACTCTCAGTTTTTTTCTTATGAACCTAATCAGGTTTTTTTTTTTTACCTATCTTTCTGTCCAATAAAAAAGTAATAGAAGAAAATCTATAACATCTTTTTTTCTGTAATTTATTTAATGTTAAAAAAGGTTTCCACTTTGGAAAACTTCGGCGTGTCATTTGGGTCAAGCACTGCGGTAAGAGTCAGGTAAGAAGAAATAAACTTCTGAGATACAGATGGAAGTGTCGATCTTTATATAGCGTCAGACTGCGCTAATGTCATATATTAAAGGGAAGGTGACTTATTCTCTTTATATCAAGTCAAGTTTAAATTGTATTTATCTTCTAATTTTCAATATCATTGTCTAAATTTTAAAAACAAGGACAGGTTTATCAGGCATTGTGCGCTGACATTCTAGCAACAAGATAGGAAAAGTTCTACAATGTTGCGCAAATCAGATTTAGTGCAACAATTTGTGAGTTTTTTCTGCTTCGTGCTACCCTTGGCACTTTCCTGAAAGAGAAGTATGATAAAAGGTGTGGTGTGGGCAGGGCCCCCTCCAGATTTATGATCATTTATGGCCAGCGCGGCACCTCCCATGAGGCCTCAGGTGGCGCTATGCCAGGGCCCCGGGGGGTGGGGGCATTTTTGCTTACCTAAGCCAGTCCAGGTCAAGCTGTCCTGGACTGGCTTAGCGTCACCGTCTCGGCAGCCCGGCACGGGAAGCGAGCGGTGGATTGGGGAGGCCCTGTGGACGCAGCATTGCTCCACTGGCCTCCCCTCATGCTCAGGCAGAGAGCAGGTCCTCTCCGTGCCTGCTCTCTGCCTGCTAACGCCTCTCCACCACACCCCCTTTGATCCGCCATGCCCCCTCGCTCCGCCCCATCAGGCGGCAAAAGAGGTAGGCTCACCCCTGTTTATGGCAGTCTACTGTGCAGGGGCACAACCTGATTTATGCGGAGTCATTTATGCGGTGTCTCCTCTGCACCCTTCCGCTGGAAATATTACAACACCAAAAGTCAAAAGGCGCCATTCTTCATAAATTTGTCCCAATAAAATCTTATAGTTTTCCTTTAGGACGTCTAGTCTTACACCATGTTACAAATTATTAAGCAAATCAGATTGAAGTGTCATAAAGACCACCTTTCTCACTGACATCCCCTCCCTGTTTCCCTAGCTAGCCTGCCCACCCCACCCCCTTACCCCATCATAATTATTTGTCTTCCAGTCCGGACCTTCTGGGCATGTGAGGTTACTTTTTCTGGGCGCCCAGCACCTCCTTTCCTATCAGTATGTCTTTGTAGAATGGGAGGTAATCTATGCAAACATGGGGAGGACATACAAACTCTTTGCAAATGTTGTTCCTGGCAGGATTCAAACCCAGGACCTCCTTTTCTATATGTCTGTTGGCCTGCACAATAGAGCTGAGGTGCTATCCTTTCCAGAAATGGAACATCACCAGTAAATCAGAAAATGTGACTGAACGCCAAGGCAATCTAGGTAAACATGGATGTTTTTGTACACTAAGTAATTTAGAAGGCAATTGCGGGTGGGGTTTAGCGTATATTAGAAATATGACTTTATCCCAGACAACCCTTTTAATCATTGTTATCCAGCAATCATATTATCACTGGAGGCGGATGAATCTCAAATCGCCAGTTTGTGTCTTGAGATATACCCCAGACAGTCAGGCTTCAACGAATATTACAGAAACATTGGCACATTCAACAAAGACAACATCTTTATGTCATACAGATGGGGTCCTTATCTGAGGGACCAGCTGGTAAGAGCTGACCTCGGTCCAGGAACATGGCTAAGATAGTCCAGAATTCTTGGAAGCCAAAATCTTGTCGCAGTCCAATGACTGGGATATGCCCAGTGTGACAATGTAGGAACTGGCCCCACATTCACATATCATATCATTTCACATGTGATACAGATTTCGTGATCTATCTTTCCATACGACTATGTGGTTTGGACTATGTGTGTGTGAAGCTACCTTAAGATCAGAGAAAGAATCTCAAAAAACAAATCCACCATCCAAAATGGAATTCTTGAGCTGCCCATTTTCTAGAAATCAATCACAAGCCTCACCAACTTAAGTTTAATATTATTTAGTGGGTTCCTCAAAAGAAAACTCATAAATTCCCATACACAATAGTGCCTGGTAAACAATTAAGGGAATGCAGCACTCCCCTTACCAGCCTGACTCCCCACAAAGCTGTTGTTGGCCTATCCTAGGGATAGTCCATTAATATGAAGAGTTTGTCCAACTCACACACACAAAGCTGCTTCAAGGGATTGTCCGACATCTGGAGGAACAAACAAGTCACCCCCTATCCAAGTAACCTCTGAAACAGATGAAGCAGCGCACATGATCCGACCTGCTTCTCCATTCACAACTGAGGTGCAGAACAGACCACGTTGTGTGATTGGTGAGGACCCCACAATCAGAGAGTGAACTTGTTTTTCACTTATATTAGCTGGACGACCCCTTTAAATAAAGCAATGTCTTTAACCAAACTAAAAATAAAAACACCTCCCCTCCCACCCCACTCAATGCTACTGTTACTTTGTGATAATGTCAGATCAATGGCAGATCACCGCTGTGGCAAACCATACTGGCAACTCTCCATCACCACAGCAGCTTCATACACACAATGATCGTCCATCAAATGCTGTGATACTAGGGTGATCGCAATCAGGTTCCAATCCCATCTAAAGAGATTGGGAACGGAATTCCGATCCCGACCGCTCAACTTACCTGCACAGAAGTGCTGCCACTGCTGCTCCCCGCTCTTCTCGCCCCTCTTCTCTCTCATTGACATGCCTTCAGAGGGCCCTGCGCGCCCCCGCCTCCCTAGACTAGTGTTAGAGATACTGGGAGAAGGCGGGGCTTGTGCCTTAGGAGAGTGTGGGCGGGTACTGGGAGGGGAGATGTGAGTGATGCACTCACGTCTCCCCGCCCACACCTAACCCGCAACAAGCCCCACCTACCCCCATCATCTCTAACACTAGCCTAGGGAGGTGGGGGTGCGCACGGTGCTCTAAAGGCATGTCAATGAGAGTGAACCGGACTGAGAAGAACGGGGAGCATCAGCGTCAGTGGATCTGTGCAGGTAAGTGGACACCAGTGGGGCTAAGTACAGTTTGGAAAATCAGCCCCATTAGGTGTAAAGATTTAGCAATGAAGTATTTCAATAGACATTTCGGCTTTGGCGATCCTTTACATAGAATGATCCTGGTAGAGCGGTGACTCCGGCAGCCAATACTCATATATCTAATGACAAAGTGCAGCTCTGTTCACTAAGTATTTTTTTCAATACTTTACATTTATAATTTATTTCCTGATTAGAGATGAGCGAACAGTGTTCTATCGAACACATGTTCGATCGGATATCAGGGTGTTCGCCATGTTCGAATCGAATCGAACACCACGTGGTAAAGTGCGCCAAAATTCGATTCCCCTCCCACCTTCCCTGGCGCCTTTTTTGCACCAATAACAGCGCAGGGGAGGTGGGACAGGAACTACGACACTGGGGGCATTGAAAAAAATTGGAAAAAGTCATTGGCTGCCGAAATCAGGTGACCTCCATTTTAGACGAATAGTGGATTTCAAATCCGGGTCATATGAGAATGTGAACTTTGTGACTATGAGACAGGGATAGCTGTACAGGCAGGGATAGCTAGGGATAACCTTTATTTAGGGGGGAATGTTATTAAAAATAACTTTTTGGGGCTCTATCGGGTGTGTAATTGTGATTTTTGTGAGATAAACTTTTTCCCATAGGGATGCATTGGCCAGCGCTGATTGGCCGAATTCCGTACTCTGGCCAATCAGTGCTGGCCAATGCATTCTATTAGCTTGATGAAGCAGAGTGTGCACAAGGGTTCAAGCGCACCCTCGGCTCTGATGTAGCAGAGCCGAGGCTGCACAAGGGTTCAAGCGCACCCTCGGCTCTGATGTAGGAGAGCCGAGGGTGCACTTGAACCCTTGTGCACCCTCAGCTCTGCTACATCAGAGCCGAGGGTGCGCTTGAACCCTTGTGCACACTCTGCTTCATCAAGCTAATAGAATGCATTGGCCAGCGCTGATTGGCCAATGTATTCTATTAGCCTGATGAAGTAGAGCTGAATGTGTGTGCTAAGCACACACATTCAGCTCTACTTCATCGGGCTAATAGAATGCATTGGCCAGCGCTGATTGGCCAGAGTACGGAACTCGACCAATCAGCGCTGGCTCTGCTGGAGGAGGCGGAGTCTAAGATCGCTCCACACCAGTCTCCATTCAGGTCCGACCTTAGACTCCGCCTCCTCCGGCAGAGCCAGCGCTGATTGGCCGAAGGCTGGCCAATGCATTCCTATGCGAATGCAGAGACTTAGCAGTGCTGAGTCAGTTTTGCTCAACTACACATCTGATGCACACTCGGCACTGCTACATCAGATGTAGCAATCTGATGTAGCAGAGCCGAGGGTGCACTAGAACCCCTGTGCAAACTCAGTTCACGCTAATAGAATGCATTGGCCAGCGCTGATTGGCCAATGCATTCTATTAGCCCGATGAAGTAGAGCTGAATGTGTGTGCTAAGCACACACATTCAGCACTGCTTCATCACGCCAATACAATGCATTAGCCAGTGCTGATTGGCCAGAGTACGGAATTCGGCCAATCAGCGCTGGCTCTGCTGGAGGAGGCGGAGTCTAAGGTCGGACCTGAATGGAGACTGGTGTGGAGCGATCTTAGACTCCGCCTCCTCCAGCAGAGCCAGCGCTGATTGGCCGAATTCCGTACTCTGGCCAATCAGCACTGGCTAATGCATTGTATTGGCGTGATGAAGCAGTGCTGAATGTGTGTGCTTAGCACACACATTCAGCTCTACTTCATCGGGCTAATAGAATGCATTGGCCAATCAGCGCTGGCCAATGCATTCTATTAGCGTGAACTGAGTTTGCACAGGGGTTCTAGTGCACCCTCGGCTCTGCTACATCAGATTGCTACATCTGATGTAGCAGTGCCGAGTGTGCATCAGATGTGTAGTTGAGCAAAACTGACTCAGCACTGCTAAGTCTGCATTCGCATAGGAATGCATTGGCCAGCCTTCGGCCAATCAGCGCTGGCTCTGCCGGAGGAGGCGGAGTCTAAGGTCGGACCTGAATGGAGACTGGTGTGGAGCGATCTTAGACTCCGCCTCCTCCAGCAGAGCCAGCGCTGATTGGCCGAATTCCGTACTCTGGCCAATCAGCACTGGCTAATGCATTGTATTGGCTTGATGAAGCAGTGCTGAATGTGTGTGCTTAGCACACACATTCAGCTCTACTTCATCGGGCTAATAGAATGCATTGGCCAATCAGCGCTGGCCAATGCATTCTATTAGCGTGAACTGAGTTTGCACAGGGGTTCTAGTGCACCCTCGGCTCTGCTACATCAGATTGCTACATCTGATGTAGCAGTGCCGAGTGTGCATCAGATGTGTAGTTGAGCAAAACTGACTCAGCACTGCTAAGTCTGCATTCGCATAGGAATGCATTGGCCAGCCTTCGGCCAATCAGCGCTGGCTCTGCCGGAGGAGGCGGAGTCTAAGGTCGGACCTGAATGGAGACTGGTGTGGAGCTATCTTAGACTCCGCCTCCTCCAGCAGAGCCAGCGCTGATTGGTCGAGTTCCGTACTCTGGCCAATCAGCACTGGCCAATGCATTTCTATGGGGAAAAGTTAGCTTGCGAAAATCGCAAACTGACAGGGATTTCCATGAAATAAAGTGACTTTTATGCCCCCAGACATGCTTCCCCTGCTGTCCCAGTGTCATTCCAGGGTGTTGGTATCATTTCCTGGGGTGTCATAGTGGACTTGGTGACCCTCCAGACACGAATTTGGGTTTCCCCCTTAACGAGTTTATGTTCCCCATAGACTATAATGGGGTTCGAAACCCATTCGAACACTCGAACAGTGAGCGGCTGTTCGAATCGAATTTCGAACCTCGAACATTTTAGTGTTCGCTCATCTCTATTCCTGATCACAAATCTGCAATTGAGCAAAATATAAAATGAAACGTGTTGGAATACATTGGAAACAATGGCCGAGAGCCAAAGTGATATTAAGTAATACATAATTAGTTAGAGCTATTTTATCTGTTTGACATTGTTAAATGAATCAAAGTGTTTGAAGATCAATATTTCACTAAGTCAGAGCGAGAAAGTGGACAACTCTGCACATAGCCATGATGAAGGTCTTTGTTACTGCGATGGAAACTACAGGCAAAACTTTGGACCCATTAAAGTTCAATGCTGAGAACTTGGTAGGGACAGTTTGTGTATCCAGATCCTATACAGCCATGCACAAGGTCCCTGTAGGTTTATAGCGGTCCAAAGGAAGTTTTATATAGGTTTGTTTAATAAAGTATATAGCACGGCTTTCATGTACAACTCCATTTGGTACCCAAAAGAATGCAGCAAAATCTGCGACAATAAAACAAGCATCAAAGGGATCCTATCAGTCAGACACAATTTTTTTGTAGGTACCACATTCGAATAGCCTTAAGAAAGGCTATTCGTCTCCTACCTTTTGTCGTCTTCTCTGCGCTGCCGTTCGCCTACAATCCCGGTTCTTGTCGGTATGTAAATGAGTACTTTGGCAGCAATGGGGGCGGGCCCCAGCTCTCAGACAGCACTGGGGGTGGCCCCAATGCTGCAAGAGAACTCTCTCCAGTGCCATCTCCTCTTCTTCAGCAGCATCATCTTCAGCCTCTTCTTTCAGCGATGGCTTATAACTTCTAGGCCTCGGGTCTTGGGTAGAGCAGGCCACATTAGAATGGCTGCTTAAAATACTGTGCAAGCGCCCATTCAGGAGGCCAGAAGAAGTCTGAAAAGGATAAAGATTCATATCAATAAAGGACAGGCTTCTAACATCACCCAGGCTGGAAGAGGGTGGAGAAAGTGGTGTGGGAAGAACTCCGGATGCTGTGCCTATATTTACCCTCCTTTCAACACTTAGGGGGCATTCACACGGAGTAACGCCGGGCGTGTATTACAGCCTACACGTCGGCGTTACGGCAGACTGCCGAACATTTCCCATTCACTTCAATGGTAGCGCTCGTAACAGCGGCATTTGCGAGCGCTCCCTTTGAAGTGAATGGGAAGTGTTCGGCAGTCTGCCGTAACGCCGGCGTGCACGGCTGTGATACACGCCCGGCGTTACTCCGTGTGAATGCCCCCTTACATTGTGGGGACTGCAAAGAGCAGACGTTCCACCTACATTGTTACTAGAGATGGGAGTGGGAGGTATAGTATAGGCAACGTCAACTCAAGCCCCTCCTGTGTATGAACATTATAGAAGCCCAATGCTATGAATTGCCTTGGTTTCATGGATACTTTGTTCCAGCAAACTAAACTTACTGCAACAGTTACTTTATATATTTCCAACAACAATAATGGTCCTACTGTAAATTCTGTATGGCTATAGAATACTAATACTACAACCAACCAACCACTTTTCCATGTCTAACGTTTTCATTGTCTAAACATTGTCCCCAAACTCTTATGTCGCTCATTATTATTGAGATCTATTGGATTGGATAGAAGTCTAAACCTCATTGTTCCTGCAGAACAGACCAGCAAACACTTTTTGTATCCAGAGAACATAAAGACCTTGTCTTAATAGACCTCACACGGCGTCTACTTAATTTCCCTTGGAGTGGGCTTTTTGCACTGTGTGAAGAATGTGTGCTAATTCTAATCATGCTTTCATGGTAATAATACAAAGCACTTCATCATCATCTCAAGAGTCCATTTATTTCCGAGAACTCAAGTGGTTAAAACAACAAATTTATTATGTTATGAGCAAAAATGGAAAAAAATATGTTTTAAACATGAGTAATTCCACGGCGACCTACAAGGCCATCCACAACGTGTCCCTGACATAGAGAGAAACTTCCTAGGCTTCGTATCTCCATCAAGTAATTTAATGCTTAAATATTTATAATACGAGGAAACAGGTTGCATCGTGGAATCATGTAGAATCCCTAAAATGTGAGAAGGCGCCCATGGAAGGGTTGGTATAAATATGAAGGATTATGTGCAATCCTATTGCAGAAGCGACAGAGTCAGAATCATTTTTTGGATAATATGTGTTTTGTTATTAGAAGCTTAGACATCTGAGTTCAGGATGTTACATCTGCAGAGACATACTAATCTCTAATCATTCTGCACAGAAAGGATCTTCTCAATGTGTTGTTTTAGTGGGAATTTTACAAATCGTACAGTCACAGTTCGCCGGCGCGCTACCCATATGACACCTCAACTCGTCTTCTTATTTCTCTTCTTTTGTCTTATATCATAATTACAGAGCATGAATAATAAATGAGTAAAGCAATGATATGATTCTTCTCTACACCAGCAACCATGTTACCCCCCCCCCCCCCCTTCATGTTTAGCAGCACATAGTTGGTTTAGGCTACTTTTTTGCCTATTCAGTGAGTGTTGCCATTTTGTTGCAAGGAATCTCCCAAGTAAATGACTGTAGGAAACAGTGTATACAGTTGTACCAATAGTAATGGTGGAGGAAGGAATAGTGCCAGCATTAGTATCAGTAGTACAGCAACAGTATCAATAGTCGTGTCAATAGAAGAAGTAGTAGTGGTGCCATCAGTAGTATCAATAGTAGCAGTAGTATTAGTAACAATGGCAATAGTAGTATCAATAGTACCAGCTGTAGTAGCAGTGCCAGCACTAGTATCAATAGTAAAGTAGTATTAGTAACAGGTGCTAGCAGTAGTATTACTATTACCAGCAGTAGTAGTAGTGATGCCAGCAGTAGTATTACTATTACCAGCAGTAGTAGTAGTGGTGCCAGAAGTAGTCCACCAGTATCAAGCACCCCAACATGAAGTTCCATGTTTGTGCTCCAGCTTTCCAGTTCCTCCTCCTCCTCCACCATCAGTGTTGAAAAACTTTGCTCCTACTAGGCTCAAGTCACCCCAAGGGCCTAAAACTCTGCTGGTGCAAGGCTCAACTCACTTCAAGGGCCAAAAACTCTGCTCCTACAAGGCTCAATTCACCTCAAGTGCCTAATACTCTGCTTTTACAAGACTCAACTCACCTCAAGGGCCTAATACTCTGCTGGTACAAGGCTCCACTCACTTCAAGGGCCTAAAACTCTGCTGGTACAAGGCTCCACTCACTTCAAGGGCCTAAAACTCTGCTCATTCAAGGTTAAACTCACCCCGAGGGCCAAAAACTCTGCCCCTACAAGGCTCAATTCACCTCAAGGGCCTAATACTCTTCTCCTACAAGGCTCAATTCACCTCAAGGTCCTAATATTCTGCTCCTACAAGGCTCAACTTACCTCAAGGGCCTAATACTCTGCTGGTACAAGGCTCAACTCACTTCAAGGGCCTAAAATTCTGCTCCTACAAGGCTCAACTCACCCCGAAGGCATAAGACTCTGCTGGTGCAAGGTTAAACTCACCCCAAGGGCCAAAAACTCTGCCCCTACAAGGCTCAATTTACCTCAAGGGCCTAATACTCTTCTCCTACAAGGCTCAATTCACCTCAAGGGCCTAATACTCTGCTGGTACAAGGCTCGACTCACTTCAAGGGCCTAAAACTCTGCTGGTGCAAGTCTCAACTCACCTCAAGGGCCTAATACTCTGCTGGTACAAGGCTCAACTCACTTCAAGGGCCAAAAACTCTGCTGATGCAAGGATAAACTCACTTTTTTGATGATACAAGCTCTATATGACCACTCCACCAAGGCTCAACTCACTTTATGAGCCAAAAACTCTGCTGGTGCAAGGCTCAATTCACCCAAAAGGCCTAAAATGCTGCCGGTGCAAGGCTCAACTCACGTCAAGGCCTAATACTCTGCTGGTACAAGGCTCTCCTCACCCCAAGGGCCTGAAGATAAGTTTGGGAGGGCTCACCCCAAGGAGCTGAAAAGTAAAATTTTGTATGGCTCAGCTTAAGGGCCTTAAGGGTTTGGAAAGGCTCACCTCAAGGGCTAGAAAAGTAATTTTTGGAGGTCTCACCACATCACACACACACAGTGTGATAGTGGGGTGATACTGGGACTTGGGCGTGTTAGATGCCCCCAGGCAAGCTTACCCTGCTGTCCCAGTTGCATTCCAGAGGTGCTGACATCATTTCCTGAGGTGTCATTGTGGACTTGGGGACTCCAATTAGTTGAATTTTGGTTTCCCCCTGAAACGAGCATTTTTTCTCCATAGACTATAATGGGATTCAATATTTGATCGAATAGTCGAATATTGAGGGTCTACTCGAATCGGATTCCGAATATCGAATATTTCACTACTCACTCATTTCTATTCCCTATTCCCTAGAGAAAGGCAGCCAGTAGATCCTGCACACTGCTTGATTGGGAATATATTGGATAATGTGAAGGCCAAAGAAGTGTTGCAATCTGGTGGATCCATTCCTGGGAAACTCTTGCTATGTGTGGGTAGGAATTATCCTGCTGAAAAATACCAATTGGAAGCCCTTTCATGGAAAGCAATTCATGTAGCCTCAGGATGCACTGAGCTGAGCTGTTAGTGTCCCAACTATCATTTGTGATGGCTCCCCCAGATCATTACACCAGCAGTTGTGGCCGTGTACCTAGGAAAGGCAGGATTGAAGCCCTCACCGCAAAGCCTCCATACTCAAACCCAGCCATAGTTGGATCATAGCCAGAACCTGGTTATGACAATATGGTTGTAGCTTGTATCTGTCCGGGTTTCTTGTTCAGGACATCACTGTAAACAAAAGAAACATTGGGTGGCTGTCAATGCCAGGGCATGTAAGAAGCACAGTGACAAAAATTTCCTTCTATTAAGTGGCTGGAAGAGGTCCAGGCAGAGTTGGAGGGTGTTATGAAGGTGCCATCTACAAATTTTGGCCACACCTTCTCATTCAAAGAGTTTTCTGTATTTCCATGACTATATAATTGTAGATTCACACTGAAGGCATCAAAACTATGAAGTAACACATGTGGAATTATATACTTACCAAAATAGTGTGACACAACTGATAATCTGTCATATTCTCGGTTCTTCAAAGTAGCCACCTATTGCTTTGATTCCTGTTTTGCACACTCTTGGCATTCTCTTGATGAGCTTCATGAGGTAGTCACCAGAAATGGTTTTCACTTCATAGGTGTACCCTGTCAGATTTAATAAGTGAGATTTCTTTCCTTATAAATGGGGTTGGGACCATCACTGTGTTGTGCAGAAGTCAGGTGGATACACAGCTGATAGTCCTACTGAATAGACTGTTAGACTTTGTATTATGGCAAGAAAACAGCAGCTAAGTAAAGAAAAATGAGTGGCCATCATTGCTTTAAGAAATGAAGGCCAGTCAGTGAGAAAAATTAGGAAAACTTTGAAAGTGTTCCCAAGTGCAGTTGCAAAAACCATCAAGCACTACAAAGAAACTGGCTGACATGAGGACCGCCCCAGGAAAGGAAGACCAAGAGTTACCTCTGCTGCGGAGGATGAGGACCGCCCCAGGACAGGAAGACCAAGAGTCACCTCTGCTGCGGAGGATAAGTTCATCCGAGTCACCAGCCTCAGAAATCGCAGGATAACAGCAGCTCAGATTAGAGACCAGGTCAATGCCACACAGAGGTCTAGCAGCAGACACATCTCTACAACAACTGCTAAGAGGAGACTTTGTGCAGCAGCCGGCCTTCATGGTAAAATAGCTGCTAGAAAACCACTGCTAAGGACAGGCAGCAAGCAGAAGAGAACACAAGGAATGGACATTAGACCAGTGGAAATCTGGGCTTTGGTCTGATGAGTCCAAATTTGAGATCTTTGGTTCCAACCACCGTGTGTTTGTGCAACGCAGAAAGGGTGAACGGATGGACTCTACATGCCTGGTTCCCACCGCGAAGCATGGAGGAGGAGGTGTGATGGTGTGGGAGGGGCTTCGCTGGTGACACTGTTGGGGATTTATTAAAAAATGAAGGCATACTGAACCAGCATGGCTACCACAGCATCTTGCAGCGGCATGCTATTCCATCTGGTTTGCGTTTAGTTGGACCATCATTTATTTTTCTACAGGACAATGACCCCAAACACCTCCAGGCTGTGTAAGGGCTATGTGACCAAGAAGGAGAGTGATGGGGGGGCTACACCAGATGACCTGGCCTCCACAGTCACCAGACCTGAACCCAATCCAGATGGTTTGGAGTGAGCTGGACCGCAGAGTGAAGGCAAAAGGGCCAACAAGTGCTAAGCATCTCTGGGAACTCCTTCAAGACTGTTGGAAGACCATTTCCGTTGACAGTGAGTGTGCAAAGCAGTAATCAAAGCAAAAAGTGGCTACTTTGAAGAACCGAGAATATAAGACAGATTTTCAGTTGTTTCACACTTTTTTGTTATGTGTATAATTCCACATGTGTTACTTCATAGTTTTGATGCCTTCAGTGTGAATCTACAATTTTATTAGTCATGAAAATACAGAAAACTCTTTGATTGAGAAGGTGTGTCCAAACTTTCGGTCTGTACTGTGTGTCCGGATGGTGGTAACTGATTGTGCTTGTTGGCAGATCCAACAATCCTTTCTACCAGTAGTCTGTCTGGGTCGTCTGGAGCCTGGTCACCATGTTTGCATGCCCTCATCACTACTCTGAACTCCTCCTAACAGCAAGGTCAGAATGACCTTGGGGTCGGCAATTCATTGAAACCACCATCCTGTTTCTTTCCATCTATTGATGCACATCCTTTGAAAGCCTTGCAACTGGGCAAAATATCTTTGAGGGCATCATAGAAGGATGAGTAGCAGTCAATAACTCTACTTATAGGGCACCTGGGGAGGCATTTTTGCATTCTCTTTTGGCAAGACCCTATGTCTAAACAGACTATACCTATACTTATTTAGTTACAGTATCTGCTGAGACATAACTGCATGCAGAGGTTTGCAACATTTCTATCTCGGTGCATTCTTTTTTTCCCTCCATAAGTATATTTTTTGTAACGTACTGAAACAACTAAATTGGCTGCAAAGCTGAATACACCACATACACCACATACATATGTTTTTCTATTCCAATCTAACCACAGCATGTTAGCAATATCGGTGTAGTGACTCTTTGTTATTGGTTTTCAGTTTTGTTTGGAGCACAGCGGTGCTCTTATTAAGATATATAATGCTTTACACTCCACAAACATGTTCATAAATTTAATTTGGAGTATAATGTAGAAAACGTCCAACTAAAATGAGGAAATCATTATGATCTCCTGTAGAAAGATTGTGTCTCATCACTCAATGAGACATGGATTTATTGTATGTCGGCAATATTATTTATATTTATAAAGCCCATCGCACACCTTGAAAATCTAAAATTTATCGAAGATCATAAAGTCCATCATCATCTCTTTTTAAAGCAAATCTTCAGTTATGTAGCAAGCGAATATAAGAAATGATACGGAGAAGAAACAAGAAGAATAATAATATAAGACTCTACCACTGCACAGAATGCGGCAAAGAATCAATTAACAGCCTGCTCCACTACCGACCCCCTCCATAGACGCCTGTGCATGAGATGGAGATAGACTCTATATAAATAAATAGGGTGAGTGAAGATAAGACAACTCATAAGAATCTGGTGGTGGGAATGCCTTGGCTGGATATATTAATTATAACACTGGGTTATGAATAGAGATGAGCGAGTAGTGAAATATTCGAGATTCGATATTCACTCACTCATACTCACTCATCTCTAGTTATGAACAAAATCTACACTAGCTGTGTACCTGATATATTAAGAGGCCAGAATTTATCTTAAAAAGTTTGGGGCCTTTCTTAATACTAGCATAGGAAATTCCAGTCTTAATAAATTTCCCCCAATGGGATGATAATTTTTGCGAATTTTTAGAGAATGTATTATCTATTCATAAGCAAGAGGAATACATAGTTATGACCCTTGCACACATCTGTGTGCGGCCCACTAGCCGTGATTGAATGGCACGGCCTAAGCGCAGGCAGCACACAGATCTGTGGCTAATCCCATCAATACATTACATAAAAATATCCTCAGCGGAAATGCTGCGATTTCAATAACTGTACTTTATAAACTGTATTTTGTAAATTGGATCCTGTCAATTATACCTACGGAAATTCTGGCATTTTCCGTATACCGTATATACTCGAGTATAAGCCGACTTTTTCAGCACATTTTTCATGCTCTCCTCGGCTTATACACGAGTCAGGGTCCACGGAGCACAGAAAACTGGAAGGACCTAGAAGGGGGCAGTGCTACTGCTCTGTGATTGGCTTGTCATGAGGTCATGTAACTGTGATGTCATCAAAGGTCCTGTAGCCATTTGGTATGTAACATCTGCAGATAAGGTTGAGTCTAAATCCTAGTAGCTCCGCCCACACCAGAGTCCGATCACATGGTCATGACGTCATCAGAGGTCCTTTAGCCCACTAGGATTTAGCATCTCCCCTGCAGATGAGTGGCCGGGATTCATTGTGTCTTATGGAAGATGTCTGTTGTATGGAGGAGAGGAAGCTACAGTAACGTGACACACAGGGACCTTCCTTTAGTTACTCTGCCTATTGATGTCAGGCATTTGGGGTTATTAATTTAGTTTCAGTAACCCCTGTGTGCCTCATATTAATAGGAATAAACCCCATCATGTCCCTCATATTAACCCCTGTGTGCCCCATATAAGGGTTACTAATATGTGAGACACATGAGGGGACTAATGAAGGGCCTTAATTATGAAGATACCTAATTATTACCTCCATATGTCCCACATATCAGTAACTCTTATGTGAGGCACACAGGGGGTTAATATGAGGGACATGATGGGGTTAACTGCTATTACTATGATCCCCATGGAGTTACTGAGCTGCAATGCACATGACTAGACTTTTATCTGCAATGGTGGATCCCCCCTAGGCTTATACTCGAGTCAATAAGTTCTCCCAGTTTTTTGTGGTAAAATTAGGGGTCTCGGCTTGTATTCGGGTCGGTTGTGACAGCGAGACCCTGTTAGAGCTGACTGCGCATGCTCAGTAAGGTCCGTACAGCCCTCCGACGCGCGAGTGAACTCATCCAGGTGTCGGAGGTCTGCGCAGGTGTCACACTTGACGAAGAAAGAAGACGACAGACAAGGGGAGGAGGCAGATGAAGAAGAAGGACGCCCCCATTGCTGCCGAGACCTCATTAGCATACCGGAAAGTACCGGTATTTCTAAGGAACGGCGCGATGGAGACCACATCTAAAGGTAGGAGACGAATAGCCTTTCTTAAGGCTATTCCGACGTGGTAATTAGAAAAAAAGTTGCTTTAATGGTAGAATCCCTTTAAATGGGAGCCGTCTAGAGATGAGTGAACACTAAAATGTTCGGGGAAAATTTTCGTTTCAGGGGTACGCAACATTCGATCAAATTCTACTTACCGAGTCCATGAGTGAGGGTCGGGCTGCATTATTTTCCCTGCGCAGCGTCCCCGCGTCCTCTTCTGGCCTTGAATTCACTCTGCTAGGCATCGGGCCTGGGCAGAGCCAACTGCTCATGCCGGCACTACAAGCGGACATGCGCAGTCAGCTCTGCTCAGGCCTGATGCCTGGCAGAGTGCATTCAGAGCCGGAAGAGGACGCGGGGACGCTGCGCAGAGAGAAGACTTCTAAAGGTAAGAGAAGAACCAGCGTTGCGAATGTATAGCATTCTGCCAATCAACGCTGGTTCTGCATCGAATCTTAACTTCGAACAGCGAGTACTACTCGCTCATCTCTAGAGCTGTCTATTTGGTCAGGCTTTTGAGGTGGATACGGCGTCAAAATCCTGACCAAGAAACTGTGTGAACTTACCCTAATGGCTTGGACACTGACTTTACAAGATGGCGACCCATTGGTTTCACTGGAGAAGCCTTTTTAATTCCTTCTACTGAGAAGCCAATTTGGATATCTAGACTAACAGAATAATTTCCGTCTGTCACTCAGACAAGAGTTTTGGCCGCCTGAACCTTTCCTATAATTTGTCTAGAAGCAGCCTATGTAGAACATGTTAAACAGTGTAAATTAGAATTTAACATCGTCTTGTTTTTTTGCGCTTTCTTGGGAAATGTTGAACCCTCGGCAAAAAAAAGAAAGAAAAAAAAGCTTAACAAATAAAATGCAATTTACATTTCCAGCGTCTTGTACTAATTCATAGCTGGAAGGATTACAAATAATTATTCACCTCGAGACTTTTAGACCATTCATTATTTTTTTAAGCTTGGGATTTCTCTTTAAACTAAATCAATAATTTAGAGCCGTACACAAATCACAACCGCAGGGAATCCGGCAGAAAGGTAATACATTTATATCAAGCTGGGTGTTATTGTATGACATTAAAGTCACGCCATAGTTGAAAAAATAAAATCCCAAAAGCTGAATTGCAGATGAATAGTGGAAGATACTTTGGATTTTATAATGAAGGCAAGGGCGTAGCACGCTGTAGGCATTGTCTGTTTGTTTGGAATGTCTGGCAATAACTTGCCGAGGTTTTTGTGAAACAGTTTTGCATTGTTGCACAGCTGTGACTGTTCTTTAATAATATGGATGTTAAAGGCTATGCCAAAGATTTGCACAGTTCCTACTGGCGTTTTAAAGGGAATGGATCTACTTTTTATTTTTAAATCATTAAAACCAGATATTTTTTGCTAACTTGTTTTTATTTTCTTATTGTATTTTTTTCAGTTTTTTTTATCGAGTGAAAACATGTCAGATATAGGGCTGCAAAATACTGTAGTTGTCATCATTTACTGTCCCCTTAATACAAATTCATAATACGATACATGATACAATTAATAATACAATACATGATTAGGGTTGAGTGATCGTGTTCGGAAAAGATCGGATTCCGATCAGCGATCGAGAAAATTTCACGATCGAAATTCCGAACACAATCTTTTTAGGTGGGATAGAGATCGGTACTATTTCCCACAATGCTTTGCTTAGCCTTCACACTGAGTATATGCTCCGCTCATTCTGAGTCCTAACTCTAGTGTTCCTATGGATGAGAGCTGCCGTGGGGCCCCTAAGACAGGGGGAGTCTACAGGTCCATCCACTGCATTAACACTCTCCATTTTATGATGGAGCAGAGCACTCCCGAATTGCTTGGCCTATCGAAGTATTATCCCTTCCACTTCCCTGTATGAGGGGTTTTAAAATGTACCTTTTGACTGCCCAAGACCACCAGGAATCCATACAACACCCTACCATATGGAGTCCTGGAATTATCCCTCTCACCTACATAGACCACTTGGTTTATGGGCATTTTCCTTTTTGCCTCCCTAGACAACTACGAATACTGATATTAACTCCTTCACTGTCCTAGAGCACCATATCTATTGATGTTATCCTCTATACTTCCTAAAACTTTATTGTTTCCAGTAGGAAGATATCAGTGTTCATAGAACAGGGGTCCCATGTCCCCCACTTGAATGGCCATGCATACATTTAACTTGGCTACTTCTTGGTCGAAGAATAAAGATTGAATGGATTGCAGTTAGAGATGAGCGAACACTAAAGTGTCCGAGGTTCCAAATCCGATTCGAACAGCCGCACACTATTTAACTGTTTGAACGGATTTCGAACCCCATTATCGTCTATGGGGGGAAATGCTCGTTTCAGGGGTAGACATCATTCGATAAAATCATACTTACCAATTCCACGAGTGACGGTCGGGCTGGATTCTGCTTGAAGTCTTCTCCCGGCGCAGGGTCACCGCGTCCTCTTTCGGGTGGAATTCACTCTGCCTAGGCATCCGACCTAGGCAGAGCCGACTGCACATGCGCGTACGGCTCTGCCCAGGCCCGACGCCTGATCAGAGCTGACTGCGCATGCGCGAGTATGCGCGGGCATGCCCGTACATGCGCAGTCGGCTCTGCCTAGGCCGGATGCCTAGGCAGAGTGAATTCCACCCGGAAGAAGACTGGGGGATGCAGCGCGGAGAAGACTTCGGAGAGGTAAGAGAAGAACCAGCGTTGATTGGAAGAATGTATAGCATTCTGCCAATCAACGCTGGTTCTGCATTGAACCTTAAACTTCGAACAGCTAGTAGTGTTCGATCGAGTACGAGTATTTCGAATACCGTAGTATTCGATTGAACACCTACTCGATCGAACACTACTTGCTCATCTCTAATTGCAGTCTATGTCCAGTCCAGTTGTTCTATTCAAACAGGGCACACAGGAACATTGGTTGGGCCTCTAACAAGTAGGATCTCGTCCATACTTCATTTGTCTGTGAGTAAATCTTTTGTATAGATTTTTATAGTAGTTTTGCATATACTCTAGTAATGTAGTTAGTGCATGTATAGTGGTGACCAATGGGCCAAAGTTCTGGATGATCTGGTACCCCCATGGCATCAAGCTCTAGGCGGGAAATACTAAAGTCATTTTAGACTTAAAATTTTCTTAGTAGAATCACCTATGTAATGACTTACACTATTGTTCTGTATAGTTACGGTAAGATAGTCATGTCCAGGGAAGGCATGTTTATGACATTGGTTGAGCTGGTCCCTTCGTAAAAAGAAATGTATGACATGTCTGCTTAACAGAGTTGTGCAGAATTAGAAATGTGGCTACTTTTCTCCAAAGATAATCATTGCAACTCACGTCTAGAGATAAGGGAACCAGTTCATAACAAGACAGGTTTGTTCCGAGTTGTCCAAAAATGTTGGGTTCACCACCAACAAATCATTGTTATATTCTATGATCTTGTCATATCCCAGATCATTTTAAGTGGAGGACCATGGAAGGTGGGGAAAAAATAGCAAATATTCATACTCACCTTCTCTCTCCTCTCTTGGGCTCCCTTGTGGAGTATCACAGGTGCTGCGGTCCTCTACTGGAATCCTGGGTGAGGTCAGTGACTTGTGATTGGGCCTCAGGGGTCACATGAGCCACCCTGACGTAATCAAACAGGAATTCCCTTTTCATCTTCTGGGGATCGGAAGGAAATTGATTGGAGAACCTCATGAGTATTCATGAAACAAATCTTGTGAGGTCCACCAGATTTGGCATTTTTTAGGTTATGGCCAGACAATGTTGCCGAATCTCCTGCAAACTTGTACTGTCATTGGTCGGGGATTCCATCTCGCATGGTAACAATAACGTCTGGCTGTACAATGAAGTAGATTTAAACAAATTACAGATTTATCTGGTTAGATCATTATTTGTGAAATTGGAGTCGAGATTGTAATTGTTATAAACATTAGTTAGAAATTATTTGATATATTTCTTCTCAAATGCTTTTTCATTAAGAAACACTTAAAGGAAGAGCAATATTATTAGAATTCAGCAGAATTATCTGTTACATTTTCACAAGTGTTAGGAGACATATTATTGAAGTCATTTTCATTAGGTTACATATTTATTTATCCCATTAGGTTTTATAATTAGGTTTCAAGTTTAGCAGAACATTACAGGTTCTTCAGGTACAATGTTGTGCAAAAGGATTTGTGCCCTTCCAAATGTTTCCTGTGATCGCTTGTTTGTTAAATAGTTTCATATTTTTTTAAAGGAGAACTCCACTATTAGAGCAGACAAAATATCATTGTATAGATGCAGCAAATTTTAACTTGACACTTAGCATTAAACTTCAAATTGACTTGGGCAATGGATTTGCTGTGTAGCCTTGTGTAGTAATGCAGAGTCATCTCACAATTGTTGGAGGTAACATCAACAATTTTACTATCACAGTACTGAGTAAGGCAGAGTAGTAAAGCTGGCCATACACTTTAAAGGGGCTCTATCAGCAAATTCCTGCTGATAGAGCCCCACATATGCGTGCATAGCCTTTAAAAAGGCTATTCAGGCACTGTAAAAGTTAAATTAAACTACCCCCCCGTTTTAAAATAATAACTTAAAAAAGAATGTTCTCTACTTACGGAACGTGCACCCTGGGCGGGCATTCAGGGTGTGCCGTCTTCTTCTTCCCCGCCTCTTCTTCCTCTGACGTCTTCGGGTCCCGTCCTCCTCCGGCGCTTGCTCGCGGACACTGATAAAAAAAAAAGTAGCCCGGGCGCATGCGCAGTAGCCGTAGTAGAGGCCGCGTGCTACTGCGCATGTGCCCGGGCTATTTTTTTGGATTTTGCTGATAGAGCCCCTTTAATACCTGTTGGCTGAATGCTCGTTTGGTGATGCTGTGTCCTTCTTTACATAATGTCTTGGCTGGACATGTCCAGATGTGAATTACAATTAAGTTCACATCAGCTTATTATTATTTTTTTAATGTAGATTGTGAGCCCCATATAGGGATCACAATGCAAATTTTTTCCCCCTATCAGTATGTCTTTGTAGAATGGGAGAAAATCCACACAAACACGGGAAGAACATACAAACTCCTTGCAGATGTTGTTCTGGGTGGGATGAAAACCACTGAGCCACCCTGGTGCTCCACATCAGCTTAATTTCCATTGACTTTGAAATGGACTAAAAAAACGTATATAATGACGGACGCAGATAGAGCCTATTTTGTCTGTGTCCATCATCAATAACTTTAATGTAAAAAAACATGATGGAAACAAGATAGAAGTTTCTGTTTCCTTTCTAGTCAAGATAAACTAACAGTGAAGAAAAGAATAGTCAGCTCACACACCACCACAGCTCTTCATTGGTTGTGTAACACCAGTGTCTCCTGCCTCACCACAGTCCCCTGCCTCTTCCTCACTGATCGCCCAGCCTCTATCATTCCCCTAGGTGCACATACTTCCCGCGTGCATCATCTGCTGCTGTAAGGTGAGCACTGTCCTTCTGGTTCCCTTAAAACTCCAGCACCTACATCTGTTAGTGTGTTGTCAGCGAATACGAGCCCTCTGAGCTATTTCGTATTTCGCATAGCAGTTAGATTCCATTAATTGCTGTTAAGTTATGCCCAAGTTATCCTCATGTATTATCTACCCATGTTTGACCTCTGGCTGGTCCCTGACTTCCCTCTTTCCAGTCTATGGGTTTTGTTTTGTGCTACTTCATGTATTATCTACCCATGATTGACCCCTGGCTGGTCCCTGACTTCCCTATTTCCAGTCCATGAGTTTTGTTTTGTGCTACTTCATGTATTATCTACCTATGATTGACTCCTGGCTGGTCCCTGACTTCCCTCTTTCCAGTCCACAGCTTTTGTTTTATGTTACTTCATGTATTATTTACCTATGATTGACCCCTGGCTTGTCCCTGACTTCCCTCTTTCCAGTCTATGAGTTTTGTTTTGTGCTACTTCATGTATTATCTACCCATGATTGACCCCTGGCTGGTCCCTGACTTCCCTCTTTCCAGTCCATGAGTTTTGTTTTGTGCTACTTCATGTATTATCTACCTATGATTGACCCCTGGCTGGTCCCTGACTTCCCTCTTTCCAGGTCATGGGTTTCGTGCTATTTCATGTATTATCTACCCATGATTGACCCCTGGCTGGTCCCTGACTTCCCTCTTTCCAGTCTATGTGTTTTTTTTTGTGCTACTTCATGTATTATCTACCTACGATTGACCCCTGGATGGTCCCTGACTTCCCTCTTTCCAGTCCATGAGTTTTGTTTTGTGCTACTTCATGTATTATCTACCTATGATTGACTCCTGGCTGGTCCCTGACTTCCCTCTTTCCAGTCCACAGCTTTTGTTTTATGTTACTTCATGTATTATTTACCTATGATTGACCCCTGGCTGGTCCCTGACTTCCCTCTTTCCAGTCTATGGGTTTTGTTTTGTGCTACTTCATGTATTATCTACCTACGATTGACCCCTGGATGGTCCCTGACTTCCCTCTTTCCAGTCCACAGCTTTTGTTTTATGTTACTTCATGTATTATTTACCTATGATTGACCCCTGGCTGGTCCCTGACTTCCCTCTTTCCAGTCCATGAGTTTTGTTTTGTGCTACTTCATGTATTATCTACCTATGATTGACCCCTGGCTGGTCCCTGACTTCCCTCTTTCCAGGTCATGGGTTTCGTGCTATTTCATGTATTATCTACCCATGATTGACCCCTGTCTTGTCCCTGACTTCCTTATTTCCAGGTCATGGGTTTCATGCTATTTCATGTATTATCTACCCATGATTGACCCCTGTCTTGTCCCTGACTTCCTTATTTCCAGGTCATGGGTTTCGTGCTATTTCATGTATTAGCTATCCATGATTGACCCCTGACTGGTCCCAGACTTCCCTCCTGTTAGTCCATGGGTTTGGTCTTTTGCTACTTCATGTATTATCTACCCATGATTGACTTCCTTCCTGCTAGTCGTCTCTGTTCCACTGGATTCCTCTTGCTGACCTTGGCTAGCCTTTGACTACCAAACTTTGCTGCCTGCTTTTTAGCCTTTGACCCACTAATCTATCCGATTCATTGATACTATATGGCATTTACACTGGGACAGTAAAAGTGGTAGCAAATTGGTAATCTTTTTGTAGTGTAGTCTACCTCCCTTTATGGTAGTTAAAAGGGGAACACAAAAATGATTACTTAGGATTGGCCCAAAATCAAACTGGTTAGTTGGCATAGTGGCTTTACATACTACTGCCCATGACAGGTGCATGGACTACATTCCAATAAAGCATGTATGTATCAGTAAAACAAGTCTTGTCTCGTGCCAGCTGTGACTTAGCAGTAACCATCTTAAAAATGTATTTGCATTTTAGCATCTTGTTTTTTGTTGGATTTGACCATTCCTACCAATGTAAGATTTTGCACGTGATCTCTCCTGGCCTTGTACAAGCTTTGTCCCCTGACTGACCAACTCCTGTATGAACATATGTCAAAGAAAAGTTGCAAAAATCACAATGGCCCCGGATCACAGTGAGAACCCTGTCCAGTGTTCTGTATAATGGGGTCCATCTGATTTTGTGATGGTGCCTTTACTGGGAAAAATAGCAGAGTCCCTTTATGTGGCAAATCAAAGGCTTTTATAGCGATAAGTGACCTCAATAGGAGCTGTAAAAATGATGATGTTTGGAAGGACTAGACATGAGTAATGTGCACTTCTTACTGAAATGTTCTGGCTCTTAATCTCTAAATAAGCTTCTATCCGTATTTTTTATTTTATTAAAATTCCTCTGCCATCCTTTTAGCATATTCAGGTCGAATACGAGTAACCGTGGCTGTAGATACATTCGCTTTTTTAGCCCGAGGAGTGGAATACTGAAAAACCTTCCCTATAATAGATCTATTTTAGCAATTTATCTTGCTTAAATTTACTCAAAATAATGCTTTCTTCTCTTGGCTTGTACTCTAGCCGTTCTCTGCATCACATCCCAGCTCACATTAGCGCTGCTGTCAGCTCAGAAACAAAACAACTCTGCAGGCCTTTCAAATTTTCAGCAATTGTCTGCACTTATTTTCCCTCCAGTTCTTGCTGGAATTTGTTCCTTATGTCGGTAATTTACAGACTGCCTGCCTGTATAGTCTCTGATTTGTTTTAATTTTGTTCTGCATTTTTTACGATCATTTTTGTGCATTAATTACAGGGTTTTTTAAGTGATTATTTTTATTAAATTGTATCTTTAAATTTTTTTTTAAAAGTTCTGCAATGCCATGATTTCTTTCTTACGCTGCTGACAAATGTAGTATAATGACTATACTGACCTCATCCTGTCCCTGCTGCTTCTATGCCAGCGTTTCATTGGTACCCTGGTTGTCCTGGCTTCAATGATGTCATGTCATCTTGACTAGAGATGAGCGAACAGTGTTCCATCGAGTACATGTACGATCGGATATCAGGCTGTTCGAGATGTTTGATTCCAGTCGAACACCAGGTGGCAAACTCGCTAAAAATTTGATCCCCTCCCACCTTCCCTGGCGCTTTTTTTGCACCTATAACTGTGCAGGGGAGGTGGGACAGGAGCTACGACAATGGAGGCATCGAAAAAAAATCAGAAAAAGTAATTGGCTGCCGAAATTAGGTGACCTCCAATTTATACGACTAGTGGATTTAATATCCAGGTCATATGAGACTGTGAACTATGTGACTGTGAGACAGGGACAGATGTACAGGCAGGGTTAGCTAGGGATTACCTTTATTTAGGGGGGAATGTTACTCACCAGCTCTTTGGGGCTCTATCTGGTCAGGATCCCTGTCAGCTTGTGATGTGTGCGAGATGACTTTTTCCCATAGGAATGCATTGACCAGCGTTGATTGGCCGAATGCCATACAGAGTACAGCATTCGGCCAATCAATGCTGGTTCTGCCAGAGGCTCGTCTGTGAGGAGGTGGAGTCTAAGATCGGACCAGAATGGAGACTGCTGTGGACCGATCATTGACTCCGCCTCCTCTGGCAGAACCAGCATTGACTGGCCAAATGCTGTACTCTGTATGGCATTTGGTCAATCAACGCTGGTCAATGCATTCCTATGCCGAGATGTAGCAGTGCTGGCCGTGTGCTCAGCTCGGCTACACCGGAGATGCAGCCAAGCTGAGCGCACGGCCAGCACTGCTACACTGAAGATGTGAACCCTGCTGCACACTCAGCTCTGCTGCATCAGAGATTCGCTGAACCCTGCTTTCCCGATTTGTGCCCCAGGTAAAGCGCTATCGGTACCGTAGCTCTTCACAGTCAGAAGGGTGTTCCTGACAGTCAGTCAGGTACGTCCTTCTCCACAGCAGTGCCTATCGTGTTGTACAGCACTCTCTGCTCACAGTGCTCGTCCATAGATGAGTATTATCAGGAGGGAGGGGGCGTTCCTCCCCGCTTACACTGTACAGCGCGATAGGTGCTGCTGTGCTGAAGGACATTCCTGACTGACTGTCAGGAACACCCTTCTGACTGTACAGAGCTACGGTACCGGGACCGCTAGCTCTTTACCCAGGGCACAGATTGGGAAAGCCAACAGTGCGCTGAATTAAGCGTACTGTCAGCTTTCCAGCAGTATATAGAACTGTCTGTGCCCAAATCCATGAAAGGTCCTCTTTTACTGGTCCGGGCCTGTGTAATGTAGGTGTCATCTGTGTCTGGGTGGTAAGCAAGAACAGTGTAGGAGCTGCTTGTGATTGTCAGTGGATGAAGCAATCTTTTACTAGTCATCTGGACTTGTCACTGTGTGCGTGCTTTCATGTACCTGCTGCTCCTAACACTTCCTAATAGCTTGGTCATATAGCTTACATCAGCTTACATCATGGGCAATTCAATGAAATGATCATTTTGTTTCTCTCAGTCCAATGATTCTTGTGTCAATGAGTGTAGACAGTTGAATGGGTCCCGGATGAGACTACTGGATTGGAAACTTGTGCACATGACAGCAATGCAATGCTATTGCTGCAGTTATAAGATGATGCGTGTCGTAAAACGGTTTACAGTAAGGTGTCAATTTGTTATATTATTGAAAAATGAAAGGCCATATTGGGTCACTTTGGAAGGTGAATTATCACCATTTCGCTAATATAAATCTAATAAGAGATGACTCCTTTTCAATGTAGATAGTGTTTATGGTAGCGTGCTTATTGTCTATGAATAAAAAAGAGCTCTATCGCAATATCCGTCGTATGACTACTAATAAATCAGTATCCCTGTGCTATGCTGAGGAGGCCCAATAGGCCAAAACAGCGCTGTCCATAGCTGGGAATCTGTTCCTTTTGGAATAGAAATACTGATTTGGCAATTAAATCCGCATCATGTCAGTAGACTTTTTAACTGAGTCACGCATGATGTTAAGGATGCTGCCCTCTAGAGGGCGGTGTACACATCCTGGAGAATAGATTTGCAATTTTTTTTAATACTAAATACTGATGGTGGCAATAGACAAGAGCATCACTGGTAAATCCATGTTAGGCTGAGGACCCACAATGTGGAAGTGCAGTTTTATTTTGTCTTTCCCCCTATCAGCATGTCTTTTGGAGAGTGGGAGGAAACCCAAGTAGAACAGACAAACTCTTTGCAGACGTTGTCCTTGGCAGGATTCAAACCCATGACCCCAGCACTATAAATCTGCAGTGTTAACCACTGAGCCACAATGTTGCCTTGAAAGATGCATTTTTTTTTGTTGTTGTTGCAGATTTTACTGCGGTGTTGTGAGCCAAAGCCAGGAGTAGATTGAGCAGAAGGTAGAAGTATAAGAACTTCCTATAGATTTCCCATTGCTTTTGTAGCCATTCTTGGCTTTGGTGCAAAATACCGCAGCAAAATCTGCAACAAAAAAAGCTACATCTCCGCAACACGAGGCCTCTATAATCTTTAAATTCAAGGGATTGTTTGGAAAGACACATTCATACAGTAGACAGAGAACTTTTACAGTCATGAAAATCTGACTTTTGTGAACTTACATCCCAATGACCCGTTCTTACTACTATTGAGTGTTTCTCACTAGAGATGAGTGAGTAGTATTCGATCGAATACTACGGTATTAGAAATACTCGTACTTAGGGTTGAGCGATCGTGTTCGGAAAAGATCGGATTCCGATCGGCAATCGAGAAAATTTCTCGATCGCCATCGGAATTCCGAAACGATCTTTTTATGTGGGATCGAGATCGGTGATCTTTTCCCACAATGCATTGCTTAGCCTTCACACTGAGTATACGCTGTATACTCAGTGTGAAGGCTCCGCTGCAGTTCCATAGGAATGAATGGAAGTAGCCGGCACACAGCCTTAACTCCCTGCGCGCCGGCTGCCTCCATTCATTGGAATGGGAGGCTAAACTAACATCTGTAGCAGCTACTTACCTCTACAGATGGCTCCTCCAGTGCCCTCCTTCTTCTCGCCTCGCTGCCCCGCCTCCCAGGTTAGTGTTTAAAGCGCTAGGTAGGCGGGGCTTGTGGCTTAGGAGAGTGTGGGCGGGTACAGGGCGGAGAGAAGTGACGTCTCCCCTCCCAGTACCCGCCCACACTCTCCTAACCCGCCCACACTCTCCTAACCTGGCAGGGAGGGGGCAGGGAGCAGCGTGGAGCGGCAGCCAAGCAAAGAAGAAGGCACCGGGCACCGGACCAGCCATCTCTGGAGGTAAGTGGACACCAGGGGGGACTAAGTAGCCAGAGGATTAAAAAAAAATCCTCTGGCTACTTTAGTGATTCACTACACAGCGTGGATTCTAACAATTGTTAGATTTCATGCTGTATAGTGAATAGGATTGCTTTTAAAATCCGATCACCGATTAATAAAAAAATCCCATTGACTTGCATTGGGATCGGAATTGGGATCGAGATCGGGTTCGAATGAAAAATGATCGGAAATCGGATTTTAAAATCGATCCTGAAAAGTCAAGATCAGCTCAACCCTACTCGTACTCAATTGAATACTACTCACTATTTGAATGGAAAAATTCGATGCAGAACCAGCGTTGATTGGCCGAATGCTATACAGTTGGCCAATCAACGCTGGTTCTTCTCCTACCTTTAGAAGTCTTCTCTGCACAGTGTCCCCGCGGCGTCTTCCGGCTCTGAATTCACTCTGCCAGGCATTGGGCATGCCCGTGCTACAAGAAAATGGCCACTTTGACTGTAAGCGGCCATTTTCTTGTAGTGCGGGCATGCGCAGTTGGCTCTGCCCAGGCCCGATGCCTGGCAGAGTGAATTCAGAGCCGGAAGACGCCGCGGGGACGCTGCACAGAGAAGACTTTTCGGAGAATCCAGCCCGACCCTCACTCGTGGACTTGGTAAGTGTAATTTGATTGAACGTTGTCTACCCCTGAAATGAGCATTTTCCCCCCATAGACTATAATAGGGTTCGATATTCGATTCGAGCAGTCTAATATTGAGGGGCTCAATATCAAATAGCAAACATTTTACTGTTCGCTCATCTCTATTTCTCACCCATTTACATTCCCAATGACGTGTATATCTCTGCTTTGTCCTTTCTCCCTTTTCCTTAGGAGTCAAATCAAATCAAATCAAATGTGCTTTATTAGTATTACCAAAGAAAAAAGCAATTGGTGTTGCCAAAGCAAAGAATGGTTGGGGGTGGTGGTTACGGGTTGCATGGGTTGGGGGTTCAAGTGTCCTTGGAGTGTCATTGTTCTTGTTTGGGTGTGGGATAGACGGGTGATGGGGGGTTTAGCGGTCTTTGGGTGATGGGGGGGGGGGTTTAGCAGTATATTGGGTGGTGGGTGAGGGGTTTGAGTGTATTGAACAGATTTCAACCGTATCACAAGGAGACAAATAAGTGAAGGAAGGCAATTTTCTTTAATATACTAAGTATATTACTAAGTTTATCTTCACCAGCACTAGGGATTTACAAAACCTAATAAAGGACTAAAATTTGGGGTACTCTTTAAGAAATGAGCCCATACATCTTTGTACCCATTTCCACTTATCTGGGCTGTATGGTCATCAGCGGGTCCCCATAGGATCCTCCGATACCAATGGGGGCAGAGAGACTTCTTCACATTCAGATCACCGTTCTTCATGTTGGTGTTCAGAGCTTTATTGTTAGGCGTACAGTCAGCTCTCGGTATACATTGTGATTCTGACAGTATAAATGTCTGCAGGCCGCTCTCTCAGCTGTAGGTAGGAGCTATTTAAATCCTATGTGAAGGCAGAATATAAAGATTTATACCTAAAATCGCACTGCAGTGTAATGGATGGCTAGAAGGAAATCGTCTCCCCGTCACACAATCCGCTGAACTTACTTTAGTTTAGAAACTATTCGTCTCTTACTTTGTCTATCTTCGCCAATATTATGCATAATGGAAACCTTTCACATTGGGATTAATGGGTTGCGGCAACCATCAAAATAATCGATCTCGCAGATGGATAAAAGAAGATAAAAGTTTATTTAGACGTGAAGTTACAATCAAAAGGGATTCAGAGAAATAATGGAATCAATTAAAAGTGGTACAGGCCGGGAGAAAACAAAAAATTCTGGCCCTCAGGCCAAAAACAGGGATTGTGAAGCCAAATTCCTGGAGATTTGCCATCAGGGATTCTCCTTACAATTATAATCAACGTCACGCTCGTGGGGAAATTAGCATAAATTTACATATGTCATGTAAGGCGATATGTGGACTAAACAATGGGCCTGCCTCTCTCGAAGGCCTTGCTACGTAATGTCTGTACGATCCTGTAAGTCTGGTCGTTCTTAAATAGGCCTCTGAAGACGGTAAGTAGAAGTAGCAAGGTCACATATAACATATCTGTAGTATTGCAAATAGGCTATAGGGAGTGTACATCTCCCTATATTATAAAAATGAATTCTTGTCTGTCTGTCTGTCTGTCTGTCTGTCTGTCTGTCTGTCTGTCTGTCTGTCTGTCTGTCTGTGCTCTAATGCGAACCAAACGGCTGGACCGATCTTCACCAAATTTGGTACAGAGACACTTCAGGTATCTGGGAAGGTTTAAGACGAGACTCCAACTCGCTTGGACGTACCGTTGCTGAGATACAGCATTCCAAACACAGTGCCCCCCCCCCCCCTTAGCCAATACAAACCTGCAAGACTTTCACTCATATTCCAACTGCAATACACACGGTCACTCCACATGCACAATACAACACTGATATCCAAACTGAGATACACGCATCAGAGGATTAGATACACAGATCAGCACACAGTATCACACACCAGAGGATTAGATACACGCATCTGCACACAGTCCCACAAACCAGAGAATTAAATACGCACTTCTGCACACAGTTCCACACACTGATGGATTTGATACAGGCATCTAAACACAGTTCCACACTCCAGAGGATTAGATACGCGCGTCTGCACACATTTGTACACGCCATAGGATTAGATACACGCATCTGCACAGAGTACCACATGCCTTAGGATTAGATACACGCGTCTACACACAGTTCCACACTCCAGAGGATTAGATACGCGCGTCTGCACACAGTTGTACATGCCATAGGATTAGATACACACGTCTTCACACAGTACCACATGCAGTAGGATTAGATATGTGCGTCTACACACAGTTCCACACGCCGAAGGATTAGATACGCGCCTCTTCACACAATACCACACAGGGAAAGATTAGATACATGTGTGTGCACACAGTACCACACTTTGGAGGATTAGATACATGCCTCTGCACACAGTACCACAAGCCAGAGAATTAGATACGCGTCTCAGCACACAGTACCACATGGGGGAGGATTAGATACGCAAGTCTACACACAGTACCACATGCCATAGGATTATATACGCACGTCTGCACACAGTACCACATGCCGGGGGATTGGATACATGCTTCTACACACAGTTCCACACACTGTAGGATTAGATACGCACCTCTTCACACAATACCACACAGGGGAGGATTAGATACACGTGTCATCACACAGTTGTACACGCCATAGGATTAGATACACGTGTCTGCACACAGTACCACATGCCGTAGGATTAGATACGTGCGTCTACACACAGTACCACATGGGGGAGGATTAGATACGCGCGTCTGCACACAGTACCACATGCCGTAGAATTAGATACGCGCGTCTACACACAGTACCACACTCCAGAGGATTAGATACATGCCTCTGCACACAGTACCACAAGCCAGAGAATTAGATACGCGTCTCAGCACACAGTACCACATGGGGGAGGATTAGATACGCACGTCTACACACAGTACCACATGCCATAGGATTATATACGCACGTCTGCACACAGTACCACATGCCGGGGGATTGGATACATGCTTCTACACACAGTTCCACACACTGTAGGATTAGATACGCACCTCTTCACACAATACCACACAGGGGAGGATTAGATACACGTGTCTTCACACAGTTGTACACGCCATAGGATTAGATACACGTGTCTGCACACAGTACCACATGCCGTAGGATTAGATACGCGCGTCTACACACAGTACCACATGGGGGAGGATTAGATACGCGCGTCTGCACACAGTACCACATGCCGTAGAATTAGATACGCGGGTCTACACACAGTACCACACTCCAGAGGATTAGATACATGCCTCTGCACACAGTACCACAAGCCAGAGAATTAGATACGCGTCTCAGCACACAGTACCACATGGGGGAGGATTAGATACGCACGTCTACACACAGTACCACATGCCATAGGATTATATACGCACGTCTGCACACAGTACCACATGCCGGGGGATTGGATACATGCTTCTACACACAGTTCCACACACTGTAGGATTAGATACGCACCTCTTCACACAATACCACACAGGGGAGGATTAGATACACGTGTCTTCACACAGTTGTACACGCCATAGGATTAGATACACGCGTCTGCACACAGTACCACATGCCGTAGGATTAGATACGCGCGTCTACACACAGTACCACATGGGGGAGGATTAGATACGCGCGTCTGCACACAGTACCACATGCCGTAGAATTAGATACGCGCGTCTACACACAGTTCTACACTCCAGAGGATTAGATACGCGCGTCTGCACACAGTTGTACACGCCATAGGATTAGATACACACATCTGCACAGAGTACCACATGCCGTAGGATTAGATACACACGTCTACACACAGTTCCACACTCCAGAGGATTAGATACGCGCGTCTGCACACAGTTGTACACGCCATAGAATTAGATATACGCGTCTGCACACAGTACCACATGCAGTAGGATTAGATACACGACTCTTCACACAGTACCACACAGGGGAGGATTAGATACGTGTGTGCACACAGTACCACACTTTGGAGGATTAGATACAGGCCTCTGCATACAGTACCACATGCCAGAGAATTAGATACGCGTCTCAGCACACAGTTTCACATGGGGGAGGATTAAATATGTGCATCTGCACACAGTACCACATGCCAGAGTCATTAGATACGCGCGTCTGCACACAGTTTCACTTACTGGAGGATTAGATACACGCCTCTTCACACAATATCACATGGTGAGGATTAGATATGTGCATCTGCACACAGTACCACACCAACAAGGATTAGATACTTGCGTCTAAACACAGTACTACACGGGGAAGGATTAGATACAGCTTTACTCCAGGTATCCATAACAACTGATCATAGGTTTTTCACTGACATCCAAAATGAGATTCACATAATCACATTACGCTTATGGACATACACACAAACCACATACAAAATACACCCGTGCAAAATTGGACAATTCTTATGGGGGGTCTTCCCTCTAGTACCATATATACTCGAGAATAAGCCGAATTTTTCAGCATAAGCCCCCCTCGGCTTATACTCGAGTCAAGCAAAAAAAAAAATTTTTTTATTTTTTTTATTTTATTTTTTTTTGGGGGGGGGGTCTATGACCAGCCGCAATAGTAATGTATAGAATCTCCCATAAAATAGTGGAAAAAATTTGTAAAAAAATATAATAAAAAATAAAATAAATAAAAGTTGTAAATCCCTCCTTTCCCTAGAATACATATAAAAGTAGAGAATGACTGACACACATACACATTAGGTCTCCCTGTGTCTGACAGTGCCCGGTCTACTGAATATAGGGGATCCGCAGTGCTCCTGTTCCGTCGGGAAGGGGTTAATAGGAGCACTGCAGATCCCCTATATTCAGCCAGGCTGAATTCCAAGTGGGGAAAAAAAACCCCAGTCCTCAAGCTCAGGGAAGGGGCAGACAGACAACCAAAACACCCCCTCCCCTTCCCCAGCACCTACTGCACCCAAAAACTCCGACCATTTTAATTTTTGAAATTTTCCAGTAGCTGCTGCATTTCCCCCCTAGGCTTATACTCGAATAAGTTTTCCCAGTTTTTTGTGGTAACATTAGGGGCCTCGGCTTATAGTCGGGTCGGCTTATACTTGAGTATATACGATATGTATCATGAGAACACAATATTGTACAAATTCATTTATAGTAAAGGCTATGATGATTTGGGTATAGAGGGTCATACAATGGGTCATTATTAAGACTGGAGCTTCCTATACCAATCTTAATCAATCTCCCACTGACATGATATGTGCCTGGAATATTAAGAGGCGTAATAATTTAGGTGCACCCCAGGAGATCTTGTGTGCCCGATAAAGTTTATGTCAGCCAAGAACTGGCGCAGATTCCATAACTCATACCAGTTTTGTAGATTTGCCGAGTTGAAGCAATCTTGCCTTGGCCATTGGCCTACTCCACCCACCTACATAAAAAGAGAACAAGGCACCGAGCCAATAATGTTGGGCATGTTTGACACAAGAAGGGCCACGCGCCAAAGATGCATCACAACTATTCTCATCGACGACAGTCTTCTGGCGTAGAAGGAATTGTATATTCCCCCCTTTATATTGTACTGAATGTAAAGTGTTCAGTATATTGTACTGTATACTGAGAATTAAGAACAGTAACAATAGCCATATTGATGTGGGGAGGGGGAATAATGGACATAGTGATGTCAAAAATCAGCAAAAACAAATAGGTTTATCACAATACATAGAATAAAACATTGACACATGAAAGGGTTATTGTAGTCACAGTATAGGGATAATGAGAACCAAGCCCAAGATAATAAGCAAAGCATCATAAAACAAGGATAGTCTTAGTGATAGTGATTAGAGATGAGCGAACACTGATCCGATCCGAACAGCAGGCTCCCATAGAAATGAAAGGAAGTACCTGTGACGATGACTTTGCCGGCGGCCGGCCGGCGTCACAGGTGCTTCCATTAATTTCTATGGGAGTGTGCTGTTCGGATCGGCTGATTCGAACAGTGTTCGCTCATCTCTAATAGGGATGTCGTAGCACAGAGGTTCATAAACTAGAAGATAAAACTGAAGGATAATGCTCAAGTATAGGGATAATACATAGTACGGAGGATAAAAATTGATATTCCCTTACTCCAAAGGCTGGTCTTACATGACCGTAATGTAAGTCCGCAAATGGTCCGCAATTGAGGGTTTTCAATTGCGGACCATTTGCGGACACATTATACTCAATGCAGCCTCTTACACCACCGGATGTTTTATCCGTGGTGTGGTTGGGCTGCAACCGTGGTCCGCAATTCATAGAACAGGTCCATAATGCCCATGAATTGCAGCACTGCACGGACTCGCCCATAGAACTCTATGGGCGAGTGCGGCAGGACACGGACATCTGCGGAGTGTATGTTGCCGATCAGCAACTAGTGTTGCTGATCGGCAACATGCGGACCATAGAATCATTACAGTCGTGTAAGACCAGCCAAAGACATACTGATATGGAATTTAGTTTGTGCACCCTACTTGGGACAGTATTGACCATATCTCTGTAAATCACTGCAGTATATGATGGCGCCGTATAAGTAAGCAACATAAATAAATAACTAATTGTCATGTATTCGCCTTGTCCAGTTCCAGTGCCCTATAGAATATAGAATATGGCATTGGAACTGGACAAGGTGAATGTTGCAGTGACAGTCGGAGTTGTGTTGGGTCTTTTCACAACATAACCACATGGACCAGTAGACATGGTGGCACTTGATATACCTCTGTTGGATAAACCGCACCAAACACGTGCAGGTTGAATTGGTAGGAACAGTAAAAAAAAAATCTGTTCTTTCCACTAGGTGACTGGCAGATTGACAGCTTTCCCTATATCAGTGTGTGTCGAGAAGGCTGTCAGTGATCCTGTATGGACAGGGTAAGCAGGACTCTTTGGGCTTTGTACATACCCCAATATATATTTCAATGGCTCCATTGTGTTAGACGTAAAAATTGTTAAAAACAGATCAGTAGGTGGGTATAAAAAACACCAATGAAATTCATCCTTTTGTTCAATGATCCATTAAAAATGGGGCAAAACAGATGACACCTGGATATCAAAGTGACACCGAGTCGTTACAAATTTGATGTATAACCGGCCATTAAAAATGGACCAATTGGTCTGTTTTTCATGCCCAAGAACTGGACTTGGTTGTGTGACTCTAACCCTAACTATAGAAATGACTCCAAATCCTATAAGCCTATATCCAGTATCATGGAGCTCATTCATCATAAAGCCTCATCCAGTGACCTCACGGTGACAGCCCACTCTAGAGCATGAACGTACGACCCCAGGAATAATGCTCCTACTCAGTGTAAAATTTTATAGAATACATTACGGATGTGAATTATGGTGTATGATGTTATCACATGACAATACGGTATAGTTACAGATCTTGCAATGAACGGTGCGGAGGATGATAGAAGAACCTACTGTAGATCTTCTTCGCAGGATAATTAACGTGTCTGACGCCGCGGTAAGAAGTGTCAAGGTTTTTAATGAATAAGTTAAAAGATTTGCATTAGTTATTTCATAACTTATTTATCAATATATCACATCATTACGATAGGTGAATATATTAAGCTGTATGTGTACCATCAAGCTATATTTATTCCAACCATATTGCAGCAGATTCCAAGATTCTTGGAGCTTGTCGCCAGTAAGCTCGATATCCACCCAGCCACGGTGCGTTATATGGGACAATAGGTTGGGCACTGTCATACCATTATATGCACCGCTGCAAATATGCAAATGAGGCTTAAGTACAATGGGCATGTTAGACTCTCTAGGGCAGGGGTGCCCGATACGTCGATCGCGATCTACTGGTAGATCGCAAAGGACATATGGGTCGATCACAGGATGCAGGGATCCCCAGTGTCTGCTTGTTCACAGTGCAGGCTGAGAGTCATCTCCGGACACTGGCACGTGGGGCTGCCGCAGCCGCAGCCGCAGCCTGCCAGTGTCCAGAGATAACTCTCAGCCTGCGCTGTGAACAAACAGACACCGGGGATCCCTGGGCAGCCACAGAACGCCGCTGTCTTCTGCTCTCACGATCCGCCCGGCCACGCCCACATGCCCTGCCCCGCCCACATGCCCTGCCCCGCCCACATACATACCCGCCCCGCCCACAAGCCCACCCGGTCCCGCCCACAGGCTCGCCCGGCCCCACCCTAGTAGATCTTCTGCCTTGGTCAGCTAATAAAGTAGCTCACACGCTGAAAAAGTGGGGCTCACTATTCAGAGAGGCTTTGGTGTGCCCCTATATCTACTGGACCAAATTTACCTTGTAATGCACTGAAGCTTGCTTGATGATCTTTTCAGACCTCAAAGGGTAATAGAAATATAAAAAATAATTTAGATTCCCCATCCTTTATCTCTTTAGAGTCTCCCCATGTTATGATGCTTGGGTACCCATATAAATGCTGAGGCCCAATCCAAGTAAGGGAAGGTGGGTAGGAATGTTTTTAGTTTTTCTATTCTTTCAGCTCCCCTGGGCTCTCTGAAGAGACTATAGAGTATAAGGTAGCAGCTATATTAGTTCGTCCAAGACAAAATTTCCATTTCTGTTAGAGAATTGCCTGTTGAACAATTCAGCAATTCCCCAGTGGCTTCTGCTGAAACCTGGAAGGAAGGGAATGAGTCCATTGAGTCCTAAACACAACCCAACCCCTGTCCTTACCTACTTGCCTCAACTACCTTAGGCGGTAGAGAACAACTGGGCGACAGTCGCTTACACAGAAAAGGACAAGACAACACAACACAGAAGAGGAGTCAGCAAACCGAGGTCAAACCAAAGAGACAAGCAGTACCAAATCGAAATCCAAAGAGAAGTCAAAGGCCAAAAAGCAGAGGTTAGTAATACAAGAAAGAGCAAGAACAAATGCTTAGCAAGGTCAGAGACACAATATCCAGCAAAACTCTGTGGGCTTATGACCTGAATATTGGAGGTCCAGAACCCACCCTAGGCTTGATTGATAGATAAGCTGTCAATCCCAAAGCACACAAAAGTAACCCTAACTGTGCCAACACAAAATGACCAGGAGTCCAGGAACAGTTAATTATGAGCGGACAAGCCTCCTGCACTATACAATGTGGCCAGAGGATGGCGCAGAAGCTCAAACGAGTGGGGACGTAACAATTTGCTTCAGTTTCATTTTTTTTTAAAAAACTGGAATATTTGGGTCAAACCTGACTTGGTACAAGTCGGTTCGCCATCTCTAGTCTAGACATTTTAGTTATCTCATAACACAAACATCTGGACTTCTCCAGTCAGGGTGGGTTCACACCTGAGCCCAGTCTCTGCTTTTGGGTTTCCATCTTCTGCCCATAGAAACTGGACAGGAGACGGAAAGCCGGCAGTCAGTTTTCAAACCCATTCATTTGAATGAGTTTAGAAAGTGACCGCCCGTGAGCGTTTTCTGCCTCTCTGCGGCAAGACCGTTTTTCTTAACCAGACACATAGTCGGACATGCAGGACTTTGTGAATAGGTTTAAAAACTGACTGTCATTTTTTTGGAAGAGCCTGACAGCAGTTCCCCAGTGCTATAAATGAACCCTGGAGGGGAAGGGTCACAAGAGACAGTGAGCCCTGGTCTGAAACCCCTCACTGTCCCTTCCTGCTTGCTGGTCCTATCCTAGGTAATAGGTGACAACTTGAAGATGGGCCCTTCCTAGATATGTGACACAAAACATGGACAAGACAAACAACAACAAGGGAGGTCAGCTAGCCAGGGGTCAGGGGTCGGTAACAGTCGAGCAATGTAGTGTCAAGATCGATATCCAAAAGAGTAGTCAATAGGGAAAGCCAGAGCTCAAGAGTCAGAATACAAGAATAAACAACAAGAGAAAGCCAGCACGCACAAAGAAATAGCAAGCACCAATGTGAGCCAAGAATAAATAGGGAGGAAGAACCCACCTTGGACTTGATACGAAGGCAGGCTGTCAATCACATGGCAAGGCCAATATTAATTATTAGAAGAGCAGAGGGAAATGAAGGTGAAGGAGATGGGTGGTGGACAATCAATTACCAAGGTGAAGGAATAGGACAGTGTTCATACAATGTGAGAAGAACCCAAAAGAAGAAATCACAGCCGAACACGCCTCCTGTGCTGCAGCATGCGGCCATATGATGACGCCAAAGCTCAGATGGGCAAAGATGTTACAGTCAGGTTTCCGTTTCCTGTCCAGTTTCTCAGAGTAGAAGACAGAAACCGGCCAGACTGGCTATACCAGAGAACTGGCGCAGGTGTGAACCTGCCCTTAGAAGGAAAGCTATAGCAGCTCTATGGCATATCAGGTAATATCTTGATGTTTATCATCCCACGTTCCTATTTACTACTGTTGGTCCATCACTTATGCAGAAAACTTTTGTGCTTTCAGCCAATTTGGACTGAGCACATCAGAACTACCCAAAGACTCTTGACCAGGGGGGGAGGGGGGGGGATTTCAAGATAATTCTACCATAACACCTGTATACTTTTAAGTATAAGTTAAAGGGAATGTTTACCTTACCATTATAAATGTTCATTGCTCTCATCCATCATAGGATGAGTCTAAGCAGTGAACATTGATGGAAGTGATGAAAGCTTCCGTTATGTTGTTCTTTTTACATTTGAGTGAATGCAGATGGATGGCGCGCCTTCTGCTTCAGTCACTCTATTGCCATTAAAGTCTATTGCTCATCCGATGATGGAGAGCCACGGACATTAATAACGGTAATGTGAACTTTCACTGTCATATCATTCTGCTGGAAAAAAGCAAACAAAAAACCCTAAATATTAATTATAGTGGAAATATAACTAATTATCTGACTTCCTAATGGAGGGAGAACACCAACAGCAAAATATAATGATGGCCTGAAGACTATTATGTATTGGACTATTAGACGGTAGTACATTATGTTTTCTTGCTTCCTGTCTGGGTAACTTCTGGGTGAATACATTATATACATTCACATAGCACTAATGAAGGTTCATTTCATATTGTATAGTTTGGCCTCCCTTCACTTTGAATGGGAAGCGACTAGAGATGAGCGAACACTAAAATGTCCGAGGTTCAAAATCCGATTCGAACAGCCGCTCACTGTTCGACTGTTCGAATGGATTTCGAACCCCATTATAGTCTATGGGGGGAAATGCTCGTTTCAGGGGTACGCAAAATTCGATAAAATCATACTTACCAAGTCCACGAGTGACGGTCGGGTTGGATTCTGCTTGAAGTATTCTCCGTGCAGCGTCCCCGCGTCTTCTTCCGGGTGGAATTCACTCTGCGTAGGCATCCGGCCTAGGCAGAGCCAACGCACATGCGCGGGCATGCCCGCGCATGCGCAGTCGGCTCTGCTCAGGCTCGACGCCTGAGCAGAGCTGACTGCACATGCGCGTGTATGCGCGTGCATGCCCGCGCATGCGCAGTTGGCTCTGCCTAGGCCGGATGCCTAGGCAGAGTGAATTCCACCCAGAGGACACAGCGCGGAGAAGACTTCGGAAAGGTAAGAGAAGAACCAGCATTGATTGGCAGAATGTATAGCATTCTGCCCATCAACGCTGGTTCTGCATTGAACCTTAAACTTCGAACGGCTAATAGTGTTCGATCAAGTACGAGTATTTCGAATACCGTAGTATTCAATAGAACACCTACTCGAGTGAACACTACTTGCTCATCTCTAGAAGCGACCATGCTACGCGAAATGAGTAGATCGGAAATTGTAAAACAAATGTACGTTAATGGCCGAATGTTTATTTGGTGACTGCTATGTGTCTACTGGTATCTACTTGTTGTATAAGATACTTAAAGCAGCCCTCCAGGTCGCACCTTATTCAGACTCACCCTCAATTTGTGCATCATCGCTTTTCCATTGAGAGTTTAGTCATCTGAATTTTATAATTTTTTGTAGTGGATTCTGTCTTAAATTGGCTCTTTGGGAACTGACTGCTTGGTGAGCCTGCCATTCACTTATACGTAGATGTGTTTTGAGGAGATAGCGCTTCAGGTGGAGGATGAGCACTAAAGATACAAATACAAATGAGCTTTAGTAGCGTTACCAAAGAATAAGACATTTGGTGTTGCCAAAGCAAAAGGAGGTTGGGGGTGGTGGAGGGGGGGTGGGTACGGGGTCCGTGGGTTGGGGGTTTGAGTGTCCTTAGGGTCCCATCGTTCTTGTTTGGGGCGTGTGGGTGTTGGTGGGTATGGGGTAGACAGGTGATGGGGGGCTTAGTGGTGTTTGGGTGGTGGTGGTGGGGTGTAATAGTCCATGGGGGATGGGTGGTTTGATAGTCCATGCGTCTCATCTTGCTCTTGTTTGGTGACAACTGGACACGTATTGGGCAGCGATCTCCACAGTGGCCTCCTCTTCTCCCAGTAGGATGTTGAGTTTCCTCTTCTCGTCTGCAGAAGTAGTTTTCTAGGTTCGTTCGCCAGAGATTATTTTCTAAGTTTGTCCGCCAGTTTTGTTTAGTTCAATTCAAACCAGATGTTTGATATCCTCTGAGGTCTCTTTAGACCCCACGATGGAGGATCAAAGGGGGTACTAAAAACACAATAAACACTGATACTCACCTTCCCTCACCTGTCCTGGGTCTCCCTTGTGGTATTTTGCACTACTTTGTTGTCCTCTTTGGTCATCTTCCAGCCTCTTCTGACCTCCTGGGTGACTTCATGGGCCTCAGGGGCCTCAATGGGACCATTGAGGCTTGTGATTGGGAATCAGCAGTCATGTGAGGTGTACCTTCATGATGCTTTGATGTGTTGCACCCCACATGACCACTGAGACCCAACAAGGTTACAGCTGTCCCTATGGGCCCAGGGATGCATGCTACTGGACCCCAGACCTTAAGGTGGCCTCAAAGGTTCCTTTGTCAAATAAAACATACTGCTATTCTAAATGGCACATGGTAAGTTAGGAGCCCCATTACAGATTCTGCAGTAAGGCCCAGAAGCTTCAAACTATGCTACTGTATGGGCCCATGATGTCACAAAGGATGCTGGAAGAGGCCAAAACATGACTGAAGAAGATCACAAGGGATCCCAGGAGAGGTGAGGGACGGTGAGTATCAGGGTTCCTTATGCACTTCCGCTGTGCTTCTCCTTATTATACTTTGGAGTCTGAAGAGAATCTGAGAGTTTGAAATTTTAGGAAAATTTGTATTAAACCTGGCTCATTATGAACTGGTTCATTCATCTCTAGTGAGCACCAGTCTGAACCAATGAGAAGACAGGGGGGGGGTGTCTCAGACTACCTCGTTAGTAGGTAATGTATGTAAGCTGTAGTCATAGATCACAGCTGAATTAAGGAGTATCAAACACTGAGGAACATAAATCACAGGTATCATCCCATATAGGCACTGGATAGTCACTTTAACAACCATGCTATATCTTCTCTTAGGTACTTAGGACTGGGCCTTTACTAGTAATATCAATGTCTAAGTGAAATTCAAAGCTAACCCAGTTTCTCCAAAAATAAGACAGTGTCTTATATTAAATTATCTTAAATATATGACCTGTCTTATTTTCGGGGGATGTCTTATGCAGTGGCTGGAGCGAGGGACAATCGGCAGTCATGCCGGCGCTTCCTTAATGGTGTAGGTGGTCCAGGAGGTAAAGGGGGGGATGTCTTATTTTCAGGGAAACAGGGTATATAGCAAGTAGAAATTGCAGTTCTATATTTACAGGGGTTGTCCAGGACAGATTTGATCAAAGAGGCCAGGGAAGGTGTAATAATAATGATACTACTACTACTACTAATAATAATAAAGACATACTCACCTGTCCTTGGTGCACCAGTGTCTCCAACATGGTCCAGTCCTGCTTCTCCCAGGGTCTTCTTCCGGCAGAAGTCCCCGGCTCATTCGACCACTGAGGCCACTGAAGAAAGGAATTGGGCAGTCGCTCACTCGCTCACATATATATGGACTCTAGTTTTTAAGGACACGTTGATCCAGGGTTTTATACTGACTGCCAGATTGGAGTGGGGAAGGAATTTTTTCCCCTGAAATAGGACAATTGGCATGAGCCTCATGGGGTTTTTTGCCTTCCACTGGATCAACACTGTAGTGGATTGTAGGGTTATAGGTTGGACTTGATGGATAGGTTGGATCTTGGGTTCCAATCCAACTAAAAACAAAATCTGAAAGCCATTTGTATATTCTTCCAGCGTCTTTGTGGCTTTGCACTGGTTATTCCTTGGGGACTAAAGTGACAATTTTTGCACAGCCCTGTGAAATATCTCTGGCACGACATCAGAAAATAAAAAAACATCTGCCTAGAACCGCTTAGCACCGTTGACTTTTCTTTGAAGGCGGATAAACTAGAAGGGCGCACTCGATCTCACTGTGCCCTGCCGTAAGGACCTTGTAGTAAAACAAATAACAGGGTCACCTTGCGCCATTTCCTGACTGTTTGGTTACGTCTGAATTGGTTTTGTGTGGGGAATAAGAGTCACTTCTATATATATGCAAATTATTTGTGCAACTCCTTCAGCAACTGCATAAATTTCCTTTTTCATTGTAAATAACTATCCCCAGGTAACTGAAGGATGTGATCATCATAAATAGAAAAGAGATTTATTTAAAACACTGAAGCAAATTTTAGCCGGCAAATGGTCAAAATAAATGAATATCGTTGCGCCCATTGGTTACCGCCTTTTTATCTCCTTCCTCACAGTGCACCATAAAATACGGCTTCAATTGACAACGTCGCGTAAATGTCCTGACGGTGTCATTGTATTATTATACTGTGATGACAAATTGTTTATATAATATTGGTGTCTGCGCCGTCCGTTCCGTAGTGTCATCAAGTCCGAGGTATGTCTCTCCAGTTTCTAGAAAATGATGTCTGCGAAGGGGCCTTGCTTTTATGCAATGAAAAAATCTGTGCAAGGCTTCGTTCTCACGGAGTAATGCGATGCTCATATAGACACGTATACACGTGTCAGGGCACGGCGCTTCAAAACAGATCAGGTTGATTTCAATGAGTGCCCTGTGCAGCAAGGTTCAGCGCACACTCAGCTCTACTACATCTCTGATGCAGCAGAGTTGAGTGTGCAGCAGGGTTCAGCGTATCTGTGATGTAGCAGAGCTGAGTGTGCAGCAGGATTCAGCACATCTATGATGCAGTAGAGCTGAGTGTGCAGCAGGGTTCAGCGCACATTCAGCTCTGCTGCATCTCTAATGCAGCAGAGCTGAGTGTGCAGCAGGATTCAGCGCATCACTGATGCAGCAGAGCTGAGTGTGCAGCAGGGTTCAGCGGTTCTCTGGTGTAGCAGCGGTTCTCCGGTGTAGCATTGCTGGCCATGCGCTCAGCTTGACTGCATCTCCGGAGTAACCGAGCTGAGCGCACAGCCAGCTCTGCTTCATCTCTGGTGTAGCACTGCTGGCCGTGCGCTCAGCTCTGTTGCATCTCAGGGGTAGCCGAGCTGGACGCACGGCCAACACTGCTGCATCTCAGCATAGGAATGCATTGACTAGCTTTGATTGGTCGAATGCCATACAGAGTACAGCATTCGGCCAATCAACGCTGGTACAACCGGAGGAGGCGGAGTCTAAGATGGGTCCACAGCAGTCTCCATTCTGGTCCGATCTTAGACTCCGCCTCCTCACAGATGAGCCTCCGGCAGAACCAGCATTGATTGGCCGAATGCTGTACTCTGTATGGCATTCGGCCAATCAACGCTGGTCAATGTATTCCTATGGGAAAAAGTCAGCTCGCGCATATTGCAAGCTGACAGGGATCCCAACCAGATAGAGCCCCAAAGAGCTGGGTGAGTAACATTCCCTCCTAAATAAAGGTAATCCCTAGCTAACCCTGCCAGTACATCTGTCCCTGTCTCACAGTCACATAGTTCACAGTCTCACATTAACCGAATGTTAAATCCACCATTCGTATAAATTGGAGGTCACCTGATTTCGGCAGCCATTTACTTTTTCTGATTTTTTTTCGATGCCTCTGTTGTCCTAGTTCCTGTCGCACCTCCCCTGCGCTGTTATTGATGCATAAAAAGTGCCAGGGAAGGTGGGAGGGGATACAAATTTTTACTGCATTTGCCTGGTTGTATTCGATTGGAATCGAATACCTCAAACAGTCTGATATTTGATCGAATATGTATTCGATCGAACAGTGTTCGCTCATCTCTAGTAATTGTAGATGAGCATATATTTTTTAAAAATTTTTGTCACCTCCCCTGGGCCTAGAACTATTATACTCTGAGGTCTGAAGAGAACGTAACTTGAGGAGATGCAGAGGGTGCAGTCACACCAGGGCCCAGGAGCCTTAGGGGGCCCATAAGCACTGGCATCAGTATTCAGATTGCAGCTTCCATCTGGCCCATACACCAAGCAGACCCATAGATTACCCAAACCACACTAAGGTGGATCAAACTCCTTAGACCCCGTAACCATCACTAGCAAGAATTCTCTGTAGGCATGAGGTAGGGGGCCCCGGACAAAAGATTGCACCGGGCCCACAAGACTGGTCTGAACATAGGATGAATAGAATCTTCTGAGGTTCACGCGTCACTACTATAGACTACAATGGAACATCTAGATGCTGCTTTACTGAAACACCTGGGAAATCTGGGGAATCAGCCTAAGGTTCCACATAGCAAAAACCAGCTAAAGAGAAAGACAAAAAGTGCATTTTTTTCTGCAACAATGTGTAAATTCCCGAATGTGTAAAAGCACCCTTTAAAATACCCCCTTAGAAACCCTATGTAACCTTGGATTAGCATGCTATAGAGCAGTAAAGACTGGAAGATGGAGGGTGACGATTTATCATTGGATTTGTTCCTAGTATGTTTTTATCTATTTTACTACTTTGTTGAGACCAATTTATTAAGTGTGTGCGGTATTTTTTAGTGATTTAGGTCTAACATGCCTTTTTTCACTGGTTTTAACTGGTAATGCAGGCATGGTTTAGGTGATACATAGGTGTACATAGGTGTATATAGGTGATACATAGTGTACAGTATATAGGTGACACATAGTGTACAGTATATAGGTGATACATAGGTGATACATAGGTGTATATAGGTGATACATAGGTGTACATAGGTGTATATAGGTGAACATAGGTGTATATAGGTGATACATAGTGTACAGTATATAGGTGACACATAGGTGATACATAGTGTACAGTATATAGGTGATACATAGGTGATACATAGGTGTATATAGGTGATACATAGGTGTACATAGGTGTATATAGGTGAACATAGGTGTATATAGGTGACACATAGGTGTACATAGGTGTATATAGGTGACACATAGGTGTACATAGGTGTATATAGGTGATACAAAGGCGTATATAGGTGATACATAGGTTTACATAGGTGTACATAGGTGTATATAGGTGCTACATAGGTGTATATAGGCGATATATAGGTGTATTTAGGTGATACATAGGTGTACATAGGTGCATGTAGGTGATACATAGGTGCACATAGGTGTATATAGGACATACATAGGTGTATATAGGTGATACATAGGTGTGCATAGGTGTATATAGGCGATACATAGGTGTATATAGGTGATGCATAGGTGTAAATAGGTGTATATAGGTGTACATAGGTGTATATAGGTGTACATAGGTGTAAATAGGTGTATATAGGTGTACATAGGTGTATATAGGTGTACATAGGTGTATATAGGTGATACATAGGTGTATATAGGTGTACATAGGTGTATATAGGTGATACATAGGTGTATATAGGTGATACATAGGTGTATATAGGTGTATATAGGTGATACATAGGTGTGTATATAGGTGTATATAGGTGTACATAGGTGTATATAGGTGATACATAGGTGTATATAGGTGTACATAGGTGTATATAGGTGATACATAGGTGTATATAGGTGGTACATAGGTGTATATAGGTGTATATAGGTGATACATAGGTGTATATAGGTGTATATAGGTGATACATAGGTGTATATAGGTGTACATTAATTTGATTCCATCATTTATCTGTTTTTGGCCCCGGATTGCCTTATTGCCTGTTAAGCCAGAATACAAGACAAACTGACTGAATTATCCGGGGCCAAAGACCTTCTGTATTTTATCCTCCTTTTCTTGTTACATCTCCCAGCATAGGAGCGAGAGACATCTGCATCACCTACACATCAGCTCAGAGCTCTGCACGGCACCACACAACCCTTCCAGGTCAGCACAATGACCCTGGAGGATACTTGTACTTCTATCCTTATCCTGAGGATTATCTACATCATTACGCTCCCTCCAGTATACAGATATAGGTGGCTGCCTGTCACTAAGGAGGACTGCACTCCTATACAGAAAAGCAATAAGAAAAAAGAATCAAAGTCTTAGATGTAATAAGATACAAGTTGCAGACAGTAGTGTAAGATACATCTTATATACATATATCTTATCTATATACAGCATATGTAATATTTATATGTAATAGAAATCACTGGAATTTCTGCAACTGCTGTTATGTGATTTATCGCTAAAGACACCAAAAAACAATGAGAAGTTAAGAAGAACACTTATTTCAATGACTTCATTATTTGTTGTCTTCTGTGATAAGTATACATAACCATTTGTAGAGGTCTGTGATATGTACATATTGTGAGAAGGTGGCAGGTGGAGTGCTGGAGTCACAGTATATCTCCCCCAGGCTTCTGACCTATCTGTGGTCTATGGCGGGTCTTGAATAGGCCTCAGCTCCAGGTGTGGGTCCGGGGCTCCTTACTGAGACACAAAAGGCTACAGAGCTTGCACTTCAGGGCAGATCCTAGGAGCGAGAGGAAGTGCCTGGGTCTGTCCTGAGATACTGAAAGTCTGGTGAGACCGTACTGTGCTAGTTTGTAAGCCACATGAACAGTTAGCTTCATACCATTTACGTTAGCGCTCGGACGAGCAGGGGTTTGTTTGAGGTTTTTTCCTGAAGTTGCATATGTATTTTATTTTGCCTATTTTCTACCTGAAGTAAAGGTTTAGTTATTGTTAATGTTCTGTAATAATCTTCCAAAATAATAGATCCCGATTGTTAATGGCTCTCTTCCATTGCTCCTAGTAAGCGCCACCTCTGTGATATCCACATGTCCTAGTATGACATATAGAAATGGCTTATAGACATAAAACAGACCTAGAAATATAGGCTAAAAGTTATTCCAGAACTAAAGCTCTTCTCCCTGTTCATCAGTCCGCAGCTTTTTCTAGTGGAAATCTGTAAGGAATGGGGAATTAAAAATCATAATTTTATATAGTACTAGCTTCTGCCCGCGACTTTGTCTGCAGGTTGTTGATGTTGATGATCCGCCTATATTTAGCAAATTGCTGCTGTCGATGGTTTGCCTGCTCCAGCATTTTGGCAGCTCTCAAGCTGTCCTGATGCTGAACTTGTTCCTCACACCGTGCCTGTGATTGCTTCAGCATGTCAGCAGCTCGCTGGGGTGCCATATAATGAGTGTGCTGTTGTTGTTCATGATTCACCTGCTCCAGCCTTTGGACAGCTGTGAAGCTGGCCTGCCGCGGAACTTGTTCCTAGCACTGTGCCTGTGATTGTTATGGCATCTCAGCAGCTCACTGGGACGCGATATAATGAGCGTGTTGTTGGCGTTGATGATCCGCACGCTCCAGTGTTTCAGCAGCTCTCAAGCTGGCCTGCCACTGAAATTGGTTCTTGCACTGCATGTTACAGCATCTCAGCACATTTCTGAAACATCATATAATGAGCTTGGTCTTCATGATCTGCCTGCTCCGGTTTTTCGGCAGCTGTCAAGCTGGCCTGCCGCTGAACTCGTTCCTCATGCTGTGCCCTTGTTTGTTCCAGCATTTCAGCAGCTCGCTGGGATGCCACATAATGAGTGTGTTGTTGGCGTCGATGATCCCCCTCAGCTTGAGGAGAACTCTTTTACTTCTGGCTACCTTCATAGCTGTCGTTGTTTGCGACAAATTAGATTTTCTTTTTCCAGGTGTGTTTAAGATTGGCAAACTGCCAATTTGGATTAAAGGTGTTTGCCTGTGTTTGTCAGCATTGGAGCAGATCAGATTTTTTTTTTTTTGTCTTCCTTTCTTGCCATCAATGCACAGGGGGGTTTAGGTATCACATCTGCCTCTGCCCTGCAGTAAATAACAATACATTACAGATGTGCATCATGTACAAATAACAGGTTGAACAGAGAAAAGCCTGTAAAATGGTAATGAATGTATCCTAAGGATTGGTGATTAATCCGTGTACAATATATGTATAATTACCTTGTTTATAGTGATCATTGCTGTCAATTACATGCACATATACAGTCCCTGTGGTTATTAGCTGCATTATGTTCTACAAATGAGTAACTAGAGGGATACAAAATGTCTGTCTAATAGAAAGCTGAAAACACAATGCACCAGGTAGTCACTAACTCAAGCGACTGTTCTGGATCTTTCTAAAAGGAGTTGTATAGGCTTATCATGTGCTCCATTGAAAAAGATTTTTTTAATCTACTCAGGTTGAAGTCACAGCTAGGCTTGAGCGATCGTGTTCGGAAAAGATCGGATTCCGATCGGCGATTGAAAAAATTTCACAATCGCGATCGGAATTCCGAACACGATCTTTTTAGGTGGGATCGAGATTGGTACTATTTCCCACAATGCTTTGCTTAGCCTTCACACTGAGTATACGCTCTGCTCATTCTGAGCAGAGTGTATACTCAGTGTGAAGGCTCCGCTGCGGTTCCATAGGAATGAATAGAAGCAGCCGGTACACAGACTTAACCCCCTGCGCGCCGGCTGCCTCCATTCCTTCTAATGGGAGACTAAACTAACATCTCTAGTAGCTACTTACCTCCAGAGATGGCTGGTCCAGTGCCCACTGTTCTCGTTCTTCTTCGCCTCGCTGCCGCTCCATGCTGCTCTTCTCGCCTCGCTGCCGCTGCCTCCCAGGTTAGTGTTTGAAGAGCTAAGAAGGCGGAGCTTGTGGCCTAGGAAAATGTGGGTGGGTACAGGGCGCAGTACCCTCCCAGTACCCGCCCACACTTTCCTAATCCGCCCACACTCTCCTAATCTGGGAGGCAGGGGGGAGTGAGGCAAGAAGAGCAGCGTGGAGCGGCAATGAGGTGAAGAAGAAGGAGAACACCGGGCACCGGAGCAGCCATCTCTGCAGGTAAGTGGACACGAGGGGGGACTAAGTAGCCATAGGATTTAAAAAAATCCCCTGGCTACTTAGTGATTCACTACACAGTGTGGATTCTAACAATTGTTAGATTTCATGCTGTATAGTGAATAGGATTGCTTTTAAAATCCGATCTCCGATTAATAAAAAAATCCCATTGACTTGCATTGGGATCGGAATTGGGATCAAGATCGGGTTTGAATGAAAAATGATCAGAAATCGGATTTTAAAATCAATTCTGAAAAGTCAAGATCGGCTCAACCCTACTCACAGCTAGAGATGAGCGAGTACTATTCGAAACGGCAGAATGAATGGGAGCGGCCGGCGTCCATTCATTGCTATTCGGAACTGCCGTTTCGAATAGTACTCGCTCATCTCAAGTCACAGCTACAAAGACATAGGTTTATAAGATGACATGTTGACTACCTGCAGCTAGGGGGGAGTAATCCAGTTCATAACAAGTAAAATAATTAAATAGTGAAGGTCCAAGGTAGGTGCACAAACAGTCTTAGGGTGCATGCACACTACGTAACGCCGGGCGTGTATGAGAGCCGTACACGCCGGCGTTACAGCAGGGCTGCCGAACACTTCCCATTCACTTCAATGGGAGTGCTCGTAAACGCCGCTGTTACGAGCGCTCCCATTGAAGTGAATAGGAAGTGTTCGGCAGTCTGCTGTAATGCCGGCGTGTACGGCTCTCATACACGCCCGGCGTTACTCAGTGTGCATGCACCCTTACTCACCTCTTTTGGGTTCCTCTATTGCGTCTGATACAGGTCCTTGTACTCTTCTGGCCTCTTCCGGCCTCCTGAATGATGTCAGCGGAACCTCTAAGAACTGTGATTGGGCCTCATCGGCCATGAAGGACATGCTGATGTCATGATAGTTACATGTAAGTGGCCCAAAACAAGGTTTGCTCAACACTGCCTGTAACCACCCCTTTAGTGGGGGTTGTAGGTAACCTATTAACTAAAGTATCAGGGCCCCTATACATTACACTTACAGGAGCTTTATGACATCCCATTCCAAGTCCTAATAATGACCCAGAAAATAAAGCTATGGCACAATTTTTACCACACAAAACACCATAAGGGGCACCATGTGGCATTTTACAGCCCCTACATAGTGGATGAGAGTCCAGCGATTCCCATCCACACACTACAGAACAATAAGCATAGCGGATGCACTGCAACTTCCAAAACCGTTGCAGTTTTGGAAATCGGAGCATGTCTATTATACCTACGGAAATGCTGGCTGTCCTCCAGGTCTAATGGCAAGTGCAGGAAAAACAACAATGCGTTGCTGCTGCTGTTTTACACGCAGAGCCTTTTGATTGCAGCCTGCTAAGTGGGGCCTTAGGCTCCGTTCTCACAAAGTAACGCACCGCTCATTTATACACGTATACATGTGTCAGAGCGCGGCGCTTCAAAACAGATCCCATTGATTTCAATGGGTGCCGGCTTACACGCGTAACGCATTGATATCAAGGGGTTACAAAGCCTCCCATTGATTTCAATGTAAGCCGGCACCCATTGACATCAATGGGATCTGTTTTGAAGCGCCGCGCTCTGACACGTATATAGGTGTCTAAATGAGCAGTGCGTTCACCGTGAGAATGGAGCCTTACCCTAAAATTTGATAGAAAATAGCACAGTTGCATTTTTTTTTCCATTCCCTCCCAGACTTTTTTTTTCCAATTCCATCCCGAACTTTTTCCCAGAACATTAAATGATGCCATTAGAAAGTATAATCGGTCCCATTAAAAACAAGCCCTCATACTAAGATATGGAAAATGGCAGGAAAGGGTTAGAGTGGATTTTTTAAAATTTCTTATTTCTTATTTTTTCCTTTGATACATTTCTTTATTATCTCAATTAATTTGATACATTTCTTCTGAAATAAGAGAATAAATGAACTCCGTATTGAATACAACCCATCTGCAATAAAGCGGAAAAATATCTATCCTACTTTTAAAAAAAAATCCAGCCTTGCCTAAATAAATCAGTGACAAATATGGAAATGTATTTTTAAGAATATAAATAATCTGAAGGTTTAATAGATAATGCACAGAAATGATGCATTGAACTGGATATAGTAGAACGCGGCTCATCCATCAATGGGAGCTCTAAATGAGTTTGATCATGTCACATTTAAGTGTAACGGGCCATAAAAAATAAAAAAAAATATTTCAGCTACTTAAGTTAATTCTGAAAAAACAAAAAAAAGTGCCGTCTCATTTCCCAGACAAACTTACACTAAGGCACAAAATATGAGCTCTTTAGATGAGAGAGATTCAATCCATAAATTTCTTTACCTTGGCCGGGCTCCAGCTGTTTTTTTCTCCTTCCGTCACTTGATGACACTACTATCATTCTTTCTCCTTTCTTACACAGTATGCTGCACTTTTCTTTTTGATGTCTGCCTGATTTTTTCACTTTTTACTTGGCCCTATTCCCAGGCTGCTATATCCTTTCTGAATTGCCTCAGTTAATTGCTTCCACTTGGATTTGATGGCCACCTCTACCAATGCTATTACTTATTACCATTCCCAAACTGCTGTAACATAAGGTACCGCCATCCGCCGTACAAGGTCATTCATATTGTGGCATATTTCACAATGTACAATGGTTACCTACCAGATCAGGATTAAGTAAATGTTGTGGCCCGGACAATCGTACCAGGAATGTGTAGAGCATAATTAAGTATATATATAGGGTTAATAGTTTATTTTTGGGAAGAATATGCAAATGTGTTTCCCAGGATGTAAATAGGGAAACACTGTCTCAGTATACTGCCCTCTATTGGAAGCAGCTCCCTTGAACATCATGCCCAAATTTTCAACAAGCCTTTATTTGCAATGATGCGGGACTTTGCCAAGTCAGTATCATCGGCACTGTTTCGATCTGATTGGATCTCATCAGCACAGTCTAAGAAGAACTGACTTGGCAGAGGTGAGAGACTTCTAGACCAGATTATGGGGATATTGTCACTCCTTAGGGAGAGACCACCATGTAGGTGTGTGGAGTCTTAGAAAGCCATTTTTGCTCCACTGTGGGGGATTATGGGAAGAATATGCAAATGTGTTTCCCAGGATGCAAATAGAGAAACACTGTCTCAGGATTCTGCCCTCTATTGGAAACAGCTCCCTCAAACATCATGCCTGACTTTTCAACAAGCCTTTAATTGCAATGATGTGGGACTTTGCCAAGTCAGTATCATCCCAACTACTGACAGCACCGTTTCGATGCAATTGGATCTCATCAGCACAGTCTAGGGAGAACTGACATGGCAGAGGTGCGAAACTTCTAGACCAGATTATAGGGATATTGTCACTCCTTAGGGAAAGACCACCATGTAGGTGTGTGGAGTCTTATAAAGCCATGTTTCCCTATTTACATCCTGGGAAACACATTTGCATATTCTTCCCATAATCTCCCACTTTAGAGCGAAAATGGCTTTATAAGACTCCACACACCTACATGGTGGTCTCTCCTTAAGGAGTGACAATATCCCCATAATCTGGTCTAGAAGTCTCTCACCTCTGCCAAGTCAGCTCTCCCTAAACTGTGCTGATGAGATCCGATTAGACCGAAACGGCGCCGTTTACAGTTGGGATGATACTGACTTGACAAAATCCTGCTTCATTGCAATTAAAAGCTTGTTGAAAAGTCGGGCATGATGTTCAAGGGAGCGGCTTCCGATAGAGGGCAGTATACTGAGACAGTGTTTCCCTATTTACATCCTGGGAAACACATTTGCATATTCTTAACATAATCCCCCACAGTGGAGTGAAAATGGCTTTCTAAGACTCCACACACCTACATGGTGGTCTCTCCCTTAGGAGTGACAATATCCCCATAATCTAGTTTAGTTTTGCCAATTAAGAAAGTTAAGAGAAATTTAAATCCAATCCATATTTGGTGTGACCTTTTCTCTTTGGAGGAGGAGTCCTGGGAGTGATTATCCAGCCCCCGCGGAGCCCTGATCTCACCATAATCCATTCTGTCTGGGATGACATGAAGAGACAGAATGATAGAACAAGCCTACATCCACAGAAGATCTGTGCTTAGGTCTCCAAGATGGCGGCAGCAAAGGACCAACCTCCCTGCCGAGTTCCTTCAAAAAACTGTCTGCAAGTACCAAGAAGATTTGGTGGAAGGCGAAGGGCAAAGGTCACACCAAATATTTACATGATTTAGATTTCTTTTTTTGTTCGTTCAATACATTTTGTTATTTGACAATTATCAATTCTTAACACCTATTTTTTAATGCATTCTTACCGTGCAGAATTTTTTCTAAAACTTTCCTATGGGGTTTGGGAAGCGGGGAGTCAAAAACAAAAAAAAAACGAAAATTTGTCACCGGTGGAAAGAGCTTAAAATCTACCACAATGCAGTCAATCAGTCTCACCGTGTGCCAGATTGTTGAGTGTGTAATTTGGCCATCCTCATGTCAGACAATGGACTCCTATGAAGAGAAATCCCCTTAACACACTTACACTTTCAATAGTCAGACATAATGGCCAATCATACACAATTTCAGCACATAAGTGCCCCCCTCCCACGGTATCAAATCCATCGTAGGTCTCTCAATTTCAACAATTTGAACAACATTTAAATCCAGTATTCAGATGATGATTGATCACAATGATTAAAATTTCCTTTTTTAAATCAGTTTTTATTGAACATACCAATTAAGTATTAGTTATACAAATGCAATATGGCACAGTAAAAGTTTATAAAAATACAAAATATGAAAAACAAAGCCCATCCAGAATATCCTCATCCCTCCCTTACTCCCCAACATGTGTAATACCATCAGACCATTGCTTCTTAAACTTAGTAGGAATACCTCTCCTATAGAAAGCTGTCACCAGAACACAGCACAAGAACCTAGAGAGATAGGTTAGGGTCAGGGATATTGTTGTTTGTATCAATATGCAAATGATTCTTTGGAGCAATTAGAGTGTTGTCACATACAAATAGCAACACCCTTGTTACTCCAAAGAGAACATTTGGTAATTAATAAAACAGCGATATCTTAACAGAGGCATCAATTCACAAAGGGAAAACATCTTTTCATTCAGGCAATCCTAACCTATCTATCTGCAGGGCTGGGGTGATATACTGGTTCTGGTGACAGTAACCTATCTATCTGCAGGGCTGGGGTGATATGCTGGTGCTGGTGACACTAACCTATCTATCTGCAGGGCTGGGGTGATATGCTGGTTCTGGTGTCAGTAACCTATCTATCTGCAGGGCTGGGTTGATATGCTGGTTCTGGTGTCAGTAACCTATCTATCTGCAGGGCTGGGATGATATGTTGGTTCTGGTGACAGTAACCTATCTATCTGTAGGGCTGGGGTGATATACTGGTTCTGGTGACACTAACCTATCTATCTGCAGGGCTGGGGTGATATACTGGTTCTGGTGACACTAACCTATCTATCTGCAGGACTGGGGTGATATGCTGGTTCTGGTGACACTAACCTATCTATCTGCAGGGCTGGGGTGATATGCTGGTTCTAGAGACAGTAACCTAACTATCTGCAGGGCTAGGGGATATGCTGGTTCTAGAGACAGTAACCTATCTATCTGCAGGGCTAGGGGGATATGCTGGTTCTAGAGACAGTAACCTATCTATCTGCAGGGCTGGGGTGATATGCTGGATCTGGTGACACTAACCTATCTATCTGCAGGGCTGGGGTGATATGCTGGTTCTGGTGACAGTAACCTATCTATCTGCAGGGCTGGGGTGATATGCTGGTTCTGGTAACAATAACCTATCTATCTGCAGGGCTGGGGTGATATGCTGGATCTGGTGACACTAACCTATCTATCTGCAGGGCTGGGGTGACATGCTGGTTCTGGTGACAGTAACCTATCTATCTGCAGGGCTGGGGTGATATGCTGGTTCTAGTAACAGTAACCTATCTATCTGCAGGGCTGGGGTGATATGCTGGATCTGGTGACACTAACCTATCTATCTGCAGGGCTGGGGTGATATGCTGGTTCTGGTGACAGTAACCTATCTATCTGCAGGGCTGGGGTGATATACTGGTTCTGGTGACAGTAGCCTATCTATCTGTAGGGCTGGGGTGATATGCTGGTTCTGGTGACAGTAACCTATCTATCTGCAGGGCTGGGGTGATATACTGGTTCTGGTGACAGTAACCTATCTATGTGCAGGACAGGGGTGATATGCTGGTTCTGGTGACAGTAACCTATCTATCTGCAGGGCTGGGGTGATATGCTGGTTCTGGTGACAGTAACCTATCTATCTGCAGGGCTGGGGTGATATGCTGGTTCTGGTGACAGTAGCCTATCTATCTGTAGGGCTGGGGTGATATGCTGGTTCTGGTGACACTAACCTATCTACCTGCAGGGCTGGGGTGATATGCTGGTTCTGGTGACAGTAACCTATCTATCTGCAGGGCTGGGGTGATATACTGGTTCTGGTGACAGTAACCTATCTATGTGCAGGACTGGGGTGATATGCTGGTTCTGGTGACAGTAACCTATCTATCTGCAGGGCTGGGGTGATATGCTGGTTCTGGTGACAGTAACCTATCTATCTGCAGGGCTGGGGTGATATACTGGTTCTGGTGACAGTAGCCTATCTATCTGTAGGGCTGGGGTGATATGCTGGTTCTGGTGACACTAACCTATCTACCTGCAGGGCTGGGGTGATATGCTGGTTCTGGTGACAGTAACCTATCTATCTGCAGGGCTGGGGTGATATACTGGTTCTGGTGACAGTAACCTATCTATGTGCAGGACTGGGGTGATATGCTGGTTCTGGTGACAGTAACCTATCTATCTGCAGGGCTGGGGTGATATGCTGGTTCTGGTGACAGTAACCTATCTATCTGCAGGGCTGGGGTGATATGCTGGTTCTGGTGACAGTAGCCTATCTATCTGTAGGGCTGGGGTGATATGCTGGTTCTGGTGACACTAACCTATCTATCTGCAGGGCTGGGGTGATATGCTTGTTCTGGTGACAGTAACCTATCTATCTGCAGGGCTGGGGTGATATGCTGGTTCTGGTGACAGTAACCTATCTATCTGCAGGGCTGGGGTGATATACTGGTTCTGGTGACAGTAGCCTATCTATCTGTAGGGCTGGGGTGATATGCTGGTTCTGGTGACACTAACCTATCTACCTGCAGGGCTGGGGTGATATGCTGGTTCTGGTGACAGTAACCTATCTATCTGCAGGGCTGGGGTGATATACTGGTTCTGGTGACAGTAACCTATCTATGTGCAGGACTGGGGTGATATGCTGGTTCTGGTGACAGTAACCTATCTATCTGCAGGGCTGGGGTGATATGCTGGTTCTGGTGACAGTAACCTATCTATCTGCAGGGCTGGGGTGATATACTGGTTCTGGTGACAGTAGCCTATCTATCTGTAGGGCTGGGGTGATATGCTGGTTCTGGTGACACTAACCTATCTACCTGCAGGGCTGGGGTGATATGCTGGTTCTGGTGATAGTAACCTATCTATCTGCAGGGCTGGGGTGATATACTGGTTCTGGTGACAGTAACCTATCTATGTGCAGGACTGGGGTGATATGCTGGTTCTGGTGACAGTAACCTATCTATCTGCAGGGCTGGGGTGATATGCTGGTTCTGGTGACAGTAACCTATCTATCTGCAGGGCTGGGGTGATATGCTGGTTCTGGTGACAGTAGCCTATCTATCTGTAGGGCTGGGGTGATATGCTGGTTCTGGTGACACTAACCTATCTATCTGCAGGGCTGGGGTGATATGCTTGTTCTGGTGACAGTAACCTATCTATCTGCAGGGCTGGGGTGATATGCTGGTTCTGGTGACAGTAACCTATCTATCTGCAGGGCTGGGGTGATATACTGGTTCTGGTGACAGTAGCCTATCTATCTGTAGGGCTGGGGTGATATGCTGGTTCTGGTGACACTAACCTATCTACCTGCAGGGCTGGGGTGATATGCTGGTTCTGGTGACAGTAACCTATCTATCTGCAGGGCTGGGGTGATATGCTGGTTCTGGTGACAGTAACCTATCTATCTGCAGGGCTGGGGTGATATGCTGGTTCTGGTGACAGTAGCCTATCTATCCGTAGGGCTGGGGTGATATGCTGGTTCTGGTGACACTAACCTATCTACCTGCAGGGCTGGGGTGATATGCTGGTTCTAGAGACAGTAACCTATCTATCTGCAGGGCTAGGGGGATATGCTGGTTCTAGAGACAGTAATCTATCTATCTGCAGGGCTGGGGTGATATGCTGGATCTGGTGACACTAACCTATCTATCTGCAGGGCTGGGGTGATATGCTGGTTCTGGTGACAGTAACCTATCTATCTGCAGGGCTGGGGTGATATGCTGGTTCTGGTAAAAAATAACCTATCTATCTGCAGGGCTGGGGTGATATGCTGGATCTGGTGACACTAACCTATCTATCTGCAGGGCTGGGGTGATATGCTGGTTCTGGTGACAGTAACCTATCTATCTGCAGGGCTGGGGTGATATGCTGGTTCTGGTAACAGTAACCTATCTATCTGCAGGGCTGGGGTGATATGCTGGATCTGGTGACACTAACCTATCTATCTGCAGGGCTGGGGTGATATGCTGGTTCTGGTGACAGTAACCTATCTATCTGCAGGGCTGGGGTGATATACTGGTTCTGGTGACAGTAACCTATCTATGTGCAGGACTGGGGTGATATGCTTGTTCTGGTGACAGTAACCTATCTATCTGCAGGGCTGGGGTGATATGCTGGTTCTGGTAACAATAACCTATCTATCTGCAGGGCTGGGGTGATATGCTGGTTCTGGTAACAATAACCTATCTATCTGCAGGGCTGGGGTGATATGCTGGATCTGGTGACACTAACCTATCTATCTGCAGGGCTGGGGTGATATGCTGGTTCTGGTGACAGTAACCTATCTATCTGCAGGGCTGGGGTGATATACTGGTTCTGGTGACAGTAGCCTATCTATCCGTAGGGCTGGGGTGATATGCTGGTTCTGGTGACACTAACCTATCTACCTGCAGGGCTGGGGTGATATGCTGGTTCTAGAGAAAGTAACCTAACTATCTGCAGGGCTAGGGGGATATGCTGGTTCTAGAGACAGTAACCTATCTATCTGCAGGGCTAGGGGGATATGCTGGTTCTAGAGACAGTAACCTATCTATCTGCAGGGCTGGGGTGATATGCTGGTTCTGGTGACACTAACCTATCTATCTGCAGGGCTGGGGTGATATGCTGGTTCTGGTGACAGTAACCTATCTATCTGCAGGGCTGGGGTGATATGCTGGTTCTGGTAAAAAATAACCTATCTATCTGCAGGGCTGGGGTGATATACTGGTTCTGGTGACAGTAGCCTATCTATCCGTAGGGCTGGGGTGATATGCTGGTTCTGGTGACACTAACCTATCTACCTGCAGGGCTGGGGTGATATGCTGGTTCTAGAGAAAGTAACCTAACTATCTGCAGGGCTAGGGGGATATGCTGGTTCTAGAGACAGTAACCTATCTATCTGCAGGGCTGGGGTGATATACTGGTTCTGGTGACAGTAGCCTATCTATCTGTAGGGCTGGGGTGATATGCTGGTTCTGGTGACAGTAACCTATCTATCTGCAGGGCTGGGGTGATATACTGGTTCTGGTGACAGTAACCTATCTATGTGCAGGACAGGGGTGATATGCTGGTTCTGGTGACAGTAACCTATCTATCTGCAGGGCTGGGGTGATATGCTGGTTCTGGTGACAGTAACCTATCTATCTGCAGGGCTGGGGTGATATGCTGGTTCTGGTGACAGTAGCCTATCTATCTGCAGGGCTGGGGTGATATGCTGGTTCTGGTGACAGTAACCTATCTATCTGCAGGGCTGGGGTGATATGCTGGTTCTGGTAAAAAATAACCTATCTATCTGCAGGGCTGGGGTGATATGCTGGATCTGGTGACACTAACCTATCTATCTGCAGGGCTGGGGTGATATGCTGGTTCTGGTGACAGTAACCTATCTATCTGCAGGGCTGGGGTGATATGCTGGTTCTGGTAACAGTAACCTATCTATCTGCAGGGCTGGGGTGATATACTGGTTCTGGTGACAGTAACCTATCTATCTGCAGGGCTGGGGTGATATGCTGGTTCTAGAGACAGTAACCTATCTATCTGCAGGTCTAGGGGGATATGCTGGTTCTAGAGACAGTAACCTATCTATCTGCAGGGCTGGGGTGATATGCTCGATCTGGTGACAGTAACCTATCTATCTGTAGGGCTGGGGTGATATGCTGGTTCTGGTGACAGTAACCTATCTATCTGCAGGGCCGGGGTGATATGCTGGTTCTAGATTGGCTCTCACAATTTTATCAGCACATGCCCTAAGAACTTCATTGACCTCATATTAATGCCCTTGGTATGAGCAGAGCGCTGTTGCAAAGTGTTGTGTCCATTGTACAGAAATGTCCATCTTCTTATCTAATTCCTTGTTTATTTTGCCGGGTGTTCACATCTCGATTATCCTCCTATTATTGGACTCTACAAAGCTGCAGAAGAAATAGAAGTCTTGCGTTTACCACTAATTTTCTTTATTGCTGCTCTAATATCCTTATGGCCGTAGTAATGTCCATTAGTTTGTGTATAAATGCTCCTTTTCTCTGACGCTGCCTGTGAAATACATAAATATCTGTCTCATTTGATCAATAAGAAGGGAAACCTACCGGCTTACTGAGAACAATACCAATTACTTTCATTTTCTCCGCATCAATATAGCGTGACTGGTAAATATCCTAATTAACCTTTTCCTTTGACAAAGGGTAAATGTAGACATTTAAATGCAGAGATCATTGTCAGTGCCAGGGTCACAGCAAAAAGACGCGAGGCGGGTGTAATTAATAACGAATAAATGCTAATGCTATAATAATATCGCATTGGAAATAAGCACGAGAGACACCCAGAGAGATATCTTATCTATGGATATAGCTGGAGGGTGGACTGGCAAAGTCTAGATATACAGCGGGTGCTAGGGTACCTGGGAATCCTTGAAACAGGAGTGACAGAGATTGTAAAGTGAGTATTACTCAGGCTTTAGAATAATTTGTTTCTGGCTGGACAATTCCCCCCCTCCCCCCTGCTCCGGCAATGAAGTCAGGCTCTTATCACTCGTATTCACCAGTATGGAATAGTCAGTATATTTTGGTCTATGGTTTATGTCTACAATATTTGTGGCTTTTCGATGTCAGGGGTAACAACCAAATTTGGCAAGATAAGAAAAATAAAAATTGTGCTGCCCTAAATTGTACAGATATCAGTGACAGATGCCGATGTCCTGCACAGGATCTAGTGGATAGGTTCAGCAAGCTAGAATGAAGATAGTGGTATGATTAATAGAGATGAGCGAGTAGTATTCCAACGAGTAGGTATTCGATATAATACTATGGTATTCTAAATAATCGTACTCGATCGAATACTACTCGCTATTCGCAGTAAAGATTCGATTCAGAACCAGCGTTGATTTGCCGAATGCTATACACTTTCTGCAGCAGGCTCTTCTTTACTAGTCGGGAGAGCTGGCAGCTTGCGGTTATGCGGGAGATGACTTTTTCTCATAGGAATGCATTGACCAGTGTTGATTGGCTGAATACTATACAGTATACAGCATTCGGCCAATCAACGCTGGTTCTGCCGGAGCCTCATCTGTGAGTAGGCGGAGTCTAAGATCGGACCACAGCAGTCTCCATTGTGGTCCGATCTTAGACTCCGCCTCCTCACAGACGAGCCTCCGGCAGAACCAGCATTGATTGGCCAAATGCTATACACTGGATAAGCAACCTGGATAACTTCCTATAATAGCATTAAGATCCATATGGAGATTAAAAGGTGAATACTAGGTAGTCTGTTTAGACAATGTCCTTAGAGGTGGCCCATGGCCCAAAGTCAATTTCCTGCCTGTTTCATGTGTATTGGGAGATATTTCTGTAAATGTGGTCTTAAATTGGTATAGACAATCATGAAGAGCAAAGCCAATGGTGGAAAGGGTTGGAGTTTGGATATTGTAGTGGTTGTGGATGTTAAAAGCTAGGCATATAATGGTTGGACAACCTTGCCTAAGGCTGGGGCCCCACGATACAAAAAGGTTGCATTTCACAATACCTGCAAAGCAGATGGTATTCTGGCTATTCCCATCCAACCATTGCAGAAAAAAATCTGCGGTGGAAATTCTGCAATTTCAAAAACACAAGAATTTTTGCAAATCTCAGCATGTCCTTTATAGCTACGGAAATACTAGTGTGTTCCGTATAGATATAATAGAAGCAGAAAGTCCACGGAGGAGACTCTACGGACTATATAGAAAGAATATGTCTATATGAATCTCCACCTATTACATTCAGTCTGTACATTCTAGAAAACATGGATTGGAATGAGATTGTTACGGACGATATTAAGTCTCTATTATACCCGGTGCGCCTCTTACTGGCACAGCTGTGTTATCATCACACATTTTCGGCTGTTCCTGCTTGTTGTGATAATTCATCGGTGGAGTCCCGATCTTCTAGGCGTCTTCCTTTCACATTGACATAATGCTGATACCAAGAAGCCTGCAGATTGGATTTGCTACAGTACATTTGTCCCTTGCCGGGATCGCACCTGGTTACTTCTTGACACTGATCTGTTTGGACATTTTATATCATTTAATTCCACTGTGCAATTAACTGCAAATAGCGCTCACAACAAACAGATGGATGGAAGCGATTGTTACACATTACTTACTTAAAATTTGGCTTTGTGTCTTTCTTAGAGTTTGTGTCAAAATGGTAAAAATCAACCCGCGAAACCATATTTTGCTTTTCTATTGTGATACTGTGTATAGGGGCTGTTTAAAGGGATCCTGTCATTAAAATCAAATTACACACGTAGGAATAGCCTTAAGAAAGGCTATTTGTCTCCTACCTTTAGATGTCTTCTCCATGCTGCCGTTCTGTAGAAATCCCGGTTTTCGTCGGTATGCAAATGAGTTCTCTCGCAGCACTGGGGGCGTCCCCAATGCTGCGAGAGAACTTCTAGTCCTCAGGCAGCCGTCTGCACATGCCTGCCGGCCACAAGTGAATGGCTGCTTACAATACTGTACTAGATTTCCAGGTAAAGCTGCAGAGGTAATGCGGAAGAACATTCATTAGTGGTCGGCTGGAACTCTAGGATCTAGTTATCTAGATGGTTAAAGGGAGTCTGTCTACAGAACTATCTGCAATAAAGCAATTAAATACTATTTGCACTGATTCCTATGGAATTTAAGGATATCCATTCGTCCAATGCTGAGAAATCAAGTTTTTTATAAAGATGCAAACGAAGCCCCAAGTTCTACCAGAGGCATCATAACACAACAGAACCAAGTGCCACCTCTAAGCTCCTGCCTCTTTGCTCCTCAGCCTTCTTCTCCCCATTCCTTACACCTAAAACCTTCACTAAACTCCCCACCTCTATCCTGATCTGAAGTATATAGCCTATATACTGTACAGCTTCTGAATTCTGACCCATACATGATATTTCTGAATGGACTAGGGGTGGAGGGATGTGAATGAAAGGACCGGGAGCCGGGAGGAGATCAGAGGCACTTGGTTCTGAAGGAAAGTCTGAGTAAGACTTGGAGGTCATTTGTATATTTATAAGAAGAAGCAGAAAACGTTACCATTGGATCCAGTGTCGGGTAATTTATTGTACTATTTGTTTTACGTTTATTCTCCTTTGCTGACAGACTCACAATAATATGGGGCATCGAGGAGGAGATTTATTAATCTTATATGCAACTTTTGTGATGTAAAAACCTTCATAACTTTGTAAAGTTTAAAATTTTTGCAAAAGCTTTTTTGTACCTCCTTTGTCACTTTTTGCAAAGGGCGTGCTGTGTACGGGGCCATTGACCTTTCCAGATTTCTCATAATTGACCCCAAAATACTGGTATAAAAGATGACTTAAAGGGGACTCTTCATGTCTTCTGACAATGGCGGTATTATACAGTACACTGATAGAAAGCTGAATTCAGTGCACTGTCAGCGTTGCTGGTATGTTCCCCGATGCCAGAGATATCAGTGCCACTAGTTTCAGCACCAATATCCCTCCACTGTCAGAAGGGCGAGCCTTACAGCTCATTGTCATCACTGGACAATTAGAACTATTATCCTCCGTCCCCAACAGAAGAGACAGTATGGAAGAGACAGTAGAAGACTATGGAAGAGTACTATCGGAGAGGATGGGGAAGCGTTCTTCACTGCCCACTGATGACCCTGAGCTGTAAGGATCGCCCTTCTGACAGTGGAAGGATATTGATACACCGATTTCTCTGGCACCAGGGCAGATTCCAGGGCACTGAATTCAGCTCACTGTCAGTTATCTAGTGGTATACAGTATAATGTCAGAGGACATGACAGGTCCTCTTTAAACCTTCACTAGCTAGGAGCTGCCCTCTATAGCAAGCACCCTGAACAACATGCCCGACTTCCCAGAAGCCTTCACTGCATGATGCGAGGTTATAACCAAATCAATTTCTCAGCTACGGACGGCACCGTTTCTGTCTCTTTGGACTTCAATGTTGTTCAGGGTGCTTGCTATAGAGGGCAGCATAACAGAGGCACTGTCTCCCTGTTTACATCTTGGGAGACTGATTTGCATATTCTTCCCATGTTCCTTTGCAGTGGAGCAACTATGGCTGTATAAGTCTCCACACACCTGAGAAGGTGGTCTCTCCCTAAGGATAGACGTTAACCCCACAATCTAGCTAGGAGCTGGCACATATTTCAGTGCAGGCGCGCGACCTGGTGGAGTTTGTCCTGATTTACTATTTATGATCAGGTGCTTCCTCCATCAGTGCAGAAGATATGAAGACTGGCATTAAAACACCAGTCTTTGTGAATCTTCCCCATGGTACTTCTAAATTCGTAGGCGTACTCAACACAGTGTAGCGATACATGTTGTGCCATTATGTGACATAATATTCTAAAGGATGAATAGCATTCCACTAACGTAAGGCAAATGTCACCAGACCCATATACTTTATCTAGGGTAAACTAACAGCCTCCGATATACTGGATAATAATTTTGTGATGAATTATATTGGTTAAACCATTAAATTGTTAATTAACCGTATAAAGGATAAATTACAAATACCAGGAGATTGCACAGATGTACCGCCAGATACTGCTGCTATTCTGCTAATTTGATCGCTAGCTGCATTAAGCTTGCAGGGGTTCCTAAAATGTAAATGCAGCCATGCTTGAAATTACAGCATTTGGTAAGAAAAGGTATGTATGCGACTCATGTACGCAATGGAATTAAATCACTCAATGGTGTCATCTTAAAGTGCAAGTAACCTTAAACCCATGACAAAAACGCAAAGGATTTTATTGATTTGTCACAAAGGTAGTAAAGGACGTGAGATGCTATGCGGAGGATCTGCCGTCTCACTGGTCCAAGTCCTGAAAGGAACATATGTGATATCTTCCTGTCTTTCTTGTAGTGAACATTAGTAAGACATATAGAATTGTTACATTATCACTAGGGTTCAGCGATCGGGATCGGAAAAGATCAGATTCTGATCCTGATCTTTTTTGGCAGGATCGAGGTCGGAGGTTATTTCCCACAATGTTTTGCTACTGGTCAAGCATTGTGGGAAAAGCTAACAATGTTAGGAATGAATGGATGCCGCCGCTTAACCCCCTGCGTGCCGGCTGCGTCCATTCATTCCTACGGCATAGCAGGGAGGAAACAGAAAAGTAAATGGCATCTACTCTTCTCTTTCCTCTTTGCTGTGCCGTATCTTCGACTCTGCTATAGCGGATCTTTGCAGGTAAGTGGATTTGTCTATTGACTCTTCTGCTCCGTCCCTGCTTTACCGTATACTCATCTCATATGTAGCAGAGCTGACTATACGATAAAGCATGGACGAGGCAGAGGAGTCGATAGACAAGACCACTTACCTGCAAAGATCCGCTGCCGCACCCCGTCTGCTCTCTCTCGCCTCTTCTTGATCCATGCACGCCCCTAGCTCCCAGGTTAGTGTTACAAACCTAGGAAGAAGGCGTGGCTTGTGGCTTAGGAGAGTGTGGGTGGGTACTGTACCTGCCCACACTCTCCTAAGCCACAACAAGCCCCGCCTACTCCCAGCATCAGTAACACTAGCCTGGGAGGCGGGGGCACATACAGTGCTCTGCAGACATGCGCAGTAGAAAGAAGAGGAGCCAGAGCAGCGTGAATTGGCAGTGGTAGCGCTTCTGTGCAGGTAAGTGGACAGCAGGGGGGACTTAAGTAGCCGGGGGATTTTTTAATCACTACACAGCGTGGAGTCTAAAAATTAAAGCGTTCAATTTTTGGACTCCATGCTGTGTAGTGAATAAGATCGTTTTTAAAATCCGATCTCCGATTATTTAAAAAATTCCATTGACTTGCATTGGGATCGGAATTGGGATCAGAATCGGGTTTGAATGGAAAATGATTGGAAATCGGATTTTAAAAACGATCCTGAAATCTCAAGATCGGCTCAACCCTAATCATCACAGTAATCGGAGTATGCAAATGCAAAGTAACATTTATTTGATGATTTTACTATGGGGCCACCATCATCAAACATCACGGATTGATAGGTTAGGATCAACTGACCTAAACTGTAAGTGTTATGAACCAAATGCAGTACAGAGATAGATAGTTAGTTAGTTAGTTACAGAAACCAGACACCCCTGCACACTGTGGTAGACTACTCTGAGCATCCGGCTCCCTCCCGAACCAAACCGAAACTAGCCTTCAGAGGTTTTCACCAGAGCTCCTGAAAGTGGACATGGACTTAGCTGCTTCCTTTGGCCAGAGTAGCAGAAGCCCAGAAAGCGCAGGATGCACAGTGCACCACAAGTCACAGCAGGCCCAGAAATCCGAAAACACTCACCTGAGCACGTGCAGAGATTGATCGAGGATCAGAAGCAGAAGAAGATGCAGTAGCAAGCAAGGTCCAGGAGGTGGCAGAGGGTTAATAATAGTGTAGTCGTACAGTCCACAACAGTAGGTAGCGCAGTACAGAGGGATGATCTGGAAGAGTAGTCAGAAGAGCGGGTCCGTATCAGGAGGTAAATTCGGTACCAAATCAGAGATCAATGAGGAGTGCTCTAGAAGGCAAGCGGTGGTCACAACAGGAGGGAGGGGAGGTACAGAATCGGCAGGCAGAAAACAAAGTCAAGGAATGGGATCAAGAAGTCAGACACCAACGGTAATGAATAACGCAGATCCAGAAGCTAACACCCCGAGATACTGAATAGCCAGCAGAGTAGGAGCGACAGAAGTATACAGAAATAGGTTCAGGAGTGAGAAGACCATTAACCCTTGATGACAAGAGCACACTACAGGCATGCATAAGGAAAGGAGTGGCACCTCACAGCGCAACTATAAAGGTGTCGGCTCCAGTCCTAACAGTAAAATCTTTGGAGCAACAAGGGCATTGCTGTTGCTCCAAAGAGCTCATTTGCATACTGACAGAAACAGTTATATCTTGGCAATGATGGCAATGGTTGACAGATGCCCCTAACCCAGGGGTAGGGAACCTTTGGCTCTCCAGCTGCTGTGAAACTACAACTCCCATCATGCTCCATTCACTTCCATGGGAGTTACCAGAACAGCAGAGCCAGTATGCATGCTGGGAGTTGTAGTTTTGCAACAGCTGGAGAGTCGTACGTTCCCTACCCCTGCCCTAACCTATCTACAGTATGTGTAGTCAGTTGCTCTGCTGAGTTGCTGGTGACAGACTCCCAGAACCAGGGTTCACGTGGACCCTTGAAACTGAGGTTTCAGTCCACTGGTCACATTTAGGTATTATTGAACTAAGTTAACACCAATCACATCATACTTTTAGGGGTTGATTTAACCAACAAGAACTGCAAGAGTTACCAATGTTACAACAATAGTTTATTTAGCTTTTTAATAACTTTCTAAATAATGTGAAATGATTATTTGTTCTGCTGCTACAATCAACGTTAAGAACGTAATCATAAATCTGTGATTGTTATCTTATTTACACCTTTAGAACATTGCAGAATACATTATTGGTAAGATTGAACTCTTCAGTGACAGCTCCAAAGAAAATCATTAGAGTCTTTTGTAATACAAATATTAAAGTGCTTTATAACATTTGGCATTCTAGCAGCACAGATAGCATTTGTAGCACAATAGTTATAGGAGTTTCTATCTTAGACAAGGATATTTAGTTAGAAGTGCCCACTCCAATGACAGCTAATCACGAGGGGTCCTGATTGTAGAAATTACAGCAATCATCTGCAGATTATAGAGTAACGGGAAGCAAGCGTCTAATTCTCCTGCAGTGCCTCTAGAGGTGAAAAGAAGGGTTACAAGGCAACCACAGAGGGCAGCATACAGAAGCAGTGTTTCCCTATTTACATCCTGGGAAAACATTTGCATATTCTTCCTATAATTCCCCACAGTGGAGCGAAAATGGCTTTATAAGACTCCACACACTTATATAGTGGTCTCTCCCTAAGGAGTGATAATATCCCCATAATCTGGTCTAGAAGTCTCTCACCTCTGCCAAGTTAGTTCTTCCTAGATTGTGCTGATGAGATCCAATCAGATCGAAACGCTGCCATCCACAGTTGGGATGATATTGACTTGGCAAAACCCCGCATTATTGCGATACAGGCTTGTTGGAAAGTCGGGCATGATGTTCAGGGAGCTTCCCATAGAGGGCAGCATACAGAGGCAGTGTTTTCCTATTTACATCCTGGGAAACACATTTGCATATTCTTCCCACAATCCCCTACAGTGGAGCAAAAATGGCTTTATAATAGAGATGAGCGAACACTATTCGAAACTGCTGTTTTGAATAGCACACACCCATAGGAATGAATGGAAGCGGCCGGCATACAGACTTTGCCGGCAGTCGGCAGCTTAACCCTCTGCGTGCCGACTGCGTCCATTCATTCCTATGGGTGCATGCTATTCGAAACGGCAGTTTCGAATAGTGTTTGCACATCTCTACTTTATAAGACTCCACACACCTGCATGGTGGTCTCTCCCTAAGGAGTGACAATATCCCCATAATCAAGCAGAATACACCCAAATTTGAAGGATACAATGGTCTATTTCCTAGGGGTTATTGGTGGGGGTACCATCATTTTATCTGGTGGGTTCAAGGAGCCTCAGTGTAATACAAGGTGCTGGACTAGGCTCCAAATCCAGATGCAGGATATACATATATATCTACAGTATTTGATTACTTGGCTACAGACTTGAAGCTCCATGGCCCCAATGAAAAATCTGTAAGTGGGCCACTTGCTACCATGTGCCATTTAGACTAGTGGTATATTCTATATGGCAGAGGGACTTTTGAGGCCCCATTAGGGTCAGGGACTCTGCTACCAAAGCGCCACCATTAGCTACGCCCTTGGCTGCATGCATGATGTGCCTAGCTATACACATGACATCACAGACCTCAGTGTTGGTGACCCGTGCCTTGCCATCCATAGATTGGCTGCAATGGCCGCATGGGTACATGATGGTCCTTGTGTTATTTTATCCCAATTTATTCCAATTTTTTTTTAGGATCTTGGACAATGTCTTCAACAGACGACGTGAATATTCTGAAAATGTGAATATTACGACACAATTATAACGTCTGACACTTTTTCCTGACAAGTGTGAGCTTCTTTCGTAATGATGTTATTGCACAGTTCTTCCACAATCCCTCACTTATCAACAGCCATATGGCTAACTTTCATATAGTGTTGCCCTATACTGATGGTGCCATATGTTCTGCTGTGTTTGCAGAGGAAATAAATTTCCCATCGGAATGCAGTTTGCAGTTTTTGCATTCTGCTCATAAATACGTCACTTGTTTATACTTTACATTACTTTTAATGTCACAATCTATTATCGAAACCATGAATCTTGCATATTATTACCTGCTTGCATGCATTGCTTTGAAATTACACAATTTAGTATTCTAATTCACAGGTGTGTACAGTACAGAGCCATGATGGCTCCCATGGCAAAAATGAAATGTCAGCTCCCTCCTGAAATAAAGGTCTTGTTAGTTGTTTTCATTGCAATTGTTTCCATCCCTTGACGAGATTCTAGTTTATATAGGAGGTAATGCATAGTGTATATGAAGAGTGGCAGTCCTGAAGGAATTTAGAGTTGGAGCAACCTGAGCCTTGTATGATACATATTTGCTTGGAATTACACTTTCTGTGGGTGCAGGACACCTGTTGGTTGGAATATTCCTATGTTCCATCTCCCGGCTCCCATCCATGGGCCTACAGCCTGCGGACTGGTATCAATTAACCAGGTCTGAGTACCCATGGTGTCCAGGCATCCATGAAAGTCACGAATAGAGGCGATGAGGTCCTCCATGCCCCGAATATCCTCCACTTTGTGGACCCAGTGGTGGAGGGAGGATAGGTTGGGTGATTCCAGAGCAGATGGCTCCTTACATTGTATAGTGGCCATACAGTGTTACTGCAGCTTGGCTTCCATTGAAGTGAAGGGGCTCGGCTACTATACAATGTACCCAACCATTTTCTTCTGGCTCCATACACTGAACAGTAGAGATGAGCGAACAGTAAAATGTTCGAGGTTCGATATTCGTTTCGAGTAGCCCCTCAATATTCCACTACTTGAATCGAATATCGAATCCTATTATAGTCTATGGGGGGGAAATGCTCGTTTCAGGGGTAGGCAACGTTCGATCAAATTATACTTACCAAGTCCACGAGTGAGGGTCGGGCTGGATCCTCCGAGAAGTCTTCTCTGTGCAGCGTCCCCGCGGCGTCTTCCGGCTCTGAATTCACTCTGCCAGGCATCGGGCCTCGACAGAGCCGACTGCGCATGCCCGCACTACAAGCGGACATGCGCAGTCGGCTCTGCCCACGCCCGATGCCTGGCAGAGTGAATTCAGAGCCGGAAGATGCCGCAGGGAAGCTGCACGGAGAAGACTTCTAAAGGTAGGAGAAGAACCAGCGTTGATTGGCCGACTGTATAGCATTCAGCCAATCAATGCTGGTTCTGCATCAAACTTTTCCATTCGAATAGCGAGTGGTACTCGTGGTGGAGTACGAGCATTTCGAATACCGTAGTATTCAATCTAACACCTACTCGATCGAGTACTACTCGCTCATCTCTACTGAACAGTACTAGACCTGGCACTAGGGAGTCAGAATCCCCGATCAGATATTGGTAGCCTTCCCGGAAACACCTTTGAGCTTTAGTCGTGTCATCGCTCATGCTTCACACAGCCCAAATCTCAATTTATAAAATGAAACACATAGAAGGTCATGGTGTCCCACTAGATCAATACGGTGTTCTTCTGAAATACTTTGTCCTGCTGTAAAATCTACGATACTCAGATCTCATACAAATTAACTTCCCTCCTCACTTTATGGTGAGCACAAAACACTGAGCGTAGTAACAAGCATTCTAATAAGAGACGTGCAAAATATCTGCGGCGACATCATGTAGAACCATTAGTCTTATGAGATATTATTGGAACACTACTGTCTATGCTTCACTTATAGGGGTATCCACCATCGTATGCCATAAATATCTGATGCGCTACATAAGAACGGCCTTCTCAGACCCCAGGGTATGATAAATGGAGACCTGGGGAGGGGAGTAAACATTACAACTGGCTTACCACTTCTCCTGGACACTGTTGTGACATCCAATATGGCTTTACGTCTTCTTCAAGTCTCTTTCAAACTCTTCTAATTATGTAAGTGGCGCCAGGGCCTGTAACTGGACCTCAGTGGTCACATGTGGCATGCCAAACTCAGAACCTACAGTCACAAGTGTCATGACTTTGGTGCACCCCATGTGACTGCCAAGGGCTTAGCCTTCCCCCAGGAACACTGATGTCATTGAGGTTGGGGACCCACACTGGATGACGTGATGGAGCCCATAAGAGGTGAGTAAGTTTATTTGTTATATCTACTCACATCCCCCCAAAATTTCCTGTTTATTTTTGAGAAAATTCACCATAAGGTTGAGTTCACAAATGCACCCGTGTCCGCTTTAGGCAATCCTGCTGGGTTTACATCTTCTGCCCCGTGAAACTGGACAGGAGATGGAAACCCAGCAGTCAGTCTTCAAACCCATTCATTTGAATGGGTTTGCAAAGTGACCGCCCGTGAAAGTGGCATAACTATGAATGGCGGGGCCCCGTGGCGAACTTTTGACATAGCCCCCCCCCTGACCGACACCGACGACCTCGACTGACCCCCTTCTACGCATTCTGGCACGCTCTATTATGCCCCATAGTGGCCCCTTCACACAGTATTATCCCCCATAGTGGCCCCTGCACAGTATTATGTCCTTTAGTGCCCCCTGCACACAGCATTATTCCCCATAGTGGCCCCTGCACACAGTATTATGTCCCTTAGTGGTCCCTGCACACAGTATTATCCCCCATAGAGGCCCCTGCAAACAGTATTATGCCCCATAGTGGCCCCTACACACAGTATTATCCCCCATAGTGGCCCCTGCACACAGTATTATGTCCCATAGTGGCCCCTGCACACAGTATTATGCCCCATAGTGGCCCCTGCACACAGTATTATGCCCCATAGTGGACCCTGCACACAGTATTATGTCCCATAGTGGCCCCTGCACACAGTATTATCCCCCATAGTGGCCCCTGCACACACTTTTATGCCCCACTGTGGACACCCATAAACAATTATTATACTCTGGGTACTTTTCAAACCCCAGAGTATAATAATCGAAGACCCAGGGGGAGAAAAACATAAAAAAACCTCTGTTACTCAGCTATCTCCCATCTCCTACGATGTCGGCCTCCGAAGTAGTCGATCTTCAATGACATCAGACGTCACATGACCCGGGACGCAGGCCGAGGTCATGAGTCGTCAGAAGACTAGGCCGAAGTCTGCTTGGATTGTGGAGAGGTAAGTAACAGTGTTTTTTATGTTTCTTACCTCTCCCGGGCTGCCGATCATTATACTCAGGGATCCGAAAAGACCCCCGAGTATAATGATAGCAGCGGTAGTGGCTGTCACTGGGCCCCTAATGTCCCGGGCCCTGTGGCAGCTGCCTCTGCTGCTATGGCGGTAGTTACGCCACTGGCCCGTGAGCATTTTGTGCCTCTCCGCAGTGAAACAGTTTTTTTTTTTTAACCAGACACAAAGTCCTGCAAGTCTGACTTTGTGTCCGGTTAAAAAAAAACGGTTTCGCTGCGGAGAGGCAGAAGATGCACACGGGTGGTCACATTACAAACCCATTCAAGTTAATGGGTTTGAAAACTGACTGCCGTGTTTCCGTCCCCTGTCCAGTTTCCTAAAGCGGACACGAGTGCAGGTATGAACCTGTCCTAAACGTGCCTCATCAAGAACCAGTTACGACAACTCATTCCCTTCTGTTTTTATATAAGAGCCCCTATGCTTTGAACACAAGAAAACACATTCCGCGGGACGACTCTCTTGAGGAGCGAACTTTGAATCAATTCAGGAAAAACTTTATTTTCGTTCCGACATTAGCATCGGCTGCTAATCCTCGTCGTGGTGAAGTCGTCGCTTAGCGGAAAGTGTTCTGCTGGGAAAGGTGTTATTTAAATTAAATATTGAATAAGAAGCTATTCGGTCGCCGCGCTCCTGGGAACTTTCAGCAGAGGAAAGTTTAAAACAATTCTGGTGCTAAATGGCCAATCAGAGTCATCCGTTACGGCGGCGGCGGCACAATTCTCCTGAAATGTAAATAGTGCCCTGAGTCATTCCCATCCTGGAGAATTTCATTTTATAAAACAAAATGAGTTTGCGACACATTACCCTAAACATGATTGTTCTGGTCATATAATTTTCTGTCACGAAGGGAATGGAATATGGCGGGGACATCTCTCTACTTCTGATTTCTCATTTGACTTTAATTAAGTTTGCCTGAGGCTCTAAAGCTTGCAGAGTTAACAAAAATGCAATTCCAATAGATATAGATGGGGATTTTTTTTTTCCGGTCAACTTTTTAAAACTGATGTCCGGGTTTTGTTTTTTTTCCCAATGCATT